>NW_026047644.1:15017660-15685614 GCF_023864345.2 Schistocerca serialis cubense
AAGCACAGAAATTGCATCGGAATGATATACAAAAGGCCCAATGCCGACTTAAGAAGTAGAAAACTGACTCTTCTTACTGTCTATGTTTTGAACCATTCCTGTGACACTAGTTATAGATTCCGATGCTTCACTTCAGGTTTACTGTATGCCTCTGACCTTCTTATTGACGATGAAACACAGAATTTGCATCGGAATTAAATACAAAAGACACAATGCCGACTTAAGTGAAAGAAAAATGACTCTTCTTACTGTCTAAGTTTTGAACCATTCCTGTGTCACTAGTTATAGATTTCGATGCTTCACTGCAGGTTTACTGTATCTCTCTGACCTTCTTATTGACGATGAAACACAGAAATTGCATTGGAATTAAATACGAAAGTCACAATGCCGACTTAAGTACAAGAAAACTGACTCTTCTTACTGTCTATGTTTCGAACCATTCCTGTGACACTAGTTATAGATTCCGATGCTTCACTTCAGGTTTACTGTATCCCTCTGACATTCTTATTGACGATGAAACACAGAAATTGCATCGGAATTAAATACAAAAGGCACAATGCCGTCTTATGTACAAGAAAACTGACTCTTCTTACTGTCTATGCTTTGAACTATTCCTGTGACACTAGTTATAGATTCCGATGCTTCACTTCAGGTTTACTGTGTCCCTCTGGCCTTCTTATTGACGATGAAAAACAAAATTTGCATCGGAATTAAATACAAGAGGCACAATGCAGACTTTAGTACAAGAAAACTGACTCTTCGTACTTTCTATGTTTTTAACCACTCCTGTGACACTAGTTGTAGATTCCGATGCTACACTTCAGGTTCACTGTATCCCTCTGATGTTCTTATTGACGATGAAACACAGAAATTGCATCGGAATGATATACAAAAGGTTCAATGCCGACTTTAGTTGAAGAAAACTGACTCTTCTTACTGTCTATGTTTTGAACCATTCCTGTGACACTAGTTATAGATTCCGATGCTTCACTTCAGGTTTACTGTATGCCTCTGACCTTCTTATTGACGATGAAACACAGAATTTGCATCGGAATTAAATACAAAAGGCACAATGCCGACTCAAGTAAAAGAAAAATGACTCTTCTTACTGTCTATGTTTGAACCATTCCTGTGACACTAGTTATAGATTCCGATGCTTCACTTCAGGTTTACTGTTACCCTCTGACCTTCTTATTGACGATGAAACACAGAAATTCCATCGGAATTAAATACAAAAGTCACAATGCCGACATAAGTACAAGAAAACTGACTCTTCTTACTGTCTATGTTTTGAACCATTCCTGTGACACTAGTTATAGATTCCGATGCTTCACTTCAGGTTTACTGTATCCCTCTGACCTTCTTATTGACGATGAAACGCAGAAATTGCATCGGAATGAAATACAAAAGGCACAATGCCGACTTAAGTACAAGAAAACTGACTCTTCTTACTGTCTATGTTTCAACCATTCATGTGACACAAGTTATAGATTCCGATGCTTCACTTCAGGTTTTCTGTATCGATCTGACCTTCTTATTGACGACGAAATACAGAAATTACATCGGAATTAAATAGAAAAGGCACAATGCAGACTTAAATACAAGAAAATTGACTCTTCTTACTATCTATGTTTTGAACCATACCTGTGACAATAGTTATAGATTCCGATGCTTCACTTCAGGTTTACTGTATACCTCTGACCTTCTTATTGACGATGAAACTCAGAAAATGCATCGGAATTATATACAAAAGGAACAATGCCGACTTAAGTACAAAAACACTGACTCTTCTTAATGTCTATGATTTGAACCATTCATGTGACACTAGTTATAGATACCGATGCTTCACTGCAGGTTTACTGTATCCCTCCGACCGTTTTATTGACGATGAAACACAGAAATTGCATCGGAATTAAATACAAATAGCACAATGCCGACTTAAGTACAAGAAAACTGACTCTTCTTACTGTCTATGTTTTGAACTTTTCCTGTGACACTAGTTGTAGATTCCGATGCTTCACTTCAGGATCACAGTGTCCCTCTGGCCTTCTTATTGACGATGAAACACAGAAATTGCATCGGAATTAAATACATAAGGCACAATGCCGACTTAAGTATAAGAAAACTGACTCTTCTCACTGTCTACGTTTTGAACATTCATGTGACACTAGTTATAGATTCCGATGCTTCACTTCAGGTTTTCTGTATCCCTCTGACCTTCTTATTGACGATGAAAAACAGAATTTGCATCGGAATTAAATACAAGAGGCACAATGCCGACTGAAGTACAAGAAAACTGACTCTTCGTACTTTCTATGTTTTTAACCACTCCTGTGACACTAGTTGTAGATTCCGATGCTACACTTCAGGTTCACTCAATCCCTCTGACCTTCTTACGGACGATGAAACACAGAAATTGCATTGGAATGATATACAAAAGGCCCAATGCCGATTTAAGTAGAAGAAAACTGACTCTTCTTACTGTCTATGTTATGAACCATTCCTGTGACACTAGTTATAGATTCCGATGCTTCACTTCAGGTTTACTGTATGCCTCTGACCTTCTTGTTGACGATGAAACACAGAATTTGCATCGGAATTAAATACAAAAGGCACAATGCCGACATAAGTAAAAGAAAAATGACTCTTCTTACTGTCTATGTTTGAACCATTCCTGTGACACTAGTTATAGATTCCGATGCTTCACTTCAGGTTTACTGTTACCCTCTGACCTTCTTATTGACGATGAAACACAGAAATTGCATCGGCATTAAATACAAAAGGCACAATGCTGACTTAAGTACAAGAAAACTGACTCTTCTTACTGTCTATGTTTTGAACCATTCATATGACACTAGTTATAGATTCCGATGCTTCACTGCAGGTTTACTGTATCCCTCTGACCTTCTTATGGACGATGAAACACAGAAATTGCATCGGAATTAAATACAAAAGTCACAATGCCGACATAAGTACAAGAAAACCGACTCTTCTTACTGTCTATGTTTTGAACCATTCCTGTGACACTAGTTATAGATTCAGATGCTTCACTTCAGGTTTACTGTATCCCTCTGACCTTCTTATTGACGATGAAACACAGAAATTGCATCGGAATTAAATACAAAAGGCACAATGCCGACTTAAGTACAAGAAAAATTACTCTTCTTACTGTCTATGTTTTGAACCATTCCTGTGACACTAGTTATAGATTCCGATGCTTCACTTCAGGTTTTCTGTATCGATCTGACCTTCTTATTGACGACGAAATACAGAAATTGCATCGGAATTAAATACAAAAGGCACAATGCCGACTTAAATACAAGAAAATTGACTCTTCTTACTATCTATGTTTTGAACCATACCTGTGACAATAGTTATAGATTCCGATGCTTCATTTCAGGTTTACTGTATACCTCTGACCTTCGTATTGACGATGAAACTCAGAAATTGCATCGGAATTATATACAAAAGGCACAATGCCGACTTAAGTACAAGAATACTGACTCTTTTTAATGTCTATGATTTGAACCATTCATGTGACACTAGTTATAGATTCCGATGCTTCACTGCAGTTTTACTGTATCCCTCTGACCGTCTTATTGACGATGAAACACAGAAATTGCATCGGAATTAAATACATAAGGCACAATGCCGACTTAAGTACAAGAAAACTGACTCTTCTTACTGTCTATGTTTTGATCCATTCCTGTGACACTAGTTATTGATTCCGATCCATCACTTCAGGTTTACTGTATCCCTCTGACCTTCTTATTGACGATGTAACATAGAAATTGCATCGCAATTAAATAGAAAAGGAACAATGCCGACTTAAGTACAAGAAAAATGACTCTTCTTACTGTCTATGATTTGAACCATTCCTGTGACACTTGATATAGATTCCGATGCTTCATTTCAGGTTTACTGTATCCCTCTGACCTTCTTATTGACGATGAAACACAGAAATTGCATCGGAATTAAATATAAAAAGCACAATGCAGACTTAAGTACAAGAAAACTTACTCTTCTTATTTTCTATGTCTTGAACCATTCCTGTGACACTAGTTATAGAATCCGATGCTTCACATCAGGTTTACTGTATCCCTCTGACCTTCTTATTGACGATGAAACACAGAAATTGCATCGGAATTAAATACAAAACGCACAATGCCGACTTAAGTACAAGAATACTGACTCTTCTTACTGTCTATGTCTTGAACCATTCATGTGACACTAGTTATAGATTCCGATGCTTCACTTCAGGTTTACTGTATCCCTCTGACCTTCTTATTGGCGATGAAACACAGAAATTGCATCGGAATTAAATACAAAAGGCACAATGATGACTTAAGTACAAGAAAACTGACTCTTCTTACTGTCTATGTTTTGAACTATTCCTGTGGCACTAGTTATAGATTCCGATGCTTCACTTCAGGTTTACTGTGTCTCTCTGACCTTCTTACTGTCGATGAAACATAGAAATTGCATCGGAAATAAATACAAAACTCACAATGCCGACTTAAGTATAAGAAAACTGACTCTTCTCACTGTCTATGATTTGAACCATTCATGTGACACTAGTTATAGATTCCGATGCTTCACTTCAGGTTTACTGTATCCCTCTGACCTTCCTATAGACGATGAAACACAGAAATTGCATCGGAATTAAATACAAAAGGCACAATGGCGACATATGTACAAGAAAACTGACTCTTCTTGCTGTCTCTGTTTTGAACCACTCCTGTGACACTAGATATAGATTGCGATGCTTCACTTCAGGTTTACTGTATCCCTCTGACCTTCTTATTGACGATGAAACACACAAATTGCATCGCAAATAAATACAAAAGGCACAATGCCGACTTATGTACAAGAAAACTGACTCTTCTCACTGTCTATGATTTGAACCATTCATGTGACACTAGTTATAGATTCCGATGCTTTACTTCAGGTTTACTGTATGCCTCTGACCTTCTTATTGACGATGAAACACAGAATTTGCATCGGAATTAAATACAAGTACAAGAAAACTGACTCTTCCTACTTTCTATGCTTTGAACCACTCCCGCGACACTAGTTATAGATTCCGATGCTTCACTTCAGGTTCACTGTATCCCTCTGACCTTCGTATTGACGATGAAACACAGAAATTGCATCGGAATTAAATACAAAAGGCACAATGCCGACTTAAGTACAAGAAAACTGACTCTTCTTACTGTCTATGTTTTGATCCATTCCTGTGACACTAGTTATAGATTCCGATCCATCACTTCAGGTTTACTGTATTCCTCTGACCTTCTTATTGACGATGAAACACAGAAATTGCATCGGAATTAAATACAAAAGGCACAGTGCCGACTTAAGTAAAAGAAAACTGACTCTTCTTACTGTCTATGTTTCGAACCATTCCTGTGACACTATTTATAGATTCAGATGCTTCACTTCAGGTTTACTGTATGCCTCTGACCTTCTTATTGACGATGAAACACAGAATTTGCATCGGAATTAAATACAAAAGGCACAATGCCGACTTAAGTACAAGAAAACTGACTCTTCTAACTGTCTATGTTTTGAACCATTCCTGTGACACTAGTTATAGATTCCGATGCATCACTTCAGGTTTACTGTATCCCTCTGACCTTCTTATTGACGATGAAACACAGAAATTGCATCGAAATTAAATACAAAAGGCACAATGCCGACTTAAGTACAAGAAAACTGACTCTTCTTACTGTCTATGTTTTGAACCATTCCTGTGACACTACTTATTGATTCCGATGCTTCACTTCAGGTTTACTGTATCGCTCTGACCTTCTTATTGACGACGAAATACAGAAATTGCATCGGAATTAAATACAAAAGGCACAATGCAGACTTAAATACAAGAAAACTGGCTCTTCTTACTGTCTATGTTTTGAACTATTCCTGTGACACTAGTTATAGATTCCGATGCTTCACTTCAGGTTTACTGTATCCCTCTGACCTTCTTATTGACGATGAAAAACAGAATTTGCATCGGAATTAAATACAAGTACAAGAAAACTGACTCTTCTTACTTTCTATCATTTGAACCACTCCTGTGACACTAGTTATAGATTCCGATGCTTCACTTCAGGTTCACTGTATCCCTCTGACCTTCTTGTTGACGACGAAACACAGAAATTGCATCGGAATGATATACAAAAGGCACAATGCCGACTTAAGTAGAAGAAAACTGATACTGCTTACTGTCTATGTTTTGAACCATTCCTGTGACACTAGTTATAGATTCCGATGCTTCACTTCAGGTTTACTGTATCCCTCTGACCTTCCTATAGACGATGAAACATAGAAATTGCATCGGAAATAAATACAAAACTCACAATGCCGACTTAAGTATAAGAAAACTGACTCTTCTCACTGTCTATGATTTGAACCATTCATGTGACACTAGTTATAGATTCCGATGCTTCACTTCAGGTTTACTGTATCCCTCTGACCTTCTTATTGACGATGAAAAACAGAATTTGCATCGGAATTAAATACAAGTACAAGAAAACTGACTCTTCTTACTTTCTATCATTTGAACCACTCCTGTGACACTAGTTATAGATTCCGATGCTTCACTTCAGGTTCACTGTATCCCTCTGACCTTCTTGTTGACGACGAAACACAGAAATTGCATCGGAATGATATACAAAAGGCACAATGCCGACTTAAGTAGAAGAAAACTGATACTGCTTACTGTCTATGTTTTGAACCATTCCTGTGACACTAGTTATAGATTCCGATGCTTCACTTCAGGTTTACTGTATCCCTCTGACCTTCCTATAGACGATGAAACACAGAAATTGCATCGGAATTAAATACAAAGGGCACAATGGCGACATATGTACAAGAAAACTGACTCTTCTTGCTGTCTCTGTTTTGAACCACTCCTGTGACACTAGATATAGATTGCGATGCTTCACTTCAGGTTTACTGTATCCCTCTGACCTTCTTATTGACGATGAAACACACAAATTGCATCGCAAATAAATACAAAAGGCACAATGCCGACTTATGTACAAGAAAACTGACTCTTCTCACTGTCTATGATTTGAACCATTCATGTGACACTAGTTATAGATTCCGATGCTTTACTTCAGGTTTACTGTATGCCTCTGACCTTCTTATTGACGATGAAACACAGAATTTGCATCGGAATTAAATACAAGTACAAGAAAACTGACTCTTCCTACTTTCTATGCTTTGAACCACTCCCGCGACACTAGTTATAGATTCCGATGCTTCACTTCAGGTTCACTGTATCCCTCTGACCTTCGTATTGACGATGAAACACAGAAATTGCATCGGAATTAAATACAAAAGGCACAATGCCGACTTAAGTACAAGAAAACTGACTCTTCTTACTGTCTATGTTTTGATCCATTCCTGTGACACTAGTTATAGATTCCGATCCATCACTTCAGGTTTACTGTATTCCTCTGACCTTCTTATTGACGATGAAACACAGAAATTGCATCGGAATTAAATACAAAAGGCACAGTGCCGACTTAAGTAAAAGAAAACTGACTCTTCTTACTGTCTATGTTTCGAACCATTCCTGTGACACTATTTATAGATTCAGATGCTTCACTTCAGGTTTACTGTATGCCTCTGACCTTCTTATTGACGATGAAACACAGAATTTGCATCGGAATTAAATACAAAAGGCACAATGCCGACTTAAGTACAAGAAAACTGACTCTTCTTACTGTCTATGTTTTGAACCATTCCTGTGACACTAGTTATAGATTCCGATGCATCACTTCAGGTTTACTGTATCCCTCTGACCTTCTTATTGACGATGAAACACAGAAATTGCATCGAAATTAAATACAAAAGGCACAATGCCGACTTAAGTACAAGAAAACTGACTCTTCTTACTGTCTATGTTTTGAACCATTCCTGTGACACTACTTATTGATTCCGATGCTTCACTTCAGGTTTACTGTATCGCTCTGACCTTCTTATTGACGACGAAATACAGAAATTGCATCGGAATTAAATACAAAAGGCACAATGCAGACTTAAATACAAGAAAACTGGCTCTTCTTACTGTCTATGTTTTGAACTATTCCTGTGAAACTAGTTATAGATTCCGATGCTTCACTTCAGGTTTACTGTGTCTCTCTGACCTTCTTACTGTCGATGAAACACAGAAATTGCATCGGAATTATATACAAAACGCACAATGCCGACTTAAGTACAAGAATACTGACTCTTCTTACTGTCTATGTCTTGAACCATTCAAGTGACACTAGTTATAGATTCCGATGCTTCACTGCAGGTTTACTGTATCCCTCTGACCGTCTTATTGACGATGAAACACAGAAATTGCATCGGAATTAAATACATAAGGCACAATGCCGACTTAAGTACAAGAAAACTGACTCTTCTTACTGTCTATGTTTTGATCCATTCCTGTGACACTAGTTATTGATTCCGATCCATGACTTCAGGTTTACTGTATCCCTCTGACCTTCTTATTGACGATGAAACGTAGAAATTGCATCGCAATTAAATAGAAAAGGAACAATGCCGACTTAAGTACAAGAAAACTGACTCTTCTTACTGTCTATGTTTTGAACCATTACTGTGACACTAGTTATAGATTCCGATGTTTCACATCAGGTTTACTGTATCCCTCTGACCTTCTTATTGAAGATGAAACACAGATATTGCATCGGAATTAAATACTAAAGGCACCATGCCGACTTAAGTACAAGAAAAATCACTCTTCTTACTGTCTATGATTTGAACCATTCCTGTGACACTTGATATAGATTCCGATGCTTCATTTCAGGTTTACTGTATCCCTCTGACCTTCTTATTGACGATGAAACACAGAAATTGCATCGGAATTAAATATAAAAAGCACAATGCAGACTTAAGTACAAGAAAACTTACTCTTCTTACTTTCTATGTCTTGAACCATTCCTGTGACACTAGTTATAGAATCAGATGCTTCACATCAGGTTTACTGTATCCCTCTGACCTTCTTATTGACGATGAAACACAGAAAATGCATCGGAATTAAATACAAAACGCACAATGCCGACTTAAGTACAAGAATACTGACTCTTCTTACTGTCTATGTCTTGAACCATTCATGTGACACTAGTTATAGATTCCGATGCTTCACTTCAGGTTTACTGTATCCCTCTGACCTTCTTATTGACGATGAAACACAGAAATTGCATCGGAATTAAATACAAAAGGCACAATGATGACTTAAGTACAAGAAAACTGACTCTTCTTACTGTCTATGTTTTGAACTATTCCTGTGACACTAGTTATAGATTCCGATGCTTCACTTCAGGTTTACTGTGTCTCTCTGACCTTCTTACTGTCGATGAAACATAGAAATTGCATCGGAAATAAATACAAAAGGCACAATGCCGACTTAAGTATAAGAAAACTGACTCTTCTCACTGTCTATGATTAGAACCATTCATGTGACACTAGTTATAGATTCCGATGCTTCACTTCAGGTTTACTGTATCCCTCTGACCATCTTATTGACGATGAAAAACAGAATTTGCATCGGAATTAAATACAAGTACAAGAAAACTGACTCTTCTTACTTTCTATCATTTGAACCACTCCTGTGACACTAGTTATAGATTCCGATGCTTCACTTCAGGTTCACTGTATCCCTCTGACCTTCTTGTTGACGACGAAACACAGAAATTGCATCGGAATGATATACAAAAGGCACAATGCCGACTTAAGTAGAAGAAAACTGACACTGCTTACTGTCTATGTTTTGAACCATTCCTGTGACACTAGTTATAGATTCCGATGCTTCACTTCAGGTTTACTGTATCACTCTGACGTTCTTATTGACGATGAAACACAGAAATTGCATCGGAATTAAATACAAAAGGCACAATGGCGACATATGTACAAGAAAACTGACTCTACTTGCTGTCTCTGTTTTGAACTATTCCTGTTACACTAGATATAGATTGCGATGCTTCACTTCAGGTTTACTGTATCCCTCTGACCTTCTTATTGACGATGAAACACACAAATTGCATCGCAAATAAGTACAAAAGGCACAATGCCGACTTATGTACAAGAAAACTGACTCTTCTCACTTTCTATGATTTGAACCATTCATGTGACACTAGTTATAGATTCCGATGCTTCACTTCAGGTTTACTGTATGCCTCTGACCTTCTTATTGACGATGAAACACAGAATTTGCATCGGAATTAAATACAAGTACGAGAAAACCGACTCTTCTTACTTTCTATGCTTTGAACCACTCCCGTGACACTAGTTATAGATTCCGATGCTTCACTTCAGGTTCACTGTATCCCTCTGACCTTCTTATTGACGATGAAACACAGAAATTGCATCGGAATGATATACAAAAGGCACAATGCCGACTTAAGTAGAAGAAAACTGACTCTTCTTACTGTCTATGATTTGAATCATTCCTGTGACACTAGTTATGGATTCCGATGCTTCACTTCAGGATTACTGTATCACTCTGACCTTCTTATTGACAATGAAACACAGAAACTGCATCGGAATTAAATACAAAAGGCACAATGCCGACTTAAGTACAAGAAAACTGACTCTTCTTACTGTCTATGTTTTGAACCATTCCTGTGACACTAGTTATAGAGTCCGAGCTTCACTTCAGGTTTACTGTATGCCTCTGACCTTCTTATTGACGATGAAACACAGAATTTGCATCGGAATTAAATACAAAAGGCACAATGCCGACTTAAGTAAAAGAAAACTGACTCTTCCTACTGTCTATGTTTTGAACCATTCCTGTGACACTAGTTAAAGATTCCGATGCTTCACTTCAGGTTTACTGTATCCCTCTGACCTTCTTATTGACGATGAAACACAGAAATTGCATCGAAATTAAATACAAAAGGCACAATGCCGACTTAAGTACAAGAAAACTGACTCTTCTTACTGTCTATGTTTTGAACCATTCCTGTGACACTAGTTATAGATTCCGATGCTTCACTTCAGGTTTACTGTATCGCTCTGACCTTCTTATTGACGACGAAATACAGAAATTGCATCGGAATTAAATACAAAAGGCAGAATGCAGACTTAAATACAAGTAAACTGGCTCTTCTTACTGTCTATGTTTTGAACTATTCCTGTGGCACTAGTTATAGATTCCGATGCTTCACTTCAGGTTTACTGTGTCTCTCTGACCTTCTTACTGTCGATGAAACACAGAAATTGCATCGGAATTAAATACAAAACGCACAATGCCGACTTAAGTACAAGATTACTGACTCTTCTTACTGTCTATGTCTTGAACCATTCAAGTGACACTAGTTATAGATTCCGATGCTTCACTTCCGGTTTACTGTATCCCTCTGACCTTCTTATTGACGATGAAACACAGAAATTGCATCGGAATTAAATACAAAAGGCACAATGATGACTTAAGTACAAGAAAACTGACTCTTCTTACTGTCTATGTTTTGAACTATTCCTGTGACACTAGTTATAGATTCCGATGCTCACTTCAGGTTTACTGTGTCTCTCTAACCTTCTTACTGTCGATGAAACATAGAAATTGCATCGGAAATAAATACAAAAGGCACAATGCCGACTTAAGTATAAGAAAACTGACTCTTCTCACTGTCTATGATTTGAACCATTCATGTGACACTAGTTATAGATTCCGATGCTTCACTTCAGGTTTACTGTATCCCTCTGACCTTCTTATTGACGATGAAAAACAGAATTTGCATCGGAATTAAATACAAGTACAAGAAAACTGACTCTTCTTACTTTCTATCATTTGAACCACTCCTGTGACACTAGTTATAGATTCCGATGCTTCACTTCAGGTTCACTGTATCCCTCTGACCTTCTTGTTGACGACGAAACACAGAAATTGCATCGGAATGATATAGAAAAGGCACAATGCCGACTTAAGTAGAAGAAAACTGACACTGCTTACTTTCTATGTTTTGAACCATTCCTGTGACACTAGTTATAGATTCCGATGCTTCACTTCAGGTTTACTGTATCCCTCTGACCTTCTTATTGACGATGAAACACAGAAATTGCATCGGAATTAAATACAAAAGGCACAATGGCGACATATGTACAAGAAAACTGACTCTTCTTGCTGTCTCTGTTTTGAACCATTCCTGTGACACTAGATATAGATTGCGATGCTTCACTTCAGGTTTACTGTATCCCTCTGACCTTCTTATTGACGATGAAACACACAAATTGCATCGCAAATAAATACAAAAGGCACAATGCCGACTTATGTACAAGAAAACTGACTCTTCTCATTGTCTATGATTTGAACCATTCATGTGACACTAGTTAAACATTCCGATGCTTCACTTCAGGTTTACTGTATCCCTCTGACCTTCGTATTGACGATGAAACACAGAAATTGCATCGGAATTAATTACTAAAGGCACAATGCCGACTTAAGTACAAGAAAACTGACTCTTCTTACTGTCTATGTTTTGAACCATTCATGTGAGACTAGTTATAGATTCCGATGCTTCATTTCAGGTTTACTGTATCCCTCTGACCTTCCTATAGACGATGAAACACAGAAATTGCATCGGAATTAAATACAAAAGGCACAATGGCGACATATGTACAAGAAAACTGACTCTTCTTGCTGTCTCTGTTTTGAACCACTCCTGTGACACTAGATATAGATTGCGATGCTTCACTTCAGGTTTACTGTATCCCTCTGACCTTCTTATTGACGATGAAACACACAAATTGCATCGCAAATAAATACAAAAGGCACAATGCCGACTTATGTACAAGAAAACTGACTCTTCTCACTGTCTATGATTTGAACCATTCATGTGACACTAGTTATAGATTCCGATGCTTTACTTCAGGTTTACTGTATGCCTCTGACCTTCTTATTGACGATGAAACACAGAATTTGCATCGGAATTAAATACAAGTACAAGAAAACTGACTCTTCCTACTTTCTATGCTTTGAACCACTCCCGCGACACTAGTTATAGATTCCGATGCTTCACTTCAGGTTCACTGTATCCCTCTGACCTTCGTATTGACGATGAAACACAGAAATTGCATCGGAATTAAATACAAAAGGCACAATGCCGACTTAAGTACAAGAAAACTGACTCTTCTTACTGTCGATGTTTTGATCCATTCCTGTGACACTAGTTATAGATTCCGATCCATCACTTCAGGTTTACTGTATTCCTCTGACCTTCTTATTGACGATGAAACACAGAAATTGCATCGGAATTAAATACAAAAGGCACAGTGCCGACTTAAGTAAAAGAAAACTGACTCTTCTTACTGTCTATGTTTCGAACCATTCCTGTGACACTATTTATAGATTCAGATGCTTCACTTCAGGTTTACTGTATGCCTCTGACCTTCTTATTGACGATGAAACACAGAATTTGCATCGGAATTAAATACAAAAGGCACAATGCCGACTTAAGTACAAGAAAACTGACTCTTCTAACTGTCTATGTTTTGAACCATTCCTGTGACACTAGTTATAGATTCCGATGCATCACTTCAGGTTTACTGTATCCCTCTGACCTTCTTATTGACGATGAAACACAGAAATTGCATCGAAATTAAATACAAAAGGCACAATGCCGACTTAAGTACAAGAAAACTGACTCTTCTTACTGTCTATGTTTTGAACCATTCCTGTGACACTACTTATTGATTCCGATGCTTCACTTCAGGTTTACTGTATCGCTCTGACCTTCTTATTGACGACGAAATACAGAAATTGCATCGGAATTAAATACAAAAGGCACAATGCAGACTTAAATACAAGAAAACTGGCTCTTCTTACTGTCTATGTTTTGATCTATTCCTGTGACACTAGTTATAGATTCCGATGCTTCACTTCAGGTTTACTGTGTCTCTCTGACCTTCTTATTGTCGATGAAACATAGAAATTGCATCGGAAATAAATACAAAACTCACAATGCCGACATAAGTATAAGAAAACTGACTCTTCTCACTGTCTATGATTTGAACCATTCATGTGACACTAGTTATAGATTCCGATGCTTCACTTCAGGTTTACTGTATCCCTCTGACCTTCTTATTGACGATGAAAAACAGAATTTGCATCGGAATTAAATACAAGTACAAGAAAACTGACTCTTCTTACTTTCTATCATTTGAACCACTCCTGTGACACTAGTTATAGATTCCGATGCTTCACTTCAGGTTCACTGTATCCCTCTGACCTTCTTGTTGACGACGAAACACAGAAATTGCATCGGAATGATATACAAAAGGCACAATGCCGACTTAAGTAGAAGAAAACTGATACTGCTTACTGTCTATGTTTTGAACCATTCCTGTGTCACTAGTTATAGATTCCGATGCTTCACTTCAGGTTTACTGTATCCCTCTGACCTTCCTATAGACGATGAAACACAGAAATTGCATCGGAATTAAATACAAAAGGCACAATGGCGACATATGTACAAGAAAACTGACTCTTCTTGCTGTCTCTGTTTTGAACCACTCCTGTGACACTAGATATAGATTGCGATGCTTCACTTCAGGTTTACTGTATCCCTCTGACCTTCTTATTGACGATGAAACACACAAATTGCATCGCAAATAAATACAAAAGGCACAATGCCGACTTATGTACAAGAAAACTGACTCTTCTCACTGTCTATGATTTGAACCATTCATGTGACACTAGTTATAGATTCCGATGCTTTACTTCAGGTTTACTGTATGCCTCTGACCTTCTTATTGACGATGAAACACAGAATTTGCATCGGAATTAAATACAAGTACAAGAAAACTGACTCTTCCTACTTTCTATGCTTTGAACCACTCCCGCGACACTTGTTATAGATTCCGATGCTTCACTTCAGGTTCACTGTATCCCTCTGACCTTCGTATTGACGATGAAACACAGAAATTGCATCGGAATTAAATACAAAAGGCACAATGCCGACTTAAGTACAAGAAAACAGACTCTTCTTACTGTCTATGTCTTGATCCATTTCTGTGACACTAGTTATAGATTCCGATCCATCACTTCAGGTTTACTGTATTCCTCTGACCTTCTTATTGACGATGAAACACAGAAATTGCATCGGAATTAAATACAAAAGGCACAGTGCCGACTTAAGTAAAAGAAAACTGACTCTTCTTACTGTCTATGTTTCGAACCATTCCTGTGACACTATTTATAGATTCAGATGCTTCACTTCAGGTTTACTGTATGCCTCTGACCTTCTTATTGACGATGAAACACAGAATTTGCATCGGAATTAAATACAAAAGGCACAATGCCGACTTAAGTACAAGAAAACTGACTCTTCTTACTGTCTATGTTTTGAACCATTCCTGTGACACTAGTTATAGATTCCGATGCATCACTTCAGGTTTACTGTATCCCTCTGACCTTCTTATTGACGATGAAACACAGAAATTGCATCGAAATTAAATACAAAAGGCACAATGCCGACTTAAGTACAAGAAAACTGACTCTTCTTACTGTCTATGTTTTGAACCATTCCTGTGACACTACTTATTGATTCCGATGCTTCACTTCAGGTTTACTGTATCGCTCTGACCTTCTTATTGACGACGAAATACAGAAATTGCATCGGAATTAAATACAAAAGGCACAATGCAGACTTAAATACAAGAAAACTGGCTCTTCTTACTGTCTATGTTTTGAACTATTCCTGTGAAACTAGTTATAGATTCCGATGCTTCACTTCAGGTTTACTGTGTCTCTCTGACCTTCTTACTGTCGATGAAACACAGAAATTGCATCGGAATTAAATACAAAACGCACAATGCCGACTTAAGTACAAGAATACTGACTCTTCTTACTGTCTATGTCTTGAACCATTCAAGTGACACTAGTTATAGATTCCGATGCTTCACTGCAGGTTTACTGTATCCCTCTGACCGTCTTATTGACGATGAAACACAGAAATTGCATCGGAATTAAATACATAAGGCACAATGCCGACTTAAGTACAAGAAAACTGACTCTTCTTACTGTCTATGTTTTGATCCATTCCTGTGACACTAGTTATTGATTCCGATCCATCACTTCAGGTTTACTGTATCCCTCTGACCTTCTTATTGACGATGAAACGTAGAAATTGCATCGCAATTAAATAGAAAAGGAACAATGCCGACTTAAGTACAAGAAAACTGACTCTTCTTACTGTCTATGTTTTGAACCATTACTGTGACACTAGTTATAGATTCCGATGCTTCACATCAGGTTTACTGTATCCCTCTGACCTTCTTAGTGAAGATGAAACACAGATATTGCATCGGAATTAAATACTAAAGGCACCATGCCGACTTAAGTACAAGAAAAATCACTCTTCTTACTGTCTATGATTTGAACCATTCCTGTGACACTTGATATAGATTCCGATGCTTCATTTCAGGTTTACTGTATCCCTCTGACCTTCTTATTGACGATGAAACACAGAAATTGCATCGGAATTAAATATAAAAAGCACAATGCAGACTTAAGTACAAGAATACTGACTCTTCTTACTGTCTATGTCTTGAACCATTCATGTGACACTAGTTATAGATTCCGATGCTTCACTTCAGGTTTACTGTATCCCTCTGACCTTCTTATTGACGATGAAACACAGAAATTGCATCGGAATTAAATACAAAAGGCACAATGATGACTTAAGTACAAGAAAACTGACTCTTCTTACTGTCTATGTTTTGAACTATTCCTGTGACACTAGTTATAGATTCCGATGCTTCACTTCAGGTTTACTGTGTCTCTCTGACCTTCTTACTGTCGATGAAACATAGAAATTGCATCGGAAATAAATACAAAAGGCACAATGCCGACTTAAGTATAAGAAAACTGACTCTTCTCACTGTCTATGATTAGAACCATTCATGTGACACTAGTTATAGATTCCGATGCTTCACTTCAGGTTTACTGTATCCCTCTGACCATCTTATTGACGATGAAAAACAGAATTTGCATCGGAATTAAATACAAGTACAAGAAAACTGACTCTTCTTACTTTCTATCATTTGAACCACTCCTGTGACACTAGTTATAGATTCCGATGCTTCACTTCAGGTTCACTGTATCCCTCTGACCTTCTTGTTGACGACGAAACACAGAAATTGCATCGGAATGATATACAAAAGGCACAATGCCGACTTAAGTAGAATAAAACTGACACTGCTTACTGTCTATGTTTTGAACCATTCCTGTGACACTAGTTATAGATTCCGATGCTTCACTTCAGGTTTACTGTATCACTCTGACGTTCTTATTGACGATGAAACACAGAAATTGCATCGGAATTAAATACAAAAGGCACAATGGCGACATATGTACAAGAAAACTGACTCTTCTTGCTGTCTCTGTTTTGAACTATTCCTGTTACACTAGATATAGATTGCGATGCTTCACTTCAGGTTTACTGTATCCCTCTGACCTTCTTATTGACGATGAAACACACAAATTGCATCGCAAATAAGTACAAAAGGCACAATGCCGACTTATGTACAAGAAAACTGACTCTTCTCACTTTCTATGATTTGAACCATTCATGTGACACTAGTTATAGATTCCGATGCTTCACTTCAGGTTTACTGTATGCCTCTGACCTTCTTATTGACGATGAAACACAGAATTTGCATCGGAATTAAATACAAGTACAAGAAAACCGACTCTTCTTACTTTCTATGCTTTGAACCACTCCCGTGACACTAGTTATAGATTCCGATGCTTCACTTCAGGTTCACTGTATCCCTCTGACCTTCTTATTGACGATGAAACACAGAAATTGCATCGGAATGATATACAAAAGGCACAATGCCGACTTAAGTAGAAGAAAACTGACTCTTCTTACTGTCTATGATTTGAATCATTCCTGTGACACTAGTTATGGCTTCCGATGCTTCACTTCAGGATTACTGTATCACTCTGACCTTCTTATTGACAATGAAACACAGAAACTGCATCGGAATTAAATACAAAAGGCACAATGAGGACTTAAGTACAAGAAAACTGACTCTTCTTACTGTCTATGTTTTGAACCATTCCTGTGACACTAGTTATAGAGTCCGAGCTTCACTTCAGGTTTACTGTATGCCTCTGACCTTCTTATTGACGATGAAACACAGAATTTGCATCGGAATTAAATACAAAAGGCACAATGCCGACTTAAGTAAAAGAAAACTGACTCTTCCTACTGTCTATGTTTTGAACCATTCCTGTGACACTAGTTAAAGATTCCGATGCTTCACTTCAGGTTTACTGTATCCCTCTGACCTTCTTATTGACGATGAAACACAGAAATTGCATCGAAATTAAATACAAAAGGCACAATGCCGACTTAAGTACAAGAAAACTGACTCTTCTTACTGTCTATGTTTTGAACCATTCCTGTGACACTAGTTATAGATTCCGATGCTTCACTTCAGGTTTACTGTATCGCTCTGACCTTCTTATTGACGACGAAATACAGAAATTGCATCGGAATTAAATACAAAAGGCACAATGCAGACTTAAATACAAGTAAACTGGCTCTTCTTACTGTCTATGTTTTGAACTATGCCTGTGACACTAGTTATAGATTCCGATGCTTCACTTCAGGTTTACTGTGTCTCTCTGACCTTCTTACTGTCGATGAAACACAGAAATTGCATCGGAATTAAATACAAAACGCACAATGCCGACTTAAGTACAAGAGTACTGACTCTTCTTACTGTCTATGTCTTGAACCATTCAAGTGACACTAGTTATAGATTCCGATGCTTCACTTCCGGTTTACTGTATCCCTCTGACCTTCTTATTGACGATGAAACACAGAAATTGCATCGGAATTAAATACAAAAGGCACAATGATGACTTAAGTACAAGAAAACTGACTCTTCTTACTGTCTATGTTTTGAACTATTCCTGTGACACTAGTTATAGATTCCGATGCTCACTTCAGGTTTACTGTGTCTCTCTAACCTTCTTACTGTCGATGAAACATAGAAATTGCATCGGAAATAAATACAAAAGGCACAATGCCGACTTAAGTATAAGAAAACTGACTCTTCTCACTGTCTATGATTTGAACCATTCATGTGACACTAGTTATAGATTCCGATGCTTCACTTCTGGTTTACTGTATCCCTCTGACCTTCTTATTGACGATGAAAAACAGAATTTGCATCGGAATTAAATACAAGTACAAGAAAACTGACTCTTCTTACTTTCTATCATTTGAACCACTCCTGTGACACTAGTTATAGATTCCGATGCTTCACTTCAGGTTCACTGTATCCCTCTGACCTTCTTGTTGACGACGAAACACAGAAATTGGATCGGAATGATATAGAAAAGGAACAATGCCGACTTAAGTAGAAGAAAACTGACACTGCTTACTTTCTATGTTTTGAACCATTCCTGTGACACTAGTTATAGATTCCGATGCTTCACTTCAGGTTTACTGTATCCCTCTGACCTTCTTATTGACGATGAAACACAGAAATTGCATCGGAATTAAATACAAAAGGCACAATGGCGACATATGTACAAGAAAACTGACTCTTCTTGCTGTCTCTGTTTTGAACCATTCCTGTGACACTAGATATAGATTGCGATGCTTCACTTCAGGTTTACTGTATCCCTCTGACCTTCTTATTGACGATGAAACACACAAATTGCATCGCAAATAAATACAAAAGGCACAATGCCGACTTATGTACAAGAAAACTGACTCTTCTCATTGTCTATGATTTGAACCATTCATGTGACACTAGTTAAACATTCCGATGCTTCACTTCAGGTTTACTGTATCCCTCTGACCTTCGTATTGACGATGAAACACAGAAATTGCATCGGAATTAATTACTAAAGGCACAATGCCGACTTAAGTACAAGAAAACTGACTCTTCTTACTGTCTATGTTTTGAACCATTCATGTGAGACTAGTTATAGATTCCGATGCTTCATTTCAGGTTTACTGTATCCCTCTGACCTTCTTATTGACGATGAAAAACAGAATTTGCATCGGAATTAAATACAAGTACAAGAAAACTGACTCTTCTTACTTTCTATCATTTGAACCACTCCTGTGACACTAGTTATAGAATCCGATGCTTCACTTCAGGTTGACTGTATCACTCTGACCTTCTTGTTGACCACGAAACACAGAAATTGCATCGGAATGATATACAAAAGGCACAATGCCGACTTAAGTAGAAGAAAACTGACACTGCTTACTGTCTATGTTTTGAACCATTCCTGTGACACTAGTTATAGATTCCGATGCTTCACTTCCGGTTTACTGTATCCCTCTGACCTTCTTATTGACGATGAAACACAGAAATTGCATCGGAATTAAATACAAAAGGCACAATGGCGACATATGTACAAGAAAACTGACTCTTCTTGCTGTCTCTGTTTTGAACCATTCCTGTGACACTAGATATAGATTGCGATGCTTCACTTCAGGTTTACTGTTTCCCTCTTACCTTCTTATTGACGATGAAACACAGAAATTGCATCGGAATTAAATACAAAAGGCACAGTGCCGACTTAAGTACAAGAAAATTGACTCTTCTTACAGTCTATGTTTTGAACCATTCCTGTGACACTAGATATAGATTCCGATGCTTCACTTCCGGTTTACGGTATCCCTCTGACCTTCTTATTGTCGATGAAACACACAAATTGCATCGGAATTAAATACAAAAGGCACAATGCCGACTTAAGTACAAGAAAACTAACTCTTCTTACTGTCTATGTTTTGAACTATTCCTGTGACACTAGTTATAGATTCCGATGCTTCACTTCAGGTTTACTGTGTCTCTCTGACCTTCTAATTGTCGATGAAACACAGAAATTGCATCGCAAATAAATACAAAAGGCACAATGCCGACTTATGTACAAGGAAACTGACTCTTCTCACTGTCTATGATTTGGACCATTCATGTGACACTAGTTATAGATTCCGATGCTTCACTTCAGGGTTACTGTATGCCTCTGATCTTCTTATTGACGATGAAACACAGAAATTGCATCGGAATTAAATACAAAAGGCACAATGATGACTTAAGTACAAGAAAACTGACTCTTCTTACTGTCTATGTTTTGAACTATTCCTGTGACACTAGTTATAGTTTCCGATGCTTCACTTCAGGTTTACTGTGTCTTTCTGACCTTCTTACTGTCGATGAAACATAGAAATTGCATCGGAAATAAATACAAAAGGCACAATGCCGACTTAAGTATAAGAAAACTGACTCTTCTCACTGTCTATGATTTGAACCATTCATGTGACACTAGTTATAGATTCCGATGCTTCACTTCAGGTTTACTGTATCCCTCTGACCTTCTTATTGACGATGAAAAACAGAATTTGCATCGGAATTAAATACAAGTACAAGAAAACTGACTCTTCTTACTTTCTATCATTTGAACCACTCTTGTGACACTAGTTATAGATTCCGATGCTTCACTTCAGGTTCACTGTATGCCTCTGACCTTCTTATTGACGATGAAACACACAAATTGCATCGCAAATAAATACAAAAGGCACAATGCCGACTTATGTACAAGAAAACTGACTCTTCTCATTGTCTATGATTTGAACCATTCATGTGACACTAGTTATAGATTCCGATGCTTCACTTCAGGTTTACTGTATGCCTCTGACCTTCTTATTGACGATGAAACACAGAATTTGCATCGGAATTAAATACAAAAGGCACAATGCCGACTTAAGTAAAAGAAAACTGACTCTTCTTACTGTCTATGTTTTGAACCATTCCTGTGACACTAGTTAAAGATTCCGATGCCTCACTTCAGGTTTACTGTATCCCTCTGACCTTCGTATTGACGATGAAACACAGAAATTGCATCGGAATTAAATACAAAAGGCACAATGCCGACTTAAGTACAAGAAAACTGACTCTTCTTACTGTCTATGTTTTGATCCATTCCTGTGACACTAGTTATAGATTCCGATCCATCACTTCAGGTTTACTGTATTCCTCTCACCTTCTTATTGACGATGAAACACAGAAATTGCATCGGAATTAAATACAAAAGGCACAGTGCCGACTTAAGTAAAAGAAAACTGACTCTTCTTACAGTCTATGTTTCGAACCATCCTGTGACACTATTTATAGATTCCGATGCTTCACTTCAGGTTTACTGTATGCCTCTGACCTTCTTATTGACGATGAAACACAGAATTTGCATCGGAATTAAATACAAAAGGCACAATGCCGACTTAAGTACAAGAAAACTGACTCTTCTTACTGTCTATGTTTTGAACCATTCCTGTGACACTAGTTATAGATTCCGATGCGTCACTTCAGGTTTACTGTATCCCTCATACCTTCTTATTGACGATGAAACACAGAAATTGCATCGAAATTAAATACAAAAGGCACAATGCCGACTTAAGTACAAGAAAACTGACTCTTCTTACTGTCTATGTTTTGAACCATTCCTGTGACACTAGTTATAGATTCCGATGCTTCACTTCAGGTTTACTGTATCGCTCTGACCTTCTTATTGACGACGAAATACAGAAATTGCATCGGAATTAAATACAAAAGGCACAATGCAGACTTAAATACAAGAAAACTGGCTTTTCTTACTGTCTATGTTTTGAACTATTCCTGTGACACTAGTTATAGATTCCGATGCTTCACTTCAGGTTTACTGTGTCTCTCTGACCTTCTTACTGTCGATGAAACACAGAAATTGCATCGGAAATAAATACAAAAGACACAATGCCGACTTAAGTATAAGAAAACTGACTCTTCTCACTGTCTATGATTTGAACCATTCATGTGACACTAGTTATAGATTCCGATGCTTCACTTCAGGTTTACTGTATCCCTCTGACCTTCTTATTGACGATGAAAAACAAAATTTGCATCGTAATTAAATACAAGTACAAGAAAACTGACTCTTCTTACTTTCTATCATTTGAACCACTCCTGTGACACTAGTTATAGATTCCGATGCTTCACTTCAGGTTCACTGGATCCCTCTGACCTTCTTGTTGACCACGAAACACAGAAATTGCATCGGAATGATATACAAAAGGCACAATGCCGACTTAAGTAGAAGAAAACTGACACTGCTTACTGTCTATGTTTTGAACCATTCCTGTGACACTAGTTATAGATTCCGATGCTTCACTTCCGGTTTACTGTATCCCTCTGACCTTCTTATTGACGATGAAACACAGAAATTGCATCGGAATTAAATACAAAAGGCACAATGGCGACATATGTACAAGAAAACTGACTCTTCTTGCTGTCTCTGTTTTGAACCATTCCTGTGACACTAGTTATAGATTCCGATGCTTCACTTCCGGTTTACTGTATCCCTCTGACCTTCTTATTGACGATGAAACACAGAAATTGCATCGGAATTAAATACAAAAGGCACAATGCCGACTTATGTACAAGGAAACTGACTCTTCTCACTGTCTATGATTTGAACCATTCATGTGACACTAGTTATAGATTCCGATGCTTCACTTCAGGTTTACTGTATGCCTCTGATCTTCTTATTGACGATGAAACACAGAATTTGCATCGGAATTAAATACAAGTACAAGAAAACTGACTCTTCTTACTTTCTATGCTTTGAACCACTCCCGTGACACTAGTTATAGATTCCGATGCTTCACTTCAGGTTCACTGTATCCCTCTGACCTTCTTATTAACGATGAAACACAGAAATTGCATCGGAATGATATCCAAAAGGCACAATGCCGACTTAAGTAGAAGAAAACTGACTCTTCTTACTGTCTATGTTTTGAACCATTCCTGTGACACTAGTTATAGATTCCGATGCTTCACTTCAGGTTTACTGTGTCTCTCTGACCTTCTTATTGTCGATGAAACACAGATATTGCATCGCAAATAAATACAAAAGGCACAATGCCGACTTATGTACAAGGAAACTGACTCTTCTCACTGTCTATGATTTGAACCATTCCTGTGACACTAGTTATAGATTCCGATGCTTCACTTCAGGTTTACTGTATCCCTCTGACCTTCGTATTGACGATGAAACACAGAAATTGCATCGGAATTAAATACAAAAAGCACAATGCCGACTTAAGTACAAGAAAACTGACTCTTCTTACTGTCTATGCTTTTAAACCATTCCTGTGACACTATTTATAGATTCCGATACATCACTTCAGGTTTACTGTATCCCTCTGACCTTCTTATTGACGATGAAACACAGAATTTGCATCGGAATTAAATACCAAAGGCACAATGCCGACTTAAGTACAAGAAAACTGACTCTTCTTACTGTCTATGATTTGAACCATTCCTGTGACACTAGTTATAGATTCCGATGCATCACTTCAGGTTTACTGTATCCCTCTGACCTTCTTATTGACGATGAAACATAGAAATTGCATCGGAATTAAATACAAAAGGCACAATGCCGACTTAAGTACAGGAAAACTGACTCTTCTTACTGTCTATGTTTTGAACCATTCCTGTGACACTAGTTATAGATTCCGATGCTTCACTTCAGGTTTACTGTATCGCTCTGACCTTCTTATTGACGACGAAATACAGAAATTGCATCGGAATTAAATACAAAAGGCACAATGCAGACTTAAATAGAAGAAAATTGACTCTTCTTACTGTCTATTTTTGAACAGTTCCTGTGACAATAGTTATAGATTCCGATGCTTCACTTCAGGTTTACTGTATACCTCTGACCTTCTTATTGACGATGAACTCAGAAATTGCATCGGAATTAAATACAAAAGGCACAATTCCGACTTAATTACAAGAATACTGACTCTTCTTAATGTCTATGATTTGAAACTTTCATGTGACACTAGTTATAGATTCCGATGCTTCACTTCAGGTTTACTGTATCGCTCTGACCTTCTTATTGACGACGAAATACAGAAATTGCATCGGAATTAAATACAAAAGGCACAATGCCGACTTAAGAACAAGAAAACTGTCTCTTCTTACATTCTATGTTTTGAACCACTCCTTTGACACTAGTTATAGATTCCGATGCTTCACTTCAGGTTCACTGTATCCCCCTGACCTTCTTATTGACGATGAAACACAGAAATTGCATCGGAATGAAATACAAAAGGCACAATGCCGACTTAAGTAGAAGAAAACTGACTCTTCTTACTGTCTATGATTTGAACCATTCCTGTGACACTAGTTATAGATTCCGATGCTTCGCTTCAGGTTTACTGTATCCCTCTGACTTTCTTATTGACGATGAAACACAGAAATTGCATCGGAATTAAATACAAAAGGCACAATTCCAACTTAAGTACAAGAAAACTGACCCTTCTTACTGTCTATGTTTTGAACCATTCCTGTGACACTAGTTATAGTTTCCGATGCTTCACTTCAGGTTTACTGTATGCCTCTGACCTTCTTCTTGACGATGAAACACGGAATTTGCATCGGAATTAAATAAAAAAGGCAAAATGCCGACTTAAGTAAACGAAAACTGACTCTTCCTTCCGTCTATCTTTTGAACCATTCCTGTGACACTAGTTATAAATTCCGATGCTTCACTTCAGGTTTACTGTATCCCTCTGACGTTCTTATTGACGATGAAACTCAGAAATTAAATCGGAATTAAATACAAAAGGCACAATGCCGACTTAAGTACAAGAATACTGACTCTTCTTAATGTCTATGTTTTGAACCATTCATGTTACACAAGTTATAGATTCCGATGCTTCACTGCAGGTTTACTGTATCCCTCTGACCTTCTTATTCACGATGAAACATAGAAATTGCATCGGAATTATATAGAAAAGGAACAATGCCGACTTAATTACAAGAAAACTGACTCTTATTACATTCTATGATTCGAACCATTCCTGTGACACTAGATATAGATTCCGATGCTTCACTTCCGGTTTACTGTATCCCTCTGACCTTCTTATTGACGATGAAACACAGAAATTGCATCTGCATTAAATACAAAAGGCACAATGCTGACTTAAGTACAAGAAAACTGACTCTTTTACTGTCTATGTTTTGAACCATTCATGTGACACTAGTTATAGATTCCGATGCTTCACTGCGGGGTTTACTGTATCCCTCTGACCTTTTTATTGACGATGAAACACAGAAATTGCACCGGAATTAAATACAAAAAGCACAATGCCGACTTAAGTACAAGAAAACTGACTCTTCTTACTGTCTATGATTTGAACCATTCCTGTGACACTAGTTATAGATTCCGATGCTTCACTTCAGGTTTACTGTATCCCTCTGACCTTCTTATTGACGATGAAACACAGAAATTGCATCGGAATTAAATACAAAAGGCACAATGCCGACTTAAGTACAAGAAAACTGACTCTTCTTACTGTCTATGTTTTGAACCATTCCTGTGACACTAGTTAAAGATTCCGATGCTTCACTTCAGGTTTACTGTATCGATCTGACCTTCTTATTGACGACGAAATACAGAAATTGCATCGGAATAAAATACAAAAGGCACAATGCCGACTTAAACACATGAAAATTGACTCTTCTTACTGTCTATGTTTTGAACCATACCTGTGACAATAGCTATAGATTCCGATGCTTCTCTTCAGGATTACTGTATATCTCTGACATTCTTATTGCCGATGAAACTCAGAAATTGCATCGGAATTAAATACAAAAGGCACAATGCCGACTTCAGTACAAGAATACCGACTCTTCTTAATGTCTATGTTTTGAACCATTCATGTGACACTAGTTATAGATTCCGATGCTTCACTGCAGGTTTGCTGTATCCCTCTGACCTTCTTATTGACGATGAAACATAGAAATTGCATCGGAATTAAATACAAAAGACACAATGCCGACTGAAGTACTAGTAAACTGACTCCTCTTACTGTCTATGTTTTGATCCATTCCTGTGACACTAGTTATAGATTCCGATCAATCACTTCAGGTTTACTGTATCCCTCTGACCTTCTTATTGACGATGAAACATAGAAATAGCATCGCAATTAAATAGAAAAGGAACAATGCCGACTTAAGTACACGAAAACTGACTCTTCTTACTGTCTATGTTTTGAACCATTCCTGTGACACTTGATATAGATTCCGATGCTTCACTTAAGGTTTACTGTGTAATTCTGACCTTCTTATTGTCGATGAAACAGAGAAATTGCATCGGAATGAAATACAAAGCGCACAATGCCGACTTAAGTACAAGAAACCTGACTTTTCTCACTCTCTACGATTTGAACCATTCATGTGACACTAGTTATAGATTCCGATGCTTCACTTCAGGCTTACTGTATCCCTCTGACCTTCTTATTGACGATGAAAAACAGAATTTGCATCGGAATTAAATACAAGAGGCACAATGCCGACTTAAGTACAAGAAAACTGACTCTTCTTACTTTCTATGTTTTGAACCACTCCTTTGACACTAGTTATAGATTCCGATGCTTCACTTCAGGTTCACTGTATCCCTCTGACCTTCTTATTGACGATGAAACACAGAAATTGCATCGGAATGAAATACAAAAGGCACAATGCCGACTTAAGTAGAAGAGAACTGACTCTTCTTACTGTCTATGATTTGAACCATTCCTGTGACACTAGTTATAGATTCCCATGCTTCACTTCAGGTTTACTGTACCCCTCTGACCTTCTTATTGACAATGAACTCAGAAATTGAATCGGAATTAAATACAAAAGGCACAATGCCGGCTTAAGTACAAGAATACTGACTCTTCTTAATGTCTATGTTTTGAATCATTCATGTGACACTAGTTACAGATTCCGATGCTTCACTTCAGGTTTACTGTATCGATCTGACCTTCTTATTGACGACGAAAAACAGAAATTGCATCGGAATTAAATACAAAAGGCACAATGCCGACTTAAACACATGAAAATTGACTCTTCTTACTGTCTATGTTTTGAACCATACCTGTGACAATAGTTATAGATTCCGATGCTTCTCTTCAGATTTACTGTATATCTCTGACCTTCTTATTGACGATGAAACACAGAAATTGCATCGGAATGAAATACAAAAGGCACAATCCCGACTTAAGTAGAAGAAAACTGCCTCTTCTTACTGTCTATGATTTGAACCATTCCTGTGACACTAGTTATAGATTCCAATGCTTCATATCAGGTTTACTGTATCCCTCTGACCTTCTTATTGACGATGAAACACAGAAATTGCATCGGAAGTAAATACAAAAGGCACAATTCCAACTTAAGTACAAGAAAATTGACCCTTCTTACTGTCTATGTTTTGAACCATTCCTGTGACACTAGTTATAGATGCCGATGCTTCACTTCAGGTTTGCTGTATGCCTCTGACCTTCTTATGGACGATGAAACACTGAATTTGCATCGGAACTAAATACAAAAGGCACAATGCCGACTTAAGTAAACGAAAACTGACTCTTCTTACGGTCTATGTTTTGAACCATTCCTGTGACACTAGTTATAGATTCCGATGCTTCACTGCAGGTTTACTGTATCCCTCTGACCTTCTTATTGACGATGAAAAATAGAATTTGCATCGGAATTAAATACAAAAGTCACAATGCCGACTTAAGTACAAGAAAACTGACTCTTCTTACTGTCTATGTTCTGAACCATTCCTGTGACACTAGTTATAGATTCCGGTGCTTCACTTCAGGTTTACTGTATGCCTCTGATCTTCTTATTGACGATGAAACACAGAATTTGCATCGGAATTAAATACAAGTACAAGAAAACTGACTCTTCTTACTTTCTATGCTTTGAACCACTCCCGTGACACTAGTTATAGATTCCGATGCTTCACTTCAGATTCACTGTATCCCTCTGACCTTCTTATTGACGATGAAACACAGAAATTGCATCGGAATGATATCCAAAAGGCACAATGCCGACTTAAGTAGAAGAAAACTGACTCTTCTTACTGTCTATGTTTTGAACCATTCCTGTGACACTAGTTATAGATTCCGATGCTTCACTTCAGGTTTACTGTATCCCTCTGACTTTCTTATTGACAATGAAACACAGAAATTGCATCGGAATTAAATACAAAAGGCACAATGCCGACTTAAGTACAAGAAAACTGACTCTTCTTACTGTCTATGATTTGAACCATTCCTGTGACACTAGTTATAGATTCCGATGCTTCACTTCAGGTTTACTGTATCCCTCTGACCTTCGTATTGACGATGAAACACAGAAATTGCATCGGAATTAAATACAAAAGGCACAATGCCGACTTAAGTACAAGAAAACTGACTCTTCTTACTGTCTATGCATTTGAACCATTCCTGTGACACTAGTTATAGATTCCGATGCTTCACTTCAGGTTCACTGTATCCCTCTGACCTTCTTATTGACGATGAAACACAGAAATTGCATCGGAATGATATACAAAAGGCACAATGCCGACTTAAGTAGAAGAAAACTGACTCTTCTTACTGTCTATGTTTTGACCCATTCCTGTGACACTAGTTATAGATTCCGATGCTTCACTTCAGGTTTACTGTGTCTCTCTGACGTTCTTATTGTCGATGAAACACAGATATTGCATCGCAAATAAATACAAAAGGCACAATGCCGACTTATGTACAAGGAAACTGACTCTTCTCACTGTCTATGATTTGAACCATTCCTGTGACACTAGTTATAGATTCCGATGCTTCACTTCAGGTTTACTGTATCCCTCTGACCTTCGTATTGACGATGAAACACAGAAATTGCATCGGAATTAAATACAAAAAGCACAATGCCGACTTAAGTTCAAGAAAACTGACGCTTCTTACTGTCTATGCTTTTAAACCATTCCTGTGACACTATTTATAGATTCCGCTACATCACTTCAGGTTTACTGTATCCCTCTGACCTTCTTATTGTCGATGAAACATAGAAATTGCTTCGGAATTAAATAGAAAAGGACCAATGCCGACTTAAGTACAAGAAAACTGACTCTTCTTACTGTCTATGTTTCGAACCATTCCTGTGACACTATTTATAGATTCCGATGCTTCACATCAGGTTTACTGTATCCCTCTGACCTTCTTATTGACGATGAAACACAGAATTTGCATCGGAATTAAATACAAAAGGCACAATGCCGACTTAAGTACAGGAAAACTGACTCTTCTTACTGTCTATGTTTTGAACCATTCCTGTGACGCTAGTTATAGATTCCGATGCTTCACTTCAGGTTTACTGTATCGCTCTGACCTTCTTATTGACGACGAAATACAGAAATTGCATCGGAATTAAATACAAAAGGCACAATGCAGACTTAAATACAAGAAAATTGACTCTTCTTACTGTCTATGTTTTGAACCATTCCTGTGACAATAGTTATAGATTCCGATGCTTCACTTCAGGTTTACTGTATACCTCTGACCTTCTTATTGACGATGAACTCAGAAATTGCATCGGAATTAAATACAAAAGGCACAATTCCGACTTAATTACAAGAATACTGACTCTTCTTAATGTCTATGATTTGAAACTTTCATGTGACACTAGTTATAGATTCCGATGCTTCACTTCAGGTTTACTGTATCGCTCTGACCTTCTTATTGACGACGAAATACAGAAATTGCATCGGAATTAAATACAAAAGGCACAATGCCGACTTAAGAACAAGAAAACTGTCTCTTCTTACTTTCTATGTTTTGAACCACTCCTTTGACACTAGTTATAGATTCCGATGTTTCACTTCAGGTTCACTGTATCCCCCTGACCTTCTTATTGACGATGAAACACAGAAATTGCATCGGAATGAAATACAAAAGGCACAATGCCGACTTAAGTAGAAGAAAACTGACTCTACTTACTGTCTATGATTTGAACCATTCCTGTGACACTAGTTATAGATTCCGATGCTTCACTTCAGGTTTACTGTATCCCTCTGACTTTCTTATTGACGATGAAACACAGAAATTGCATCGGAATTAAATACAAAAGGCACAATTCCAACTTAAGTACAAGAAAACTGACCCTTCTTACTGTCTATGTTTTGAACCATTCCTGTGACACTAGTTATAGTTTCCGATGCTTCACTTCAGGTTTACTGTATGCCTCTGACCTTCTTATTGACGATGAAACACAAAATTTGCATCGGAATTAAATAAAAAAGGCACAATGCCGACTTAAGTAAACGAAAACTGACTCTTCCCTCTGTCTATCTTTTGAACCATTCCTGTGACACTAGTTATAAATTCCGATGCTTCACTTCAGGTTTACTGTATCCCTCTGACGTTCTTATTGACGATGAAACTCAGAAATTAAATCGGAATTAAATACCAAAGGCACAATGCCGACTTAAGTACAAGAAAACTGACGCTTCTTACTGTCTGTGATTTGAACCATTCCTGTGACACTAGTTATCGATTCCGATGCATCACTTCAGGTTTACTGTATCCCTCTGACCTTCTTATTGACGATGAAACATAGAAATTGCATCGGAATTAAATACAAAAGGCACAATGCCGACTTAAGTACAGGAAAACTGACTCTTCTTACTGTCTATGTTTTGAACCATTCCTGTGACACTAGTTATAGATTCCGATGCTTCACTACAGGTTTACTGTATCGCTCTGACCTTCTTATTGACGACGAAATACAGAAATTGCATCGGAATTAAATACAAAAGGCACAATGCAGACTTAAATACAAGAAAATTGACTCTTCTTACTGTCTATGTTTTGAACCATTCCTGTGACAATAGTTATAGATTCCGATGCTTCACTTCAGGTTTACTGTATACCTCTGACCTTCTTATTGACGATGAACGCAGAAATTGCATCGGAATTAAATACAAACGGCACAATTCCGACTTAATTACAAGAATACTGACTCTTCTTAATGTCTATGATTTGAAACTTTCATGTGACACTAGTTATAGATTCCGATGCTTCACTTCAGGTTTACTGTATCGCTCTGACCTTCTTATTGACGACGAAATACAGAAATTGCATCGGAATTAAATACAAAAGGCACAATGCCGACTTAAGAACAAGAAAACTGTCTCTTCTTACTTTCTATGTTTTGAACCACTCCTTTGACACTAGTTATAGATTCCGATGCTTCACTTCAGGTTCACTGTATCCCCCTGACCTTCTTATTGACGATGAAACACAGAAATTGCATCGGAATGAAATACAAAAGGCACAATGCCGACTTAAGTAGAAGAAAACTGACTCTTCTTACTGTCTATGATTTGAACCATTCCTGTGACACTAGTTATAGATTCCGATGCTTCACTTCAGGTTTACTGTATCCCTCTGACTTTCTTATTGACGATGAAACACAGAAATTGCATCGGAATTAAATACAAAAGGCACAATTCCAACTTAAGTACAAGAAAACTGACCCTTCTTACTGTCTATGTTTTGAACCATTCCTGTGACACTAGTTATAGTTTCCGATGCTTCACTTCAGGTTTACTGTATGCCTCTGACCTTCTTATTGACGATGAAACACAGAATTTGCATCGGAATTAAATAAAAAAGGCACAATGCCGACTTAAGTAAACGAAAACTGACTCTTCCTTCTGTCTATCTTTTGAACCATTCCTGTGACACTAGTTATAAATTCCGATGCTTCACTTCAGGTTTACTGTATCCCTCTGACGTTCTTATTGACGATGAAACTCAGAAATTAAATCGGAATTAAATACAAAAGGCACAATGCCGACTTAAGTACAAGAATACTGACTCTTCTTAATGTCTATGTTTTGAACCATTCATGTTACACAAGTTATAGATTCCGATGCTTCACTGCAGGTTTACTGTATCCCTCTGACCTTCTTATTCACGATGAAACATAGAAATTGCATCGGAATTATATAGAAAAGGAACAATGCCGACTTAATTACAAGAAAACTGACTCTTATTACATTCTATGATTCGAACCATTCCTGTGACACTAGATATAGATTCCGATGCTTCACTTCCGGTTTACTGTATCCCTCTGACCGTCTTATTGACGATGAAACACAGAAATTGCATCTGCATTAAATACAAAAGGCACAATGCTGACTTAAGTACAAGAAAACTGACTCTTCTTACTGTCTATGTTTTGAACCATTCATGTGACACTAGTTATAGATTCCGATGCTTCACTGCGGGGTTTACTGTATCCCTCTGACCATTTCATTGACGATGAAACACAGAAATTGCACCGGAATTAAATACAAAAAGCACAATGCCGACTTAAGTACAAGAAAACTGACTCTTCTTACTGTCAATGATTTGAACCATTCCTGTGTCACTAGTTAAAGATTCCGATGCTTCACTTCAGGTTTACTGTATCGATCTTACCTTCTTATTGACGACGAAATACAGAAATTGCATCGGAATAAAATACAAAAGGCACAATGCCGACTTAAACACATGAAAATTGACTCTTCTTACTGTCTATGTTTTGAACCATACCTGTGACAATAGTTATAGATTCCGATGCTTCTCTTCAGGTTTACTGTATATCTCTGACATTCTTATTGCCGATGAAACACAGAAATTGCATCGGAATTAAATACAAAAGGCACAATGCCGACTGAAGTACTAGAAAACTGACTCCTCTTACTGTCTTTGTTTTGATCCATTCCTGTGACACTAGTTATAGATTCCGATCAATCACTTCAGGTTTACTGTATCCCTCTGACCTTCTTATTGACGATGAAACATAGAAATAGCATCGCAATTAAATAGAAAAGGAACAATGCCGACTTAAGTACACGAAAACTGACTCTTCTAACTGTCTATGTTTTGAACCACTACTGTGACACTAGTTATAGATTCCGATGCTTCACTGCAGGTTTACTGTATCCCTCTGACCTTCGTATTGAAGATGAAACACAGATATTGCATCGGAATTAAATACTAAATTCACAATGCCGACTTAAGTACAAGAAAACTGACTCTTCTTACTGTCTATCTTTTGAACCATTCCTGTGACACTTGATATAGATTCCGATGCTTCACTTAAGGTTTACTGTGTAATTCTGACCTTCTTATTGTCGATGAAACAGAGAAATTGCATCGGAATGAAATACAAAGCGCACAATGCCGACTTAAGTACAAGAAACCTGACTTTTCTCACTCTCTACGATTTGAACCATTCATGTGACACTAGTTATAGATTCCGATGCTTCACTTCAGGCTTACTGTATCCCTCTGACCTTCTTATTGACGATGAAAAACAGAATTTGCATCGGAATTAAATACAAGAGGCACAATGCCGACTTAAGTACAAGAAAACTGACTCTTCTTACTTTCTATGTTTTGAACCACTCCTTTGACACTAGTTATAGATTCCGATGCTTCACTTCAGGTTCACTGAATCCCTCTGACCTTCTTATTGACGATGAAACACAGAAATTGCATCGGAATGAAATACAAAAGGCACAATGCCGACTTAAGTAGAAGAGAACTGACTCTTCTTACTGTCTATGATTTGAACCATTCCTGTGACACTAGTTATAGATTCCGATGCTTCACTTCAGGTTTACTGTATCCCTCTGACCTTCTTATTGACAATGAACTCAGAAATTGAATCGGAATTAAATACAAAAGGCACAATGCCGACTTAAGTACAAGAATACTGACTCTTCTTAATGTCTATGTTTTGAATCATTCATGTGACACTAGTTACAGATTCCGATGCTTCACTTCAGGTTTACTGTATCGATCTGACCTTCTTATTGACGACGAAAAACAGAAATTGCATCGGAATTAAATACAAAAGGCACAATGCCGACTTAAACACATGAAAATTGACTCTTCTTACTGTCTATGTTTTGAACCATACCTGTGACAATAGTTATAGATTCCGATGCTTCTCTTCAGGTTTACTGTATATCTCTGACCTTCTTATTGACGATGAAACTCAGAAAATGCTTCGGAATTAAATACAAAAGGCACAATGCCGACTTAAGTACAAGAATACTGACTCTTCTTAATGTCTATGTTTTGAACCATTCATGTGACACTAGTTATAGATTCCGATGCTTCACTGCAGGTTTACTGTATCCCTCTGACCTTCTTATTGACGATGAAACATAGAAATTGCATCGGAATTATATAGAAAAGGTACAATGCCGACTTCAGTACAAGAAAACTGACTCTTCTCACAGTCTATGTTTTGAACCATTACTGTGACACTAGTTATGGATCCGATGCTTCACATCAGGTTTACTGTATCCCTCTGACCTTCTTATTGAAGATGAAACACAGATATTGCATCGGAATTAAATACTAAAGGCACAAGGCCGACTTAAGTACAAGAAAACTGTCTCTTCTTACTGTCTATGTTTTGAACCATACCTGTGACATTAGTTATAGATTCCGATGCTTCTCTTCAGGTTTACTGTATATTTCTGACCTTCTTATTGACGATGAAACACAGAAATTGCATCGGAATTAAACACAAAAGGCACAATGCCGACTTAAGTACAAGCATACTGACTCTTCTTAATGTCTATGTTTTGAACCATTCATGTGACACTAGTTATAGATTCAGATGCTTCACTGCAGGTTTACTGTATCCCTCTGACCTTCTTATTGACGATAAAACACAGAAATTGCACCGGAATTAAATACAAAAGGCACAATGCTGACTTAAGAACAAGAATACTGACTCTTCTTACTGTCTATGATTTTAACCATTCCTGTGACACTAGTTATAGATTCCGATGCTTCACTTCAGGTTTACTGTATCCCTCTGACCTTCGTATTGACGATAAAACACAGAAATTGCATCGGAATTAAATACAAAAGGCACAATGCCGACTTAAGTACAAGAAAACTGACTCTTCTTACTGTCTATGTTTTGAACCATACCTGTGACACTAGTTATAGATTCCGATCCATCTCATCAGGTTTACTGTATCCCTCTGACCTTCTTACTGATGATGAAACATAGAAATTGCATCGGAATTAAATAGAAATTGAACAATGCCGACTTAAAGACAAGAAAACTGACTCTTATAACTGTCTATGTTTTGAACCATTACTGTGACACTAGTTATAGATTCCGATGCTTCATATCAGGTTTACTGTATCCCTCTGACCTTCTTATTGAAGATGAAACACAGATATTGCATCCGAATTAAATACTAAAAGCACAATGCCGACTTAAGTACAAGATAACTGACTCTTATTACTGTCTATGATTTGAACCATTCCTGTGACACTTGATATATATTCCGATGCTTCATTTTAGGTTTACTGTATCCCTCTGACCTTCTTATTGACGATGAAACACAGAAATTGCATCGGAATTAAGTACAAAAAGCACAATGCAGACTTAAGTACAAGAAAACTGACCTTTCTTACTATCTATGCCTTGAACCATTCCTGTGACACTAGTTACAGATTCCAATGCTTCACAACAGGTTTACTGTATCGCTCTGACCTTCTTATTGACGATGAAACACAGAAATTTGGTTCGGAATGAAATACAAAAGGCACAATGCCGACTTAAACACAAGAAAACTGACTCTTCTTATTGTCTAAGTTTGAACCATTCCTGTGACACTAGTTATGGGTTCCGATGCTTCACTTCAGGTTTACTATATCCCTCTGACCTTCTTATTGTTGATGAAACACAGAAATTGCATCGTAATTAAATACAAAAGGCACAATGCCGACTTAAGTACAAGAAAACTGACTCTTCTTACTGTCTATGTTTTGAACTATTCCTGTGACACTAGTTATAGTTTCAGATGCTTCACTTCAGGTTTACTGAATCCCTCTGACCTTCGTATTGACGATGAAACACAGAAATTGCATCGGAATTAAATACAAAAGGAACAATGCCGACTTAAGTACAAGAAAACTGACTCTTCTTACTGTCTATGTTTTGAACTATTCGTGTGACATTAGTCATAGGTTCCGATGCTTCACTTCAGGTTTACTGTATTCCTCTGACCTTCTTATTGACGATGAAACACAGAAATTGCATCGGAATTAAATACAAAAGGCACAATGCCGACTTAAGTACAAGAAAACTGACTCTTCTTACTGTCTATGTTTTGAACCATTCATGTGACACTAATCATAGATTCCGTTGCTTCACTTCAGGTTTACTGTATCCCTGTGACCTCCTTATTGACGATGAAACACAGAAATTGCATCGGAATTAAATACAAAAGGCACAATGCCGACTTAAGTACAAGAAAACTGACTCTTTTTACTGTCTATGTTTTGATCCATTCCTGCGACAATAGATAAAGATACCGATGCTTCACTTCAGGTTTACTGTATCCCTCTGACCATCTTATTGACGATGAAACACAGAAATTGCATCGGAATTAAATACAAAAGGCACAGTGCCGACTTAAGTACAAGAAAACTGACTAATCTTACAGTCTATGTTTTGAACCATTCCTGTGACACTAGATATAGATTCCGATGCTTCACTTCAGGTTTACTGTATCCCTCTGACGTTCTTATTGACGACGAAACACAGAAATTGCATCGGAATTAAATACAAAAGGCACAATGCCGACATAAGTACAAGAAAACAGACTCTTCTTACTGTCTATGTTTCAACCATTCATGTGACACAAGTTATAGATTCCGATGCTTCACTTCAGGTTTACTGCATCCCTCTGACCATCTTATTGTTGATGAAACACAGAAATTGCTTCGGAATAAAATACAAATGGCACAATGCCGACTTAAGTACAAGAAAATTGACACTTCTTACTGTCTATGTTTTGAACCATTTCTGTGACACTAGTTATAGATTCCGATGCTTCACTTCAGGTTTACTGTATCCCTCTGACCTTCTTATTGACGATGAAACACAGAAATTGCATCGGAATTAAATTCAAAAGGCACAATGGCGACTTATGTACAAGAAAACTGACTCTTCTTACTGTCTACGTTTGAACCATTCATGTGACACTAGTTATAGATTCCGATGCTTCACTTCAGGTTTACTGTATCCCTCTTACCTTCTTATTGACGACGAAACACAGAAATTGCATCGGAATTAAGTACAAAAGGCACAATGCCAACTTAAGTACAAGAAAACTGACTCTTCTTACTGTCTATGTTTCAACCATTCCTGTGACTCTAGTTATAGATTCCGATGCTTCACTTCAGGTTTACTGTATCCCTCTGACCTTCTTATTGACGACGAAACACAGATATTGCATCGGAATTAAATACTAAAGGCACAATGCCGACTTAAGTACAAGAAAACTGTCTCTTCTTACTGTCTATGTTTTGAACCATACCTGTGACATTAGTTATAGATTCCGATGCTTCTCTTCAGGTTTACTGTATATTTCTGACCTTCTTATTGACTATGAAACACAGAAATTGCATCGGAATTAAACACAAAAGGCACAATGCCGACTTAAGTACAAGAATACTGACTCTTCTTAATGTATATGTTTTGAACCATTCATGTGACACTAGTTATAGATCCAGATGCTTCACTACAGGTTTACTGTATCCCTCTGACCTTCTTATTGACGATAAAACACAGAAATTGCACCGGAATTAAATACAAAAGGCACAATGCCGACTTAAGGACAAGAATACTGACTCTTCTTACTGTCTATGATTTTAACCATTCCTGTGACACTAGTTATAGATTCCGATGCTTCACTTCAGGTTTACTGTATCCCTCTGACCTTCTTATTGACGATGAAACACAGAAATTGCATCGGAATTAAATACAAAAGGCACAAATCCGACTTAAGTACAAGAAAACTGACTCTTCTTACTGTCTATGTTTTGAACCATACCTGTGACACTAGTTATAGATTCCGATCCATCTCATCAGGTTTACTGTATCCCTCTGACCTTCTTACTGATGATGAAACATAGAAATTGCATCGGAATTAAATAGAAATTGAACAATGCCGACTTAAAGACAAGAAAACTGACTCTTATAACTGTCTATGTTTTGAACCATTACTGTGACACTAGTTATAGATTCCGATGCTTCACTTCAGGATTACTGTATCCCTCTGACCTCCTTATTGACGATAAAACACAGAAATTGCACCGGAATTAAATACAAAAGGCACAATGCCGACTTAAGAACAAGAATACTGACTCTTCTTACTGTCTATGATTTTAACCATTCCTGTGACACTAGTTATAGATTCCGATGCTTCACTTCAGGTTTACTGTATCCCTCTGACCTTCTTATTGACGATGAAACACAGAAATTGCACCGGAATTAAATACAAAAGGCACAATGCCGACTTAAGTACAAGATAACTGACTCTTATTACTGTCTATGTTTTGAACCATTCCTGCGACACTTGATATATATTCCGATGCTTCATTTCAGGTTTACTGTATCCCTCTGACCTTCTTATTGACGATGAAACACAGAAATTGCATCGGAATTAAGTACAAAAAGCACAATGCAGACTTAAGTACAAGAAAACTGACCTTTCTTACTATCTATGCCTTGAACCATTCCTGTGACACTAGTTACAGATTCCAATGCTTCACAACAGGTTTACTGTATCGCTCTGACCTTCTTATTGACGATGAAACACAGAAATTTGGTTCGGAATTAAATACAAAAGGCACAATGCCGACTTAAACACAAGTAAACTGACTCTTCTTATTGTCTAAGTTTTGAACCATTCCTGTGACACTAGTTATGGGTTCCGATGCTTCACTTCAGGTTTACTATATCCCTCTGACCTTCTTATTGTTGATGAAACACAGAAATTGCATCGTAATTAAATACAAAAGGCACAATGCCGACTTAAGTACAAGAAAACTGACTCTTCTTACTGTCTATGTTTTGAACTATTCCTGTGACACTAGTTATAGTTTCAGATGCTTCACTTCAGGTTTACTGAATCCCTCTGACCTTCGTATTGACGATGAAACACAGAAATTGCATCGGAATTAAATACAAAAGGCACAATGCCGACTTAAGTACAAGAAAACTGACTCTTCTTACTGTCTATGTTTTGAACCATTCATGTGACACTAATCATAGATTCCGATGCTTCACTTCAGGTTTACTGTATCCCTGTGACCTCCTTATTGACGATGAAACACAGAAATTGCATCGGAATGAAATACAAAAGGCACAGTGCCGACTTAAGTACAAGAAAACTGACTAAATTTACAGTCTATGTTTTGAACCATTCCTGTGACACTAGATATAGATTCCGATGGTTCACTTCAGGTTTACTGTATCCCTCTGACCTTATCATGACGATAAATCACAGGAATTGCATCGGAATTAAATACATAAGGCTCAATGCCGACTTAAGTACAAGAAGACTGTCTCATCTTACTCTCTATTCTTTAGACCATTCCTGTGACACTAGTTAGAGATTCTGATGCTTCACTTCAGCTTTACTGTATCACTGTGACTTTCTTATTGACGAAGAAACACAGAAATTGCATCGGAATTAAATACAAAAGGCACAATTCCGACTCAAGTACAAGAAGACTGGCTCTTCTTACTGTCTATGATCTGAACCATTCCTGTGACACTAGTTATAGATTCCGATGGTTCACTTCATGTTTACTGTGTCCCTCTGACCTCCTTATTGTCGATGAAACACCTAATTGCATCGGAATTAAATACAAAATGCACAATGCTGACTCAAGTACTAGAAGAATGGCTCATCTTACTGTCTATGTTTTGAACCATTCATGTGACACTAATCATAGATTCCGATGCTTCACTTCAGGTTTACTGTATCCCTCTGACCATCTTATTGTTGATGAAACACAGAAATTGCATCGGAATAAAATACAAGAGGCACAATGCCGACTTAAGTACAAGAAAACAGACTCTTCTTACTGTCTATGTTTTGAACCATTCATGTGACACTAATCACAGATTCCGATACTTCACTTCAGGTTTACTGTATCCCTGTGATCTTCGTATTGACGATGAAACACAGAAATTGCATCGGAATTAAATACAAAAGGCACAATGCCGACTTAAGTACAAGAAAACTGACTCTTCTTACCGTCTATGTTTGAACCAATTCTGTGACAATAGATAAAGATCCCGATGCTTCACTTCAGGTTTACTGTATCCCTCTGACCTTCTTATTGACGATGAAACACAGAAATTGCATCGGAATTAAATACAAAAGGCACAGTGCTGACTTAAGTACAAGAAAACCTACTAATCTTACAGTCTATGTTTGAACCATTCCTGTGACACTAGATATAGATTCCGATGCTTCACTTCAGGTTTACTGTATCCCTCTGACCTTCTTATTGACGATGAAACACAGAAATTGCATCGGAATTAAATACAAAAGGCACAATGCCGACTTAAGTACAAGGAAACTGTCTGTTGTTACTGTCTATGTTTCAACCATACATGTGTCACAAGTTATAGATTCCGATGCTTCACTTCAGGTTTACTGTATCCCTCTGACCATCTTATTGTTGATGAAACACAGAAATTGCATCGGAATAAAATACAAATGGCACAATGCCGACTTAAGTACAAGGAAATTGACACTTCTTACTGTCTATGTTATGAACCATTCCTGTGACACTAGTTATAGATTCCGATGCTTCACTTCAGGTTTACTGTATCCCTCTGAACTTCTTATTGACGATGAAACACAGAAATTGCATCGGAATTAAATACAAAAGGCACAATGGCGACTTATGTACAAGAAAACTGACTCTTCTTACTGTCTATGTTTGAACCATTCATGTGACACTAGTTATAGATTCCGATGCTTCACTTTAGGTTTACTGTATCCCTCTTAACTTCTCATTGACGACGAAACACAGAAATTGCATCGGAATTAAATACAAATGGCACAATGCCAACTTAAGTACATGAAAACTGACTCTTCTTACTGTCTATGTTTGATCCATTCCTGTGACTCTAGTTATGGATTCCGATGCTTCACTTAAGGTTTACTGTATCCCTCTGACCTTCTTATTGACGATGAAACACAGAAATTGCAACGGAATTAAATACAAAAGTCACAATGCTGACTTAAGTACAAGAAAACTGACTCTTCTCACTGTCTATGTTTTGAACCATTCCTGTGACACTAGTTATAGATTCCGATGCTTCACTTCAGGTTTACTGTATACCACTAACCGTCTTATTGACGATGAAACACAGAAATTGCATCGGAATTAAATAAAAAAGGCACAATGCCGACTTAAGTACAAACCAACTGACTCTTCTTACTGTCTATGATTTGAAGCATTCATGTGGCACTAGTTATAGATTCCGATGCTTCACTTCAGGTTTACTGTATCCCTCTGACCTTCTTATTGACGATGAAACACAGAAATTGCAACGGAATTAAATACAAAAGTCACAATGCTGACTTAAGTACAAGAAAACTGACTCTTCTCACTGTCTATGATTTGAACCATTCATGTGGCACTAGTTACAGATTCCGATTCTTCACTTCAGGTTTACTGTATCCCTCTGACCTTCTTATTGATGATGAAACACAGAAATTGCATCGCAATTAATTACAATAGGCACAATGCCAACTTAAGTACAAGAAAACTGACTCTTCTTACTGTCTATGTTTTGAACCATTCATGTGACACTAGTCATATATTCCGATGCTTCACTTCAGGTTTACTGTATCCCTCTGACCTTCTTATTGACGATGAAACACAGAAATTGCATCGGAATTAAATACAAAAGGCACAATGCCGACTTAAATACAAGAAAACTAATTATTCTTACAGTCCATGTTTTGAACCATTCCTGTGACACTAGATATAGATTCCGATGCTACACTTCAGGTTTACTGTATCCCTCTGTCCTTCTTATTGACGATGAAGCACAGAAATTGAATCGGAATTAAATACAAAAGGCACAATGCTGACTTAAGTACAAGAAAACTCACTCGTCTTATTGTCTATGCTTTGAACCATTCCTGTGACACTAGATATGGATTCCGATGCTTCACTTCAAGTTTACTGTATCCCTCTGACCTTCATATTGACGATGAATCACAGAAATTGCATCGGAATTAAATACAAAAGGCACAATGCCGACTTAGGTACAAGAAAACTGACTCTTCTTACAGTCTCTGCTTTGAACCATTCCTGTCAAACTAGATATAGACTCCGATGCTTCACTTCAGGTTTACTGTATCCCTCTGACCTTCTTATTGACGATGAAACACAGAAATTGCATCAGAATTAAATACAAAAGGCACAATGCCGACTTAAGTACAAGCAAACTGACTCTTCTTACTGTCTATGTTTTGAACCATTCCTGTGACACTAGTTATAGATTACGATGCTTCACTTCAGGTTTACTGTATCCCTCTGACCTTCTTATTGACGAAGAAACACAGAAATTGCATCGGAATTAATTACAAAAAGCACAATGCTGACTTAAGTACAAGAAAACTCACTCTTCTTATTGTCTATGTTTTGAACCATTCCTGTGACACTAGATATAGATTCCGATTCTTCACTTCAGGTTTACTGTATCCCTCTGACCTTCATATTGACGATGAATCACAGAAATTGCATCGGAATTAAATACAAAAGGCACAATGCCGACTTAAGTACAAGAAAACTGACTCTTCTTACAGTCTCTGCTTTGAAGCATTCCAGTGAAACTAGGTATAGACTCCGATGCTTCACTTCAGGTTTACTGTATCCCTCTGACTTTCTTATTGACGATGAAACACAGAAATTGCATCAGAATTAAATACAAAAGGCACAATGCCGACTTAAGTACAAGAAAACTGACTCTTCTTACAGTCTCTGCTTTGAACCATTCCTGTGAAACTAGGTATAGACTCCGATGCTTCACTTCAGGTTTACTGTATCCCTCTGTCTTTCTTATTGACGATGAAACACAGAAATTGCATCGGAATTAAATACAAAAGGCACAATGCTGACTTAAACACAAGAAAACTGACTCTTCTTACTGTCTAAGTTTTGAACCATTCCTGTGACACTAGTTATAGATTCCGATGCTTCACTTCAGGTTTACTGTATCCCTCTGACCTTCTTATTGTTGATGAAACACAGCAATTGCATCGGAATTAAATACAAAAGGCACAATGCCGACATAAGTACTAGAAAACTGACTCTTCTTACTGTCTATGATTTGAACTATTCCTGTGACACTAGTTATAGATTCCGATGCTTCACTTCAGGTTTACTGTATCCCTCTGACCTTCGTATTGACGATGAAACACAGAAATTGCATCGGAATTAAATACAAAAGACACAATGCCGACTTAAGTACAAGAAAACTGACTCTTCTTACTGTCTATGTTTTGAACCATTCATGTGACACTAGTTATAGATTCCGATGCTTCACTTCAGGTTTACTGTATCCCTGTGACCTTCTTATTGACGATGACACACAGAAATTGCATCGGAAATAAATACAAAAGGCACAATGGCGACTTATGTACAAGAAAACTGACACTTCTTACTGTCTATGTTTGAACCTTTCATGTGACACTAGTTATAGATTCCGATGCTTCACTTAAGGTTTACTGTATCCCTCTTACCTTCTTATTGACGACGAAACACAGAAATTGCATCGGAATTAAATACAAAAGGCACAATGCCGACGTAAGTACAACAAAAATGACTATTCTTACTGTCTATGTTTTGAACCATTCATGTGACATTAGCCATAGGTACAGATGCATCACTTCAGGTTTACTGTATCCCTCTGACCTTCTTATTGACGATGAAACACAGAAATTGCGTCGGAATTAAATACAAAAGGCACAATGCCGACTTAAGTACAAGGAAACTGACTCAATTTACTGTCTATGTTTTGAACCATTCATGTGACACTAGTCATATATTCCGATGCTTCACTTCAGGTTTACTGTATCCCTCTGACCTTCTTATTGACGATGAAACACAGAAATTGCATCGGAATTAAATACAAAAGGCACAATGCCGACTTAAATACAAGAAAACTGACTCTTCTTACTGTCTATGTTTTGAACCATTCCTGTGACAATAGATATAGATTCCGATGATTCACTTCAGGTTTACTGTATCCCTCTGACCTTCTTATTGACGATGAAACACAGAAATTGCATCGGAATTAAATACAAAAGGCACAGTGCCGACTTAAGTACAAGAAAACTGACTATTCTGACAGTCCATGTTTTAAACCATTCCTGTGACACTAGATATAGATTCCGATGCTACACTTCAGGTTTACTGTATCCCTCTGACCTTCTTATTGACGATGAAACACAGAAATTGCATCGGAATGAAATACAAAAGTCACAATGCTGACTTAAGTACAAGAAAACTGACTCTTCTCACTGTCTATGTTTTGAACCATTCCTGTGACACTAGTTATAGATTCCGATGCTTCACTTCAGGTTTACTGTACACCACTAACCGTCTTATTGACGATGAAACACAGAAATTGCATCGGAATTAAATAAAAAAGGCACAATGCCGACTTAAGTACAAAACAACTGACTCTTCTTACTGTCTATGATTTGAACCATTCATGTGGCACTAGTTATAGATTCCGATGCTTCACTTCAGGTTTACTGTATCCCTCTGACCTTCTTATTGACGATGAAACACAGAAATTTCAACGGAATTAAATACAAAAGTCACAATGCTGACTTAAGTACAAGAAAACTGACTCTTCTCACTGTCTATGATTTGAACCATTCATGTGGCACTAGTTATAGATTCCGATGCTTCACTTCAGGTTTACTGTATCCCTCTGACCTTCTTATTGATGATGAAACACAGAAATTGCATCGCAATTAATTACAATAAGCACAATGCCGACTTAAGTACAAGAAAACTGACTCTTCTTACTGTCTATGTTTTGAACCATTCATGTGACCCTAGTCATATATTCCGATGCTTCACTTCAGGTTTACTGTATCCCTCTGACCTTCTTATTGACGATGAAACACAGAAATTGCATCGGAATTAAATACAAAAGGCACAATGCCGACTTAAATACAAGAAAACTGACTCTTCTTACTGTCTATGTTTTGAACCATTCCTGTGACAATAGATATAGACTCCGATGCTTCACTTCAGGTTTACTGTATCCCTCTGACCTTCTTATTGACGATGAAACACAGAAATTGCATTGGAATTAAATACAAGAGGCACAGTGCCGACTTAAGTACAAGAAAACTGATTATTCTTACAGTCCATGTTTTGAACCATTCCTGTGACACTAGATATAGATTCCGATGCTACACTTCAGGTTTACTGTATCCCTCTGACCTTCTTATTGACGATGAAACACAGAAATTGAATCGGAATTAAATACAAAAGGCACAATGCTGACTTAAGTACAAGAAAACTCACTCTTCTTATTGTCTATGCTTTGAACCATTCCTGTGACACTAGATATGGATTCCGATGCTTCACTTCAGGTTTACTGTATCCCTCTGACCTTCATATTGACGATGAATCACAGAAATTGCATCGGAATTAAATACAAAAGGCACAATGCCGACTTAGGTACAAGAAAACTGACTCTTCTTACAGTCTCTGCTTTGAACCATTCCTGTCAAACTAGATATAGACTCCGATGCTTCACTTCAGGTTTACTGTATCCCTCTGACCTTCTTATTGACGATGAAACACAGAAATTGCATCAGAATTAAATACAAAAGGCACAATGCCGACTTAAGTACAAGCAAACTGACTCTTCTTACTGTCTATGTTTTGAACCATTCCTGTGACACTAGTTATAGATTACGATGCTTCACTTCAGGTTTACTGTATCCCTCTGACCTTCTTATTGACGAAGAAACACAGAAATTGCATCGGAATTAATTACAAAAAGCACAATGCTGACTGAAGTACAAGAAAACTCACTCTTCTTATTGTCTATGTTTTGAACCATTCCTGTGACACTAGATATAGATTCCGATGCTTCACTTCAGGTTTACTGTATCCCTCTGACCTTCTTATTGTTGATGAAACACAGCAATTGCATCGGAATTAAATACAAAAGGCACAATGCCGACATAAGTACTAGAAAACTGACTCTTCTTACTGTCTATGATTTGAACTATTCCTGTGACACTAGTTATAGATTCCGATGCTTCACTTCAGGTTTACTGTATCCCTCTGACCTTCGTATTGACGATGAAACACAGAAATTGCATCGGAATTAAATACAAAAGGCACAATGCCGACTTAAGTACAAGAAAACTGACTCTTCTTACTGTCTATGTTTTGAACCATTCATGTGACACTAGTTATAGATTCCGATGCTTCACTTCAGGTTTACTGTATCCCTGTGACCTTCTTATTGACGATGACACACAGAAATTGCATCGGAAATAAATACAAAAGGCACAATGGCGACTTATGTACAAGAAAACTGACACTTCTTACTGTCTATGTTTGAACCTTTCATGTGACACTAGTTATAGATTCCGATGCTTCACTTAAGGTTTACTGTATCCCTCTTACCTTCTTATTGACGACGAAACACAGAAATTGCATCGGAATTAAATACAAAAGGCACAATGCCGACGTAAGTACAACAAAAATGACTATTCTTACTGTCTATGTTTTGAACCATTCATGTGACATTAGCCATAGGTACAGATGCATCACTTCAGGTTTACTGTATCCCTCTGACCTTCTTATTGACGATGAAACACAGAAATTGCGTCGGAATTAAATACAAAAGGCACAATGCCGACTTAAGTACAAGAAAACTGACTCATCTTACTGTCTATGTTTTGAACCATTCATGTGACACTAGTCATATATTCCGATGCTTCACTTCAGGTTTACTGTATCCCTCTGACCTTCTTATTGACGATGAAACACAGAAATTGCATCGGAATTAAATACAAAAGGCACAATGCCGACTTAAATACAAGAAAACTGACTCTTCTTACTGTCTATGTTTTGAACCATTCCTGTGACAATAGATATAGATTCCGATGATTCACTTCAGGTTTACTGTATCCCTCTGACCTTCTTATTGACGATGAAACACAGAAATTGCATCGGAATTAAATACAAAAGGCACAGTGCCGACTTAAGTACAAGAAAACTGACTATTCTGACAGTCCATGTTTTAAACCATTCCTGTGACACTAGATATAGATTCCGATGCTACACTTCAGGTTTACTGTATCCCTCTGACCTTCTTATTGACGATGAAACACAGAAATTGCATCGGAATTAAATACAAAAGTCACAATGCTGACTTAAGTACAAGAAAACTGACTCTTCTCACTGTCTATGTTTTGAACCATTCCTGTGACACTAGTTATAGATTCCGATGCTTCACTTCAGGTTTACTGTATACCACTAACCGTCTTATTGACGATGAAACACAGAAATTGCATCGGAATTAAATAAAAAAGGCACAATGCCGACTTAAGTACAAAACAACTGACTCTTCTTACTGTCTATGATTTGAACCATTCATGTGGCACTAGTTATAGATTCCGATGCTTCACTTCAGGTTTACTGTATCCCTCTGACCTTCTTATTGACGATGAAACACAGAAATTGCAACGGAATTAAATACAAAAGTCACAATGCTGACTTAAGTACAAGAAAACTGACTCTTCTCACTGTCTATGATTTGAACCATTCATGTGGCACTAGTTATAGATTCCGATGCTTCACTTCAGGTTTACTGTATCCCTCTGACCTTCTTATTGATGATGAAACACAGAAATTGCATCGCAATTAATTACAATAAGCACAATGCCGACTTAAGTACAAGAAAACTGACTCTTCTTACTGTCTATGTTTTGAACCATTCATGTGACCCTAGTCATATATTCCGATGCTTCACTTCAGGTTTACTGTATCCCTCTGACCTTCTTATTGACGATGAAACACAGATATTGCATCGGAATTAAATACAAAAGGCACAATGCCGACTTAAATACAAGAAAACTGACTCTTCTTACTGTCTATGTTTTGAACCATTCCTGTGACAATAGATATAGACTCGGATGCTTCACTTCAGGTTTACTGTATCCCTCTGACCTTCTTATTGACGATGAAACACAGAAATTGCATTGGAATTAAATACAAGAGGCACAGTGCCCACTTAAGTACAAGAAAACTGATTATTCTTACAGTCCATGTTTTGAACCATTCCTGTGACACTAGATATAGATTCCGATGCTACACTTCAGGTTTACTGTATCCCTCTGACCTTCTTATTGACGATGAAACACAGAAATTGAATCGGAATTAAATACAAAAGGCACAATGCTGACTTAAGTACAAGAAAACTCACTCTTCTTATTGTCTATGCTTTGAACCATTCCTGTGACACTAGATATGGATTCCGATGCTTCACTTCAGGTTTACTGTATCCCTCTGACCTTCATATTGACGATGAATCACAGAAATTGCATCGGAATTAAATACAAAAGGCACAATGCCGACTTAGGTACAAGAAAACTGACTCTTCTTACAGTCTCTGCTTTGAACCATTCCTGTCAAACTAGATATAGACTCCGATGCTTCACTTCAGGTTTACTGTATCCCTCTGACCTTCTTATTGTTGATGAAACACAGCAATTGCATCGGAATTAAATACAAAAGGCACAATGCCGACATAAGTACTAGAAAACTGACTCTTCTTACTGTCTATGATTTGAACTATACCTGTGACACTAGTTATAGATTCCGATGCTTCACTTCAGGTTTACTGTATCCCTCTGACCTTCGTATTGACGATGAAACACAGAAATTGCATCGGAATTAAATACAAAAGGCACAATGCCGACTTAAGTACAAGAAAACTGACTCTTCTTACTGTCTATGTTTTGAACCATTCATGTGACACTAGTTATAGATTCCGATGCTTCACTTCAGGTTTACTGTATCCCTGTGACCTTCTTATTGACGATGACACACAGAAATTGCATCGGAAATAAATACAAAAGGCACAATGGCGACTTATGTACAAGAAAACTGACACTTCTTGCTGTCTATGTTTGAACCTTTCATGTGACACTAGTTATAGATTCCGATGCTTCACTTAAGGTTTACTGTATCCCTCTTACCTTCTTATTGACGACGAAACACAGAAATTGCATCGGAATTAAATACAAAAGGCACAATGCCGACGTAAGTACAACAAAAATGACTATTCTTACTGTCTATGTTTTGAACCATTCATGTGACATTAGCCATAGGTACAGATGCATCACTTCAGGTTTACTGTATCCCTCTGACCTTCTTATTGACGATGAAACACAGAAATTGCGTCGGAATTAAATACAAAAGGCACAATGCCGACTTAAGTACAAGAAAACTGACTCATCTTACTGTCTATGTTTTGAACCATTCATGTGACACTAGTCATATATTCCGATGCTTCACTTCAGGTTTACTGTATCCCTCTGACCTTCTTATTGACGATGAAACACAGAAATTGCATCGGAATTAAATACAAAAGGCACAATGCCGACTTAAATACAAGAAAACTGACTCTTCTTACTGTCTATGTTTTGAACCATTCCTGTGACAATAGATATAGATTCCGATGATTCACTTCAGGTTTACTGTATCCCTCTGACCTTCTTATTGACGATGAAACACAGAAATTGCATCGGAATTAAATACAAAAGGCACAGTGCCGACTTAAGTACAAGAAAACTGACTATTCTGACAGTCCATGTTTTAAACCATTCCTGTGACACTAGATATAGATTCCGATGCTACACTTCAGGTTTACTGTATCCCTCTGACCTTCTTATTGACGATGAAACACAGAAATTGCATCGGAATTAAATACAAAAGTCACAATGCTGACTTAAGTACAAGAAAACTGACTCTTCTCACTGTCTATGTTTTGAACCATTCCTGTGACACTAGTTATAGATTCCGATGCTTCACTTCAGGTTTACTGTATACCACTAACCGTCTTATTGACGATGAAACACAGAAATTGCATCGGAATTAAATAAAAAAGGCACAATGCCGACTTAAGTACAAAACAACTGACTCTTCTTACTGTCTATGATTTGAACCATTCATGTGGCACTAGTTATAGATTCCGATGCTTCACTTCAGGTTTACTGTATCCCTCTGACCTTCTTATTGACGATGAAACACAGAAATTGCAACGGAATTAAATACAAAAGTCACAATGCTGACTTAAGTACAAGAAAACTGACTCTTCTCACTGTCTATGATTTGAACCATTCATGTGGCACTAGTTATAGATTCCGATGCTTCACTTCAGGTTTACTGTATCCCTCTGACCTTCTTATTGTTGATGAAACACAGCAATTGCATCGGAATTAAATACAAAAGGCACAATGCCGACATAAGTACTAGAAAACTGACTCTTCTTACTGTCTATGATTTGAACTATTCCTGTGACACTAGTTATAGATTCCGATGCTTCACTTCAGGTTTACTGTATCCCTCTGACCTTCGTATTGACGATGAAACACAGAAATTGCATCGGAATTAAATACAAAAGGCACAATGCCGACTTAAGTACAAGAAAACTGACTCTTCTTACTGTCTATGTTTTGAACCATTCATGTGACACTAGTTATAGATTCCGATGCTTCACTTCAGGTTTACTGTATCCCTGTGACCTTCTTATTGACGATGACACACAGAAATTGCATCGGAAATAAATACAAAAGGCACAATGGCGACTTATGTACAAGAAAACTGACACTTCTTACTGTCTATGTTTGAACCTTTCATGTGACACTAGTTATAGATTCCGATGCTTCACTTAAGGTTTACTGTATCCCTCTTACCTTCTTATTGACGACGAAACACAGAAATTGCATCGGAATTAAATACAAAAGGCACAATGCCGACGTAAGTACAACAAAAATGACTATTCTTACTGTCTATGTTTTGAACCATTCATGTGACATTAGCCATAGGTACAGATGCATCACTTCAGGTTTACTGTATCCCCCTGACCTTCTTATTGACGATGAAACACAGAAATTGCGTCGGAATTAAATACAAAAGGCACAATGCCGACTTAAGTACAAGAAAACTGACTCATCTTACTGTCTATGTTTTGAACCATTCATGTGACACTAGTCATATATTCCGATGCTTCACTTCAGGTTTACTGTATCCCTCTGACCTTCTTATTGACGATGAAACACAGAAATTGCATCGGAATTAAATACAAAAGGCACAATGCCGACTTAAATACAAGAAAACTGACTCTTCCTACTGTCTATGTTTTGAACCATTCCTGTGACAATAGATATAGATTCCGATGATTCACTTCAGGTTTACTGTATCCCTCTGACCTTCTTATTGACGATGAAACACAGAAATTGCATCGGAATTAAATACAAAAGTCACAATGCTGACTTAAGTACAAGAAAACTGACTCTTCTCACTGTCTATGTTTTGAACCATTCCTGTGACACTAGTTATAGATTCCGATGCTTCACTTCAGGTTTACTGTATACCACTAACCGTCTTATTGACGATGAAACACAGAAATTGCATCGGAATTAAATAAAAAAGGCACAATGCCGACTTAAGTACAAAACAACTGACTCTTCTTACTGTCTATGATTTGAACCATTCATGTGGCACTAGTTATAGATTCCGATGCTTCACTTCAGGTTTACTGTATCCCTCTGACCTTCTTATTGACGATGAAACACAGAAATTGCAACGGAATTAAATACAAAAGTCACAATGCTGACTTAAGTACAAGAAAACTGACTCTTCTCACTGTCTATGATTTGAACCATTCATGTGGCACTAGTTGTAGATTCCGATGCTTCACTTCAGGTTTACTGTATCCCTCTGACCTTCTTATTGATGATGAAACACAGAAATTGCATCGCAATTAATTACAATAAGCACAATGCCGACTTAAGTACAAGAAAACTGACTCTTCTTACTGTCTATGATTTGAACCATTCATGTGACCCTAGTCATATATTCCGATGCTTCACTTCAGGTTTACTGTATCCCTCTGACCTTCTTATTGACGATGAAACACAGAAATTGCATCGGAATTAAATACAAAAGGCACAATGCCGACTTAAATACAAGAAAACTGACTCTTCTTACTGTCTATGTTTTGAACCATTCCTGTGACAATAGATATAGACTCGGATGCTTCACTTCAGGTTTACTGTATCCCTCTGACCTTCTTATTGACGATGAAACACAGAAATTGCATTGGAATTAAATACAAGAGGCACAGTGCCCACTTAAGTACAAGAAAACTGATTATTCTTACAGTCCATGTTTTGAACCATTCCTGTGACACTAGATATAGATTCCGATGCTACACTTCAGGTTTACTGTATCCCTCTGACCTTCTTATTGACGATGAAACAAAGAAATTGAAGCGGAATTAAATACAAAAGGCACAATGCTGACTTAAGTACAAGAAAACTCACTCTTCTTATTGTCTATGCTTTGAACCATTCCTGTGACACTAGATATGGATTCCGATGCTTCACTTCAGGTTTACTGTATCCCTCTGACCTTCATATTGACGATGAATCACAGAAATTGCATCGGAATTAAATACAAAAGGCACAATGCCGACTTAGGTACAAGAAAACTGACTCTTCTTACAGTCTCTGCTTTGAACCATTCCTGTCAAACTAGATATAGATTACGATGCTTCACTTCAGGTTTACTGTATCCCTCTGACCTTCTTATTGACGAAGAAACACAGAAATTGCATCGGAATTAATTACAAAAAGCACAATGCTGACTGAAGTACAAGAAAACTCACTCTTCTTATTGTCTATGTTTTGAACCATTCCTGTGACACTAGATATAGATTCCGATGCTTCACTTCAGGTTTACTGTATCCCTCTGACCTTCTTATTGTTGATGAAACACAGCAATTGCATCGGAATTAAATACAAAAGGCACAATGCCGACATAAGTACTAGAAAACTGACTCTTCTTACTGTCTATGATTTGAACTATTCCTGTGACACTAGTTATAGATTCCGATGCTTCACTTCAGGTTTACTGTATCCCTCTGACCTTCATATTGACGATGAATCACAGAAATTGCATCGGAATTAAATACAAAAGGCACAATGCCGACTTAGGTACAAGAAAACTGACTCTTCTTACAGTCTCTGCTTTGAACCATTCCTGTCAAACTAGATATAGACTCCGATGCTTCACTTCAGGTTTACTGTATCCCTCTGACCTTCTTATTGACGATGAAACACAGAAATTGCATCAGAATTAAATACAAAAGGCACAATGCCGACTTAAGTACAAGCAAACTGACTCTTCTTACTGTCTATGTTTTGAACCATTCCTGTGACACTAGTTATAGATTACGATGCTTCACTTCAGGTTTACTGTATCCCTCTGACCTTCTTATTGACGATGAAACACAGAAATTGCATCAGAATTAAATACAAAAGGCACAATGCCGACTTAAGTACAAGATAACTGACTCTTCTTACTGTCTATGTTTTGAACCATTCATGTGACACTAGTTATAGATTCCGATGCTTCACTTCAGGTTTACTGTATCCCTGTGACCTTCTTATTGACGATGACACACAGAAATTGCATCGGAAAAAAATACAAAAGGCACAATGGCGACTTATGTACAAGAAAACTGACACTTCTTACTGTCTATGTTTGAACCTTTCATGTGACACTAGTTATAGATTCCGATGCTTCACTTAAGGTTTACTGTATCCCTCTTACCTTCTTATTGACGACGAAACACAGAAATTGCATCGGAATTAAATACAAAAGGCACAATGCCGACGTAAGTACTACAAAAATGACTATTCTTACTGTCTATGTTTTGAACCATTCATGTGACATTAGCCATAGGTACAGATGCATCACTTCAGGTTTACTGTATCCCTCTGACCTTCTTATTGACGATGAAACACAGAAATTGCGTCGGAATTAAATACAAAAGGCACAATGCCGACTTAAGTACAAGAAAACTGACTCATCTTACTGTCTATGTTTTGAACCATTCATGTGACACTAGTCATATATTCCGATGCTTCACTTCAGGTTTACTGTATCCCTCTGACCTTCTTATTGACGATGAAACACAGAAATTGCATCGGAATTAAATACAAATTCACAATGCCGACTTAAATACAAGAAAACTGACTCTTCTTACTGTCTATGTTTTGAACCATTCCTGTGACAATAGATATAGATTCCGATGATTCACTTCAGGTTTACTGTATCCCTCTGACCTTCTTATTGACGATGAAACACAGAAATTGCATCGGAATTAAATACAAAAGGCACAGTGCCGACTTAAGTACAAGAAAACTGACTATTCTGACAGTCCATGTTTTAAACCATTCCTGTGACACTAGATATAGATTCCGATGCTACACTTCAGGTTTACTGTATCCCTCTGACCTTCTTATTGACGATGAAACACAGAAATTGCATCGGAATTAAATACAAAAGTCACAATGCTGACTTAAGTACAAGAAAACTGACTCTTCTCACTGTCTATGTTTTGAACCATTCCTGTGACACTAGTTATAGATTCCGATGCTTCACTTCAGGTTTACTGTATACCACTAACCGTCTTATTGACGATGAAACACAGAAATTGCATCGGAATTAAATAAAAAAGGCACAATGCCGACTTAAGTACAAAACAACTGACTCTTCTTACTGTCTATGATTTGAACCATTCATGTGGCACTAGTTATAGATTCCGATGCTTCACTTCAGGTTTACTGTATCCCTCTGACCTTCTTATTGACGATGAAACACAGAAATTGCAACGGAATTAAATACAAAAGTCACAATGCTGACTTAAGTACAAGAAAACTGACTCTTCTCACTGTCTATGATTTGAACCATTCATGTGGCACTAGTTATAGATTCCGATGCTTCACTTCAGGTTTACTGTATCCCTCTGACCTTCTTATTGATGATGAAACACAGAAATTGCATCGCAATTAATTACAATAAGCACAATGCCGACTTAAGTACAAGAAAACTGACTCTTCTTACTGTCTATGTTTTGAACCATTCATGTGACCCTAGTCATATATTCCGATGCTTCACTTCAGGTTTACTGTATCCCTCTGACCTTCTTATTGACGATGAAACACAGAAATTGCATCGGAATTAAATACAAAAGGCACAATGCCGACTTAAATACAAGAAAACTGACTCTTCTTACTGTCTATGTTTTGAACCATTCCTGTGACAATAGATATAGACTCCGATGCTTCACTTCAGGTTTACTGTATCCCTCTGACCTTCTTATTGACGATGAAACACAGAAATTGCATTGGAATTAAATACAAGAGGCACAGTGCCGACTTAAGTACAAGAAAACTGATTATTCTTACAGTCCATGCTTTGAACCATTCCTGTGACACTAGATATAGATTCCGATGCTACACTTCAGGTTTACTGTATCCCTCTGACCTTCTTATTGACGATGAAACACAGAAATTGAATCGGAATTAAATACAAAAGGCACAATGCTGACTTAAGTACAAGAAAACTCACTCTTCTTATTGTCTATGCTTTGAACCATTCCTGTGACACTAGATATAGACTCCGATGCTTCACTTCAGGTTTACTGTATCCCTCTGACCTTCTTATTGACGATGAAACACAGAAATTGCATCAGAATTAAATACAAAAGGCACAATGCCGACTTAAGTACAAGCAAACTGACTCTTCTTACTGTCTATGTTTTGAACCATTCCTGTGACACTAGTTATAGATTACGATGCTTCACTTCAGGTTTACTGTATCCCTCTGACCTTCTTATTGACGAAGAAACACAGAAATTGCATCGGAATTAATTACAAAAAGCACAATGCTGACTTAAGTACAAGAAAACTCACTCTTCTTATTGTCTATGTTTTGAACCATTCCTGTGACACTAGATATAGATTCCGATGCTTCACTTCAGGTTTACTGTATCCCTCTGACCTTCATATTGACGATGAATCACAGAAATTGCATCGGAATTAAATACAAAAGGCACAATGCCGACTTAAGTACAAGAAAACTGACTCTTCTTACAGTCTCTGCTTTGAACCATTCCAGTGAAACTAGGTATAGACTCCGATGCTTCACTTCAGGTTTACTGTATCCCTCTGACTTTCGTATTGACGATGAAACACAGAAATTGCATCAGAATTAAATACAAAAGGCACAATGCCGACTTAAGTACAAGAAATCTGACTCTTCTTACAGTCTCTGCTTTGAACCATTCCTGTGAAACTAGGTATAGACTCCGATGCTTCACTTCAGGTTTACTGTATCCCTCTGACTTTCTTATTGACGATGAAACACAGAAATTGCATCGGAATTAAATACAAATACCACATTGCAGACTTAAGTAAAAGAAAACTGACTCTTCTTACTTTCTATGCATTGAACCATTCCTGTGACGCTAGTTATAGATTCCGATGCTTCACATCAGGTTTACAGTATACCTCTGACCTTCTTATTGACGATGAAACACAGAAATTGCATCGGAATTAAATACAAAAGGCACAATGCTGACTTAAACACAAGAAAACTGACTCTTCTTACTGTCTAAGTTTTGAACCATTCCTGTGACACTAGTTATAGATTCCGATGCTTCACTTCAGGTTTACTGTATCCCTCTGACCTTCTTATTGTTGATGAAACACAGCAATTGCATCGGAATTAAATACAAAAGGCTCAATGCCGACATAAGTACTAGAAAACTGACTCTTCTTACTGTCTATGATTTGAACTATTCCTGTGACACTAGTTATAGATTCCGATATTTCACTTCAGGTTTACTGTATCCCTCTGACCTTCGTATTGACGATGAAACACAGAAATTGCATCGGAATTAAATACAAAAGGCACAATGCCGACTTAAGTACAAGAAAACTGACTCTTCTTACTGTCTATGTTTTGAACCATTCATGTGACACTAGTTATAGGATCCGATGCTTCACTTCAGGTTTACTGTATCCCTGTGACCTTCTTATTGACGATGACACACAGAAATTGCATCGGAAATAAATACAAAAGGCACAATGGCGACTTATGTACAAGAAAACTGACACTTCTTACTGTCTATGTTTGAACCTTTCATGTGACACTAGTTATAGATTCCGATGCTTCACTTAAGGTTTACTGTATCCCTCTTACCTTCTTATTGACGACGAAACACAGAAATTGCATCGGAATTAAATACAAAAGGCACAATGCCGACGTAAGTACAACAAAAATGACTATTCTTATTGTCTATGTTTTGAACCATTCATGTGACATTAGCCATAGGTACAGATGCATCACTTCAGGTTTACTGTATCCCTCTGACCTTCTTATTGTCGATGAAACACAGAAATTGCGTCGGAATTAAATACAAAAGGCACAATGCCGACTTAAGTACAAGAAAACTGACTCATCTTACTGTCTATGTTTTGAACCATTCATGTGACACTAGTCATATATTCCGATGCTTCACTTCAGGTTTACTGTATCCCTCTGACCTTCTTATTGACGATGATACACAGAAATTGCATCGGAATTAAATACAAAAGGCACAATGCCGACTTAAGTACAAGAAAACTGACTCTTCTTACTGTCTATGTTTCAACCATTCATGTGACACAAGTTATAGATTCCGAAGCTTCACTTCAGGTTTACTGTATCCCTCTGACCTTCTTATTGTTGATGAAACACAGAAATTGCATTGGAATAAAATACAAATGGCAGAAATTGACTCTTCTTACAGTCTATGTTTTGAACCATTCCTGTGACACAAGTAATATATTCCGATGCTTCACTTTCGGTTTACTGTATCCCTCTGACCTTCTTATTGACGATGAAACACAGAAATTGAATCGGAATTAAATACAAAAGGCACAATGCTGACTTAAGTACAAGAAAACTCACTCTTCTTACTGTCTATGTTTTGAACCATTCCTGTGACACTAGATATAGATTCCGATGCTTCACTTCAGGTTTACTGTATCCCTGTGACCTTCTTATTGACGATGAAACACAGTTATTGTATCGGAATTAAATACTAAAGGCACAAGGCCGACTTCAGTACAAGAAAACAGACTCTTCTTACAGTCTATGTTTTGAACCATTCCTGTGTACACTAGATATAGTTTCCGATGCTTCACTTCAGGTTTACTGTATCCCTCTGCCCTTCTTATTGACGATGAAACACAGAAATTGCATCGGAATTAAATACATAAACCACATTGCAGACTTAAGTGAAAGAAAACTGACTCTTCTTACTTTCTATGCATTGAACCATTCCTGTGACGCTAGTTATAGATTTCGATGCTTCACATCAGGTTTACAGTATCCCTCTGACCTTCTTATTGACGATGAAACACAGAAATTGCATCGGAATTAAATACAAAAGGCACAATGCCGACTTAAACACAAGAAAACTGACTCTTCTTACTGTCTAAGTTTTGAACCATTCCTGTGACACTAGTTATAGATTCCGATGCTTCACTTCAGGTTTACTGTATCCCTCTGACCTTCTTATTGTTGATGAAACACAGCAATTGCATCGGAATTAAATACAAAAGGCACAATGCCAACATAAGTACTAGAAAACTGACTCTTCTTACTGTCTATGATTTGAACTATTCCTGTGACACTAGTTATAGATTCCGATGCTTCACTTCAGGTTTACTGTATCCCTCCGCCTTCGTATTGACGATGAAACACAGAAATTGCATCGGAATTAAATACAAAAGGCACAATGCCGACTTAAGTACAAGAAAACTGACTCTTCTTACTGTCTATGTTTTGAACCATTCATGTGACACTAGTTATAGATTCCGATGCTTCACTTCAGGTTTACTGTATCCCTCTGACCATCTTATTGACGATGAAACACAGAAATTGCATCGGAAATAAATACAAAAGGCACAATGGCGACTTAGGTACAAGAAAACTGTCTCTTCTTACTGTCTATGTTTGAACCATTCATGTGACACTAATTATAGATTCCGATGCTTCACTTCAGGTTTACTGTATCCCTCTTACCTTCTTATTGACGACGAAACACAGAAATTGCATCGGAATTAAATACAAAAGGCACAATGCCGACGTAAGTACAACAAAAATGACTATTCTTACTGTCTATGTTTTGAACCATTCATGTGACATTAGCCATAGGTACAGATGCATCACTTCAGGTTTACTGTATCCCTCTGACCTTCGTATTGACGATGAAACACAGAAATTGCGTCGGAATTAAATACAAAAGGCACAATGCCGACTTAAGTACAAGAAAACTGACTCTTCTTACTGTCTATGTTTTGAACCATTCCTGTGACACAAGTAATATATTCCGATGCTTCACTTTCGGTTTACTGTATCCCTCTGACCTTCTTATTGACGATGAAACACAGAAATTGAATCGGAATTAAATACAAAAGGCACAATGCTGACTTAAGTACAAGAAAACTCACTCTTCTCACTGTCTATGTTTTGAACCATTCCTGTGACACTAGATATAGATTCCGATGCTTCACTTCAGGTTTACTGTATCCCTCTGACCTTCATATTGACGATGAATCACAGAAATTGCATCGGAATTAAATACAAAAGGCACAATGCCGACTTAAGTACAAGAAAACTGACTCTTCTTACAGTCTCTGCTTTGAACCATTCCTGTGAAACTAGATATAGACTCCGATGCTTCACTTCAGGTTTTCTGTATCCCTCTGACTTTCTTATTGACGATGAAACTCAGAAATTGCATCAGAATTAAATACAAAAGGCACAATGCCGACTTAAGTACAAGAAAACTGACTCTTCTTACTGTCTATGTTTTGAACCATTCCTGTGACACTAGTTATAGATTCCGATGCTTCACTTCAGGTTTACTGTATCCCTGTGACCTTCTTATTGACGATGAAACACAGTTATTGTATCGGAATTAAACACAAAAGGCACAATGCCGACTTAAGTACAAGAAAACAGACTCTTCTTAAAGTCTATGTTTTGAACCATTCCTGTGACACTAGATATAGTTTCCGATGCTTCACTTCAGGTTTACTGTATCCCTCTGACCTTCTTATTGACGATGAAACTCAGAAATTGCATCGGAACTAAATACAAAAACCACATTGCAGACTTAAGTAAAAGAAAACTGACTCTTCTTACTTTCTATGCATTGAACCATTCCTGTGACGCTAGTTATAGATTTCGATGCTTCACATCAGGTTTACAGTATCCCTCTGACCTTCTTATTGACGATGAAACACAGAAATTGCATCGGAATTAAATACAAAAGGCACAATGCCGACTTAAACACAAGAAAACTGACTCTTCTTACTGTCTAAGTTTTGAACCATTCCTGTGACACTAGTTATAGATTACGATGCTTCACTTCAGGTTTACTGTATCCCTCTGACCTTCTTATTGTTGATGAGACACAGCAATTGCATCGGAATTAAATACAAAAGGCACAATGCCGACATAAGTACTAGAAAACTGACTCTTCTTATTGTCTATGATTTGAACTATTCCTGTGACACTAGTTATAGATTCCGATGCTTCACTTCATTTTTACTGTATCCCTCTGACCTTCGTATTGACGATGAAACACAGAAATTGCATCGGAATTAAATACAAAAGGCACAATGCCGACTTAAGTACAAGAAAACTGACTCTTCTTACTGTCTATGTTTTGAACCATTCATGTGACACTAGTTATAGATTCCGATGCTTCACTTCAGGTTTACTGTATCCCTCAGACCTTCTTATTGACGATGAAACACAGAAATTGCATCGGAATTAAATACAAAAGGCACAATGCCGACGTAAGTACAACAAAAATGACTATTCTTACTGTCTATGTTTTGAACCATTCATGTGAAATTAGCCATAGGTACAGATGCATCCCTTCAGGTTTACTGTATCCCTCTGACCTTTTTATTGACGATGAAACACAGAAATTGCGTCGGAATTAAATACAAAAGGCACAATGCCGACTTAAGTACAAGAAAACTTACTCTTCTTACTGTCTATGTTTTGAACCATTCATGTGACACTAGTCATATATTCCGATGCTTCACTTCAGGTTTACTGTATCCCTCTGACCTTCTTATTGACGATGAAACACAGAAATTGCATCGGAATTAAATACAAAAGGCACAGTGCCGACTTATGTACAACAAAAATGACTATTCTTACAGTCCATGTTTTAAACCATTCCTGTGACACTAGATATAGATTCCGATGCTACACTTCAGGTTTACTCTATCCCTCTGACCTTCTTATTGACGATGAAACACAGAAATTGCATCGGAATTAAATACAAAAGGCACAATGCCGACTTAAGTACAAGAAAACTGACTCTTCTTACTGTCTATGTTTCAACCATTCATGTGACACAAGTTATAGATTCCGAAGCTTCACTTCAGGTTTACTGTATCCCTCTGACCTTCTTATTGTCGATGAAACACAGAAATTGCATCGGAATAAAATACAAATGGCACAATGCCGACTTAAGAATAAGAAAATTGACTCTTCTTACTGTCTATGTTTGAACCATTCCTGTGACACAAGTAATAGATTCCGATGCTTCACTTTCGGTTTACTGTATCCCTCTGACCTTCTTATTGACGATGAAACACAGAAATTGAATCGGAATTAAATACAAAAGGCACAATGCTGACTTAAGTACAAGAAAACTCACTCTCCTTATTGTCTATGTTTTGAACCATTCCTGTGACACTAGATATAGTTTCCGATACTTCACTTCAGGTTTACTGAATCCCTCTGACCTTCATATTGACGATGAATCACAGAAATTGCATCGGAATTAAATACAAAAGGCACAATGCAGACTTAAGTACAAGAAAACTGACTCTTCTTACAGTCTCTGCTTTGAACCATTCCTGTGAAACTAGATATAGACTCCGATGCTTCACTTCAGGTTTACTGTATCCCTCTGACCTTCTTATTGACGATGAAACACAGAAATTGCATCGGAATTAAATACAAAAGGCACAATGCCGACTTAAGTACAAGCAAACTGACTCTTCTTACTGTCTATGTTTTGAACCATTCCTGTGACACTAGTTATAGATTCCGATGCTTCACTTCAGGTTTACTGTATCCCTCTGACCTTCTTATTGACGATGAAACACAGAAATTGCATCGGAATTAATTACAAAAAGCACAATGCTGTCTTAAGTACAAGAAAACTGACTCTTCTTACTGTCTATGTTTTGAACCATTCCTGTGACACTAGATATAGATTCCGATGCTTCACTTCAGGTTTACTGTATCCCTCTGCCCTTCATATTGACGATGAATCACAGAAATTGCATCGGAAGTAAATACAAAAGTCACAATGCCGACTTAAGTACAAGAAAACGGACTCCTCTTACAGTCTCTGCTTTGAACCATTCCTGTGAAACTAGATATAGACTCCGATGCTTCACTTCAGGTTTACTGTATCCCTCTGACCTTCTTATTGACGATGAAACACAGATATTGCATCAGAATTAAATACAAAAGGCACAATGCCGACTTAAGAACAAGAAAACTGACTCTTCTTACTGTCTATGTTTTGAACCATTCCTGTGACACTAGTTATAGATTCCGATGCTTCACTTCAGGTTTACTGTATCCCTCTGACCTTCTTATTGACGATGAAACACAGTTTTTGTATCGGAATTAAATACAAAAGGCACAATGCCGACTTAAGTACAAGAAAACAGACTCTTCTTACAGTGTATGTTTTGAACCATTCCTGTGACACTAGTTATAGATTCCGATGCTTCACTTCATTTTTACTGTATACCTCTGACCTTCTTATTGACGATGAAACACAGAAATATCATCGGAATTAAATACTAAAGGCACAATGCGGACTTAAGTACAAGAAAACTGACCCTTCTTACTGTCTATGATTTGAACCATTCCTGTGACACTAGTTATAGATTCCGATGTTTCACATCAGGTTTACTGTATCCCTCTGACCATCTTATTGTCGATGAAACACAGAAATATCATCGGAATTAAATACTAAAGGCACAATGCCGACTTAAGTACAAGAAAACAGACTCTTCTTACAGTCTATGTTTTGAAACATTCCTGTGACACTATTTATAGATTTATATATTCCGATGCTTCACTTCATTTTTACTGTATCCCTCTGACCTTCTTATTGACGATGAAACACAGAAATTGCATTGGAATTAAACACAAAAGGCACAATGCCGACTTAAGTACAAGAAAACTAACTCTTCTTAATGTCTATGCGTTGAACCATTCCTGTGACACTAGTTATAGATTCCGATGCTTCACTTCAGGTTTACTGTATCCCTCTGACTTTCTTATTGACGATGAAACACAGAAATTGCATCGGAATTAAATAGAAAAGGCACAATGCCGACTTAAGTACAAGAAAACTGACTCTTCTTACTATCTATGTTTCAACTATTCATGTGACACAAGTTATATATTCCGATGCTTCACTTCAGGTTTACTGTATCCCTCCGACCTTCTTATTGTTGATGAAACACTGAAATTGCATCGGAATAAAGTACAAATGGCACAATGCCGACTTACGTACATGAAAATTGACTCTTCTTACTGTCTATGTTTTGAACCATTCCTGTGACACAAGTTATAGATTCCGATGCTTCACTTTCGGTTTACTGTATCCCTCTGACCTTCTTATTGACGATGAAACACAGAAATTGAATCGGAATTAAATACAAAAGGCACAATGCCGTCATAAGTACAAGAAAACTGACTCTTCTTACTGTCTATCTTTTGAACCATTCCTGTGACACTAGATATAGATTCCGATTCTTCACTTCTGGTTTACTGTATCCCTCTGACCTTCTTATTGACGATGAATCACAGAAATTGCATCGGAATTAAATACAAAAGGCACAATGCCAACTTAAGTACAAGAAAACTGAATCTTCTTACAGTATATGCTTTGAACCATTCCTGTGAAACTAGATATAGACTCCGATGCTTCACTTCAGGTTTACTGTATCCCTCTGACCTTCTTATTGACGATGAAACACAGAAATTGCATCAGAATTAAATACAAAAGGCACAATGCCGACTTAAGTACAAGAAAACTGACTCTTCTTACTGTCTATGTTTTGAACCATTCCTGTGACACTAGTTATAGATTCCGATGCTTCACTTCAGGTTTACTGTATCCCTCTGACCTTCTTATTGACGATGAAACACAGAAATTGCATCGGAATTAAATACAAAAAGCACAATGCCGACTTAAGTACAAGAAAACTGACTCTTCTTACTGTCTATGTTTTGAACCATTCCTGTGACACTAGTTATAGATTCCGATGCATCACTTCAGGTTTACTGTATCCCTCTGACCTTCTTATTGACGATGAAACACAGTTATTGTATCGGAATTAAATACAAATGGCACAATGCCGACTTAAGTACAAGAAAACAGACTCTTGTTACAGTCTATGTTTTGAACCATTCCTGTGACACAAGTAATAGATTCCGATGCTTCACTTTCGGTTTACTGTATCCCTCTGACCTTCTTATTGACGATGAAACACAGAAATTGAATCGGAATTAAATACAAAAGGCATAATGCTGACTTAAGTACAAGATAACTCACTCTTCTTATTGTCTATGTTTTGAACCATTCCTGTGACACTAGATATAGATTCCGATGCTTCACTTCAGGTTTACTGTATCCCTCTGACCTTCATATTGACGATGAATCACAGAAATTGCATCGGAATTACATACAAAAGGCACAATGCCGACTTAAGTACAAGAAAACTGACTCTTCTTACAGTCTATGTTTGAACCATTCCTGTGAAACTAGATATAGACTCCGATGCTACACTTCAGGTTTACTGTATCCCTCTGACCTTATTGACGATGAAACACAGAAATTGCATCGGAATTAAATACAAAGAGCACAATGCCGACTTAAGTACAAGAAAACTGACTCTTCTTACTGTCTATGTTTTTGAACCATTCCTGTGACACTAGTTATAGATTCCGATGCTTCACTTCAGGTTTACTGTATCCCTCTGACCTTCTTATTGACGATGAAACACAGATATTGTATCGGAATTAAATACTAAAGGCACAATGCTGACTTAAGTACAAGAAAACAGACTCTTCTTACAGTCTATGTTTTGAACCATTCCTGTGACACTAGATATAGATTCCGATTCTTCACTTCATGTTTACTGTATCCCTCTGACCTCCTTATTGACGATGAAACACAGAAATTGCATCGAAATTAAATACAAAAGGCACAATGCCGACTTACGTACAAGACAATTCACTCTTCTTACTGTCTATGTTTTGAACCATTCCTGTGACACAAGTTATAGATTCCGATGCTTCACTTTCGGTTTACTGTATCCCTCTGACCTTCTTATTGACGATGAAGCACAGAAATTGCATCGGAATTAAATACAAAAGGCACAATGCCGACATAAGTACAAGAAAACTGACTCTTCTTACTGTCTATGTTTGTAACCATTTATGTGACACTAGTCATATATTCCGATGCTTCACTTCAGGTTTACTGTATCCCTCTGACCTTCTTATTGACGATGAAACACAGAAATTGCATCGGAATTAAATACAAATGGCACAATGCCGACTTAAATACAAGAAAACTGACTCTTCTTACTGTCTATGCTTTGAACCATTCCTGTGACAATAGATATAGATTCCGATGCTTCACTTCAGGTTTACTGTATCCCTCTGACCTTCTTATTGACGATGAAACACAGAAATTGCATCGGAATTAAATACAAAAGGCACAGTGCCGACTTAAGTACAAGAAAACTGACTATTCTTACAGTCCATGTTTGAACCATTCCTGTTACACTAGATATAGTTTCCGATGCTACACTTCAGGTTTACTGTATCCCTCTGACCTTCTTATTGACGATGAAACACAGAAATTGCATCGGAATTAAATACAAAAGGCACAATGCCGACTTAAGAACAAGAAAACTGACTCTTCTTACTGTCTATGTTTCAACCATTCATGTGACTCAAGTTATAGATTCCGAAGCTTCACTTCAGGTTTACTGTATCCCTCTGACCTTCTTATTGTTGATGAAACACAGAAATTGCATCGGAATAAAATACAAATGGCACAATGCCAACTTATGAACAAGAAAATTGACTTTTGTTACTGTCTATGTTTTGAACCATTCCTGTGACAAAAGTAATAGATTCCGATGCTTCACTTTCGGTTTACTGTATCCCTCTGACCTTCTTATTGACGATGAAACACAGAAATTGAATCGGAATTAAATACAAAAGGCACAATGCTGACTTAAGTACAAGAAAACTCACTCTTCTTATTGTCTATGTTTTGCACCATTCCTGCGACACTAGATATAGATACCGATGCTTCACTTCATTTTTACTGTATCCCTCTGACCTACATATTGACGATGAATCACAGAAATTGCATCGGAATTAAATACAAAAGGCACAATGCCGACTTAAGTACAAGAAAACTGACTCTTCTTACAGTCTCTGCTTTGAACCATTCCTGTGAAACTAGATATAGACTCCGATGCTTCACTTCAGGTTTACTGTATCCCTCTGACCTTCTTATTGACGATGAAACACAGAAATTGCATCGGAATTAAATACAAAAGGCACAATGCCGACTTAAGTACAAGCAAACTGACTCTTCTTAGTGTCTATGTTTTGAACCATTCCTGTGACACTAGTTATAGATTCCGATGCTTCACTTCAGGTTTACTGTATCCCTCTGACCTTCTTATTGACGATGACACACAGAAATTGCATCGGAATTAATTACAAAAAGCACAATGCTGACTTAAGTACAAGAAAACTCACTCTTCTTATTGTCTATGTTTTGAACCATTCCTGTGACACTAGTTATACAAAAGGCACAATGCCGACTTAAGTACAAGAAAACTGACTCTTCTTACTGTCTATGTTTCAACCATTCATGTGACTCAAGTTATAGATTCCGAAGCTTCACTTCAGGTTTACTGTATCCCTCTGACCTTCTTATTGTTGATGAAACACAGAAATTGCATCGGAATAAAATACAAATGGCACAATGCCAACTTATGAACAAGAAAATTGACTCTTCTTACTGTCTATGTTTTGAACCATTCCTGTGACAAAAGTAATAGATTCCGATGCTTCACTTTCGGTTTACTGTATCCCTCTGACCTTCTTATTGACGATGAAACACAGAAATTGAATCGGAATTAAATACAAAAGGCACAATGCTGACTTAAGTACAAGAAAACTCACTCTTCTTATTGTCTATGTTTTGCACCATTCCTGCGACACTAGATATAGATACCGATGCTTCACTTCATTTTTACTGTATCCCTCTGACCTTCATATTAACGATGAATCACAGAAATTGCATCGGAATTAAATACAAAAGGCACAATGCCGACTTAAGTACAAGAAAACTGACTCTTCTTACAGTCTCTGCTTTGAACCATTCCTGTGAAACTAGATATAGACTCCGATGCTTCACTTCAGGTTTACTGTATCCCTCTGACCTTCTTATTGACGATGAAACACAGAAATTGCATCGGAATTAAATACAAAAGGCACAATGCCGACTTAAGTACAAGCAAACTGACTCTTCTTAGTGTCTATGTTTTGAACCATTCCTGTGACACTAGTTATAGATTCCGATGCTTCACTTCAGGTTTACTGTATCCCTCTGACCTTCTTATTGACGATGAAACACAGAAATTGCATCGGAATTAATTACAAAAAGCACAATGCTGACTTAAGTACAAGAAAACTCACTCTTCTTATTGTCTATGTTTTGAACCATTCCTGTGACACTAGTTATAGATTCCGATGCTTCACTTCAGGTTTACTGTATCCCTCTGACCTTCTTATTGACGATGAAACACAGATATTGTATCGGAATTAAATACTAAAGGCACAATGCTGACTTAAGTACAAGAAAACAGACTCTTCTTACAGTCTATGATTTGAACCATTCCTGTGACACTAGATATAGATTCCGATGCTTCACTTCATGTTTACTGTATCCCTCTGACCTTCTTATTGACGATGAAACACAGAAATTGCATCGGAATTAAATAAAAAAGTCACAATGCCGACTTAAGTACAAGATAACTAACTCTTCTTACAGTCTATGTTTTGAAACATTCCTGTGACACTATTTATAGATTTATAGATTCCGATGCTTCACTTCATTTTACTGTATCCCTCTGACCTTCTTATTGACGATGAAACACAGAAATTGCATTGGAATTAAACACAAAAGGCACAATGCCGACTTAAGTACAAGAAAACTAACTCTTCTTACTGTCTATGCGTTGAACCATTCCTGTGACACTAGTTATAGATTCCGATGCTTCACATCAGGTTTACTGTATCCCTCTGACCTTCTTATTGACGATGAAACACAGATATTGTATCGGAATTAAATACTAAAGGCACAATGCCGACTTAAGTACAAGAAAACAGACTCTTCTTACAGTCTATGTTTTGAAACATTCCTGTGACACTATTTATAGATTTATAGATTCCGATGCTTCACTTCATTTTTACTGTATCCCTCTGACCTTCTTATTGACGATGAAACACAGAAATTGCATTGGAATTAAACACAAAAGGCACAATACCGACTTAAGTACAAGAAAACTAACTCTTCTTACTGTCTATGCGTTAAACCATTCCTGTGACACTAGTTATAGATTCCGATGCTTCACTTCAGGTTTACTGTATCCCTCTGACCTTCTTATTGACGATGAAACACAGAAATTGCATCGGAATTAAATAGAAAAGGCACAATGCCGACTTAAGTACAAGAAAACTGACTCTTCTTACTATCTATGTTTCAACTATTCATGTGACACAAGTTATAGATTCCGATGCTTCACTTCAGGTTTACTGTATCTCTACGACCTTCTTATTGACGATGAAACACAGAAATTGCATCGGAATTAAATACAAAAGGCACAATGCCGACTTACGTACAAGACAATTCACTCTTCTTACTGTCTATGTTTTGAACCATTCCTGTGACACAAGTTATAGATTCCGATGCTTCACTTTCGGTTTACTGTATCCCTCTGACCTTCTTATTGACGATGAAGCACAGAAATTGCATCGGAATTAAATACAAAAGGCACAATGCCGACTTAAGTACAAGAAAACTGACTCTTCTTACTGTCTATGTTTTGAACCATTTATGTGACACTAGTCATATATTCCGATGCTTCACTTCAGGTTTACTGTATCCCTCTGACCTTCTTATTGTCGATGAAACACAGTTATTGTATCGGAATTAAATACTAAAGGCACAATGCCGACTTAAGTACAAGAAAACAGACTCTTGTTACAGTCTATGTTTTGAACCATTCCTGTGACACTAGATATAGTTTCCGATGCTTCACTTCAGGTTTACTGTATCCCTCTGACCTTCTTATTGACGATGAAACACAGAAATTGCATCGGAATTAAATACAAAAACCACATTGCAGACTTAAGTGAAAGAAAACTGACTCTTCTTACTTTCTATGCATTGAACCATTCCTGTGACGCTAGTTATAGATTTCGATGCTTCACATCAGGTTTACAGTATCCCTCTGACCTTCTTATTGACGATGAAACACAGAAATTGCATCGGAATTAAATACAAAAGGCACAATGCCGACTTAAACACAAGAAAACTGACTCTTCTTACTGTCTAAGTTTTGAACCATTCCTGTGACACTAGTTATAGATTCCGATGCTTCACTTCAGGTTTACTGTATCCCTCTGACCTTCTTATTGTTGATGAAACACAGCAATTGCATCGGAATTAAATACAAAAGGCACAATGCCAACATAAGTACTAGAAAACTGACTCTTCTTACTGTCTATGATTTGAACTATTCCTGTGACACTAGTTATAGATTCCGATGCTTCACTTCAGGTTTACTGTATCCCTCTGCCTTCGTATTGACGATGAAACACAGAAATTGCATCGGAATTAAATACAAAAGGCACAATGCCGACTTAAGTACAAGAAATCTGACTCTTCTTACTGTCTATGTTTTGAACCATTCATGTGACACTAGTTATAGATTCCGATGCTTCACTTCAGGTTTACTGTATCCCTCTGACCTTCTTATTGACGATGAAACACAGAAATTGCATCGGAAATAAATACAAAAGGCACAATGGCGACTTATGTACAAGAAAACTGACACTTCTTACTGTCTATGTTTGAACCATTCATGTGACACTAATTATAGATTCCGATGCTTCACTTCAGGTTTACTGTATCCCTCTTACCTTCTTATTGACGACGAAACACAGAAATTGCATCGGAATTAAATACAAAAGGCACAATGCCGACGTAAGTACAACAAAAATGACTATTCTTACTGTCTATGTTTTGAACCATTCATGTGACATTAGCCATAGGTACAGATGCATCACTTCAGGTTTACTGTATCCCTCTGACCTTCGTATTGACGATGAAACACAGAAATTGCGTCGGAATTAAATACAAAAGGCACAATGCCGACTTAAGTACAAGAAAACTGACTCTTCTTACTGTCTATGTTTTGAACCATTCCTGTGACACAAGTAATATATTCCGATGCTTCACTTTCGGTTTACTGTATCCCTCTGACCTTCTTATTGACGATGAAACACAGAAATTGAATCGGAATTAAATACAAAAGGCACAATGCTGACTTAAGTACAAGAAAACTCACTCTTCTTACTGTCTATGTTTTGAACCATTCCTGTGACACTAGATATAGATTCCGATGCTTCACTTCAGGTTTACTGTATCCCTCTGACGTTCATATTGACGATGAATCACAGAAATTGCATCGGAATTAAATACAAAAGGCACAATGCCGACTTAAGTACAAGAAAACTGACTCTTGTTACAGTCTATGTTTTGAACCATTCCTGTGACACTAGATATAGTTTCCGATGCTTCACTTCAGGTTTACTGTATCCCTCTGACCTTCTTATTGACGATGAAACACAGAAATCGCATCGGAATTAAATACAAAAACCACATTGCAGACTTAAGTGAAAGAAAACTGACTCTTCTTACTTTCTATGCATTGAACCATTCCTGTGACGCTAGTTATAGATTTCGATGCTTCACATCAGGTTTACAGTATCCCTCTGACCTTCTTATTGACGATGAAACACAGAAATTGCATCGGAATTAAATACAAAAGGCACAATGCCGACTTAAACACAAGAAAACTGACTCTTCTTACTGTCTAAGTTTTGAACCATTCCTGTGACACTAGTTATAGATTCCGATGCTTCACTTGAGGTTTACTGTATCCCTCTGACCTTCTTATTGTTGATGAAACACAGCAATTGCATCGGAATTAAATACAAAAGGCACAATGCCAACATAAGTACTAGAAAACTGACTCTTCTTACTGTCTATGATTTGAACTATTCCTGTGACACTAGTTATAGATTCCGATGCTTCACTTCAGGTTTACTGTATCCCTCTGCCTTCGTATTGACGATGAAACACAGAAATTGCATCGGAATTAAATACAAAAGGCACAATGCCGACTTAAGTACAAGAAAACTGACTCTTCTTACTGTCTATGTTTTGAACCATTCATGTGACACTAGTTATAGATTCCGATGCTTCACTTCAGGTTTACTGTATCCCTCAGACCTTCTTATTGACGATGAAACACAGAAATTGCATCGGAAATAAATACAAAAGGCACAATGGCGACTTATGTACAAGAAAACTGACACTTCTTACTGTCTATGTTTGAACCATTCATGTGACACTAATTATAGATTCCGATGCTTCACTTCAGGTTTACTGTATCCCTCTTACCTTCTTATTGACGACGAAACACAGAAATTGCATCGGAATTAAATACAAAAGGCACAATGCCGACGTAGGTACAACAAAAATGACTATTCTTACTGTCTATGTTTTGAACCATTCATGTGACATTAGCCATAGGTACAGATGCATCACTTCAGGTTTACTGTATCCCTCTGACCTTCGTATTGACGATGAAACACAGAAATTGCGTCGGAATTAAATACAAAAGGCACAATGCCGACTTAAGTACAAGAAAACTGACTCTTCTTACTGTCTATGTTTTGAACCATTCCTGTGACACAAGTAATATATTCCGATGCTTCACTCTCGGTTTACTGTATCCCTCTGACCTTCTTATTGACGATGAAACACAGAAATTGAATCGGAATTAAATACAAAAGGCACAATGCTGACTTAAGTACAAGAAAACTCACTCTTCTTACTGTCTATGTTTTGAACCATTCCTGTGACACTAGATATAGATTCCGATGCTTCACTTCAGGTTTACTGTATCCCTCTGACCTTCATATTGACGATGAATCACAGAAATTGCATCGGAATTAAATACAAAAGGCACAATGCCGACTTAAGTACAAGAAAACTGACTCTTCTTACAGTCTCTGCTTTGAACCATTCCTGTGAAACTAGATATAGATTCCGATGCTTCACTTCAGGTTTACTGTATCCCTCTGACATTCGTATTGACGATGAAACACAGAAATTGCATCGGAATTAAATACAAAAGACACAATGCCGACTTAAGTACAAGAAAACTGACTCTTCTTACTGTCTATGTTTTGAACCATTCATGTGACACTAGTTATAGATTCCGATGCTTCACTTCAGGTTTACTGTATCCCTCAGACCTTCTTATTGACGATGAAACACAGAAATTGCATCGGAATTAAATACAAAAGGCACAATGCCGACGTAAGTACAACAAAAATGACTATTCTTACTGTCTATGTTTTGAACCATTCATGTGAAATTAGCCATAGGTACAGATGCATCCCTTCAGGTTTACTGTATCCCTCTGACCTTCTTATTGACGATGAAACACAGAAATTGCGTCGGAATTAAATACAAAAGGCACAATGCCGACTTAAGTACAAGAAAACTGACTCTTCTTACTGTCTATGTTTTGAACCATTCATGTGACACTAGTCATATATTCCGATGCTTCACTTCAGGTTTACTGTATCCCTCTGACCTTCTTATTGACGATGAAACACAGAAATTGCATCGGAATTAAATACAAAAGGCACAGTGCCGACTTATGTACAACAAAAATGACTATTCTTACAGTCCATGTTTTAAACCATTCCTGTGACACTAGATATAGATTCCGATGCTACACTTCAGGTTTACTCTATCCCTCTGACCTTCTTATTGACGATGAAACACAGAAATTGCATCGGAATTAAATACAAAAGGCACATTGCCGACTTAAGTACAAGAAAACTGACTCTTCTTACTGTCTATGTTTCAACCATTCATGTGACACAAGTTATAGATTCCGAAGCTTCACTTCAGGTTTACTGTATCCCTCTGACCTTCTTATTGTCGATGAAACACAAAAATTGCATCGGAATAAAATACAAATGGCACAATGCCGACTTAAGAACAAGAAAATTGACTCTTCTTACTGTCTATGTTTGAACCATTCCTGTGACACAAGTAATAGATTCCGATGCTTCACTTTCGGTTTACTGTATCCCTCTGACCTTCTTATTGACGATGAAACACAGAAATTGAATCGGAATTAAATACAAAAGGCACAATGCTGACTTAAGTACAAGAAAACTCACTCTCCTTATTGTCTATGTTTTGAACCATTCCTGTGACACTAGATATAGTTTCCGATGCTTCACTTCAGGTTTACTGAATCCCTCTGACCTTCATATTGACGATGAATCACAGAAATTGCATCGGAATTAAATACAAAAGGCACAATGCCGACTTAAGTACAAGAAAACTGACTCTTCTTTCAGTCTCTGCTTTGAACCATTCCTGTGAAACTAGATATAGACTCCGATGCTTCACTTCAGGTTTACTGTATCCCTCTGACCTTCTTATTGACGATGAAACACAGAAATTGCATCGGAATTAAATACAAAAGGCACAATGCCGACTTAAGTACAAGCAAACTGACTCTTCTTACTGTCTATGTTTTGAACCATTCCTGTGACACTAGTTATAGATTCCGATGCTTCACTTCAGGTTTACTGTATCCCTCTGACCGTCTTATTGACGATGAAACACAGAAATTGCATCGGAATTAATTACAAAAAGCACAAAGCTGTCTTAAGTACAAGAAGACTCACTCTTCTTATTGTCTATGTTTTGAACCATTCCTGTGACACTAGATATAGATTCCGATGCTTCACTTCAGGTTTACTGTATCCCTCTGACCTTCATATTGACGATGAATCACAGAAATTGCATCGGAATTAAATACAAAAGGCACAATGCCGACTTAAGTACAAGAAAACGGACTCCTCTTACAGTCTCTGCTTTGAACCATTCCTGTGAAACTAGATATAGACTCCGATGCTTCACTTCAGGTTTACTGTATCCCTCTGACCTTCTTATTGACGATGAAACACAGATATTGCAGCAGAATTAAATACAAAAGGCACAATGCCGACTTAAGAACAAGAAAACTGACTCTTCTTACTGTCTATGTTTTGAACCATTCCTGTGACACTAGTTATAGATACCGATGCTTCACTTCAGGTTTACTGTATCCCTCTGACCTTCTTATTGACGATGAAACACAGTTTTTGTATCGGAATTAAATACAAAAGGCACAATGCCGACTTAAGTACAAGAAAACAGACTCTTCTTACAGTCTATGTTTTGAACCATTCCTGTGACACTAGATATAGATTCCGATGCTTCACTTCAGGTTTACTGTATCCCTCTGACGTTCTTATTGACGATGAAACACAGAAATTGCATCGGAATTAAATACAAAAGTCACACTGCCGACTTAAGTTCAAGATAACTGACTCTTCTTACAGTCTATGTTTTGAAACATTCCTGTGACACTATTTATAGATTTATAGATTCCGATGCTTCACTTCATTTTTACTGTATACCTCTGACCTTCTTATAGACGATGAAACAAAGAAATTGCATTGGAATTAAATACAAAGGGCACAATGCCGACTTAAGTACAAGAAAACTGACTCTTCTTACTGTCTATGCGTTGAACCATTCCTGTGACACTAGTTATAGATTCCGATGCTTCACTTCAGGTTTACTGTATCCCTCTGACCATCTTATTGTCGATGAAACACAGAAATATCATGGGAAATAAATACAAAGGCACAATGCCGACTTAAGTGAAGAAAACTGACTCATCTTACTGTCTATGTTTTGAACCACTCCTTTGACACTAGTTATAGATTCTGATGCTTCACTTCAATTTTACTGTGTCCCTCTGACCTTCTTATTGACGATGAAACACAGAAATATCATCGGAATTAAATACTAAAGGCACAATGCGGACTTAAGTACAAGAAAACTGACCCTTCTTACTGTCTATGATTTGAACCATTCCTGTGACACTAGTTATAGATTCCGATGTTTCACATCAGGTTTACTGTATCCCTCTGACCTTCTTATTGACGATGAAACACAGATATTGTATCGGAATTAAATACTAAAGGCACAATGCCGACTTAAGTACAAGAAAACAGACTCTTGTTACAGTCTATGTTTTGAACCATTCCTGTGACACAAGTAATAGATTCCGATGCTTCACTTTCGGTTTACTGTATCCCTCTGACCTTCTTATTGACGATGAAACACAGAAATTGAATCGGAATTAAATACAAAAGGCATAATGCTGACTTAAGTACAAGATAACTCACTCTTCTTATTGTCTATGTTTTGAACCATTCCTGTGACACTAGATATAGATTCCGATGCTTCACTTCAGGTTTACTGTATCCCTCTGACCTTCATATTGACGATGAATCACAGAAATTGCATCGGAATTACATACAAAAGGCACAATGCCGACTTAAGTACAAGAAAACTGACTCATCTTACAGTCTATGTTTGAACCATTCCTGTGAAACTAGATATAGACTCCGATGCTTCACTTCAGGTTTACTGTATCCCTCTGACCTTATTGACGATGAAACACAGAAATTGCATCGGAATTAAATACAAAGAGCACAATGCCGACTTAAGTACAAGAAAACTGACTCTTCTTACTGTCTATGTTTTGAACCATTCCTGTGACACTAGTTATAGATTCCGATGCTTCACTTCAGGTTTACTGTATCCCTCTGACCTTCTTATTGACGATGAAACACAGATATTGTATCGGAATTAAATACTAAAGGCACAATGCTGACTTAAGTACAAGAAAACAGACTCTTCTTACAGTCTATGTTTTGAACCATTCCTGTGACACTAGATATAGATTCCGATGCTTCACTTCATGTTTACTGTATCCCTCTGACCTTCTTATTGACGATGAAACACAGAAATTGCATCGGAATTAAATAAAAAGTCACAATGCCGACTTAAGTACAAGATAACTAACTCTTCTTACAGTCTATGTTTTGAAACATTCCTGTGACACTATTTATAGATTTATAGATTCCGATGCTTCACTTCATTTTTACTGTATCCCTCTGACCTTCTTATTGACGATGAAACACAGAAATTGCATTGGAATTAAACACAAAAGGCACAATGCCGACTTAAGTACAAGAAAACTAACTCTTCTTACTGTCTATGCGTTGAACCATTCCTGTGACACTAGTTATAGATTCCGATGCTTCACTTCAGGTTTACTGTATCCCTCTGACCTTCTTACTGACGATGAAACACAGAAATTGCATCGGAATTAAATAGAAAAGGCACAATGCCGACTTAAGTACAAGAAAACTGACTCTTCTTACTATCTATGTTTCAACTATTCATGTGACACAAGTTATAGATTCCGGTGCTTCACTTCAGGTTTACTGTATCTCTATGACCTTCTTATTGACGATGAAACACAGAAATTGCATCGGAATTAAATACAAAAGGCACAATGCCGACTTACGTACAAGACAATTCACTCTTCTTACTGTCTATGTTTTGAACCATTCCTGTGACACAAGTTATAGATTCCGATGCTTCACTTTCGGTTTACTGTATCCCTCTGACCTCCTTATTGACGATGAAGCACAGAAATTGCATCGGAATTAAATACAAAAGGCACAATGCCGACTTAAGTACAAGAAAACAGACTCTTCTTAAAGTCTATGATTTGAACTATTCCTGTGACACTAGTTATAGATTCCGATGCTTCACTTCAGGTTTACTGTATCCCTCTGCCTTCGTATTGACGATGAAACACAGAAATTGCATCGGAATTAAATACAAAAGGCACAATGCCGACTTAAGTACAAGAAAACTGACTCTTCTTACTGTCTATGTTTTGAACCATTCATGTGACACTAGTTATAGATTCCGATGCTTCACTTCAGGTTTACTGTATCCCTCTGACCTTCTTATTGACGATGAAACACAGAAATTGCATCGGAAATAAATACAAAAGGCACAATGGCGACTTATGTACAAGAAAACTGACACTTCTTACTGTCTATGTTTGAACCATTCATGTGACACTAATTATAGATTCCGATGCTTCACTTCAGGTTTACTGTATCCCTCTTACCTTCTTATTGACGACGAAACACAGAAATTGCATCGGAATTAAATACAAAAGGCACAATGCCGACGTAAGTACAACAAAAATGACTATTCTTACTGTCTATGTTTTGAACCATTCATGTGACATTAGCCATAGGTACAGATGCATCCCTTCAGGTTTACTGTATCCCTCTGACCTTCGTATTGACGATGAAACACAGAAATTGCGTCGGAATTAAATACAAAAGGCACAATGCCGACTTAAGTACAAGAAAACTGACTCTTCTTACTTTCTATGTTTTGAACCATTCCTGTGACACAAGTAATATATTCCGATGCTTCACTTTCGGTTTACTGTATCCCTCTGACCTTCTTGTTGACGATGAAACACAGAAATTGAATCGGAATTAAATACAAAAGGCACAATGCTGACTTAAGTACAAGAAAACTCACTCTTCTTACTGTCTATGTTTTGAATCATTCCTGTGACACTAGATATAGATTCCGATGCTTCACTTCAGGTTTACTGTATCCCTCTGACCTTCATATTGACGATGAATCACAGAAATTGCATCGGAATTAAATACAAAAGGCACAATGCCGACTTAAGTACAAGAAAACTGACTCTTCTTACAGTCTCCGCTTTGAACCATTCCTGTGAAACTAGATATAGACTCCGATGCTTCACTTCAGGTTTTCTGTATCCCTCTGACTTTCTTATTGACGATGAAACTCAGAAATTGCATCAGAATTAAATACAAAAGGCACAATGCCGACTTAAGTACAAGAAAACTGACTCTTCTTACTGTCTATGTTTTGAACCATTCCTGTGACACTAGTTATAGATTCCGATGCTTCACTTCAGGTTTACTGTATCCCTGTGACCTTCTTATTGACGATGAAACACAGTTATTGTATCGGAATTAAATACAAAAGGCACAATGCCGACTTAAGTACAAGAAAACAGACTCTTCTTAAAGTCTATGTTTTGAACCATTCCTGTGACACTAGATATAGTTTCCGATGCTTCACTTCAGGTTTACTGTATCCCTCTGACCTTCTTATTGACGATGAAACTCAGAAATTGCATCGGAATTAAATACAAAAACCACATTGCAGACTTAAGTAAAAGAAAACTGACTCTTCTTACTTTCTATGCATTGAACCATTCCTGTGACGCTAGTTATAGATTTCGATGCTTCACATCAGGTTTACAGTATCCCTCTGACCTTCTTATTGACGATGAAACACAGAAATTGCATCGGAATTAAATACAAAAGGCACAATGCCGACTTAAACACAAGAAAACTGACTCTTCTTACTGTCTAAGTTTTGAACCATTCCTGTGACACTAGTTATAGATTCCGATGCTTCACTTCAGGTTTACTGTATCTCTCTGACCTTCTTATTGTTGATGAGACACAGCAATTGCATCGGAATTAAATACAAAAGGCACAATGCCGACATAAGTACTAGAAAACTGACTCTTCTTACTGTCTATGATTTGAACTATTCCTGTGACACTAGTTATAGATTCCGATGCTTCACTTCAGGTTTACTGTATCCCTCTGACCTTCGTATTGACGATGAAACACAGAAATTGCATCGGAATTAAATACAAAAGGCACAATGCCGACTTAAGTACAAGAAAACGGACTCCTCTTACAGTCTCTGCTTTGAACCATTCCTGTGAAACTAGATATAGACTCCGATGCTTCACTTCAGGTTTACTGTATCCCTCTGACCTTCTTATTGACGATGAAACACAGATATTGCATCAGAATTAAATACAAAAGGCACAATGCCGACTTAAGAACAAGAAAACTGACTCTTCTTACTGTCTATGTTTTGAACCATTCCTGTGACACTAGATATAGATTCCGATGCTTCACTTCAGGTTTACTGTATCCCTCTGACCTTCTTATTGACGCTGAAACACAGTTTTTGTATCGGAATTTAATACAAAAGGCACAATGCCGACTTAAGTACAAGAAAACAGACTCTTCTTACAGTCTATGTTTTGAACCATTCCTGTGACACTAGATATAGATTCCGATGCTTCACTTCAGGTTTACTGTATCCCTCTGACCTTCTTATTGACGATGAAACACAGAAATTGCATCGGGATTAAATACAAAAGTCACACTGCCGACTTAAGTTCAAGATAACTGACTCTTCTTACAGTCTATGTTTTGAAACATTCCTGTGACACTATTTATAGATTTACAGATTCCGATGCTTCACTTCATTTTTACTGTATACCTCTGACCTTCTTATAGACGATGAAACAAAGAAATTGCATTGGAATTAAATACAAAGGGCACAATGCCGACTTAAGTACAAGAAAACTGACTCTTCTTACTGTCTATGCGTTGAACCATTCCTGTGACACTAGTTATAGATTCCGATGCTTCACTTCAGGTTTACTGGATCCCTCTGACCATCTTATTGTCGATGAAACACAGAAATATCATGGGAAATAAATACAAAGGCACAATGCCGACTTAAGTGAAGAAAACTGACTCATCTTACTGTCTATGTTTTGAACCACTCCTTTGACACTAGTTATAGATTCTGATGCTTCACTTCAATTTTACTGTGTCCCTCTGACCTTCTTATTGACGATGAAACACAGAAATATCATCGGAATTAAATACTAAAGGCACAATGCGGACTTAAGTACAAGAAAACTGACCCTTCTTACTGTCTATGATTTGAACCATTCCTGTGACACTAGTTATAGATTCCGATGTTTCACATCAGGTTTACTGTATCCCTCTGACCTTCTTATTGACGATGAAACACAGATATTGTATCGGAATTAAATACTAAAGGCACAATGCCGACTTAAGTACAAGAAAACAGACTCTTCTTACAGTCTATGTTTTGAAACATTCCTGTGACACTATTTATAGATTTATATATTCCGATGCTTCACTTCAGGTTTACTGTATCCCTCTGACCTTCTTATTGACGATGAAACACAGAAATTGCATCGGAATTAAATAGAAAAGGCACAATGCCGACTTAAGTACAAGAAAACTGACTCTTCTTACTATCTATGTTTCAACTATTCATGTGACACGAGTTACAGATTCCGATGCTTCACTTCAGGTTTACTGTATCCCTCCGACCTTCTTATTGTTGATGAAACACAGAAATTGCATCGGAATAAAGTACAAATGGCACAATGCCGACCTACGTACATGAAAATTGACTCTTCTTACTGTCTATGTTTTGAACCATTCCTGTGACACAAGTTATAGATTCCGATGCTTCACTTTCGGTTTACTGTATCCCTCTGACCTTCTTATTGACGATGAAACACAGAAATTGAATCGGAATTAAATACAAAAGGCACAATGCCGTCATAAGTACAAGAAAACTGACTCTTCTTACTGTCTATCTTTTGAACCATTCCTGTGACACTAGATATAGATTCCGATGCTTCACTTCTGGTTTACTGTATCCCTCTGACCTTCTTATTGACGATGAATCACAGAAATTGCATCGGAATTAAATACAAAAGGCACAATGCCAACTTAAGTACAAGAAAACTGAATCTTCTTACAGTATATGCTTTGAACCATTCCTGTGAAACTAGATATAGACTCCGATGCTTCACTTCAGGTTTACTGTATCCCTCTGACCTTCTTATTGACGATGAAACACAGAAATTGCATCAGAATTAAATACAAAAGGCACAATGCCGACTTAAGTACAAGAAAACTGACTCTTCTTACTGTCTATGTTTGAACCATTCCTGTGACACTAGTTATAGATTCCGATGCTTCACTTCAGGTTTACTGTATCCCTCTGACCTTCTTATTGACGATGAAACACAGAAATTGCATCGGAATTAAATACAAAAAGCACAATGCCGACTTAAGTACAAGAAAACTGACTCTTCTTACTGTCTATGTTTTGAAACATTCCTGTGACACTAGTTATAGATTCCGATGCATCACTTCAGGTTTACTGTATCCCTCTGACCTTCTTATTGACGATGAAACACAGTTATTGTATCGGAATTAAATACAAATGGCACAATGCCGACTTAAGTACAAGAAAACTGACTCTTCTTACTGTCTATGTTTGAACCATTCCTGTGACACTAGTTATAGATTCCGATGCTTCACTTCAGGTTTACTGTATCCCTCTGACCTTCTTATTGACGATGAAACACAGAAATTGCATCGGAATTAAATACAAAAAGCACAATGCCGACTTAAGTACAAGAAAACTGACTCTTCTTGCTGTCTATGTTTTGAACCATTCCTGTGACACAAGTAATAGATTCCGATGCTTCACTTTCGGTTTACTGTATCCCTCTGACCTTCTTATTGACGATGAAACACAGAAATTGAATCGGAATTAAATACAAAAGGCATAATGCTGACTTAAGTACAAGATAACTCACTCTTCTTATTGTCTATGTTTTGAACCATTCCTGTGACACTAGATATAGATTCCGATGCTTCACTTCAGGTTTACTGTATCCCTCTGACCTTCATATTGACGATGAACCACAGAAATTGCATCGGAATTACATACAAAAGGCACAATGCCGACTTAAGTACAAGAAAACTGACTCTTCTTACAGTCTATGTTTGAACCATTCCTGTGAAACTAGATATAGACTCCGATGCTTCACTTCAGGTTTACTGTATCCCTCTGACCTTATTGACGATGAAACACAGAAATTGCATCGGAATTAAATACAAAGAGCACAATGCCGACTTAAGTACAAGAAAACTGACTCTTCTTACTGTCTATGTTTTGAACCATTCCTGTGACACTAGTTATAGATTCCGATGCTTCACTTCAGGTTTACTGTATCCCTCTGACCTTCTTATTGACGATGAAACACAGATATTGTATCGGAATTAAATACTAAAGGCACAATGCTGACTTAAGTACAAGAAAACAGACTCTTCTTACAGTCTATGCTTTGAACCATTCCTGTGACACTAGATATAGATTCCGATGCTTCACTTCATGTTTACTGTATCCCTCTGACCTTCTTATTGACGATAAAACACAGAAATTGCATCGGAATTAAATAAAAAAGTCACAATGCCGACTTAAGTACAAGATAACTAACTCTTCTTACAGTCTATGTTTTGAAACATTCCTGTGACACTATTTATAGATTTATAGATTCCGATGCTTCACTTCATTTTTACTGTATCCCTCTGACCTTCTTATTGACGATGAAACACAGAAATTGCATTGGAATTAAACACAAAAGGCACAATGCCGACTTAAGTACAAGAAAACTAACTCTTCTTACTGTCTATGCGTTGAACCATTCCTGTGACACTAGTTATAGATTCCGATGCTTCACTTCAGGTTTACTGTATCCCTCTGACCTTCTTATTGACGATGAAACACAGAAATTGCATCGGAATTAAATAGAAAAGGCACAATGCCGACTTAAGTACAAGAAAACTGACTCTTCTTACTATCTATGTTTCAACTATTCATGTGACACAAGTTATAGATTCCGATGCTTCACTTCAGGTTTACTGTATCTCTATGACCTTCTTATTGACGATGAAACACAGAAATTGCATCGGTATTAAATACAAAAGGCACAATGCCGACTTACGTACAAGACAATTCACTCTTCTTACTGTCTATGTTTTGAACCATTCCTGTGACACAAGTTATAGATTCCGATGCTTCACTTTCGGTTTACTGTATCCCTCTGACCTTCTTATTGACGATGAAACACAGAAATTGCATCGGAATTAAATACAAAAGGCACAATGCCGACTTAAGTACAAGAAAACTGACTCTTCTTACTGTCTATGTTTTGAACCATTTATGTGACACTAGTCATATATTCCGATGCTTCACTTCAGGTTTACTGTATCCCTCTGACCTTCTTATTGACGATGAAACACAGAAATTGCATCGGAATTAAATACAAATGGCACAATGCCGACTTAAATACAAGAAAACTGACTCTTCTTACTGTCTATGCTTTGAACCATTCCTGTGACAATAGATATAGATTCCGATGCTTCACTTCAGGTTTACTGTATCCCTCTGACCTTCTTATTGACGATGAAACACAGAAATTGCATCGGAATTAAATACAAAAGGCACAGTGCCGACTTAAGTACAAGAAAACTGACTATTCTTACAGTCCATGTTTGAACCATTCCTGTGACACTAGATATAGTTTCCGATGCTACACTTCAGGTTTACTGTATCCCTCTGACCTTCTTATTGACGATGAAACACAGAAATTGCATCGGAATTAAATACAAAAGGCACAATGCCGACTTAAGTACAAGAAAACTGACTCTTCTTACTGTCTATGTTTCAACCATTCATGTGACTCAAGTTATAGATTCCGAAGCTTCACTTCAGGTTTACTGTATCCCTCTGACCTTCTTATTGTTGATGAAACACAGAAATTGCATCGGAATAAAATACAAATGGCACAATGCCAACTTATGAACAAGAAAATTGACTCTTCTTACTGTCTATGTTTTGAACCATTCCTGTGACAAAAGTAATAGATTCCGATGCTTCACTTTCGGTTTACTGTATCCCTCTGACCTTCTTATTGACGATGAAACACAGAAATTGAATCGGAATTAAATACAAAAGGCACAATGCTGACTTAAGTACAAGAAAACTCACTCTTCTTATTGTCTATGTTTTGCACCATTCCTGCGACACTAGATATAGATACCGATGCTTCACTTCATTTTTACTGTATCCCTCTGACCTTCATATTGACGATGAATCACAGAAATTGCATCGGAATTAAATACAAAAGGCACAATGCCGACTTAAGTACAAGAAAACTGACTCTTCTTACAGTCTCTGCTTTGAACCATTCCTGTGAAACTAGATATAGACTCCGATGCTTCACTTCAGGTTTACTGTATCCCTCTGACCTTCTTATTGACGATGAAACACAGAAATTGCATCGGAATTAAATACAAAAGGCACAATGCCGACTTAAGTACAAGCAAACTGACTCTTCTTAGTGTCTATGTTTTGAACCATTCCTGTGACACTAGTTATAGATTCCGATGCTTCACTTCAGGTTTACTGTATCCCTCTGACCTTCTTATTGACGATGAAACACAGAAATTGCATCGGAATTAATTACAAAAAGCACAATGCTGACTTAAGTACAAGAAAACTCACTCTTCTTATTGTCTATGTTTTGAACCATTCCTGTGACACTAGTTATAGATTCCGATGCTTCGCTTCAGGTTTACTGTATCCCTTTGACCTTCTTATTGACGATGAAACACAGATATTGTATCGGAATTAAATACTAAAGGCACAATGCTGACTTAAGTACAATAAAACAGACTCTTCTTACAGTCTATGATTTGAACCATTCCTGTGACACTAGATATAGATTCCGATGCTTCACTTCATGTTTACTGTATCCCTCTAACCTTCTTATTGACGATGAAACACAGAAATTGCATCGGAATTAAATAAAAAAGTCACAATGCCGACTTAAGTACAAGATAACTAACTCTTCTTACAGTCTATGTTTTGAAACATTCCTGTGACACTATTTATAGATTTATAGATTCCGATGCTTCACTTCATTTTTACTGTATCCCTCTGACCTTCTTATTGACGATGAAACACAGAAATTGCATTGGAATTAAACACAAAAGGCACAATGCCGACTTAAGTACAAGAAAACTAACTCTTCTTACTGTCTATGCGTTGAACCATTCCTGTGACACTAGTTATAGATTCCGATGCTTCACTTCAGGTTTACTGTATCCCTCTGACCATCTTATTGTCGATGAAACACAGAAATATCATGGGAAATAAATACAAAAGGCACAATGCCGACTTAAGTGAAGAAAACTGACTCATCTTACTGTCTATGTTTTGAACCACTCCTTTGACTCTAGTTATAGATTCTTATGCTTCACTTCAATTTTACTGTGTCCCTCTGACCTTCTTATTGACGATGAAACACAGAAATATCATCGGAATTAAATACTAAAGGCACAATGTGGACTTAAGTACAAGAAAACTGACCCTTCTTACTGTCTATGATTTGAACCATTCCTGTGACACTAGTTATAGTTTCCGATGCTTCACATCAGGTTTACTGTATCCCTCTGACCTTCTTATTGACGATGAAACACAGATATTGTATCGGAATTAAATACTAAAGGCACAATGCCGACTTAAGTACAAGAAAACAGACTCTTCTTACAGTCTATGTTTTGAAACATTCCTGTGACACTATTTATAGATTTATAGATTCCGATGCTTTACTTCATTTTTACTGTATCCCTCTGACCTTCTTATTGACGATGAAACACAGAAATTGCATTGGAATTAAACACAAAAGGCACAATGCCGACTTAAGTACAAGAAAACTAACTCTTCTTACTGTCTATGCGTTGAACCATTCCTGTGACACTAGTTATAGATTCCGATGCTTCACTTCAGGTTTACTGTATCCCTCTGACCTTCTTATTGACGATGAAACACAGAAATTGCATCGGAATTAAATAGAAAAGGCACAATGCCGACTTAAGTACAAGAAAACTGACTCTTCTTACTATCTATGTTTCAACTATTCATGTGACACAAGTTATAGATTCCGATGCTTCACTTCAGGTTTACTGTATCTCTATGACCTTCTTATTGACGATGTAACACAGAAATTGCATCGGAATTAAATACAAAAGGCACAATGCCGACTTACGTACAAGACAATTCACTCTTCTTACTGTCTATGTTTTGAACCATTCCTGTGACACAAGTTATAGATTCCGATGCTTTACTTTCGGTTTACTGTATCCCTCTGACCTTCTTATTGACGATGAAGCACAGAAATTGCATCGGAATTAAATACAAAAGGCACAATGCCGACTTAAGTACAAGAAAACTGACTCTTCTTACTGTCTATGTTTTGAACCATTTATGTGACACTAGTCATATATTCCGATGCTTCACTTCAGGTTTACTGTATCCATCTGACCTTCTTATTGTCGATGAAACACAGTTATTGTATCGGAATTAAATACCAATGGCACAATGCCGACTTAAGTACAAGAAAACAGACTCTTGTTACAGTCTATGTTTTGAACCATTCCTGTGACACAAGTAATAGATTCCGATGCTTCACTTTCGGTTTACTGTATCCCTCTGACCTTCTTATTGACGATAAAACACAGAAATTGAATCGGAATTAAATACAAAAGGCATAATGCTGACTTAAGTACAAGATAACTCACTCTTCTTATTGTCTATGCTTTGAACCATTCCTGTGACGCTAGATATAGATTCCGATGCTTCACTTCAGGTTTACTGTATTCCTCTGACCTTCATATTGACGATGAATCACAGAAATTGCATCGGAATTACATACAAAAGGCACAATGCCGACTTAAGTACAAGAAAACTGACTCTTCTTACAGTCTATGTTTGAACCATTCCTGTGAAACTAGATATAGACTCCGATGCTTCACTTCAGGTTTACTGTATCCCTCTGACCTTCTTATTGACGATGAAACACAGAAATTGCATCGGAATTAAATACAAAAAGCACAATGCCGACTTAAGTACAAGAAAACTGACTCTTCTTACTGTCTATGTTTTGAACCATTCCTGTGACACTAGTTATAGATTCCGATGCTTCACTTCATGTTTACTGTATCCCTCTGACCTTCTTATTGACGATGAAACACAGAAATTGCATCGGAATTAAATACAAAAGGCACAATGCCGACTTAAGAACAAGATAACTAACTCTTCTTACAGTCTATGTTTTGAAACATTCCTGTGACACTATTTATAGATTTATAGATTCCGATGCTTCACTTCATTTTTACTGTATCCCTCTGACCTTCTTATTGACGATGAAACACAGAAATTGCATTGGAATTAAACACAAAAGGCACAATGCCGACTTAAGTACAAGAAAACTAACTCTTCTTACTGTCTATGCGTTGAACCATTCCTGTGACACTAGTTATAGATTCCGATGCTTCACTTCAGGTTTACTGTATCCCTCTGACCATCTTATTGTCGATGAAACACAGAAATATCATGGGAAATAAATACAAAAGGCACAATGCCGACTAAAGTGAAGAAAACTGACTCATCTTACTGTCTATGTTTTGAACCACTCCTTTGACACTAGTTATAGATTCTGATGCTTCACTTCAATTTTACTGTGTCCCTCTGACCTTCTTATTGACGATGAAACACAGAAATATCATCGGAATTAAATACTAAAGGCACAATGCGGACTTAAGTACAAGAAAACTGACCCTTCTTACTGTCTATGATTTGAACCATTCCTGTGACACTAGTTATAGATTCCGATGCTTCACATCAGGTTTACTGTATCCCTCTGACCTTCTTATTGACGATGAAACACAGATATTGTATCGGAATTAAATACTAAAGGCACAATGCCGACTTAAGTACAAGAAAACAGACTCTTCTTACAGTCTATGTTTTGAAACATTCCTGTGACACTATTTATAGATTTATAGATTCCGATGCTTCACTTCATTTTTACTGTATCCCTCTGACCTTCTTATTGACGATGAAACACAGAAATTGCATTGGAATTAATCACAAAAGGCACAATGCCGACTTAAGTACAAGAAAACTAACTCTTCTTACTGTCTATGCGTTGAACCATTCCTGTGACACTAGTTATAGATTCCGATGCTTCACTTCAGGTTTACTGTATCCCTCTGACCCTCTTATTGACGATGAAACACAGAAATTGCATCGGAATTAAATAGAAAAGGCACAATGCCGACTTAAGTACAAGAAAACTGACTCTTCTTACTATCTATGTTTCAACTATTCATGTGACACAAGTTATAGATTCCGATGCTTCACTTCAGGTTTACTGTATCTCTATGACCTTCTTATTGACGATGAAACACAGAAATTGCATCGGAATTAAATACAAAAGGCACAATGCCGACTTACGTACAAGACAATTCACTCTTCTTACTGTCTATGTTTTGAACCATTCCTGTGACACAAGTTATAGATTCCGTTGCTTCACTTTCGGTTTACTGTATCCCTCTGACCTTCTTATTGACGATGAAGCACAGAAATTGCATCGGAATTAAATGCAAAAGGCACAATGCCGACTTAAGTACAAGAATACTGACTCTTCTTACTGTCTATGTTTTGAACCATTTATGTGACACTAGTCATATATTCCGATGATTCACTTCAGGTTTACTGTATCCCTCTGACCTTCTTATTGACGATGAAACACAGAAATTGCATCGGAATTAAATACAAAAGGCACAATGCCGACTTAAATACAAGAAAACTGACTCTTCTTACTGTCTATGCTTTGAACCATTCCTGTGACAATAGATATAGATTCCGATGCTTCACTTCAGGTTTACTGTATCCCTCTGACCTTCTTATTGACGATGAGACACAGAAATTGCATCGGAATTAAATACAAAAGGCACAGTGCCGACTTAAGTACAAGAAAACTGACTATTCTTACAGTCCATGTTTTGAACCATTCCTGTGACACTAGATATAGTTTCCGATGCTACACTTCAGGTTTACTGTATCCCTCTGACCTTCTTATTGACGATGAAACACAGAAATTGCATCGGAATTAAATACAAAAGGCACAATGCCGACTTAAGTACAAGAAAACTGACTCTTCTTACTGTCTATGTTTCAACCATTCATGTGACTCAAGTTATAGATTCCGAAGCTTCACTTCAGGTTTACTGTATCCCTCTGACCTTCTTATTGTCGATGAAACACAGAAATTGCATCGGAATAAAATACAAATGGCACAATGCCAAATTATGAACAAGAAAATTGACTCTTCTTACTGTCTATGTTTTGAACCATTCCTGTGACAAAAGTAATAGATTCCGATGCTTCACTTTCGGTTTACTGTATCCCTCTGACCTTCTTATTGACGATGAAACACAGAAATTGAATCGGAATTAAATACAAAAGGCACAATGCTGACTTAAGTACAAGAAAACTCACTCTTCTTATTGTCTATGTTTTGCACCATTCCTGCGACACTAGATATAGATACCGATGCTTCACTTCATTTTTACTGTATCCCTCTGACCTTCATATTGACGATGAATCACAGAAATTGCATCGGAATTAAATACAAAAGGCACAATGCCGACTTAAGTACAAGAAAACTGACTCTTCTTACAGTCTCTGCTTTGAACCATTCCTGTGAAACTAGATATAGACTCCGATGCTTCACTTCAGGTTTACTGTATCCCTCTGACCTTCTTATTGACGATGAAACACAGAAATTGCATCGGAATTAAATAGAAAAGGCACAATGCCGACTTAAGTACAAGCAAACTGACTCTTCTTAGTGTCTATGTTTTGAACCATTCCTGTGACACTAGTTATAGATTCCGATGCTTCACTTCAGGTTTACTGTATCCCTCTGACCTTCTTATTGACGATGAAACACAGAAATTGCATCGGAATTAATTACAAAAAGCACAATGCTGACTTAAGTACAAGAAAACTCACTCTTCTTATTGTCTATGTTTTGAACCATTCGTGTGACACTAGTTATAGATTCCGATGCTTCACTTCAGGTTTACTGTATCCCTCTGACCTTCTTATTGACGATGAAACACAGATATTGTATCGGAATTAAATACTAAAGGCACAATGCTGACTTAAGTACAAGAAAACAGACTCTTCTTACAGTCTATGATTTGAACCATTCCTGTGACACTAGATATAGATTCCGATGCTTCACTTCATGTTTACTGTATCCCTCTGACCTTCATATTGACGATGAAACACAGAAATTGCATCGGAATTAAATAAAAAAGTCACAATGCCGACTTAAGTACAAGATAACTAACTCTTCTTACAGTCTATGTTTTGAAACATTCCTGAGACACTATTTATAGATTTATAGATTCCGATGCTTCACTTCATTTTTACTGTATCCCTCTGACCTTCTTATTGACGATGAAACACAGAAATTGCATTGGAATTAAACACAAAAGGCACAATGCCGACTTAAGTACAAGAAAACTAACTCTTCTTACTGTCTATGCGTTGAACCATTCCTGTGACACTAGTTATAGATTCCGATGCTTCACTTCAGGTTTACTGTATCCCTCTGACCATTTTATTGTCGATGAAACACAGAAATATCATGGGAAATAAATACAAAAGGCACAATGCCGACTTAAGTGAAGAAAACTGACTCATCTTACTGTCTATGTTTTGAACCACTCCTTTGACACCAGTTATAGATTCTGATGCTTCACTTCAATTTTACTGTGTCCCTCTGACCTTCTTATTGACGATGAAACACAGATATTGTATCGGAATTAAATACTAAAGGCACAATGCGGACTTAAGTACAAGAAAACTGACCCTTCTTACTGTCTATGATTTGAACCATTCCTGTGACACTAGTTATAGATTCCGATGCTTCACATCAGGTTTACTGTATCCCTCTGACCTTCTTATTCACGATGAAACACAGATATTGTATCGGAATTAAATACTAAAGGCACAATGCCGACTTAAGTACAAGAAAACAGACTCTTCTTACAGTCTATGTTTTGAAACATTCCTGTGACACTATTTATAGATTTATAGATTCCGATGCTTCACTTCATTTTTACTGTATCACTCTGACCTTCTTATTGACGATGAAACACAGAAATTGCATTGGAATTAAACACAAAAGGCACAATGCCGATTTAAGTACAAGAAAACTAACTCTTCTTACTGTCTATGCGTTGAACCATTCCTGTGACACTAGTTATAGATTCCGATGCTTCACTTCAGGTTTACTGTATCCCTCTGACCTTCTTATTGACGATGAAACACAGAAATTGCTTTGGAATTAAATAGAAAAGGCACAATGCCGACTTAAGTACAAGAAAACTGACTCTTCTTACTATCTATGTTTCAACTATTCATGTGACACAAGTTATAGATTCCGATGCTTCACTTCAGGTTTACTGTATCTCTATGACCTTCTTATTGACGATGAAACACAGAAATTGCATCGGAATTAAATACAAAAGGCACAATGCCGACTTACGTACAAGACAATTCACTCTTCTTACTGTCTATGTTTTGAACCATTCCTGTGACACAAGATATAGATTCCGATGCTTCACTTTCGGTTTACTGTATCCCTCTGACCTTCTTATTGACGATGAAGCACAGAAATTGCATCGGAATTAAATACAAAAGGCACAATGCCGACTTAAGTACAAGAAAACTGACTCTTCTTACTGTCTATGTTTTGAACCATTTATGTGACACTAGTCATATATTCCGATGCTTCACTTCAGGTTTACTGTATCCCTCTGACCTTCTTATTGACGATGAAACACAGAAAGTGCATCGGAATTAAATACAAAAGGCACAATGCCGACTTAAATACAAGAAAACTGACTCTTCTTACTGTCTATGCTTTGAACCATTCCTGTGACAATAGATATAGATTCCGATGCTTCACTTCAGGTTTACTGTATCCCTCTGACCTTCTTATTGACGATGAAACACAGAAATTGCATCGGAATTAAATACAAAAGGCACAGTGCCGACTTAAGTACAAGAAAACTGACTATTCTTACAGTCCATGTTTTGAACCATTCCTGTGACACTAGATATAGTTTCCGATGCTACACTTCAGGTTTACTGTATCCCTCTGACCTTCTTATAGACGATGAAACACAGAAATTGCATCGGAATTAAATACAAAAGGCACAATGCCGACTTAAGTACAAGAAAACTGACTCTTCTTACTGTCTATGTTTCAACCATTCATGTGACTCAAGTTATAGATTCCGAAGCTTCACTTCAGGTTTACTGTATCCCTCTGACCTTCTTATTGTTGATGAAACACAGAAATTGCATCGGAATAAAATACAAATGGCACAATGCCAACTTATGAACAAGAAAATTGACTCTTCTTACTGTCTATGTTTTGAACCATTCCTGTGACAAAAGTAATAGATTCCGATGCTTCACTTTCGGTTTACTGTATCCCTCTGACCTTCTTATTGACGATGAAACACCGAAATTGAATCGGAATTAAATACAAAAGGCACAATGCTGACTTAAGTACAAGAAAACTCACTCTTCTTATTGTCTATGTTTTGCACCATTCCTGCGACACTAGATATAGATACCGATGCTTCACTTCATTTTTACTGTATCCCTCTGACCTTCATATTGACGATGAATCACAGAAATTGCATCGGAATTAAATACAAAAGGCACAATGCCGACTTAAGTACAAGAAAACTGACTCTTCTTACAGTCTCTGCTTTGAACCATTCCTGTGAAACTAGATATAGACTCCGATGCTTCACTTCAGGTTTACTGTATCCCTCTGACCTTCTTATTGACGATGAAACACAGAAATTGCATCGGAATTAAATACAAAAGGCACAATGCCGACTTAAGTACAAGCAAACTGACTCTTCTTAGTGTCTATGTTTTGAACCATTCCTGTGACACTAGTTATAGATTCCGATGCTTCACTTCAGGTTTACTGTATCCCTCTGACCTTCTTATTGACGATGAAACACAGAAATTGCATCGGAATTAATTACAAAAAGCACAATGCTGACTTAAGTACAAGAAAACTCACTCTTCTTATTGTCTATGTTTTGAACCATTCCTGTGACACTAGTTATAGATTCCGATGCTTCACTTCATGTTTACTGTATCCCTCTGACCTTCTTATTGACGATGTAACACAGAAATTGCATTGGAATTAAACACAAAAGGCACAATGCCGACTTAAGTACAAGAAAACTAACTCTTCTTACTGTCTATGCGTTGAACCATTCCTGTGACACTAGTTATAGATTCCGATGCTTCACTTCAGGTTTACTGTATCCCTCTGACCATCTTATTGTCGATGAAACACAGATATATCATGGGAAATAAATACAAAAGGCACAATGCCGACTTAAGTACAAGAAAACTAACTCTTCTTACTGTCTATGCGTTGAACCATTCCTGTGACACTAGTTATAGATTCCGATGCTTCACTTCAGGTTTACTTTATCCCTCTGACCTTCTTATTGACGATGAAACACAGAAATTGCATCGGAATTAAATACAAAAGGCACAATGCCGACTTAAGTGCAAGATAACTGACTCTTCTTACTGTCTATGTTTTGAACCATTCATGTGACACTAGTCATATATTCCGATGCTTCACTTCAGGTTTACTGTATCCCTCTGACCTTCTTATTGACGATGAAACACAGAAATTGCATCGGAATTAAATACAAAAGGCACAATGCCGACTTAAATACAAGAAAACTGACTCTTCTTACTGTCTATGTTTTGAACCATTCCTGTGACAATAGATATAGATTCCGATGCTTCACTTCAGGTTTACTGTATCCCTCTGACCTTCTTATTGACGATGAAACACAGAAATTGCATCGGAATTAAATACAAAAGGCACAGTGCCGACTTAAGTACAAGAAAACTGACTATTCTTCCAGTCCATGTTTTGAACCATTCCTGTGACACTAGATATAGATTCCGATGCTACACTTCAGGTTTACTGTATCCCTCTGACCTTCTTATTGACGATGAAACACAGGAATTGCATCGGAATTAAATACAAAAGGCACAATGCCGACTTAAGTACAAGAAAACTGACTCTTCTAACTGTCTATGTTTCAACCATTCATGTGTCACAAGTTATAGATTCCGAAGCATCACTTCAGGTTTACTGTATCCCTCTGACCTTCTTATTGTTGATGAAACACAGAAATTGCATCGGAAAAAAATACAAATGGCACAATACCAACTTAAGAACAAGAAAATTGACTCTTCTTACTGTCTATGTTTTGATCCATTCCTGTGACACAAGTAATAGATTCCGATGCTTCACTTTTGGTTTACTGTATCCCTCTGACCTTCTTATTGACGATGAAACACAGAAATGGAATCGGAATTAAATACAAAAGGAACAATGCTGACTTAAGTACAAGAAAACTCACTCTTCTTATTGTCTATGTTTTGAACCATTCCTGTGACACTAGATATAGATTCCGATGCTTCACTTCAGGTTTACTGTATCCCTCTGACCTTCATATTGACGATGAATCACAGAAATTGCATCGGAATTAAATACAAAAGGGACAATGCCGACTTAAGTACAAGAAAACTGACTCTTCTTACAGTCTCTGCTTTGAACCATTCCTGTGAAACTAGATATAGACTCCGGTGCTTCACTTCAGGTTTACTGTATCCCTCTGACCTTCTTATTGACGATGAAACACAGAAATTGCATCGGAATTAAATACAAAAGGCACAATGCCGACTTAAGTACAAGCAAACTGACTCTTCTTACTGTCTATGTTTTGAACCATTCCTGTGACACTAGTTATAGATTCCGATGCTTCACTTCAGGTTTACTGTATCCCTCTGACCTTCTTATTGACGATTAAACACAGAAATTGCATCGGAATTAATTACAAATAGCACAATGCTGACTTAAGTACAAGAAAACTCACTCTTCTTATTGTCTATGTTTTGAACCATTCCTGTGACACTAGTTATAGATTCCGATGCTTCACTTCAGGTTTACTGTATCCCTCTGACCTTCTTATTGACGATGAAACACAGTTATTGTATCGGAATTAAATACAAAAGGCACAATGCCGACTTAAGTACAAGAAAACAGACTCTTCTTACAGTCTATGTTTTGAACCATTCCTATGACACTAGATATAGATTCCGATGCTTCACTTCAGGTTTACTGTATCCCTCTGACCTTCTTATTGACGATGAAACACAGAAATTGCATCGGAATTAAATACAAAAGGCACACTGCCGACTTAAGTTCAAGATAACTGACTCTTCTTACAGTCTATGTTTTGAAACATTCCTGTGACACTATTTATAGATTTACAGATTCCGATGCTTCACTTCATTTTTACTGTATCCCTCTGACCTCCTTATTGACGATGAAACAAAGAAATTGCATTGGAATTAAATACAAAATGCACAATGCCGACTTAAGTACAAGAAAACTGACTCTTCTTACAGTCTATGCGTTGAACCATTCCTGTGACACTAGTTATAGATTCCGATGCTTCACTTCAGGTTTACTGTATCCCTCTGACCATCTTATTGTCGATGAAACACAGAAATATCATGGGAAATAAATACTAAGGCACAATGCCGACTTAAGTGAAGAAAACTGACTCGTCTTACTGTCTATGTTTTGAACCACTCCTTTGACACTAGTTATAGATTCCGATGCTTCACTTCAGGTTTACTGTGTCCCTCTGACCATCTTATTGTCGATGAAACACAGAAATATCATCGGAATTAAATACAAAAGTCACAATGCCGACTTAAGTACAAGAAAACTGACTCTTCTTACTATCTATGTTTCAACCATTCATGTGACACAAGTTATAGATTCCAATGCTTCACTTCAGGTTTACTGTATCCCTCTGACCTTCTTATTGTTGATGAAACACAGAAATTGCATCGGAATATAGTACAAATGGCACAATGCCGACTTACGTACAAGAAAATTGACTCTTCTTACTGTCTATGTTTTGAACCATTCCTGTGACACAAGTTATAGATTCCGATGCTTCACTTTCGGTTTACTGTATCCCTCTGACCTTCTTATTGACGATGAAACATAGAAATTGAATCGGAATTAAATACAAAAGGCACAATGCCGACTTAAGTACAAGAAAACTGACTCTTCTTACTGTCTATCTTTTGAACAATTCCTGTGACACTAGATATAGATTCCGATGCTTCACTTCTGGTTTACTGTATCCCTCTGACCTTCTTATTGACGATGAATCACAGAAATTGCATCGGAATTAAATACAAAAGGCACAATGCCGACTTAAGTACAAGAAAACTGACTCTTCTTACAGTCTATGCTTTGAACCATTCCTGTGAAACTAGATATAGACTCCGATGCTTCACTTCAGGTTTACTGTATCCCTCTGACTTTCTTATTGACGATGAAACACAGAAATTGCATCAGAATTAAATACAAAAGGCACAATGCCGACTTAAGTACAAGAAAACTGAATCTTCTTACTGTCTATGTTTTGAACCATTCCTGTGACACTAGTTATAGATTCCGATGCTTCACTTCAGGTTTACTGTATCCCTCTGACCTTCTTATTGACGATGAAACACAGAAATTGCATTGGAATTAAACACAAAAGGCACAATGGCGACTTAAGTACAAGAAAACTGACTCTTCTTACTGTCTATGCGTTGAACCATTCCAGTGACACTAGTTATAGATTCCGATGCTTCACTTCAGGTTTACTGTATCCCTCTGACCATCTTATTGTCGATGAAACACAGAAATATCATGGGAAATAAATACAAAAGGCACAATGCCGACTTAAGTGAAGAAAACTGACTCTTCTTACAGTCTATGCTTTGCACCATTACTGTGACACTAGTTATAGATTCCGATTTTTCACTTCAGGTTTACTGTATCCCTCTGACCTTCTTATTGACGATGGAACACAGAAATTGCATCGGAATTAAATACATAAGGCACAATGTCGACTTAAGTACAAGAAAACTGACTCTTCTTACTATCTATGTTTCAATCATTCATGTGACACAAGTTATAGATTCCGATGCTTCACTTCAGGTTTACTGTATCTCTATGACCTTCTTATTGACGATGAAACACAGAAATTGCATCGGAATTAAATACAAAAGGCACAATGTCGACTTACGTACAAGAAAATTCACTCTTCTTACTGTCTATGTTTTGAACCATTCCTGTGACACAAGTTATAGATTCCGATGCTTCACTTTCGGTTTACTGTATCCCTCTGACCTTCTTATTGACGATGAATCACAGAAATTGCATCGGAATTAAATACAAAAGGCACAATGCCGACTTAAGTACAATAAAACTGACTCTTCTTACAGTCTACGTTTTGAACCATTCCTGTAACACTAGATATAGATTCCGATGCTTCACTTCAGGTTTACTGTATCTCTATGACCTTCTTATTGACGATGAAACACAGAAATTGCATCGGAATTAAATACAAAAGGCACAATGCCAACTTAGGAACAAGAAAACTGTCTCTTCTTACAGTCTATGATATGAACCATTCCTGTGACACTAGATACAGATTCCGATGCTTCACTTCAGGTTTACTGTATCCCTCTGACCTTCTTATTGACGATGAAACACAGAAATTGCATCGGAATTAAATACAAAAGTCACAATGCCGACTTAAGTACAAGATAACTGACTCTTCTTACAGTCTATGTTTTGAAACATTCCTGTGACGCTAGTTATAGATTTATAGATTCCGATGCTTCACTTCATTTTTACTGTATCCCTCCGACCTTCTTATTTACGATGAAACACAGAAATTGCATCGGAATTGAATACAAAAGGCACAATGCCGACTTAAGTACCAGAAAACTGACTCTTCTTACTGCCTATGCGTTGAACCATTCCTGTGACACTAGTTATAGATTCCGATGCTTCACTTCAGGTTTACTGTATCCCTCTGACCATCTTATTGTCGATGAAACACAGAAATATCATCGGAATTAAATACAAAAGGCACAATGCCGACTTAAGTACAAGAAAACTGACTCTTCTTACTGTCTATGTTTTGAACCATTCCTGTGACACTAGTTATAGATTCCGATGCTTCACTTCAGGTTTACTGTATTCCTCTGACCATCTTATTGTCCATGAAACACAGAAATATCATCGGAATTAAATACAAAAGGCACAATGCCGACTTAAGTACAAGAAAACTGACTCTTGTTACTCTCTATGATATGAACCATTCCTGTGACACTACTTATAGATTCCGATGCTTCACTTCAGGATTACTGTATCCCTCTGACCTTCTTATTGACGATGAAACACAGAAATTGCATCGGAATTAAATAGAAAAGGCACAATGCCGACTTAAGTATAAGAAAACTGACTCTTCTTACTGCCTATGTTTTGAACCATTCCTGTGACACTAGTTATAGATTCCGATGCTTTACCTCAGGTTTACTGTATCCCTCTGACCTTCTTATTGACGATGAAACACAGAAATTGCATCGGAATTAAATAGAAAAGGCACAATGCCGACTTACGTACAAGAAAACTGACTCTTCTTACTGTCTATGCTTTGAACCATTACTGTGACACTAGTTATAGACTCCGATGCTTCACTTCAGGTTTACTGTATCCCTCTGACCTTCTTATTGACGATGAAACACAGGAATTGCATCGGAATTAAATACAAAAGGCACAATGCCGAGTTAAGTACATGAAAACTGACTCTTCTGACTGTCTAAGTTTTGAACCATTCCTGTGACACTAGTTATAGTTTCCGATGCTTCTCTTCAGCTTTACAGTATCCCTCTGACCTCCTTATTGACGATGAAACAGAGAAATTGCTTCGGAATTAAATACAAAAGGCACAATGCCGACTTAAGTACAAGCAAACTGACTCTTCTTACTATGTTTTGAACCATTCCTGTGACACTAGTTATAGATTCCGATGCTTCACTTCAGGTTTACTGTATCCTTCTGACCGTCTTATTGACGATGGAACACAGAAATTGCATCGGAATTAAATACAAAAGGCCCAATGCCGACGTAAGTACAAAACAACTGACTCTTCTAACTGTCTATGATTTGAACCATTCATGTGACACTATTTATAGATTCCGATGCTTCACTTCAGGTTTACTGTATCCCTCTGACCTTCTTATTGACGATGAAACACAGAAATTGCATCGGAATTAAATACATAAGGCACAATGACGACTTAAGTCCAAGAAAACTGACTCTTCTTACTGTCTATAATTTGAACCATTCATGTGACACTAGTTATAGATTGCGATACTTCACTTCAGGTTTACTGTATCCCTCTGACCTTCGTATTGACGATGAAACATAGAAATTGCATCGGAATTAAATACAAGAGGCACAATGCCGACTTAAGTACAAGAAAACTGACTCTTCTAACTGTCTATAATTTGAACCACTAATGTGACACTAGTTATAGATTGCGATTCTTCACTTCAGGTTTACTGTATCCCTCTGACCTTCGTATTGACGATGAAACATAGAAATTGCATCGGAATTAAATACAAGAGGCACAATGCCGACTTAAGTACAAGAAAACTGACTCTTCTAACTGTCTATGATTTGAACCATTCATGTGACACTATTTATAGATTCCGATGCTTCACTTCAGGTTTACTGTATCCCTCTGACCTTCTTAATGACGATGAAACACAGAAATTGCATCAGATTTAAATACAAAAGGCACAATACCGACTTAAGTGCAAGAAAACTGACTCTTCTTACTGTCTATGTTTTGAACCATTCCTGTGACACAAGTTATAGATTCCGATGCTTCACCTTCGGTTTACTGTATCCCTCTGACCTTCTTATTGACGATGAATCACAGAAATTGCATCGGAATTAAATACAAATGGCACAATGCCGACTTAAGTACAAGAAAACTGACCCTTCTTACTGTCTATGATTTGAACCATTCATGTGACACTACTTATAGATTCCGATGCTTCACATCTGGTTTATTGTATCCCTCTGACCTTCTTATTGACGATGAATCACAGAAATTGCATCGGAATTAAATACAAAAGGCACAATGCCGACTTAAGTACAAGAAAACTGACTCTTCTTACTGTCTATGCGTTGAACCATTCCTGTGACACTAGTTATAGATTCCGATGCTTCACTTCAGGTTTACTGTATCCCTCTGACCATCTTATTGTCGATGAAACACAGAAATATCATGGGAAATAAATACAAAAGGCACAATGCCGACTTAAGTGAAGAAAACTGACTCTTCTTACTGTCTATGTTTTGAACCACTCCTTTGACACTAGTTATAGATTCCGATGCTTCACTTCAATTTTACTGTGTCCCTCTGACCTTCTTGTTGTCGATGAAACACAGAAATATCATCGGAATTAAATACATAAGGCACAATGCCGACTTAAGTACAAGAAAACTGACCCTTCTTACTGTCTATGATTTGAACCATTCCTGTGACACTAGTTATAGATTCCGATGCTTCACATCAGATTTATTGTATCCCTCTGACCTTCTTATTGACGATGAAACACAGAAATTGCATCGGAATTAAATAGAAAAGGCACAATGCCGACTTAAGTACAAGAAAACTGACTCTTCTTACAGTCTATGCTTTGCACCATTACTGTGACACTAGTTATAGATTCCGATTTTTCACTTCAGGTTTACTGTATCCCTCTGACCTTCTTATTGACGATGAAACACAGAAATTGCATCGGAATTAAATACATAAGGCACAATGTCGACTTAAGTACAAGAAAACTGACTCTTCTTACTATCTATGTTTCAACCATTCATGTGACACAAGTTATAGATTCCGATGCTTCACTTCAGGCTTACTGTATCTCTATGACCTTCTTATTGACGATGAAACACAGAAATTGCATCGGAATTAAATACAAAAGGCACAATGCCGACTTACGTACAAGAAAATTCACTCTTCTTACTGTCTATGTTTTGAACCATTCCTGTGACACAAGTTATAGATTCCGATGCTTCACTTTCGGTTTACTGTATCCCTCTGACCTTCTTATTGACGATGAATCACAGAAATTGCATCGGAATTAAATACAAAAGGCACAATGCCGACTTAAGTACAATAAAACTGACTCTTCTTACAGTCTACGTTTTGAACCATTCCTGTAACACTAGATATAGATTCCGATGCTTCACTTCAGGTTTACTGTAGCTCTATTACCTTCTTATTGACGATGAAACACAGAAATTGCATCGGAATTAAATACAAAAGGCACAATGCCGACTTAAAGACAAGTAAACTGACTCTTCATACTCTCTATGTTTGAACCATTCCTGTGACACTAGTTATGGATTCCGATGCTTCACTTCTGGTTTACTGTATCCCTCTGACCTTCTTATTGACGATGAAACACAGAAATCGCATCGGTATTAAATACAAAAGGCACAATGCCAACTTAGGAACAAGAAAACTGACTCTTCTTACAGTCTATGATATGAACCATTCCTGTGACACTAGATACAGATTCCGATGCTTCACTTCAGGTTTACTGTATCCCTCTGACCTTCTTATTGACGATGAAACACAGAAATTGCATCGGAATTAAATACAAAAGTCACAATGCCGACTTAAGTACAAGATAACTGACTCTTCTTACAGTCTATGTTTTGAAACATTCCTGTGACGCTAGTTATAGATTTATAGATTCCGATGCTTCACTTCATTTTTACTGTATCCCTCCGACCTTCTTATTTACGATGAAACACAGAAATTGCATCGGAATTGAATACAAAAGGCACAATGCCGACTTAAGTACCAGAAAACTGACTCTTCTTACTGCCTATGCGTTGAACCATTCCTGTGACACTAGTTATAGATTCCGATGCTTCACTTCAGGTTTACTGTATCCCTCTGACCATCTTATTGTCGATGAAACACAGAAATATCATCGGAATTAAATACAAAAGGCACAATGCCGACTCAAGTACAAGAAAACTGACTCTTCTTACTGTCTATGTTTTGAACCATTCCTGTGACACTAGTTATAGATTCCGATGCTTCACTTCAGGTTTAATGTATTCCTCTGACCATCTTATTGTCCATGAAACACAGAAATATCATCGGAATTAAATACAAAAGGCACAATGCCGAATTAAGTACAAGAAAACTGACTCTTGTTACTCTCTATGATTTGAACCATTCCTGTGACACTACTTATAGATTCCGATGCTTCACTTCAGGATTACTGTATCCCTCTGACCTTCTTATTGACGATGAAACACAGAAATTGCATCGGAATTAAATACATAAGGCACAATGACGACTTAAGTCCAAGAAAACTGACTCTTCTTACTCTCTATGTTTTGAACCATTCCTGTGACACTAGTTATAGATTCCGATGCTTTACCTCAGGTTTACTCTATCCCTCTGACCTTCTTATTGACGATGAAACACAGAAATTGCATCGGAATTAAATAGAAAAGGCACAATGCCGACTTACGTACAAGAAAACTGACTCTTCTTACTGTCTATGTTTTGAACCATTACTGTGACACTAGTTATAGACTCCGATGCTTCACTTCAGGTTTACTGTATCCCTCTGACCTTCTTATTGACGATGAAACACAGGAATTGCATCGGAATTAAATACAAAAGGCACAATGCCGAGTTAAGTACATGAAAACTGACTCTTCTTACTGTCTAAGTTTTGAACCATTCCTGTGACACTAGTTATAGTTTCCGATGCTTCTCTTCAGCTTTACAGTATCCCTCTGACCTTCTTATTGACGATGAAACAGAGAAATTGCTTCGGAATTAAATACAAAAGGCACAATGCTGACTTAAGTACAAGAAAACTGACTCTTCTTGCTGTGTATGTTTTGAACCATTCCTGTGACACTAGTTATAGATTCCGATGCTTCAGTTCAGGTTTACTGTATCCCTCTGACCGTCTTATTGACGATGAAACACAGAAATTGCATCGGAATTAAATACAAAAGGCCCAATGCCGACGTAAGTACAAAACAACTGACTCTTCTAACTGTCTATGATTTGAACCATTCATGTGACACTATTTATAGATTCCGATGCTTCACTTCAGGTTTACTGTATCCCTCTGACCTTCTTATTGACGATGAAACACAGAAATTGCATCGGAATTAAATACATAAGGCACAATGACGACTTAAGTCCAAGAAAACTGACTCTTCTTACTGTCTATAATTTGAACCATTCATGTGACACTAGTTATAGATTGCGATGCTTCACTTCAGGTTTACTGTATCCCTCTGACCTTCGTATTGACGATGAAACATAGAAATTGCATCGGAATTACATACAAGAGGCGCAATGCCGACTTAAGTACAAGAAAACTGACTCTTTTTACAGTCTATGATATGAACCATTCCTGTGACACTAGTTATAGATTCCGATGCCTCACTTCAGGTTTACTGTATCCCACTGACCTTCTTGTTGACGATGAAACACAGAAATTGCATCGGAATTATATACAAAAGGCACAATGCCGACATAACTACAAGAAAACTGACTCTTCTTACTGTCTATGATTTGAACTATTCCTGTGACACTAGTTATAGATTCCGATGCTTCACTTCAGGTTTACTGTATCCCTCTGACCTTCGTATTGACGATGAAACACAGAAATTGCATCGGATTTAAATACAAAAGGCACAATGCCGACTTAAGTACAAGAAAACTGACTCTTCTTACTGTCTATGATTTGAACCATTCATGTGACACTAGTTACAGATTCCGATGCTTCACTTCAGGTTTACTGTATCCCTCTGACCTTCTTATTGATGATGAAACACAGAAATTGCATCGGAATTAAATACTAAAGGCACAATGCTGACTTAGGTACAAGAAAACTGACTCTTCTTACTGTCTATGTTTTGAACCACTCCTTTGACACTAGTTATAGATTCCGATGCTTCACTTCAATTTTACTGTGTCCCTCTGACCATCTTATTGTCATTGAAACACAGAAATATCATCGGAATTAAATACAAAAGGCACAATGCCGACTTAAGTACAAGAAACTGACCCTTCTTACTGTCTATGATTTGAACCATTCCTGTGACAATAGTTATAGATTCCGATGCTTCACATCTGGTTTATTGTATCCCTCTGACATTCTTATTGACGATGAAACACAGAAATTGCATCGGAATTAAATAGAAAAGGCACAATGCCGACTTAAGTACAAGAAAACTGACTCTTCTTACAGTCTATGTTTTGAACCATTACTGTGACACTAGTTATAGATTCCGATTTTTCACTTCAGGTTTACTGTATCCCTCTGACCTTCTTATTGACGATGAAACACAGAAATTGCATCGGAATTAAATACAAAAGGCACAATGTCGACTTTAGTACAAGAAAACTGACTCTTCCTACTATCTATGTTTCAACCATTCATGTGACACAAGTTATAGATTCCGATGCTTCACTTCAGGTTTACTGTATCTCTATGACCTTCTTATTGACGATGAAACACAGAAATTGCATCGGAATTAAATACAAAAAGCACAATGCCGACTTACGTACAAGAAAATTCACTCTTCTTACTGTCTATGTTTTGAACCATTCCTGTGACACTAGTTATAGATTCCGATGCTTCACTTCAGGTTTACTGTATCCCTCTGACCATCTTATTGTCCATGAAACACAGAAATATCATCGGAATTAAATACAAAAGGCACAATGCCGACTTAAGTACAATAAAACTGACTCTTCTTACTGTCTATGTTTTGAACCATTCCTGTGACACTAGTTATAGATTCCGATGCTTCACTTCAGGTTTACTGTATCCCTCTGACCATCTTATTGTCCATGAAACACAGAAATATCATCGGAAATAAATACAAAAGGCACAATGCCGACTTAAGTACAAGAAAACTGACTCTTCTTACTCTCTATGATTTGAACCATTCCTGTGACACTACTTATAGATTCCGATGTTTCACTTCAGGTTTACTGTATCCCTCTGACCTTCTTATTGACGATGAAACACAGATATTGCATCGGAATTAAATAGAAAAGGCACAATGCCGACTTAAGTATAAGAAAACTGACTCTTCTTACTGTCTATGTTTTGAACCATTCCTGTGACACTAGTTATAGATTCCGATGCTTTACCTCAGGTTTACTGTATCCCTCTGACCTTCTTATTGACGATGAAACACAGAAATTGCATCGGAATTAAATAGAAAAGGCACAATGCCGACTTACGTACAAGAAAACTGACTCTTCTTACTGTCTATGTTTTGAACCATTACTGTGACACTAGTTATAGATTCCGATGCTTCACTTCAGGTCTACTGTATCCCTCTGACCTTCTTATTGACGATGAAACACGGGAATTGCATCGGAATTAAATACAAAAGGCACAATGCCGAGTTAAGTACATGAAACCTGACTCTTCTTACTGTCTAAGTTTTGAACCATTCCTGTAACACTAGTTATAGTTTCCGTTGCTTCTCTTCAGCTTTACAGTATCCCTCTGACCTTCTTATTGACGATGAAACAGAGATATTGCTTCGGAATTAAATACATAAGGCACACTGCTGACTTAAGTACAAGAAAACTGACTCTTCTTGCTGTGTATGGTTTGAACCATTCCTGTGACACTAGTTATAGATTCCGATGCTTCACTTCAGGTTTACTGTATCCCTCCGACCGTCTTATTGACGATGAAACACAGAAATTGCATCGGAATTAAATACAAAAGGCCCAATGCCGACGTAAGTACAAAACAACTGACTCTTCTAACTCTCTATGATTTGAACCATTCATGTGACACTATAGATTCCGATGCCTCACTTCAGGTTTACTGTATCCCTCTGACCTTCTTATTGACGATGAAACACAGAAATTGCATCGGAATTAAATACATAAGGCACAATGGCGTCTTAAGTCCAAGAAAACTGACTCTTCTTACTGTCTATAATTTGAACCATTCATGTGACGCTAGTTATAGATTCCGATGCTTCACTTCAGGTTTACTGTATCCCTCTGACCTTCTTGTTGACGATGAAACACAGAAATTGCATCGGAATTAAATAGAAAAGGCACAATGCCGACTTAAGTACAAGAAAACTGACTCTTCTTACAGTCTATGTTTTGAACCATTACTGTGACACTAGTTATAGATTCCGATTTTTCACTTCAGGTTTACTGTATCCCTCTGACCTTCTTATTGACGATGAAACACAGAAATTGCATCGGAATTAAATACAAAAGGCACAATGTCGACTTAAGTACAAGAAAACTGACTCTTCTTACTATCTATGTTTCAACCATTCATGTGACACAAGTTATGGATTCCGATGGTTCACTTCAGGTTTACTGTATCTCTATGACCTTCTTATTGACGAAGAAACACAGAAATTGCATCGGAATTAAATACAAAAAGCACAATGCCGACTTACGTACAAGAAAATTCACTCTTCTTACTGTCTATGTTTTGAACCATTCCTGTGGCACAAGTTATAGATTCCGATGCTTCACTTTCGGTTTACTGTATCCCTCTGACCTTCTTATTGACGATGAATCACAGAAATTGCATCGGAATTAAATGCAAAAGGCACAATGCCGACTTAAGTACAATAAAACTGACTCTTCTTACAGTCTACGTTTTGAACCATTCCTGTAACACTAGATATAGATTCCGATGCTTCACTTCAGGTTTACTGTATATCTATGACCTTCTTATTGACGATGAAACACAGAAATTGCATCGGAATTAAATACAAGATTCACAATGCCGACTTCAAGACAAGTAAACTGACTCTTCATACTGTCTATGTTTGAACCATTCCTGTGACACTAGTTATGGATTCCGATGCTTCACTTCTGGTTTACTGTATCCCTCTGACCTTCTTATTGACGATGAAACACAGAAATCGCATCGGAATTAAATACAAAAGGCACAATGCCAACTTAGGAACAAGAAAACTGACTCTTCTTACAGTCTATGATATGAACCATTCCAGTGACACTGGATACAGATTCCGATGCTTCACTTCAGGTTTACTGTATCCCTCTGACCTTCTTATTGACGATGAAACACAGAAATTGCATCGGAATTAAATACAAAAGTCACAATGCCGACTTAAGTACAAGATAACTGACTCTTCTTACAGTCTATGTTTTGAAACATTCCTGTGACACTAGTTATAGATTTATAGATTCCGATGCTTCACTTCGTTTTTACTGTATCCCTCCGACCTTCTTATTTACGATGAAACACAGAAATTGCATCGGAATTGAATACAAAAGGCACAATGCCGACTTAAGTACCAGAAAACTGACTCTTCTTACTGTCTATGCGTTGAACCATTCCTGTGACACTAGTTATAGATTCCGATGCTTCACTTCAGGTTTACTGTATCCCTCTGACCATCTTATTGTCGATGAAACACAGAAATATCATCGGAATTAAATACAAAAAGCACAATGCCGACTTAAGTACAAGAAAACTAACTCTTCTTACTGTCTATGTTTTGAACCATTCCTGTGACACTAGTTATAGATTCCGATGCTTTACTTCAGGTTTACTGTATCCCTCTGACCATCTTATTGTCCATGAAACACAGAAATATCATCGGAATTAAATACAAAAGGCACAATGCCGACTTAAGTACAAGAAAACCGACTCTTCTTACTCTCTATGATTTGAACCATTCCTGTGACACTACTTATAGATTCCGATGTTTCACTTCAGGTTTACTGTATCCCTCTGACCTTCTTATTGACGATGAAACACAGATATTGCATCGGAATTAAATAGAAAAGGCACAATGCTGACTTAAGTATAAGAAAACTGACTCTTCTTACTGTCTATGTTTTGAACCATTACTGTGACACTAGTTATAGATTCCGATGCTTTACCTCAGGTTTACTGTATCCCTCTGACCTTCTTATTGACGATGAAACACAGAAATTGCATCGGAATTAAATAGAAAAGGCACAATGCCGACTTACGTACAAGAAAACTGACTCTTCTTACTGTCTATGTTTTGAACCATTACTGTGACACTAGTTATAGATTCCGATGCTTCACTTCGGGTTTACTGTATCCCTCTGACCTTCTTATTGACGATGAAACATATAAATTGCATCGGAATTAAATACAAAAGGCACAATGCCGAGTTAAGTACATGAAAACTGACTCTTCTTACTGTCTAAGTTTTGAACCATTCCTGTGACACTAGTTATAGTTTCCGATGCTTCTCTTCAGCTTTACAGTATCCCTCTGACCTTCTTATTGACGATGAAACAGAGAAATTGCTTCGGAATTAAATACAAAAGGCACAATGCTGACTTAAGTACAAGAAAACTGACTCTTCTTGCTCTGTATGTTTTGAACCATTCCTGTGACACTAGTTATAGATTCCGATGCTTCACTTCAGGTTTACTGTATCCCTCTGACCGTCTTATTGACGATGAAACACAGAAATTGCATCGGAATTAAATACAAAAGGCCCAATGCCGACGGAAGTACAAAACAACTGACTCTTCTAACTGTCTATGATTTGAACCATTCATGTGACACTATTTATAGATTCCGATGCTTCACTTCACATTTACTGTATCCCTCTGACCTTCTTATTGACGATGAAACACAGAAATTGCATCGGAATTAAATACATAAGGCGCAATGGCGTCTTAAGTCCAAGAAAACTGACCCTTCTTACTGTCTATAATTTGAACCATTCATGTGACACTAGTTATAGATTCCGATGCTTCACTTCAGGTTTACTGTATCCCTCTGACCTTCGTATTGGCGATGAAACATAGAAATTGCATCGGAATTAAATACAAGAGGCACAATGCCGAATTAAGTACAAGAAAACTGATACTTCTTACAGTCTTTGATTTGAACCATTCCTGTGACACTAGTTATAGATTCCGATGCTTCACTTCAGGTTTACTGTATCCCTCTGACCTTCTTGTTGACGATGAAACACAGAAATTGCATCGGAATTAAATACAAAAGGCACAATGCCGACATAACTACAAGAAAACTGACTCTTCTTACTGTCTATGATTTGAACTATTCCTGTGACACTAGTTATAGATTCCGATGCTTCACTTCAGGTTTACTGTATCCCTCTGACCTTCGTATTGACGATGAAACACAGAAATTGCATCGGATTTAAATACAAAAGGCACAATGCCGACTTAAGTACAAGAAAACTGACTCTTCTTACTGTCTATGTTTTGAACCATTCATGTGACACTAGTTATAGATTCCGATGCTTCACTTCAGGTTTACTGTATCCCTCTGACCTTCTTATTGACGATGAAACACAGAAATTGCATCGGAATTAAATACTAAAGGCACAATGCCGACTTAAGTACAAGAAAACTGACTCTTCTTACTGTCTATGTTTTGCACCATTCCTGTGACAATAGATATAGATTCCGATGCTTCACTTCAGGTTTACTGTATCCCTCTGACCTTCTTATTGACGATGAAACACAGAAATTGCATCGGAATTAAATAGAAGAGGTACAATGCCGACTTTAGTACAAGAAAACTGACTCTTCTTACAGTCTATGATTTGAACCATTCCTGTGACCATAGTTATAGATTCCGATGCTTCACTTCAGGTTTACTGTATCCCTCTGACCTTCTTGTTGACGATGAAATACAGAAATTGCATCGCAATTAAATACAAAAGGCACAATGCCGACATAAGTACAAGAAAACTGACTCTTCTTACAGTCTATGATTTGAACCATTCCTGTGACCATAGTTATAGATTCCGATGCTTCACTTCAGGTTTACTGTATCCCTCTGACCTTCTTGTTGACGATGAAATATAGAAATTGCATCGCAATTAAATACAAAAGGCACAATGCCGACATAAGTACAAGAAAACTGACTCTTCTTACTGTCTATGATTTGAACTATTCCTGTGACACTAGTTATAGATTCCGATGTTTCACTTCAGGTTTACTGTATCCCTCTGACCTTCGTATTGACGATGAAACACAGAAATTGCATCGGAATTAAATAGAAGAGGCACAATGCCGACTTAAGTACAAGAAAACTGACTCTTCTTACAGTCTATGATTTGAACCATTCCTGTGACACTAGTTATAGATTCCGATGCTTCACTTCAGGTTTACTGTATTTCTCTGACCTTCTTGTTGACGATGAAACACAGAAATTGCATCGGAATTATATACAAAAGGCACAATGCCGACATAAGTACAAGAAAACTGACTCTTCTTACTGTCTATGATTTGAACTATTCCTGTGACACTAGTTATAGATTCCGATGCTTCACTTCAGGTTTATTGTATCCCTCTGACCTTCGTATTGTCGATGAAACACAGAAATTGCATCGGAATTAAATACAAAAGGCACAATGCCGACTTAAGTACAAGAAAACTGACTCTTCTTACTGTCTATGTTTTGAACCATTCCTGTGACACTAGTTATAGATTCCGATGCTTCACTTCAGGTTTACTGTATCCCTCCGACCTTCTTATTGACGATGAAACGCAGAAATTGCATCGGAAATAAATACAAAAGGCACAATGACGACTTATGTACAAGAAAACTGACTCATCTTACTGTCTATGTTTGAATCATTCATGTGACACTAGTTACAGATTCCGATGCTTCACTTCAGGTTTACTGTATCCCTCTTACCTTCTTATTGACGACGAAACACAGAAATTGCATCGGAATTAAATACAAAAGGCACAATGCCGACGTAAGTACAACAAAAATGACTCTTCTTACTGTCTATGTTTTGAACCATTCATGTGCCATTAGCCATAGGTTCCGATGCATCACTTCAGGTTTACTGTATCCCTCTGACCTTCTTATTGACGATGAAACACAGAAATTGCATCGGAATTAAATACAAATGGCACAATGCCGACTTAAGTACAAGAAAACTGACTCTTCTTACTGTCTATGTTTTGAACCATTCATGTGACACTAGTCATACATTCCGATGCTTCACTTCAGGTTTACTGTATCCCTCTGACCTTCTTATTGGCGATGAAACACAGAAATTGCATCGGAATTAAATACAAAAGGCACGATGCCGACTTAAATACAAGAAAACTGACTCTTCTTACTGTCTGTTTTTTGAACCGTTCCTGTGACAATAGATATAGATTCCGATGCTTAACCTCAGGTTTACTGTATCCCTCTGACCTTCTTATTGACGATGAAACACAGAAATTGCATCGGAATTAAACACATAAGGCACAGTGCCGACTTAAGTACAAGAAAACGGACTATTCTTACAGTCTATGCTTTGAACCATTCCTGTGACACTAGATATAGATTCCGATGCTTCACTTCAGGTTTACTGTATCCCTCTGACCTTCTTATTGACGATGAAACACAGAAATTGCATCGGAATTAAATACAAAAGGCACAATGCCGACTTAAGTACAAGAAAACTGACTCTTCTTACTGTCTATGTTTCAACCATTCATGTGACACAAGTTATAGATTCCGAAGTTTCACTTCAGGTTTACTGTATCCATCTGACCTTCTTATTGTTGATGAAACACAGAAATTGCATCAGAATAAAATACAAATGGCACAATGCCGACTTAAGTACAAGAAAATTGACTCTTCTTACTGTCTATGTTTTGAACCATTCCTGTGACACAAGTAATAGATTCCGATGCTTCACGTTCGGTTTACTGTATCCCTCTGACCCTCTTATTGACGATGAAACACAGAAATTGAATCGGAATTAAATACAAAAGGCACAATGTTGACTTAAGTACAAGAAAACTGACTCTTCTTACTGTCTATGTTTTCAACCATTCCTGTGACACTAGTTATAGGTTCCGATGCTTCACTTCAGGTTTACTGTATCCCTCTGACCTTCTTATTGACGATGAAACACAGAAATTGCATCGGTATTAAATACAAAAGGCACAATGCCGACTTAAGTACACTAAAAACTGACTCTTCTTACTGTCTATGTTTTGAACCATTCCTGTGAAACTAGATATAGACTCCGATGCTTCACTTCAGGTTTACTGTATCCCTCTGACCTTCATATTGACGATGAATCACAGAAATTGCATCAGAATTAAATACAAAAGGCACAATGCCGACTTAAGGACAAGAAACTGACTCTTCTTACTGTCTATGTTTGAACCATTCATGTGACACTAGTTATAGATTCCGATGCTTCATTTCAATTTTACTGTATCCCTCTGACCTTCTTATTGTTGATGAAACTCAGAAATTTCATCGGAATAAAATACAAATGGCACAATGCCGACTTAAGTACAAGAAAACTGACTCTTCTTACTGTCTATGTTTTCAACCATTCCTGTGACACTAGTTATAGATTCCGATGCTTCACTTCAGGTTTACTGAATCCCTCTGACCTTCTTATTGACGATGAAACACAGAAATTGCATCGGAATTAAATACAAAAGGCACAATGCCGACTTAAGTACACTAAAAACTGACTCTTCTTACTGTCTATAATTTGAACCATTCTTGTGACACTACTTATAGATTCCGATGCTTCACTTCAGGTTTACTGTATCCCTCTGACCTTCTTATTGACGATGAAACACAGTTATTGTATCGGAATTAAATACAAAAGGCACAATGCCGACTGAAGTACAAGAAAACAGACTCTTCTTACAGTCTATGTTTTGAACCATTCCTGTGACACTAGATATAGATTCCGATGCTTCACTTCAGGTTTACTGTATCCCCCTGACCTTCTTATTGACGATGAAACACAGAAATTGCATCGGAATTTAATATAAAAGTCACAATGCCGACTTAAGTACAAGATAACTGACTCTTCTTACAGTCTATGTTTTGAAACATTCCTGTGACACTATTTGTAGATTTATAGATTCCGATGCTTCACTTCATTTTTACTGTATCACTCTGACCTTCTTATTGACGATGAAACCAGAAAATGCATTGGAATTAAATACAAAAGGCACAATGCCGACTTAAGTACAAGTAAACTGACTCTTCTTACTGTCTATGCGTTGAACCATTCCTGTGACACTAGTTATAGATTCGAATGCTTCACTTCAGGTTTACTGTATCCCTCTGACCATCTTATTGTCGATGAAACACAGAAATATCATGGGAAATAAATACAAGAGGCACAATGCCGACTTAAGTGAAGAAAACTGACTCTTCTTACTGTCTATGTTTGAACCACTCCTGTGACAATAGTTATAGATTCCGATGCTTCACTTCAGGTTTACTGTGTCCCTCTGACCATCTTATTGTCGATGAAACACAGAAATATCATCGGAATTAAATACAAAAGGCACAATGCCGACATAAGTACAAGATACCTGACTCTTCTTACAGTCTATGTTTTGAAACATTCCTGTGACAATATTTATAGATTTATAGATTCCAATGCTTCACTTCATTTTTACTGTATCACTCTGACCTTCTTATTGACGATGAAACACAGAAATTGCATTGGAATTAATTACAAAAGGCAGAATGCCGACTTAAGTACAAGAAAACTGACTCTTCTTACTGTCTATGCGTTGAACCATTCCTGTGACACTAGTTATAGATTCCGATGCTTCACTTCAGGTTTACTGTATCCCTCTGACCATCTTATTGTCGATGATACACAGAAATTGCATCGGAATTAAATACAAAAGGCACAATGCCGACTTAAGAACAAGAAAACAGACTCTCCTTACAGTCTATGTTTGAACCATTCCTGTGACACTAGATATAGATTCCGATGCTTCACTTCAGTTTTACTGTATCCCTTTGACCTTCTTATTGACGATGAAACACAGAAATTGCATCGGAATTAAATACAAAAGTCACAATGCCGACTTAAGTACAAGATAACTGACTCTTCTTACAGTCTATGTTTTGAAACATTCCTGTGACAATATTTATAGATTTATAGATTCCAATGCTTCACTTCATTTTTACTGTATCACTCTGACCTTCTTATTGACGGTGAAACACAGAAATTGCATCGGAATTAAACACAAAAGGCACAATGCCGACTTAAGTACAAGAAAACTGACTCTTCTTACTGTCTATGTTTCAACCATTCATGTGACACAAGTTATAGATTCCGAAGCTTCACTTCAGGTTTACTTTATCCTTCTGACCTTCTTATTGTTGATGAAACACAGAAATTGCATCAGAATAAAATACAAATGGCACAATGCCGACTTAAGTACAAGAAAATTGACTCTTCTTACTGTCTATGTTTTGAACCATTCCTGTGACACAAGTAATAAATTCCGATGCTTCACTTTCGGTTTACTGTATCCCTCTGACCTTCTTATTGACGATGAAACACAGAAATTGAATCGGAATTAAATACAAAAGGCACAATGCTGACTTAAGTACAAGAAAACTCACTCTTCTTATTGTCTATGTTTTGAACCATTCCTGTGACACTAGATATAGATTCCGATGCTTTACTTCAGGTTTACTGTATCCCTCTGACCTTTATATTGACGATGAATCACAGAAATTGCATCGGAATTAAATAGAAAAGGCACAATGCCGACTTAAGTACAAGAAAACTGACTCTTATTACAGTATATATTTGAACCATTCCTGTGACACTAGATATAGATTCCGATGCTTCACTTCAGGTTTACTGTATCCCTCTGACCTTCTTATTGACGATGAATCACAGAAATTGCATCGGAATTAAAAAGAAAAGGCACAATGCCGACTTAAGTACAAGAAAACTGACTCTTATTACAGTCTATGCTTTGAACCATTCCTGTGAAACTAGATATAGACTCCGATGCTTCACTTCAGGTTTGCTGTATCCCTCTGACCTTCTTATTGACGATGAATCACAGAAATTGCATCAGAATTAAATACAAAAAGCACAATGCCGACTTAAGGACAAGAAAACTGACTCTTCTTACTCTCTATGTTTGAACCATTCATGTGACACTAGTTATAGATTCCGATGCTTCATTTCAGTTTTGCTGTATCCCTCTGACCTTCTTATTGTTGATGAAACACAGAAATTTCATCGGAATAAAATACAAATGGCACAATGCCGACTTAAGTACAAGAAAACTGACTCTTCTTACTGTCTATGTATTCAACCATTCCTGTGACACTAGTTATAGATTCCGATGCGTCACTTCAGGTTTACTGTATCCCTCTGACCTTCTTATTGACGATGAAACACAGAAATTGCATCGGAATTAAATACAAAAAGCACAATGCCGACTTAAGTACAAGAAAACTGACTCTTCTTACTGTCTATGTTTTGAACCATTCCTGTGACACTAGTTATAGATTCCGATGCTTCACTTCAGGTTTACTGTATCCCTCTGACCTTCTTATTGACGATGAAACACAGTTATTGTATCGGAATTAAATACAAAAGGCACAATGCCGACTTAAGTATAAGAAAACAGACTCTTCTTACAGTCTATGTTTTGAACCATTCCTGTGACACTAGATATAGATTCCGATGCTTCACTTCAGGTTTACTGTATCCCTCTGACCTTCTTATTGACGATGAAACACAGAAATTGCTTCGGAATTAATTACAAAAATCACAATGCCGACTTAAGTACAAGATAACTGACTCTTCTTACAGTCTATGTTTTGAAACATTCCTGTGACACTATTTATAGATTTATAGATTCCGATGCTTCACTTCATTTTTACTGTATCACTCTGACCCTCTTATTGACGATGAAATACAGAAATTGCATCGGAATTAAATACAAAAGTCACAATGCAGACTTAAGTACAAGAAAACTGACTCTTCTTACTGTCTATGCGTTGAACCATTACTGTGACACTAGTTATAGATTCCGATTTTTCACTTCAGGTTTACTGTATCCCTCTGACCTTCTTACCGACGATGAAGCACAGAAATTGCATCGGAATTAAATACAAAAGGCACAATGCCGACTTAAGTACAAGAAAACTGACTCTTCTTACTATCTATGTTTCAACCATTCATGTGACACAAGTTATAGATTCCGATGCTTCACTCATGTTTACTGTATCCCTCTGACCTTCTTATTGTTGATGAAACACAGAAATTGCATCGGAATAAAGTACAAATGGCACAATGCCGACTTACGTACAAGAAAATTGACTCTTCTTACTGTCTACGTTTTGAACCATTCCTGTGCACAAGTTATAGATTCCGATGCTTCACTTTCGGTTTACTGTATCTCGCTGACCTTCATATTGACGATGAAACACAGAAATTGCATCGGAATAAAGTACAAATGGCACAATGCCGACTTACGTACAAGAAAATTGACTCTTCTTACTGTCTATGTTTTGAACCATTCCTGTGCACAAGTTATAGATTCTGATGCTTCACTTTCGGTTTACTGTATCCCTCTGACCTTCTTATTGACGATGAATCACAGAAATTGCATCAGAATTAAATACAAAAGGCACAATGCCGACTTAAGGACAGGAAAACTGACTCTTCTTACTGTCTATGTTTGAACCATTCATGTGACACTAGTTATAGATTCCGATGCTTCATTTCAGTTTTACTGTATCCCTCTGACCTTCTTATTGTTGATGAAACTCAGAAATTTCATCGGAATAAAATACAAATGGCACAATGCCGCCTTAAGTACAAGAAAACTGACTCCTCTTACTGTCTATGTTTTCAACCATTCCTGTGACACTAGTTATAGATTCCGATGCTTGACTTCAGGTTTACTGTATCCCTCTGACCTCCTTATTGACGATGAAACACAGAAATTGCACCGGAATTAAATACAAAAAGCACAATGCCGACTTAAGTACACTAAAAACTGACTCTTCTTACTGTCTATGTTTTGAACCATTCCTGTGACACTAGTTATAGATTCCGATGCTTCACTTCAGGTTTACTGTATCCCTCTGACCTTCTTATTGACGATGAAACTCAGTTATTGTATCGGAATTAAATACAAAAGGCACAATGCCGACTTAAGTACAAGAAAACAGACTCTTCTTACAGTCTATGTTTTGAACCATTCCTGTGACACTAGATATAGATTCCGATGCTTCACTTCAGGTTTACTGTATCCCCCTGACCTTCTTATTGACGATGAAACACAGAAATTGCATCGGAATTTAATATAAAAGTCACAATGCCGACTTAAGTACAAGATAACTGACTCTTCTTACAGTCTATGTTTTGAAACATTCCTGTGACACTATTTGTAGATTTATAGATTCCGATGCTTCACTTCATTTTTACTGTATAACTCTGACCTTCTTATTGACGATGAAACACAGAAAATGCATTGGAATTAAATACAAAAGGCACAATGCCGACTTAAGTACAAGTAAACTGACTCTTCTTACTGTCTATGCGTTGAACCATTCCTGTGACACTAGTTATAGATTCCAATGCTTCACTTCAGGTTTACTGTATCCCTCTGACCATCTTATTGTCGATGAAACACAGAAATATCATGGGAAATAAATACAAGAGGCACAATGCCGACTTAAGTGAAGAAAACTGACTCTTCTTACTGTCTATGTTTGAACCACTCCTGTGACAATAGTTATAGATTCCGACGCTTCACTTCAGGTTTACTGTGTCCCTCTGACCATCTTATTGTCGATGAAACACAGAAATATCATCGGAATTAAATACAAAAGGCACAATGCCGACTTAAGTACAAGAAAACTGACTCTTCTTACTGTCTATGTTTCAACCATTCATGTGACACAAGTTATAGATTCCGAAGCTTCACTTCAGGTTTACTGTATCCCTCTGACATTCTTATTGTTGATGAAACACAGAAATTGCATCAGAATAAAATACAAGTGGCACAATGCCGACTTAAGTACAAGAAAATTGACTCTTCTTACTGTCTATGTTTTGAACCATTCCTGTGACACAAGTAATAGATTCCGATGCTTCACTTTCGGTTTACTGTATCCCTCTGACCTTCTTATTGACGATGAAACACAGAAATCGAATCGGAATTAAATACAAAAGGCACAATGTTGACTTAAGTACAAGAAAACTCACTCTTCTTATTGTCTATGTTTTGAACCATTCCTGTGACATTAGATATAGATTCCGATGCTTCACTTCAGGTTTACTGTATCCCTCTGACCTTCTTATTGACAATGAATCACAGAAATTGCATCGGAATTAAATAGAAAAGGCACAATGCCGACTTAAGTACAAGAAAACTGACTCTCATTACAGTCTATGCTTTGAACCATTCCTGTGGCACTAGATATAGATTCTGATGCTTCACTTCAGGTTTACTGTATCCCTCTGACCTTCTTATTGACGATGAATCACAGAAATTGCATCGGAATGAAATAGAAAAGGCACAATGCCGACTTAAGTACAAGGAAAAACTGACTCTTATCACAGTCTATGATTTGAACCATTCCTGTGAAACTAGATATAGACTCCGATGCTTCACTTCAGGTTTACTGTATCCCTCTGACCTTCTTATTGACGATGAATCACAGAAATTGCATCAGAATTAAATACAAAAGGCACAATGCCGACTTAAGGAAAAGAAAACTGACTCTTCTTACTGTCTATGTTTGAACCATTCATGTGAAACTAGTTATAGATTCCGATGCTTCATTTCAGTTTTACTGTATCCCTCTGACCTTCTTATTGTTGATGAAACACAGAAATTTCATCGGAATAAATTACAAATGGCACAATGCCGACTTAAGTACAAGAAAACTGACTCTTCTTACTGTCTATGTTTTGATCCAGTCGTGTGACAATAGATATAGATTCCGATGCTTCACTTCAGGTTTACTGTATCCCTCTGACCTCCTTATAGACGATGAAACACAGAAATTGCATCGGAATTAAATACAAAAAGCACAATGCCGACTTAAGTACAAGAAAACTGACTCTTCTTACTGTCTATGTTTTGAACCATTCCTGTGACACTAGTTATAGATTCCGATGCTTCACTTCAGGTTTACTGTATCGCTCTGACCTTCTTATTGACGATGAAACACAGTTATTGTATCGGAATTAAATACAAAAGGCACAATGCCGACTTAAGTACAAGAAAACAGACACTCCTTACAGTCTATGTTTGAACCATTCCTGTGACACTAGATATAGATTCCGATGCTTCACTTCAGTTTTACTGTATCCCTCTGACCTTCTTATTGACGATGAAACACAGAAATTGCATCGGAATTAAATACAAAAGTCACAATGCCGACTTAAGTACAAGATAACTGACTCTTCTTACAGTCTATGTTTTGAAACATTCCTGTGACAATATTTATAGATTTATAGATTCCAATGCTTCACTTCATTTTTACTGTATCACTTTGACCTTCTTATTGACGATGAAACACAGAAATTGCATTGGAATTAATTACAAAACGCAGAATGCCGACTTAAGTACAAGAAAACTGACTCTTCTTACTGTCTATGCGTTGAACCATTCCTGTGACACTAGTTATAGATTCCGATGCTTCACTTCAGGTTTACTGTATCCCTCTGACCATCTTATTATCGATGATACACAGAAATTGCATCGGAATTAAATTCAAAAGGCACAATGCCGACTTAGATCCAAGAAAACTGACTCTTCGTACAGTCTATCTTTTGTACCATTCCTGTGACACTAGATATAGATTCCGATGCATCACTTCAGGTTTACTGTATCCGCCTGACCTTCTTATTGACGATGAAACACAGAAATTGCATCGGAATTAAATACAAAAGGCACAATGCCGACTTAAGTACAAGAAAACTGACTCTTCTTACTGTCTATGTTTCAACCATTCATGTGACACAAGTTATAGATTCCGAAGCTTCATTTCAGTTTTACTGTATCCCTCTGACCTTCTTATTGACGATGAAACAAAGTTATTGTATCGGAATTAAATACAAAAGGCACAATGCCGATTTAAGTACAAGAAAACAGACTCTTCTTACAGTCTATGTTTTGAACCATTCCTGTGACACTAGATATAGATTCCGATGCTTCACTTCAGGTTTACTGTATCCCTCTGACCTTCTTATTGACAATGAATCACAGAAATTGCATCGGAATTAAATAGAAAAGGCACAATGCCGACTTAAGTACAGGAGAACTGACTCTTATTACAGTCTATGCTTTGAACCATTCCTGTGAAACTAGATATAGACTCCGATGCTTCACTTCAGGTTTACTCTATCCCTCTGACCTTCTTATTGACGATGAATCTCAGAAATTGCATCAGAATTAAATACAAAAAGCACAATGCCGACTTAAGGACAAGAAAACTGACTCTTCTTACTCTCTATGTTTGAACCATTCATGTGACACTAGTTATAGATTCCGATGCTTCATTTCAGTTTTACTGTATCCCTCTGACCTTCTAATTGTTGATGAAACACAGAAATTTCATCGGAATAAAATACAATTGGCACAATGCCGACTTAAGTACAAGAAAACTGACTCTTCTTACTGTCTATGTTTTCAACCATTCCTGTGACACTAGTTATAGATTCCGATGCTTCACTTCAGGTTTACTGTATCCCTCTGACCTTCTTATTGACGATCAAACACAGAAATTGCATCGGAATTAAATACAAAAAGCACAATGCCGACTTAAGTACAAGAAAACTGACTCTTCTTACTGTCTATGTTTTGAACCATTCCTGTGACACTAGTTATAGATTCCGATGCTTCACTTCAGGTTTACTGTATCCCTCTGACCTTCTTATTGACGATGAAACACAGTTATTGTATCGGAATTAAATACAAAAGGCACAATGCCGATTTAAGTACAAGAAAACAGACTCTTCTTACAGTCTATGTTTTGAACCATTCCTGTGACACTAGATATAGATTCCGATGCTTCACTTCAGGTTTACTGTATCTATCTGACCTTCTTATTGACGATGAAACACAGAAATTGCATCAGAATTAAATACAAAAAACACAATGTCGACTTAAGTACAAGATAACTGACTCTTCTTACAGTCTATGTTTTGAAACATTCCTGTGACACTATTTATAGATTTATAGATTCCGATGCTTCACTTCATTTTTACTGTATCACTCTGACCTTCTTATTGACGATGAAATACAGAAATTGCATTGGAATTAAATACAAAAAGCACAATGCAGACTTAAGTTCAAGAAAACTGACTCTTCTTACTGTCTATGCGTTGAACCATTCCTGTGACACTAGTTATAGATTCCGATGCTTCACTTCAGGTTTACTGTATCCCTCTGACCATCTTATTGTCGATGAAACACAGAAATATCATGGGAAATAAATACAAAAGGCACAATGCCGACTTAAGTGAAGAAAACTGACTCTTCTTACTGTCTACGTTTGAACCACTCCTGTGACACTAGTTATAGATTCCGATGCTTCACTTCAGGTTTACTGTGTCCCTCTGACCATCTTATTGTCGATGAAACACAGAAATTTCTTCGGAATTAAATACAAAAGGCACAATGCCGACTTAAGTACAAGAAAACTGACCCTTCTTACTGTCTATGATTTGAAGCATTCCTGTGACACTAGTTATAGATTCCGATGCTTCACTTCAGGTTTATTGTATCCCTCTGACCTTCTTATTGACGATGAAACACAGAAATTGCATCCGAATTAAATAGAAAAGGCACAATGCCGACTTAAGTACAAGAAAACTGACTCTTCTTACAGTCTATGTTTTGAACCATTACTGTGACACTAGTTATAGATTCCGATTTTTCACTTCAGGTTTACTGTATCCCTCTGACCTTCTTACCGACGATGAAGCACAGAAATTGCATCGGAATTAAATACAAAAGGCACAATGCCGACTTAAGTACAAGAAAACTGACTCTTCTTACTATCTATGTTTCAACCATTCATGTGACACAAGTTATAGATTCCGATGCTTCACTTCAGGTTTACTGTATCCCCCTGACCTTCTTATTGACGATGAAACACAGAAATTGCATCGGAATTTAATATAAAAGTCACAATGCCGACTTAAGTACAAGATAACTGACTCTTCTCACAGTCTATGTTTTGAAACATTCCTGTGACACTATTTGTAGATTTATAGATTCCGATGCTTCACTTCATTTTTACTGTATAACTCTGACCTTCTTATTGACGATGAAACACAGAAAATGCATTGGAATTAAATACAAAAGGCACAATGCCGACTTAAGTACAAGTAAACTGACTCTTCTTACTGTCTATGCGTTGAACCATTCCTGTGACACTAGTTATAGATTCCAATGCTTCACTTCAGGTTTACTGTATCCCTCTGACCATCTTATTGTCGATGAGACACAGAAATATCATGGGAAATAAATACAAGAGGCACAATGCCGACTTAAGTGAAGAAAACTGACTCTTCTTACTGTCTATGTTTGAACCACTCCTGTGACAATAGTTATAGATTCCGATGCTTCACTTCAGGTTTACTGTGTCCCTCTGACCATCTTATTGTCGATGAAACACAGAAATATCATCGGAATTAAATACAAAAGGCACAATGCCGACTTAAGTACAAGAAAACTGACTCTTCTTACTGTCTATGTTTCAACCATTCATGTGACACAAGTTATAGATTCCGAAGCTTCACTTCAGGTTTACTGTATCCCTCTGACCTTCTTATTGTTGATGAAACACAGAAATTGCATCAGAATAAAATACAAGTGGCACAATGCCGACTTAAGTACAAGAAAATTGACTCTTCTTACTGTCTATGTTTTGAACCATTCCTGTGACACAAGTAATAGATTCCGATGCTTCACTTTCGGTTTACTGTATCCCTCTGACCTTCTTATTGACGATGAAACACAGAAATCTAATCGGAATTAAATACAAAAGGCACAATGCCGACTTAAGTACAAGATAACTGACTCTTCTTACAGTCTATGTTTTGAAACATTCCTGTGACAATATTTATAGATTTATAGATTCCAATGCTTCACTTCATTTTTACTGTATCACTTTGACCTTCTTATTGACGATGAAACACAGAAATTGCATTGGAATTAATTACAAAGGGCAGAATGCCGACTTAGGTACAAGAAAACTGACTCTTCTTACTGTCTGTGCGTTGAACCATTCCTGTGACACTAGTTATAGATTCCGATGCTTCACTTCAGGTTTACTGTATCCCTCTGACCATCTTATTATCGATGATACACAGAAATTGCATCGGAATTAAATACAAAAGGCACAATGCCGACTTAGATACAAGAAAACTGACTCTTCTTACAGTCTATCTTTTGAACCATTCCTGTGACACTAGATATAGATTCCGATGCTTCACTTCAGGTTTACTGTATCCGTCTGACCTTCTTATTGACGATGAAACACAGAAAATGCATCGGAATTAAATACAAAAGGCACAATGCCGACTTAAGTACAAGAAAACTGACTCTTCTTACTGTCTATGTTTCAACCATTCATGTGACACAAGTTATAGATTCCGAAGCTTCATTTCAGTTTTACTGTATCCCTCTGACCTTCTTATTGACGATGAAACACAGTTATTGTATCGGAATTAAATACAAAAGGCACAATGCCGACTTAAGTACAAGAAAACTGACTCTCATTACAGTCTATGCTTTGAACCATTCCTGTGGCACTAGATATAGATTCTGATGCTTCACTTCAGGTTTACTGTATCCCTCTGACCTTCTTATTGACGATGAATCACAGATATTGCATCGGAATGAAATAGAAAAGGCACAATGCCGACTTAAGTACAAGAAAACTGACTCTTATCACAGTCTATGATTTGAACCATTCCTGTGAAACTAGATATAGACTCCGATGCTTCACTTCACGTTTACTGTATCCCTCTGACCTTCTTATTGACGATGAATCACAGAAATTGCATCAGAATTAAATACAAAAGGCACAATGCCGACTTAAGTACAAGAAAACTGACTCTTCTTACTGTCTATGTTTTGATCCAGTCGTGTGACAATAGATATAGATTCCGATGCTTCACTTCAGGTTTACTGTATCCCTCTGACCTCCTTATAGACGATGAAACACAGAAATTGCATCGGAATTAAATACAAAAAGCACAATGCCGACTTAAGTACAAGAAAACTGACTCTTCTTACTGTCTATGTTTTGAACCATTCCTGTGACACTAGTTATAGATTCCGATGCTTCACTTCAGGTTTACTGTATCCCTCTGACCTTCTTATTGACGATGAAACACAGTTATTGTATCGGAATTAAATACAAAAGGCACAATGTCGACTTAAGTACAAGAAAACAGACACTCCTTACAGTCTATGTTTGAACCATTCCTGTGACACTAGATATAGATTCCGATGCTTCACTTCAGTTTTACTGTATCCCTCTGACCTTCTTATTGACGATGAAACACAGAAATTGCATCGGAATTAAATACAAAAGTCACAATGCCGACTTAAGTACAAGATAACTGACTCTTCTTACAGTCTATGTTTTGAAACATTCCTGTGACAATATTTATAGATTTATAGATTCCAATGCTTCACTTCATTTTTACTGTATCACTTTGACCTTCTTATTGACGATGAAACACAGAAATTGCATTGGAATTAATTACAAAGGGCAGAATGCCGACTTAGGTACAAGAAAACTGACTCTTCTTACTGTCTGTGCGTTGAACCATTCCTGTGACACTAGTTATAGATTCCGATGCTTCACTTCAGGTTTACTGTATCCCTCTGACCATCTTATTATCGATGATACACAGAAATTGCATCGGAATTAAATACAAAAGGCACAATGCCGACTTAGATACAAGAAAACTGACTCTTCTTACAGTCTATCTTTTGAACCATTCCTGTGACACTAGATATAGATTCCGATGCTTCACTTCAGGTTTACTGTATCCGTCTGACCTTCTTATTGACGATGAAACACAGAAAATGCATCGGAATTAAATACAAAAGGCACAATGCCGACTTAAGTACAAGAAAACTGACTCTTCTTACTGTCTATGTTTCAACCATTCATGTGACACAAGTTATAGATTCCGAAGCTTCATTTCAGTTTTACTGTATCCCTCTGACCTTCTTATTGACGATGAAACACAGTTATTGTATCGGAATTAAATACAAAAGGCACAATGCCGATTTAAGTACAAGAAAACAGACTCTTCTTACAGTCTATGTTTTGAACCATTCCTGTGACACTAGATATAGATTCCGATGCTTCACTTCAGGTTTACTGTATCCCTCTGACCTTCTTATTGACAATGAATCACAGAAATTGCATCGGAATTAAATAGAAAAGGCACAATGCCGACTTAAGTACAAGAAAACTGACTCTCATTACAGTCTATGCTTTGAACCATTCCTGTGGCACTAGATATAGATTCTGATGCTTCACTTCAGGTTTACTGTATCCCTCTGACCTTCTTATTGACGATGAAACACAGTTATTGCATCGGAATTAAAAAGAAAAGGCACAATGCCAACTTAAGTACAGGAGAACTGACTCTTATTACAGTCTATGCTTTGAACCATTCCTGTGAAACTAGATATAGACTCCGAAGCTTCACTTCAGGTTTACTCTATCCCTCTGACCTTCTTATTGACGATGAATCTCAGAAATTGCATCAGAATTAAATACAAAAAGCACAATGCCGACTTAAGGACAAGAAAACTGACTCTTCTTACTCTCTATGTTTGAACCATTCATGTGACACTAGTTATAGATTCCGATGCTTCTTCTCAGTTTTACTGTATCCCTCTGACCTTCTTATTGTTGATGAAACACAGAAATTTCATCGGAATAAAATACAAATGGCACAATGCCGACTTAAGTACAAGAAAACTGACTCTTCTTACTGTCTATGTTTTCAACCATTCCTGTGACACTAGTTATAGATTCCGATGCTTCACTTCAGGTTTACTGTATCCCTCTGACCTTCTTATTGACGATCAAACACAGAAATTGCATCGGAATTAAATACAAAAAGCACAATGCCGACTTAAGTACAAGAAAACTGACTCTTCTTACTGTCTATGTTTTGAACCCTTCCTGTGACACTAGTTATAGATTCCGATGCTTCACTTCAGGTTTACTGTATCCCTCTGACCTTCTTATTGACGATGAAACACAGTTATTGTATCGGAATTAAATACAAAAGGCACAATGCCGATTTAAGTACAAGAAAACAGACTCTTCTTACAGTCTATGTTTTGAACCATTCCTGTGACACTAGATATAGATTCCGATGCTTCACTTCAGGTTTACTGTATCCCTCTGACCTTCTTATTGACGATGAAACACAGAAATTGCATCGGAATTAAATACAAAAAACACAATGCCGACTTAAGTACAAGATAACTGACTCTTCTTACAGTCTATGTTTTGAAACATTCCTGTGACACTATTTATAGATTTATAGATTCCGATGCTTCACTTCATTTTTACTGTATCACTCTGACCTTCTTATTGACGATGAAATACAGAAATTGCATTGGAATTAAATACAAAAAGCACAATGCAGACTTAAGTACAAGAAAACTGACTCTTCTTACTGTCTATGCGTTGAACCATTCCTGTGACACTAGTTATAGATTCCGATGCTTCACTTTCGGTTTACTGTATCCCTCTGACCTTCTTATTGACGATGAAACACAGAAATCGAATCGGAATTAAATACAAAAGGCACAATGTTGACTTAAGTACAAGAAAACTCACTCTTCTTATTGTCTATGTTTTGAACCATTCCTGTGACATTAGATATAGATTCCGATGCTTCACTTCAGGTTTACTGTATCCCTCTGACCTTCTTATTGACAATGAATCACAGAAATTGCATCGGAATTAAATAGAAAAGGCACAATGCCGACTTAAGTACAAGAAAACTGACTCTCATTACAGTCTATGCTTTGAACCATTCCTGTGGCACTAGATATAGATTCTGATGCTTCACTTCAGGTTTACTGTATCCCTCTGACCTTCTTATTGACGATGAATCACAGAAATTGCATCGGAATGAAATAGAAAAGGCACAATGCCGACTTAAGTACAAGGAAAAACTGACTCTTATCACAGTCTATGATTTGAACCATTCCTGTGAAACTAGATATAGACTCCGATGCTTCACTTCAGGTTTACTGTATCCCTCTGACCTTCTTATTGACGATGAATCACAGAAATTGCATCAGAATTAAATACAAAAGGCACAATGCCGACTTAAGGAAAAGAAAACTGACTCTTCTTACTGTCTATGTTTGAACCATTCATGTGAAACTAGTTATAGATTCCGATGCTTCATTTCGGTTTTACTGTATCCCTCTGACCTTCTTATTGTTGATGAAACACAGAAATTTCATCGGAATAAATTACAAATGGCACAATGCCGACTTAAGTACAAGAAAACTGACTCTTCTTACTGTCTATGTTTTGATCCAGTCGTGTGACAATAGATATAGATTCCGATGCTTCACTTCAGGTTTACTGTATCCCTCTGACCTCCTTATAGACGATGAAACACAGAAATTGCATCGGAATTAAATACAAAAAGCACAATGCCGACTTAAGTACAAGAAAACTGACTCTTCTTACTGTCTATGTTTTGAACCATTCCTGTGACACTAGTTATAGATTCCGATGCTTCACTTCAGGTTTACTGTATCGCTCTGACCTTCTTATTGACGATGAAACACAGTTATTGTATCGGAATTAAATACAAAAGGCACAATGCCGACTTAAGTACAAGAAAACAGACACTCCTTACAGTCTATGTTTGAACCATTCCTGTGACACTAGATATAGATTCCGATGCTTCACTTCAGTTTTACTGTATCCCTCTGACCTTCTTATTGACGATGAAACACAGAAATTGCATCGGAATTAAATACAAAAGTCACAATGCCGACTTAAGTACAAGATAACTGACTCTTCTTACAGTCTATGTTTTGAAACATTCCTGTGACAATATTTATAGATTTATAGATTCCAATGCTTCACTTCATTTTTACTGTATCACTTTGACCTTCTTATTGACGATGAAACACAGAAATTGCATTGGAATTAATTACAAAAGGCAGAATGCCGACTTAAGTACAAGAAAACTGACTCTTCTTACTGTCTATGCGTTGAACCATTCCTGTGACACTAGTTATAGATTCCGATGCTTCACTTCAGGTTTACTGTATCCCTCTGACCATCTTATTATCGATGATACACAGAAATTGCATCGGAATTAAATTCAAAAGGCACAATGCCGACTTAGATCCAAGAAAACTGACTCTTCGTACAGTCTATCTTTTGAACCATTCCTGTGACACTAGATATAGATTCCGATGCATCACTTCAGGTTTACTGTATCCGCCTGACCTTCTTATTGACGATGAAACACAGAAATTGCATCGGAATTAAATACAAAAGGCACAATGCCGACTTAAGTACAAGAAAACTGACTCTTCTTACTGTCTATGTTTCAACCATTCATGTGACACAAGTTATAGATTCCGAAGCTTCATTTCAGTTTTACTGTATCCCTCTGACCTTCTTATTGACGATGAAACAAAGTTATTGTATCGGAATTAAATACAAAAGGCACAATGCCGATTTAAGTACAAGAAAACAGACTCTTCTTACAGTCTATGTTTTGAACCATTCCTGTGACACTAGATATAGATTCCGATGCTTCACTTCAGGTTTACTGTATCCCTCTGACCTTCTTATTGACAATGAATCACAGAAATTGCATCGGAATTAAATAGAAAAGGCACAATGCCGACTTAAGTACAGGAGAACTGACTCTTATTACAGTCTATGCTTTGAACCATTCCTGTGAAACTAGATATAGACTCCGATGCTTCACTTCAGGTTTACTCTATCCCTCTGACCTTCTTATTGACGATGAATCTCAGAAATTGCATCAGAATTAAATACAAAAAGCACAATGCCGACTTAAGGACAAGAAAACTGACTCTTCTTACTCTCTATGTTTGAACCATTCATGTGACACTAGTTATAGATTCCGATGCTTCATTTCAGTTTTACTGTATCCCTCTGACCTTCTAATTGTTGATGAAACACAGAAATTTCATCGGAATAAAATACAATTGGCACAATGCCGACTTAAGTACAAGAAAACTGACTCTTCTTACTGTCTATGTTTTCAACCATTCCTGTGACACTAGTTATAGATTCCGATGCTTCACTTCAGGTTTACTGTATCCCTCTGACCTTCTTATTGACGATCAAACACAGAAATTGCATCGGAATTAAATACAAAAAGCACAATGCCGACTTAAGTACAAGAAAACTGACTCTTCTTACTGTCTATGTTTTGAACCATTCCTGTGACACTAGTTATAGATTCCGATGCTTCACTTCAGGTTTACTGTATCCCTCTGACCTTCTTATTGACGATGAAACACAGTTATTGTATCGGAATTAAATGCAAAAGGCACAATGCCGATTTAAGTACAAGAAAACAGACTCTTCTTACAGTCTATGTTTTGAACCATTCCTGTGACACTAGATATAGATTCCGATGCTTCACTTCAGGTTTACTGTATCTATCTGACCTTCTTATTGACGATGAAACACAGAAATTGCATCAGAATTAAATACAAAAAACACAATGTCGACTTAAGTACAAGATAACTGACTCTTCTTACAGTCTATGTTTTGAAACATTCCTGTGACACTATTTATAGATTTATAGATTCCGATGCTTCACTTCATTTTTACTGTATCACTCTGACCTTCTTATTGACGATGAAATACAGAAATTGCATTGGAATTAAATACAAAAAGCACAATGCAGACTTAAGTTCAAGAAAACTGACTCTTCTTACTGTCTATGCGTTGAACCATTCCTGTGACACTAGTTATAGATTCCGATGCTTCACTTCAGGTTTACTGTATCCCTCTGACCATCTTATTGTCGATGAAACACAGAAATATCATGGGAAATAAATACAAAAGGCACAATGCCGACTTAAGTGAAGAAAACTGACTCTTCTTACTGTCTACGTTTGAACCACTCCTGTGACACTAGTTATAGATTCCGATGCTTCACTTCAGGTTTACTGTGTCCCTCTGACCATCTTATTGTCGATGAAACACAGAAATTTCTTCGGAATTAAATACAAAAGGCACAATGCCGACTTAAGTACAAGAAAACTGACCCTTCTTACTGTCTATGATTTGAAGCATTCCTGTGACACTAGTTATAGATTCCGATGCTTCACTTCAGGTTTATTGTATCCCTCTGACCTTCTTATTGACGATGAAACACAGAAATTGCATCCGAATTAAATAGAAAAGGCACAATGCCGACTTAAGTACAAGAAAACTGACTCTTCTTACAGTCTATGTTTTGAACCATTACTGTGACACTAGTTATAGATTCCGATTTTTCACTTCAGGTTTACTGTATCCCTCTGACCTTCTTACCGACGATGAAGCACAGAAATTGCATCGGAATTAAATACAAAAGGCACAATGCCGACTTAAGTACAAGAAAACTGACTCTTCTTACTATCTATGTTTCAACCATTCATGTGACACAAGTTATAGATTCCGATGCTTCACTTCAGGTTTACTGTATCCCCCTGACCTTCTTATTGACGATGAAACACAGAAATTGCATCGGAATTTAATATAAAAGTCACAATGCCGACTTAAGTACAAGATAACTGACTCTTCTCACAGTCTATGTTTTGAAACATTCCTGTGACACTATTTGTAGATTTATAGATTCCGATGCTTCACTTCATTTTTACTGTATAACTCTGACCTTCTTATTGACGATGAAACACAGAAAATGCATTGGAATTAAATACAAAAGGCACAATGCCGACTTAAGTACAAGTAAACTGACTCTTCTTACTGTCTATGCGTTGAACCATTCCTGTGACACTAGTTATAGATTCCAATGCTTCACTTCAGGTTTACTGTATCCCTCTGACCATCTTATTGTCGATGAGACACAGAAATATCATGGGAAATAAATACAAGAGGCACAATGCCGACTTAAGTGAAGAAAACTGACTCTTCTTACTGTCTATGTTTGAACCACTCCTGTGACAATAGTTATAGATTCCGATGCTTCACTTCAGGTTTACTGTGTCCCTCTGACCATCTTATTGTCGATGAAACACAGAAATATCATCGGAATTAAATACAAAAGGCACAATGCCGACTTAAGTACAAGAAAACAGACTCTTCTTACTGTCTATGTTTCAACCATTCATGTGACACAAGTTATAGATTCCGAAGCTTCACTTCAGGTTTACTGTATCCCTCTGACCTTCTTATTGTTGATGAAACACAGAAATTGCATCAGAATAAAATACAAGTGGCACAATGCCGACTTAAGTACAAGAAAATTGACTCTTCTTACTGTCTATGTTTTGAACCATTCCTGTGACACAAGTAATAGATTCCGATGCTTCACTTTCGGTTTACTGTATCCCTCTGACCTTCTTATTGACGATGAAACACAGAAATCTAATCGGAATTAAATACAAAAGGCACAATGCCGACTTAAGTACAAGATAACTGACTCTTCTTACAGTCTATGTTTTGAAACATTCCTGTGACAATATTTATAGATTTATAGATTCCAATGCTTCACTTCATTTTTACTGTATCACTTTGACCTTCTTATTGACGATGAAACACAGAAATTGCATTGGAATTAATTACAAAGGGCAGAATGCCGACTTAGGTACAAGAAAACTGACTCTTCTTACTGTCTGTGCGTTGAACCATTCCTGTGACACTAGTTATAGATTCCGATGCTTCACTTCAGGTTTACTGTATCCCTCTGACCATCTTATTATCGATGATACACAGAAATTGCATCGGAATTAAATACAAAAGGCACAATGCCGACTTAGATACAAGAAAACTGACTCTTCTTACAGTCTATCTTTTGAACCATTCCTGTGACACTAGATATAGATTCCGATGCTTCACTTCAGGTTTACTGTATCCGTCTGACCTTCTTATTGACGATGAAACACAGAAAATGCATCGGAATTAAATACAAAAGGCACAATGCCGACTTAAGTACAAGAAAACTGACTCTTCTTACTGTCTATGTTTCAACCATTCATGTGACACAAGTTATAGATTCCGAAGCTTCATTTCAGTTTTACTGTATCCCTCTGACCTTCTTATTGACGATGAAACACAGTTATTGTATCGGAATTAAATACAAAAGGCACAATGCCGACTTAAGTACAAGAAAACTGACTCTCATTACAGTCTATGCTTTGAACCATTCCTGTGGCACTAGATATAGATTCTGATGCTTCACTTCAGGTTTACTGTATCCCTCTGACCTTCTTATTGACGATGAATCACAGATATTGCATCGGAATGAAATAGAAAAGGCACAATGCCGACTTAAGTACAAGAAAACTGACTCTTATCACAGTCTATGATTTGAACCATTCCTGTGAAACTAGATATAGACTCCGATGCTTCACTTCACGTTTACTGTATCCCTCTGACCTTCTTATTGACGATGAATCACAGAAATTGCATCAGAATTAAATACAAAAGGCACAATGCCGACTTAAGTACAAGAAAACTGACTCTTCTTACTGTCTATGTTTTGATCCAGTCGTGTGACAATAGATATAGATTCCGATGCTTCACTTCAGGTTTACTGTATCCCTCTGACCTCCTTATAGACGATGAAACACAGAAATTGCATCGGAATTAAATACAAAAAGCACAATGCCGACTTAAGTACAAGAAAACTGACTCTTCTTACTGTCTATGTTTTGAACCATTCCTGTGACACTAGTTATAGATTCCGATGCTTCACTTCAGGTTTACTGTATCCCTCTGACCTTCTTATTGACGATGAAACACAGTTATTGTATCGGAATTAAATACAAAAGGCACAATGCCGACTTAAGTACAAGAAAACAGACACTCCTTACAGTCTATGTTTGAACCATTCCTGTGACACTAGATATAGATTCCGATGCTTCACTTCAGTTTTACTGTATCCCTCTGACCTTCTTATTGACGATGAAACACAGAAATTGCATCGGAATTAAATACAAAAGTCACAATGCCGACTTAAGTACAAGATAACTGACTCTTCTTACAGTCTATGTTTTGAAACAATCCTGTGACAATATTTATAGATTTATAGATTCCAATGCTTCACTTCATTTTTACTGTATCACTTTGACCTTCTTATTGACGATGAAACACAGAAATTGCATTGGAATTAATTACAAAGGGCAGAATGCCGACTTAGGTACAAGAAAACTGACTCTTCTTACTGTCTGTGCGTTGAACCATTCCTGTGACACTAGTTATAGATTCCGATGCTTCACTTCAGGTTTACTGTATCCCTCTGACCATCTTATTATCGATGATACACAGAAATTGCATCGGAATTAAATACAAAAGGCACAATGCCGACTTAGATACAAGAAAACTGACTCTTCTTACAGTCTATCTTTTGAACCATTCCTGTGACACTAGATATAGATTCCGATGCTTCACTTCAGGTTTACTGTATCCGTCTGACCTTCTTATTGACGATGAAACACAGAAAATGCATCGGAATTAAATACAAAAGGCACAATGCCGACTTAAGTACAAGAAAACTGACTCTTCTTACTGTCTATGTTTCAACCATTCATGTGACACAAGTTATAGATTCCGAAGCTTCATTTCAGTTTTACTGTATCCCTCTGACCTTCTTATTGACGATGAAACACAGTTATTGTATCGGAATTAAATACAAAAGGCACAATGCCGATTTAAGTACAAGAAAACAGACTCTTCTTACAGTCTATGTTTTGAACCATTCCTGTGACACTAGATATAGATTCCGATGCTTCACTTCAGGTTTACTGTATCCCTCTGACCTTCTTATTGACAATGAATCACAGAAATTGCATCGGAATTAAATAGAAAAGGCACAATGCCGACTTAAGTACAAGAAAACTGACTCTCATTACAGTCTATGCTTTGAACCATTCCTGTGGCACTAGATATAGATTCTGATGCTTCACTTCAGGTTTACTGTATCCCTCTGACCTTCTTATTGACGATGAAACACAGTTATTGCATCGGAATTAAAAAGAAAAGGCACAATGCCAACTTAAGTACAGGAGAACTGACTCTTATTACAGTCTATGCTTTGAACCATTCCTGTGAAACTAGATATAGACTCCGAAGCTTCACTTCAGGTTTACTCTATCCCTCTGACCTTCTTATTGACGATGAATCTCAGAAATTGCATCAGAATTAAATACAAAAAGCACAATGCCGACTTAAGGACAAGAAAACTGACTCTTCTTACTCTCTATGTTTGAACCATTCATGTGACACTAGTTATAGATTCCGATGCTTCTTCTCAGTTTTACTGTATCCCTCTGACCTTCTTATTGTTGATGAAACACAGAAATTTCATCGGAATAAAATACAAATGGCACAATGCCGACTTAAGTACAAGAAAACTGACTCTTCTTACTGTCTATGTTTTCAACCATTCCTGTGACACTAGTTATAGATTCCGATGCTTCACTTCAGGTTTACTGTATCCCTCTGACCTTCTTATTGACGATCAAACACAGAAATTGCATCGGAATTAAATACAAAAAGCACAATGCCGACTTAAGTACAAGAAAACTGACTCTTCTTACTGTCTATGTTTTGAACCCTTCCTGTGACACTAGTTATAGATTCCGATGCTTCACTTCAGGTTTACTGTATCCCTCTGACCTTCTTATTGACGATGAAACACAGTTATTGTATCGGAATTAAATACAAAAGGCACAATGCCGATTTAAGTACAAGAAAACAGACTCTTCTTACAGTCTATGTTTTGAACCATTCCTGTGACACTAGATATAGATTCCGATGCTTCACTTCAGGTTTACTGTATCCCTCTGACCTTCTTATTGACGATGAAACACAGAAATTGCATCGGAATTAAATACAAAAAACACAATGCCGACTTAAGTACAAGATAACTGACTCTTCTTACAGTCTATGTTTTGAAACATTCCTGTGACACTATTTATAGATTTATAGATTCCGATGCTTCACTTCATTTTTACTGTATCACTCTGACCTTCTTATTGACGATGAAATACAGAAATTGCATTGGAATTAAATACAAAAAGCACAATGCAGACTTAAGTACAAGAAAACTGACTCTTCTTACTGTCTATGCGTTGAACCATTCCTGTGACACTAGTTATAGATTCCGATGGTTCACTTCAGGTTTACTGTATCCCTCTGACCATCTTATTGTCGATGAAACACAGAAATATCAGGGGAAATAAATACAAAAGGCACAATGCCGACTTAAGTGAAGAAAACTGACTCTTCTTACTGTCTACGTTTGAACCACTCCTGTGACACTAGTTATAGATTCTGATGCTTCACTTCAGGTTTACTGTGTCCGTCTGACCGTCTTATTGTCGATGAAACACAGAAATTTCTTCGGAATTAAATACAAAAGGCACAATGCCGACTTAAGTACAAGAAAACTGACCCTTCTTACTGTCTATGATTTGAAGCATTCCTGTGACACTAGTTATAGATTCCGATGCTTCACTTCAGGTTTACTGTATCCCTCTTACCTTCTTACCGACGATGAAGCACAGAAATTGCATCGGAATTAAATACAAAAGGCACAATGCCAACTTAAGTACAAGAAAACTGACTCTTCTTACTATCTATGTTTCAACCATTCATGTGACACAAGTTATAGATTCCGATGCTTCACTCATGTTTACCGTATCCCCCTGACCTTCTTATTGTTGATGAAACACAGAAATTGCATCGGAATAAAGTACAAATGGCACAATGCCGACTTACGTACAAGAAAATTGACTCTTCTTACTGTCTATGTTTTGAACCATTCCTGTGCACAAGTTATAGATTCCGATGCTTCACTTTCGGTTTACTGTATCTCTCTGACCTTCTTATTGACGATGAAACACAGAAATTGAATCGGAATTAAATACAAAAGGCACAATGCCGACTTAAGTACAAGATAACTGACACTTCTTACAGTCTATGTTTTGAAACATTCCTGTGACACTAGTAATAGAATTATAGATTCCGATGCTTCACTTCATTTTTACTGTATCCCTCCGACCTTCTTATTGACAATGACACACAGAAATTGCATCGGAATTGAATACAAAAGGCACAATGCCGACTTAAGTACCAGAAAACTGACTCTTCTTACTGTCTATGCGTTGAACCACTCCTGTGACACTAGTTATAGATTCCGATGCTTCACTTCAGATTTACTGTATCCCTCTGACCATTTTATTGTCGATGAAACACAGAAATACCATCGGAATTAAATACAAAAGGCACAATGCCGACTTAAGTACAAGAAAACTGACTCTTCTTACTGTCTATGTTTTGAAACATTCCTGTGACACTAGTTATAGATTCCGATGCTTCACTTCAGGTTTACTGTATCCCTCTGACCATCTTATTGTCGATGAAACACAGAAATATCATCGGAATTAATCACAAAAAGCACAATGCCGACTTAAGTACAAGAAAACTGACTCTTCTTACTGTCTATGATTTGAACCATTCCTGTGACACTACTTATAGATTCCGATGCTTCACTTCAGATTTACTGTATCCCTCTGACCTTCTTATTGACGATGAAACACAGAAATTGCATCGGAATTAAATAGAAAAGGCACAATGCCGACTTAAGTACAAGAAAACTGACTCTTCTTACTGTCTACGTTTTGAACCATTACTGTGAAACTAGTTATAGATTCCGATGCTTCACTTCAGGTTTACTGTATCCCTCTGACCTTCTTATTGACGATAAAACACAGGAATTGCATCGGAATTAAATACAAAAGGCACAATGCCGAGTTAAGTACATGAAAACTGACTCTTCTAACTGTCTAAGTTTTGAACCATTCCTGTGACACTAGTTATAGATTCCGATGCTTCTCTTCAGCTTTACAGTATCCCTCTGCCCTTCTTATTGACGATGAAACAGAGAAATTGCTTCGGAATTAAATACAAAAGGCACAATGCTGACTTAAGTACAAGAAAACTGACTCTTCTTAATGTGTATGTTTTGAACCATTCCTGTGACACTAGTTATAGATTCCGATGCTTCACTTCAGGTTTACTGAATCCCTCTGACCGTCTTATTGACGATGAAACACAGAAATTGCATCGGAATTAAATACAAAAGGCACAATGCCGACTTAAGTACAAAACAACTGACTCTTCTAACTGTCTATGGTTTGAACCATTCATGTGACACTAGTTATAGATTCCGATGCTTCATTTCTGGTTTACTGTATCCCTCTGACCTTCTTATTGACGATGAAACACAGAAATTGCATCGGAACTAAATACAAAAGGCACAATGCCGACTTAAGTCCAAGAAAACTGGCTCTTCTTACTGTCTATAATTTGAACCATTCATGTGACACTACTTATAGATTCCGATGCTTCACTTCAGGTTTACTGTATCCCTCTTACCTTCTTAATGACGATGAAACACAGAAATTGCATCGGAATTAAATAGAAGAGGCACAATGCCGAGTTAAGTACAAGAAAACTGACTCTTCTTACAGTCTATGATTTGAACCATTCCTGTGACACTAGTTATAGATTCCGATGCTTCACTTCAGGTTTACTGTATCCCTCTGACCTTCTTGTTGACGATGAAACACAGAAATTGCATCGGAATTAAATACAAAAGGCACAATGCCGACTTATGTACAAGAAAACTGACTCTTCTTACTGTCTATGTTTTGAACCATTCCTGTGACACTTGATATAGATTCCGATGCTTCATTTCAGGTTTACTGTATCCCTCTGACCTTCTTATTGACGATGAAACACAGAAATTGCATCGGAATTAAATACAAAAGTCACAATGCCGACTTAAGTACAAAATAACTGACTCTTCTTACAGTCAATATTTTGAAACATTCGTATAACACTACTTATAGATTTATAGATTCCGATGCTTCACTTCACTTTTACTGTATCCCTCTGACCTTATTATTGACGATGAAACACAGAAATTGCGTCGGTATTAAATACAAAAGGCACAATGCCGACTTACGTACAAGAAAACTGACTCTTCTTACTGTCTATGCGTTGAACCATTCCTGTGACACTAGTTATAGATTCCGATGCTTCACCTCAGCTTTACTGTATCCCTCTGACCATCTTATTGTCGAGGAAACACAGTAATATCATCGGAATTAAATACAAAAGGCACAATGCCGACTTAAGTACAAGAAAACTGACTCTTCTAACTGTCTATGTTTTGAACCATTGCTGTGACACTAGTTGTAGATTCCGATGCTTCACTTCAGGTTTACTGTATCCCTCTGACCATCTTATTGTCGATGAAACACAGAAATATCATCGGAATTAAATACAAAAGGCACAATGCCGACTTAAGTACAAGAAAGCTGACTCTTCTTACTGTCTATGATTTGAACCATTCCTGTGACACTAGTTATAGATTCCGATGCTTCACTTCAGGTTTACTGTATCCCTCTCACCTTCTTATTGTCGATGAAACACAGAAATTGAATCGGAATTAAATAGAAAAGGCACAATGCCGACTTAAGTACAAGAAAACTGACTCTTCTTACTGTCTATGTTTTCAACCATTCCTGTGACACAAGTTATAGATTCCGATGCTTCACTTCAGGTTTACTGTATCCCTCTGACCTTCTTATTGTTGATGAAACACAGAAATTGCATCGGAATAAATTACAAATGGCACAATGATGACTTAAGTACAAGAAAATTGACTCTTCTTACTGTCTATGTTTGAACCATTCCTGTGACACAAGTAATAGATACCGATGCTTCACATCCGGTTTACTGTATCCCTCTGACCTTCTTATTGACGATGAAACACAGAAATTGAATCGGAATTAAATACAAAAGGAACAATGCCGACTTAAGTTCAAGAAAACTGACTCTTCTTACTGTCTATGTTTTGAACCATTCATGTGACACAAGTCATAGATTCAGATGCTTCACTTCAGGTTTACTGTATCCCTCTGACCTTCTTATTGACGATGAAACACAGAAATTGCATCGGAATTAAATACAAGAGGCACAATGCCGACTTAAGTACTAGAAAACTGACTCTTCTTACTGTCTAAGTTTTGAACCACACCTGTGACAATAGATATAGATTCCGATGCTTCACTTCAGGTTTACTGTATCCCTATCACCTTCTTATTGACGATGAATCACAGGAATTGCATCGGAATTAAATACAAAAGGCACAATGTCGACTTAAGTACAAGATAACTGACTCTTTTTACAGTCTACGTTTTGAACCATTCCTGTAACACTAGATATAGATTCCGATGCTTCACTTCAGGTTTACTGTATCCCTATGACCTTCTTATTGACGATTAAACACAGAAATATCATCGGAATTAAATACAAAAGGCACAATGCAGACTTAAGTACAAGAAAACTGACCTTTCTTACTGTCTATGATTTGAACCATTCCTGTAACACTAGTTATAGATTCCGATGTTTCACTTCAGGTTTATTGTATCCCTCTGACCTTCTTATTGACGATGAAACACAGAAATGGCATCGGAATTAAATAGAAAAGGCACAATGCCGACTTAAGTACAAGAAAACTGACTCTTCTTACTGTGTATGTTTTGAACCATTCCTGTGACACTAGTTATAGATTCCGATGCTTCACTTCAGGTTTACTGTATCCCTCTGACCGTCTTATTGACGATGAAACACAGAAATTGCATCGGAAGTAAATACAAAAGGCAAAATGCCGCCTTAAGTACAAAACAACTGACTCTTCTAACTGTCTATGATTTGAACCATTCATGTGACACTAGTTATAGATTCCGATGGTTCACTTCAGGTTTACTGTATCCCTCTGACCTTCTTATTGACGATGAAACACAGAAATTGCATCGGAATTAAATACAAAAGGCACAATGCCGACTTAAGTCCAAGAAAACTGACTCTTCTTACTGTCTATAATTTGAACCATTCATGTGACACTACTTATAGATTCCGATGCTTCACTTCAGGTTTACTGCATCCCTCTTACCTTCTTATTGACGATGAAACACCGAAATTGCATCGGAATTAAATAGAAGAGGCACAATGCCGACTTAAGTACAAGAAAACTGACTCTTCTTACAGTCTATGATTTGAACCATTCCTGTGACACTAGTTATAGATTCCAATGCTTCACTTCAGGTTTACTGTATCCCTGTGACCTTCTTATTGACGATGAAACACAGAAATTGCATCGGAATTACATACAAAAGGCACAATGCCGACTTAAGTACAAGAAAACTGACTCTTCTTACTGTCTATGATTTGAACCATTCCTGTGACACTTGATATAGATTCCGATGCTTCATTTCAGGTTCACTGTATCCCTGTGACCTTCTTATTGACGATGAAACACAGAAATTGCATCGGAATTAAATACAAAAGTCACAATGCCGACTTAAGTACAAAATAACTGACTCTTCTTACAGTCTATGTTTTGATACATTCGTGTAACACTAATTATAGATTTATAGATTCCGATGCTTCACTTTCGGTTTACTGTATCCCTCTGACCTTATTATTGAAGATGAAACACAGAAATTGCGTCGGAATTAAATACAAAAGGCACAATGCCGACTTATGTACAAGAAAACTGACTCTTCTTACTGTCTATGTTTTGAACCATTCATGTGACACAAGTTATAGATTCCGATGCTTCACTTCAGGTTTACTGTATCCCTCTGACCTTCTTATTGTTGATGAAACACAGAAATTGCATCGGAATAAAATACAAATGGCACAATGCCGACTTAAGTACAAGAAAATTGACTCTTCTTACTGTCTATGCTTTGAACCATTCCTGTGACACAAGTAATAGATACCGATGTTTCACTTCCGGTTTACTGTATCCCTCTGACCTTCTTATTGACGATGAAACACAGAAATTGAATCGGAATTAAATACAAAAGGAACAATGCCGACTTAAGTACAAGAAAACTGACTCTTCTTACTGTCTATGTTTTGAACCATTCATGTGACACTAGGCATAGATTCCGATGCTTCACTTCAGGTTCACTGTATGCCTCTGACCTTCTTATTGACGATGAAACACAGAAATTGCATCGTTATTAAATACAAGAGGCACAATGCCGACTTAAGTACAAGAAAACTGACTCTTCTTACTGTCTATGTTTTGATCCAGTCGTGTGACAATAGATATAGATTCCGAAGCTTCACTTCAGGTTTACTGTATCCCTCTGACCTTCTTATTGACGATGAATCACAGAAATTGCATCGGAATTAAATACAAAAGGCACAATGCCGACTTAAGTACAAGAAAACTGACTCTTTTTACAGTCTATGTTTTGAACCATTCCTGTGACACTAGATATAGATTCCGATGCTTCACTTCAGGTTTACTGTATGCCTCTGACCTTCTTATTGGCGATGAAACACAGAAATTGCATCGGAATTAAATACAAAAGCCACAATGCCGATTTAAGGACAAGAAAACTGACTCTTCTTACTGTCTATGTTTGAACCATTCATGTGACACTAGTTATAGATTCCGATGCTTCATTTCAGGTTTACTCTATCCCTCTTAGCTTCTTATTGTTGATGAAACACAGAAATTGCATCGGAATAAAATACAAATGGCACAATGCCGAACTAAGTCCAAGAAAACTGACTCTTCTTACTGTCTATGATTTGAACCATTACTGTGACACAAGTAATAGATTCCGATGCTTCCTTTCCGGTTTACTGTATCGCTCTGACCTTCTTATTGACGATGAAACACAGAAATTGAATCGGAATTAAATACAAAAGGCACAATGCCGACTTAAGTACAAGAAAACTGACTCTTCTTACTGTCTATGATTTGAACCATTCCTGTGACACTACTTATAGATTCCGATGCTTCACTTCAGGTTTACTGTATCCCTCTGACCTTCTTATTGACGATGAAACACAGAAATTGCATCGGAATTAAATAGAAAAGGCACAATGCCGACTTAAGTACAAGAAAACTGACTCTTCTTACTGTCTATGTTTTGAACCATTACTGTGACACTAGTTATAGATTCCGATGCTTCACTTCAGGTTTACTGTATCCCTCTGACCTTCTTATTGGCGATGAAACACAGGATTTGCATCGGAATTAAATACAAAAGGCACAATGCCGAGTTAAGTACATGAAAACTGACTCTTCTTACTGTCTAAGTTTTGAACCATTCCTGTGACACTAGTTATAGATTCCGATGCTTCTCTTCAGCTTTACAGTATCCCTCTGACCATCTTATTGACGATGAAACAGAGAAATTGCTTCGGAGTTAAATACAAAAGGCACAATGCTGACTTAAGTACAAGAAAACTGACTCTTCTTACTGTGTATGTTTTGAACCATTCCTGTGGCACTAGTTATAGATTCCGATGCTTCACTTCAGGTTTACTGTATCCCTCTGACCTTCTTATTGACGATGAAACACAGAAATTGCATCGGAATTAAATACAAAAGGCACAATGCCGACTTAAGTACATATTAACTGACTCTTCTTACAGTCTATGTTTTGAAACATTCGTGTAACACTAATTATAGATTTATAGATTCCGATGCTTCACTTCATTTTTACTGTATCCCTTTGACCTTATTATTGAAGATTAAACACAGAAATTGCGTCGGAATCAAATACAAAAGGCACAATGCCGACTTATGAACAAGAAAACTGACTCTTCTTACTGTCTATGTTTTGAACCATTCATGTGACACAAGTTATAGATTCCGATGCTTCACTTCAGGTTAAGTGTATCCCTCTGACCTTCTTATTGTTGATGAAACACAGAAATTGCATCGGAATAAAATACAAATGGCACAATGCCGACTTAAGTACAAGAAAATTGACTCTTCTTACTGTCTATGCTTTGAACCATTCCTGTGACACAAGTAATAGGTACCGATGCTTCACTTCCGGTTTACTGTATCCCTCTGACCTTCTTATTGACGATGAAACACAGAAATAGAATCGGAATTAAATACAAAAGGAACAATGCCGACTTAAGTACAAGAAAACTGACTCTTCTCACTGTCTATGTTTTGAACCATTCATGTGACACTAGGCATAGATTCCGATGCTTCACTTCAGGTTTACTGTATGCCTCTGACCTTCTTATTGACGATGAAACACAGAAATTGCATCGGAATAAAATACAAATGGCACAATGCCGACTTAAGTACAAGAAAATTGACTCTTCTTACTGTCTATGCTTTGAACCATTCCTGTGACACAAGTAATAGGTACCGATGCTTCACTTCCGGTTTACTGTATCCCTCTGACCTTCTTATTGACGATGAAACACAGACATAGAAGGAATTCAGTTCCTTGGAACTTAAATGCCGGTTTAAGGACAATAAAACTGACTCTTCTTACTGTCTATGTTTGAACCATTCATGTGACACTAGTTATAGATTCCGATGTTTCATTTCAGGTTTACTCTATCCCTCTTAGCTTCTTATTGTTGATGAAACACAGAAATTGCATCGGAATAAAATACAAATGGCACAATGCCGACCTAAGTACAAGAAAACTGACTCTTCTTACTGTCTATGATTTGAACCATTAATGTGACACAAGTAATAGATTCCGATGCTTCACTTCCGGTTTACTGTATCGCTCTGACCTTCTTATTGACGATGAAACACAGAAATTGAATCGGAATTAAATACAAAAGGCACAATGCCGACTTAAGTACAAGAAAACTGACTCTTCTTACTGTCTATGATTTGAACCATTCCTGTGACACTACTTATAGATTCCGATGCTTCACTTCAGGTTTACTGTATCCCTCTGACCTTCTTATTGACGATGAAACACAGAAATTACATCGGAATTAAATAGATAAGGCACAATGCCGACTTAAGTACAAGAAAACTGACTCATCTTACTCTCTATGTTTGAACCATTACTGTGACACTAGTTATAGATTCCGATGCTTCACTTCAGGTTTACTGTATCCCTCTGACCTTCTTATTGGCGATGAAACACAGGATTTGCATCGGAATTAAATACAAAAGGCACAATGCCGAGTTAAGTACATGAAAACTGACTCTTCTTACTGTCTAAGTTTTGAACCATTCCTGTGACACTAGTTATAGATTCCGATGCTTCTCTTCAGCTTTACAGTATCCCTCTGACCTTCTTATTGACGATGAAACAGAGAAATTGGTTCGGAATTAAATACAAAAGGCACAATGCTGACTTAAGTACAAGAAAACTGACTCTTCTTACTGTCTATGATTTGAACCATTCCTGTGACACTACTTATAGATTCCGATGCTTCACTTCAGGTTTACTGCATCCCTCTTACCTTCTTATTGACGATGAAACACAGAAATTGCTTCGGAATTAAATAGAAGAGGCACAATGCCGAGTTAAGTACAAGAAAACTGACACTTGTTACTGTCAATGCGTTGAACCATTCCTGTGACACTAGTTATAGATTCCGATGCTTCACTTCAGGTTTACTGTATCCCTCTGACCATCTTATTGTCGATGAAACACAGAAATATCTTCGGAATTAAATACAAAAGGCACAATGCCGACTTAAGTACAAGAAAACTGACTCTTCTAACTGTCTATGTTTTGAACCATTCCTGTGACACTAGTTATAGATTCCGATGCTTCACTTCAGGTTTACTGAATCCCTCTGTCCATCTTATTGTCGATGAAACACAGAAATATCATCGGAATTAAATACAAAAGGCACAATGCCGACTTAAGTACAAGAAAACTGACTCTTCTTACTGTCTATGATTTGAACCATTCCTGTGACACTAATTATAGATTCCGATCCTTCACTTCAGGTTTACTGTATCCCTCTCACCTTCTTATTGACGATGAAACACAGAAATTGCATCGGAATTAAATAGAAAAGGCACAATGCCGACGTAAGTACAAGAAAACTGACTCTTCCTACTGTCTATGTTTTTAACCATTCCTGTGACACAAGTTATAGATTCCGATGCTTCACTTCAGGTTTACTGTATCCCTCTGACCTTCTTATTGTTGATGAAACACAGAAATTGTATCGGAATAAAATACAAATGGCACAATGCCGACATAAGTACAAGAAAATTGACTCTTCTAACTGTCTATGTTTTGAACCATTCCTGTGACACTAGTTATAGATTCCGATGCTTCACTTCAGGTTTACTGTATCCCTCTGACCATCTTATTGTCGATGAAACACAGAAATATCATCGGAATTAAACACAAAAAGCACAATGCCGACTGAAGTACAGGGAAGCTGACTCTTCTTACTGTCTATGATTTGAACCATTCCTGTGACACTACTTATAGATTCCGATGCTTCACTTCAGGTTTACTGTATCCCTCTGACCTTCTTATTGACGATGAAACACAGAAATTGCATCGGAATTAAATAGAAAAGACACAATGCCGACTTAAGTACAAGAAAACTGACTCTTCTTACTGTCTATGTTTTGAGCCATTACTGTGACACTAGTTATAGATTCCGATGCTTCACTTTAGGTTTACTGTATCCCTCTGACCTTCTTATTGACGATGAAACACAGGAATTGCATCGGAATTAAATCCAAAAGGCACAATGCCGAGTTAAGTACATGAAAACTGACTCTTCTTACTGTCTAAGTTTTGAACCATTCCTGTGACACTAGTTATAGATTCCGATGCTTCTCTTCAGCTTTACAGTATCCCTCTGACCTTCTTATTGACGATGAAACAGAGAAATTGCTTCGGAATTAAATAAAAAAGGCACAATGCTGACTTAAGTGCAAGAAAACTGACTCTTCTTACTGTGTATGTTTTGAACCATTCCTGTGACACTAGTTATAGATTCCGATGCTTCACTTCAGGTTTACTGTATCCCTCTGACCGTCTTATTGACGATGAAACACAGAAATTGCATCGGAATTAAATACAAAAGGCACAATGCCGACTTAAGTACAAAACAACTGACTCTTCTAACTGTCTATGATTTGAACCATTCATGTGACACTAGTTATAGATTCCGATGCTTCACTTCAGGTTTACTGTATCCCTCTGACCTTATTGACGATGAAACACAGAAATTGCTTCGGAATTAAATAGAAGAGGCACAATGCCGACTTAAGTACAAGAAAACTGACTCTTGTTACTGTCAATGCGTTGAACCATTCCTGTGACACTAGTTATAGATTCCGATGCTTCACTTCAGGTTTACTGTATCCCTCTGACCATCTTATTGTCGATGAAACACAGAAATATCATCGGAATTAAATACAAAAGGCACAATGCCGACTTAAGTACAAGAAAACTGACTCTTCTAACTGTCTATGTTTTGAACCATTCCTGTGACACTAGTTATAGATTCCGATGCTTCACTTCAGGTTTACTGAATCCCTCTGACCATCTTATTGTCGATGAAACACAGAAATATAATCGGAATTAAATACAAAAGGCACAATGCCGACTTAAGTACAAGAAAACTGACTCTTCTTACTGTCTATGATTTGAACCATTCCTGTGACACTAATTATAGATTCAGATCCTTCACTTCAGGTTTACTGTATCCCTCTCACCTTCTTATTGACGATGAAACACAGAAATTGCATCGGAATTAAATAGAAAAGGCACAATGCCGACGTAAGTACAAGAAAACTGACTCTTCCTACTGTCTATGTTTTTAACCATTCCTGTGACACAAGTTATAGATTCCGATGCTTCACTTCAGGTTTACTGTATCCCTCTGACCTTCTTATTGTTGATGAAACACAGAAATTGTATCGGAATAAAATACAAATGGCACAATGCCGACATAAGTACAAGAAAATTGACTCTTCTAACTGTCTATGTTTTGAACCATTCCTGTGACACTAGTTATAGATTCCGATGCTTCACTTCAGGTTTACTGTATCCCTCTGACCATCTTATTGTCGATGAAACACAGAAATATCATCGGAATTAAACACAAAAAGCACAATGCCGACTGAAGTACAGGGAAGCTGACTCTTCTTACTGTCTATGATTTGAACCATTCCTGTGACACTACTTATAGATTCCGATGCTTCACTTCAGGTTTACTGTATCCCTCTGACCTTCTTATTGACGATGAAACACAGAAATTGCATCGGAATTAAATAGAAAAGACACAACGCCGACTTAAGTACAAGAAAACTGACTCTTCTTACTGTCTATGTTTTGAGCCATTACTGTGACACTAGTTATAGATTCCGATGCTTCACTTTAGGTTTACTGTATCCCTCTGACCTTCTTATTGACGATGAAACACAGGAATTGCATCGGAATTAAATCCAAAAGGCACAATGCCGAGTTAAGTACATGAAAACTGACTCTTCTTACTGTCTAAGTTTTGAACCATTCCTGTGACACTAGTTATAGATTCCGATGCTTCACTTCAGGTTTACTGTATCCCTCTGACCGTCTTATTGACGATGAAACACAGAAATTGCATCGGAATTAAATACAAAAGGCACAATGCCGACTTAAGTACAAAACAACTGACTCTTCTAACTGTCTATGATTTGAACCATTCATGTGACACTAGTTATAGATTCCGATGCTTCACTTCAGGTTTACTGTATCCCTCTGACCTTATTGACGATGAAACACAGAAATTGCTTCGGAATTAAATAGAAGAGGCACAATGCCGACTTAAGTACAAGAAAACTGACTCTTGTTACTGTCAATGCGTTGAACCATTCCTGTGACACTAGTTATAGATTCCGATGCTTCACTTCAGGTTTACTGTATCCCTCTGACCATCTTATTGTCGATGAAACACAGAAATATCATCGGAATTAAATACAAAAGGCACAATGCCGACTTAAGTACAAGAAAACTGACTCTTCTAACTGTCTATGTTTTGAACCATTCCTGTGACACTAGTTATAGATTCCGATGCTTCACTTCAGGTTTACTGAATCCCTCTGACCATCTTATTGTCGATGAAACACAGAAATATCATCGGAATTAAATACAAAAGGCACAATGCCGACTTAAGTACAAGAAAACTGACTCTTCTTACTGTCTATGATTTGAACCATTCCTGTGACACTAATTATGGATTCCGATCCTTCACTTCAGGTTTACTGTATCCCTCTCACCTTCTTATTGACGATGAAACACAGAAATTGCATCGGAATTAAATAGAAAAGGCACAATGCCGACGTAAGTACAAGAAAACTGACTCTTCCTACTGTCTATGTTTTTAACCATTCCTGTGACACAAGTTATAGATTCCGATGCTTCACTTCAGGTTTACTGTATCCCTCTGACCTTCTTATTGTTGATGAAACACAGAAATTGTATCGGAATAAAATACAAATGGCACAATGCCGACATAAGTACAAGAAAATTGACTCTTCTAAGTGTCTATGTTTTGAACCATTCCTGTGACACTAGTTATAGATTCCGATGCTTCACTTCAGGTTTACTGTATCCCTCTGACCATCTTATTGTCGATGAAACACAGAAATATCATCGGAATTAAACACAAAAAGCACAATGCCGACTGAAGTACAGGGAAGCTGACTCTTCTTACTGTCTATGATTTGAACCATTCCTGTGACACTACTTATAGATTCCGATGCTTCACTTCAGGTTTACTGTATCCCTCTGACCTTCTTATTGACGATGAAACACAGAAATTGCATCGGAATTAAATAGAAAAGACACAATGCCGACTTAAGTACAAGAAAACTGACTCTTCTTACTGTCTATGTTTTGAGCCATTACTGTGACACTAGTTATAGATTCCGATGCTTCACTTTAGGTTTACTGTATCCCTCTGACCTTCTTATTGACGATGAAACACAGGAATTGCATCGGAATTAAATCCAAAAGGCACAATGCCGAGTTAAGTACATGAAAACTGACTCTTCTTACTGTCTAAGTTTTGAACCATTCCTGTGACACTAGTTATAGATTCCGATGCTTCTCTTCAGCTTTACAGTATCCCTCTGACCTTCTTATTGACGATGAAACAGAGAAATTGCTTCGGAATTAAATAAAAAAGGCACAATGCTGACTTAAGTGCAAGAAAACTGACTCTTCTTACTGTGTATGTTTTGAACCATTCCTGTGACACTAGTTATAGATTCCGATGCTTCACTTCAGGTTTACTGTATCCCTCTGACCGTCTTATTGACGATGAAACACAGAAATTGCATCGGAATTAAATACAAAAGGCACAATGCCGACTTAAGTACAAAACAACTGACTCTTCTAACTGTCTATGATTTGAACCATTCATGTGACACTAGTTATAGATTCCGATGCTTCACTTCAGGTTTACTGTATCCCTCTGACCTTATTGACGATGAAACACAGAAATTGCTTCGGAATTAAATAGAAGAGGCACAATGCCGACTTAAGTACAAGAAAACTGACTCTTGTTACTGTCAATGCGTTGAACCATTCCTGTGACACTAGTTATAGATTCCGATGCTTCACTTCAGGTTTACTGTATCCCTCTGACCATCTTATTGTCGATGAAACACAGAAATATCATCGGAATTAAATACAAAAGGCACAATGCCGACTTAAGTACAAGAAAACTGACTCTTCTAACTGTCTATGTTTTGAACCATTCCTGTGACACTAGTTATAGATTCCGATGCTTCACTTCAGGTTTACTGTATCCCTCTGACCATCTTATTGTCGATGAAACACAGAAATATCATCGGAATTAAATACAAAAGGCACAAAGCCGACTTAAGTACAAGAAAACTGACTCTTCTTACTGTCTATGATTTGAACCATTCCTGTGACACTAATTATAGATTCAGATCCTTCACTTCAGGTTTACTGTATCCCTCTCACCTTCTTATTGACGATGAAACACAGAAATTGCATCGGAATTAAATAGAAAAGGCACAATGCCGAATTAAGTACAAGAAAATTGACTCTTCTTACTGTCTATGTTTTTAACCATTCCTGTGACACAAGTTATAGATTCCGATGCTTCACTTCAGGTTTACTGTATCCCTCTGACCATCTTATTGTCGATGAAACACAGAAATATCATCGGAATTAAACACAAAAAGCACAATGCCGACTGAAGTACAGGAAATCTGACTCTTCTTACTGTCTATGATTTGAACCATTCCTGTGACACTACTTATAGATTCCGATGCTTCACTTCAGGTTTACTGTATCCCTCTGACCTTCTTATTGACGATGAAACACAGAAATTGCATCGGAATAAAATACAAATGGCACAATGCCGACTTAAGTACAAGAAAATTGACTCTTCTTACTGTCTATGTTTTGAACCATTCCTGTGACACAAGTAATAGATACCGATGCTTCACTTCTGGTTTACTGTATCCCTCTGACCATCTTATTGTCGATGAAACACAGAAATATCATCGGAATTAAACACAAAGAGCACAATGCCGTTTTAAGTACAAGAAAACTGACTCTTCTTACTGTCTATGTTTTGAACCATTCCTGTGACACTAGTTATAGATTCCGATGCTTCACTTCAGGTTTACTGTATCCCTCTGACCATCTTATTGTCGATGAAACACAGAAATATCATCGGAATTAAACACAAAAAGCACAATGCCGACTGAAGTACAGGAAATCTGACTCTTCTTACTGTCTAATGTTTGAACCATTCCTGTGACACTACTTATAGATTCCGATGCTTCACTTCAGGTTTACTGTATCCCTCTGACCTTCTTATTGACGATGAAACACAGAAATTGCATCGGAATTAAATAGAAGAGGCACAATGCCGACTTAAGTACAAGAAAACTGACTCTCCTTACTGTCTATGTTTTGAGCCATTACTGTGACACTAGTTATAGATTCCGATGCTTCACTTCAGGTTTACTGTATCCCTCTGACCGTCTTATTGACGATGAAACACAGAAATTGCATCGGAATTAATTACAAAAGGCACAATGCCGACTGAAGTACAAAACTACTGACTCTTCTAACTGTCTATGATTTGAACCATTCATGTGACACTAGTTATAGATTCCGATGCTTCACTTCAGGTTTACTGTATCCCTCTGACCTTGTTATTGACGATGAAACACAGAAATTGCATCGGAATTAAATACAAAAGGCACAATGCCGACTTAAGTCCAAGAAAACTGACTCTTCTTACTGTCTATAATTTGAACCATTCATGTGACACTACTTATAGATTCCGATGCTTCACTTCAAGTTTACTGTATCCCTCTGACCATCTTATTGTCGATGAAACACAGAAATATCATCGGAATTAAACACAAAAAGCACAATGCCGACTTAAGTACAGGAAAACTGACTCTTCTTACTGTCTATGATTTGAACCATTCCTGTGACACTACTTATAGATTCCGATGCTTCACTTCAGGTTTACTGTATCCCTCTGACCTTCTTATTGACGATGAAACACAGAAATTGCATCGGAATTAAATACAAAAGGCACAATGCCGACTTAAGTACAAGAAAACTGACTCTTCTTACTGTCTATGTTTTGAGCCATTACTGTGACACTAGTTATAGATTCCGATGCTTCACTTCCGGTTTACTGTATCCCTCTGACCTTCTTATTGACGATGAAACACAGGAATTGCATCGGAATTAAATCCAAAAGGCACAATGCCGAGTTAAGTACATGAAAACTGACTCTTCTTACTGTCTAAGTTTTGAACCATTCCTGTGACACTAGTTATAGATTCCGATGCTTCTCTTCAGCTTTACAGTATCCCTCTGACCTTCTTATTGACGATGAAACAGAGAAATTGCTTCGGAATTAAATAAAAAAGGCTCAATGCTGACTTAAGTGCAAGAAAACTGACTCTTCTTACTGTGTATGTTTTGAACCATTCCTGTGACACTAGTTATAGATTCCGATGCTTCACTTCAGGTTTACTGTATCCCTCTGACCGTCTTATTGACGATGAAACACAGAAATTGCATCGGAATTAAATACAAAAGGCACAATGCCGACTTAAGTACAAAACAACTGACTCTTCTAACTGTCTATGATTTGAACCATTCATGTGACACTACTTATAGATTCCGATGCTTTACTTCAGGTTTACTGCATCCCTCTTACCTTCTTATTGACGATGAAACACAGAAATTGCATCGGAATGAAATAGAAGAGGCACAATGCCGACTTAAGTACAAGAAAACTGACTCTTCTTACAGTCTATGATTTGAACCATTCCTGTGACACTAGTTATAGATTCTGATGCTTCACTTCATTTTTACTGTATCATTCTGACCTTATTATTGAAGATGAAACACAGAAATTTCGTCGGAATTAAATACAAAAGGCACAATGCCGACTTATGAACAAGAAAACTGACTCTTCTTACTGTCCATGATTTGAACCATTCATGTGACACAAGTTATAGATTCCGATGCTTCACTTCAGGTTTACTGTATCCCTCTGACCTTCTTATTGTTGATGAAACACAGAAATTGCATCGGAATAAAATACAAATGGCACAATGCCGACTTAAGTACAAGAAAATTGACTCTTCTTACTGTCTATGTATTGAACCATTCCTGTGACACAAGTAATAGATACCGATGCTTCACTTCCGGTTTACTGTATCCCTCTGACCTTCTAATTGACGATGAAACACAGAAATTGAATCGGAATTAAATACAAAAGGAACAATGCCGACTTAAGTACAAGAAAACTGACTCTTCTTACTGTCTACGTTTTGAACCATTCATGTGACACTAGGCATAGATTCCGATGCTTCACTTCAGGTTTACTGTATGCCTCTGACCTTCTTATTGACTATGAAACACAGAAATTGCATCGTTATTAAATACAAGAGGCACAATGCCGACTTAAGCACAAGAAAACTGACTCTTCTTACTGTCTATGTTTTGATCCATTCGTGTGACAATAGATATAGATTCCGATGCTTCACTTCCGGTTTACTGTATCCCTCTGACCTTCTAATTGACGATGAAACACAGAAATTGAATCGGAATTAAATACAAAAGGAACAATGCCGACTTAAGTACAAGAAAACTGACTCTTCTTACTGTCTATGTTTGAACCATTCATGTGACACTAGTTATAGATTCCGATGCTTCATTTCAGGTTTACTCTATCCCTCTTAGCTTCTTATTGTTGATGAAACACAGAAATTGCATCGGAATAAAATACAAATGGCACAATGCCGACCTAAGTACAAGAAAACTGACTCTTCTTACTGTCTATGATTTGAACCATTCCTGTGACACAAGTAATAGATTCCGATGCTTCACTTCCGGTTTACTGTATCGCTCTGACCTTCTTATTGACGATGAAACACAGAAATTGAATCGGAATTAAATACAAAAGGCACAATGCCGACTTAAGTACAAGAAAACTGACTCTTCTTACTGTCTATGTTTTGAACCATTACTGTGACACTAGTTATAGATTCCGATGCTTCACTTTAGGTTTACTGTATCCCTCTGACCTTCTTATTGGCGATGAAACACAGGATTTGCATCGGAATTAAATACAAAAGGCACAATGCCGAGTTAAGTACATGAAAACTGACACTTCTTACTGTCTAAGTTTTGAACCATTCCTGTGACACTAGTTATAGATTCCGATGCTTCTCTTCAGCTTTACATAATCCCTCTGACCTTCTTATTGACGATGAAACAGAGAATTGCTTCGGAGTTAAATACAAATGGCACAATGCCGACTTAAGTACAAAACAACTGACTCTTCTAACTGTCTATGATTTGAACCATTCATGTGACATTAGTTATAGATTCCGATGCTTCACTTTAGGTTTACTGTATCCCTCTGACCTTCTTATTGACGATGAAACACAGAAATTGCAACCGAATTAAATACAAAAGGCACAATGCCGACTTAAGTCCAAGAAAACTGACTCTTCTTACTGTCTATAATTTGAACCATTCATGTGACACTACTTATAGATTCCGATGCTTCACTTCAGGTTTACTGCATCCCTCTTACCTTCTTATTGACGATGAAACACAGAAATTGCTTCGGAATTAAATAGAAGAGGCACAATGCCGACTTAAGTACAAGAAAACTGACTCTTGTTACTGTCAATGCGTTGAACCATTCCTGTGACACTAGTTATAGATTCCGATGCTTCACTTCAGGTTCACTGTATCCCTCTGACCATCTTATTGTCGATGAAACACAGAAATATCATCGGAATTAAATACAAAAGGCACAATGCCGACTTAAGTACAAGAAAACTGACTCTTCTAACTGTCTATGTTTTGAACCATTCCTGTGACACTAGTTATAGATTCCGATGCTTCACTTCAGGTTTACTGTATCCCTCTGACCATCTTATTGTCGATGAAACACAGAAATATCATCGGAATTCAATACAAAAGGCACAATGCCGACTTAAGTACAAGAAAACTGACTCTTCTTACTGTCTATGATTTGTACCATTCCTGTGACACTAATTATAGATTCCGATGCTTCACTTCAGGTTTACTGTATCCCTCTCACCTTCTTATTGACGATGAAACACAGAAATTGCATCGGAATTAAATAGAAAAGGCACAATGCCGACTTAAGTACAAGAAAACTGACTCTTCCTACTGTCTATGTTTTTAACCATTCCTGCAACACAAGTTATAGATTCCGATGCTTCACTTCAGGTTTACTGTATCCCTCTGACATTCTTATTGTTGATGAAACACAGAAATTGCGTCGGAATAAAATACAAATGGCAAAATGCCGACTTAAGTACAAGAAAATTGACTCTTCTTACTGTCTATGTTTTGAACCATTCCTGTGACACAAGTAATAGATACCGATGCTTCACTTCTGGTTTACTGTATCCCTCTGACCTTCTTATTGACGATGAAACACAGAAATTGAATCGGAATTAAATACAAAAGGAACAATGCCGACTTAAGTACAAGAAAACTGACTCTTCTTACTGTCTATGTTTTGAACCATTACTGTGACACTAGTTATAGATTCCGATGCTCAACTTCAGGTTTACTGTATCCCTCTGACGTTGTTATTGGCGATGAAACACAGGAATTGCATCGGAATTAAATACAAAAGGCTCAATGCCGAATTAAGTACATGAAAACTGACTCTTCTTACTGTCTAAGTTTTGAACCATTCCTGTGACACTAGTTATAGATTCCGATGCTTCTCTTCAGCTTTACAGTATCCCTCTGACCTTCTTATTGACGATGAAACAGAGAAATTGCTTCGGAATTAAATACAAAAGGCATAATGCTGACTTAAGTACAAGAAAACTGACTCTTCTTACTGTGTATGTTTTGAACCATTCCTGTGGCACTAGTTATAGATTCCGATGCTTCACTTCAGGTTTACTGTATCCCTTTGACCGTCTTATTGACGATGAAACACAGAAATTGCATCGGAATTAAATACAAAAGGCACAATGCCGACTTAAGTACAAAACAACTGACTCTTCTAACTGTCTATGATTTGAACCATTCATGTGACACTAGTTATAGATTCCGATGCTTCACTTCAGGTTTACTGTATCCCTCTGACAATCTTATTGACGATGAAACACAGAAATTGCAACCGAATTAAATACAAAAGGCACAATGCCGACTTAAGTCCAAGAAAACTGACTCTTCTTACTGTCTATAATTTGAACCATTCATGTGACACTACTTATAGATTCCGATGCTTCACTTCAGGTTTACTGCATCCCTCTTACCTTCTTATTGACGATGAAACACAGAAATTGCTTCGGAATTAAATAGAAGAGGCACAATGCCGACTTAAGTACAAGAAAACTGACTCTTCTTACTGTCTATGTTTTTAACCATTCCTGTGACACAAGGTATAGATTCCGATGCTTCACTTCTGGTTTACTGTATCCCTCTGACCTTCTTATTGTTGATGAAACACAGAAATTGCATCGGAATAAAATACAAATGGCACAATGCCGACTTAAGTACAAGAAAATTGACTCTTCTTACTGTCTATGTTTTGAACCATTCCTGTGACACAAGTAATAGATACCGATGCTTCACTTCTGGTTTACTGTATCCCTCTGACCTTCTTACTGACGATGTAACACAGATATTGAATCGGAATTAAATACAAAAGGAACAATGCCGACTTAAGTACAAGAAAACTGGCTCTTTTTACAGTCTATGTTTTGAACCATTCCTGTGACACTAGATATAGATTCCGATGCTTCACTTCAGGTTTACTGTATCCCTCTGACCTTCTTATTGGCGATGAATCACAGAAATTGCATCGGAATTAAATACAAAAGCCACAATGCCGATTTAAGGACAAGAAAACTGACTCTTCTTACTGTCTATGTTTGAACCACTCATGTGACACTAGATATAGATTCCGATGCTTCATTTGAGGTTTACTCTATCCCTCTGACCTTTTTATTGTTGATGAAACACAGAAATTGCATCGCAATAAAATGCAAATGGCACAATGCCGACTTAAGTACAAGAAAACTGACTCTTCTTACTGTCTATGTTTTGAACAATTCATGTGACACTAGTCATAGATTCCGATGCTTCACTTCAGGTTTACTGTATCCCTCTGACCTTCTGATTGACGATGAAACACAGAAATTGCATCGGAATTAAATACAAAAGGCACAATGCCGACTTAAGTTCAAGAAAACTGACTCTTCTTATTGTCTATGTTTTGAACCATTCCTGTGGCAATAGATATAGATTCCGATGCTTCACTTCAGGTTTACTGTATCCCTCTGACATTCTTATTGACGATGAAACACAGAAATTGCATCGGAATTAAATACAAAAGGCACAATGCCGACTTAAGTACAAGAAAACTGACTCTTCTTACTGTCTATGATTTGAACCATTCCTGTGACACTAGTTATAGATTCCGATGCTTCACTTCAGGTTTACTGTATCCCTCTGACCTTCTTATTGACGATGAAACACAGAAATTGCATCGGGATTGAATAGAAAAGGCACAATGCCGACTTAAGTACAAGAAAACTGACTCTTCTTATTGTCTATGTTTTTAACCATTCCTGTGACACTAGTTATAGATTCCGATGCTTCACCTCAGGTTTACTGTATCCCTCTGACCTTCTTATTGACGATGAAACACAGAAAATGCATCGGAAATAAATAGAAAAGGCACAATGCCGAATTAAGTACAAGAAAACTGACTCTTCTTACTGTCTATGTTTTGAACCATTACTGTGACACTAGTTATAGATTCCGATGCTTCACTTCAGGTTTACTGTATCCCTCTGACCTTCTTATTGACGATGAAACACAGAAATTGCATCGGAATTAAATACAAAAGGCACAATGCTGACTTAAGTACAAGAAAACTGACTCTTCTTACTGTCTATGTTTTGAACCATTCCTGTGACACTAGTTATAGCTTCCGATGCTTCACTTCACGTTTACTCTATCCCTATGACCGTCTTATTGACGATGAAACACAGAAATTGCATCGGAATTAAATACAAAAGGCACAATGCCGACTTAAGTACAAAACAACTGACTCTTCTTACTGTCAATGATTTGAACCATTCATGTGACACTAGTTATAGTATCCGATGCTTCACTTCAGGTCTAATGTATCCCTCTGACCTTCTTATTGACGATGAAACACAGAAATTGCATCGGAATTAAATGCAAAAGGCACAATGCCGACTTAAGTACAAGAAAACTGACTCTTCTTAGAGTCTATGTTTTGAACAATTCATGTGACACTAGTTATAGATTCCGATGCTTCACTTCAGGTTTACTGTATCCCTCTGACCATCTTATTGTCGATGAAACACAGAAATATCATCGGAATTAAATACAAAAGGCACAATGCCGACTTAAGTACAAGAAAACTGACTCTTCTTACTGTCTATGATTAGAACCATTCCTGTGACACTAGTTATAGATTCCGATGCTTCACTTCAGGTTTACTGTATCCCTCTGACCTTCTTATTGACGATGAAACACAGAAATTGCATCGGAATTAAATACAAAAGGCACAATGCCGATTTAAGTACAAGAAAACTGACTCTTCTTACTGTCTATGTTTTTAACCATTCCTGTGACACTAGTTATAGATTCCGATGCTTCACTTCAGCTTTACAGTATCCCTCTGACCGTCCTATTGACGATGAAACACAGAAATTGCATCTGAATTAAATACAAAAGGCACAATGCCGACTTAAGTACAAGAAAACTGACTCTTCTTACAGTCTATGTTTTGAAACATTCGTGTAACACTAGTTATAGATTTATAGATTCCGATGCTTCACTTCATTTTTACTGTATCCCTCTGACCTTATTATTGACGATGAAACACAGAAATTGCATCGGAATTAAATACAAAAGGCACAATGCCGATTTAAGTACAAGAAAACTGACTCTTCTTACTGTCTATGTTTTTAACCATTCCTGTGACACAAGTTATAGATTCCGATGCTTCACTTCAGGTTTACTGTATCCCTCTGACCTTGTTATTGGCGATGAAACACAGAAATTGCATCGGAATTAAATACAAAAGCCACAATGCCGATTTAAGGACAAGAAAACTGACTCTTCTAACTGTCTATGTTTGAACCATTCATGTGACACTAGTTATAGATTCCGATGCTTCATTTCAGGTTTACTCTATCCCTCTGACCTTCTTATTGTTGATGAAACACTGAAATTGCATCGGAATAAAATACAAATGGCACAATGCCGACCTAAATACAAGAAAACTGACTCTTCTTACTGTCTATGTTTTGAACCATTCATGTGACACTAGTCATAGATTCCGATTCTTCACTTCAGGTTTACTGTATCCCTCTGACCTTCTTATTGACGATGAAACACAGAAATTGCATCGGAATTAAATACAAAAGGCACAATGCCGACTTAAGTACAAGAAAACTGACTCTTCTTACTGTCTATGTTTTGAACCATTCCTGTGACAATAGATATAGATTCCGATGCTTCACTTCAGGTTTACTGTATCCCTCTGACCTTCTTATTGACGATGAATCACAGAAATTGAATCGGAATTAAATACAAAAGGCACAATGCCGACTTTAGTACAAGAAAACTGACTCTTTTTACAGTCTATGTTTTCAACCATTCCTGTGACACTAGATATAGATTCCGATGCTTCACTTCAGGTTTACTGTGTCCCTCTGACATTCTTATTGACGATGAAACACAGAAATTGCATCGGAATAAAATACAAATGGCACAATGCCGACTTAAGTACAAGAAAACTGACTCTTCTTACTGTCTATGTTTTGAACCATTCATGTGACACTAGTCATAGATTCCGATGCTTCACTTCAGGTTTACTGTATCCCTCTGACCTTCTTATTGACGATGAAACACAGAAATTGCATCGGAATTAAGTACAAGAGGCACAATGCCGACTTAAGTACAAGAAAACAAACTCTTCTTACTGTCTATGTTTGGAACCATTCCTGTGACAATAGTTATAGATTCCGATGCTTCACTTCAGGTTTACTGTATCCCTCTGACCTTCTTATTGACGATGAATCACAGAAATTGCATCGGAATTAAATACAAAAGGCACAATGCCGACTTAAGTACAAGAAAACTGATTCTTTTTAAAGTCTATGTTTTGAACCATTCCTGTGACACTAGATATAGATTCCGATGCTTCACTTCAGGTTTACTGTATCCCTCTGACCTTCTTATTGGCGATGAAACACAGAAATTGCATCGGAATTAAATACAAAAGCCACAATGCCGATTTAAGGACAAGAAAACTGACTCTTCTAACTGTCTATGTTTGAACCATTCATGTGACACTAGTTATAGATTCCGATGCTTCATTTCAGGTTTACTCTATCCCTCTGACCTTCTTATTGTTGATGAAACACTGAAATTGCATCGGAATAAAATACAAATGGCACAATGCCGACCTAAATACAAGAAAACTGACTCTTCTTACTGTCTATGTTTTGAACCATTCATGTGACACTAGTCATAGATTCCGATTCTTCACTTCAGGTTTACTGTATCCCTCTGACCTTCTTATTGACGATGAAACACAGAAATTGCATCGGAATTAAATACAAAAGGCACAATGCCGACTTAAGTACAAGAAAACTGACTCTTCTTACTGTCTATGTTTTGAACCATTCCTGTGACAATAGATATAGATTCCGATGCTTCACTTCAGGTTTACTGTATCCCTCTGACCTTCTTATTGACGATGAATCACAGAAATTGAATCGGAATTAAATACAAAAGGCACAATGCCGACTTTAGTACAAGAAAACTGACTCTTTTTACAGTCTATGTTTTGAACCATTCCTGTGACACTAGATATAGATTCCGATGCTTCACTTCAGGTTTACTGTGTCCCTCTGACATTCTTATTGACGATGAAACACAGAAATTGCATCGGAATTAAATACAAAAGGCACAATGCCGATTTAAGGACAAGAAAACTGACTCTTCTTACTATCTATGTTCGAACCACTCATGTGACACTAGTTATAGATTCCGATGCTTCACTTCAGGTTAACTGTATCCCTCTGACCACCTTATTGTCGATGAAACACAGAAATATCATCGGAATTAAATACAAAAGACACAATGCCGACTTAAGTACAAGAAAACTGACTGTTCTTACTGTCTATGTTTTGAACCATTCCTGTGACACTAGTTATAGATTCCGATGCTTCACTTCAGGTTTACTGTATCCCTCTCACCATCTTATTGTCGATGAAAAACAGAAATATCATCGGAATTAAATACAAAAGGCACAATGCCGTCTTAAGTACAAGAAAACTGACTCTTCTTACTGTCTATAATTTGAACCATTCCTGTGACACTAGTTATAGATTCCGATGCTTCACTTCAGGTTTACTGTATCCCTCTGACCTTCTTATTGACGATGAAACACAGAAATTGCATCGGAATTAAATACAAAAGGCACAATGCCGATTTAAGTACAAGAAAACTGACTCTTCTTACTGTCTATGTTTTTAACCATTCCTGTGACACAAGTTATAGATTCCGATGCTTCACTTCAGGTTTACTGTATCCCTCTGACCTTGTTATTGGCGATGAAACACAGAAATTGCATCGGAATTAAATACAAAAGCCACAATGCCGATTTAAGGACAAGAAAACTGACTCTTCTAACTGTCTATGTTTGAACCATTCATGTGACACTAGTTATAGATTCCGATGCTTCATTTCAGGTTTACTCTATCCCTCTGACCTTCTTATTGTTGATGAAACACTGAAATTGCATCGGAATAAAATACAAATGGCACAATGCCGACCTAAATACAAGAAAACTGACTCTTCTTACTGTCTATGTTTTGAACCATTCATGTGACACTAGTCATAGATTCCGATTCTTCACTTCAGGTTTACTGTATCCCTCTGACCTTCTTATTGACGATGAAACACAGAAATTGCATCGGAATTAAATACAAAAGGCACAATGCCGACTTAAGTACAAGAAAACTGACTCTTCTTACTGTCTATGTTTTGAACCATTCCTGTGACAATAGATATAGATTCCGATGCTTCACTTCAGGTTTACTGTATCCCTCTGACCTTCTTATTGACGATGAATCACAGAAATTGAATCGGAATTAAATACAAAAGGCACAATGCCGACTTTAGTACAAGAAAACTGACTCTTTTTACAGTCTATGTTTTGAACCATTCCTGTGACACTAGATATAGATTCCGATGCTTCACTTCAGGTTTACTGTGTCCCTCTGACATTCTTATTGACGATGAAACACAGAAATTGCATCGGAATAAAATACAAATGGCACAATGCCGACTTAAGTACAAGAAAACTGACTCTTCTTACTGTCTATGTTTTGAACCATTCATGTGACACTAGTCATAGATTCCGATGCTTCACTTCAGGTTTACTGTATCCCTCTGACCTTCTTATTGACGATGAAACACAGAAATTGCATCGGAATTAAGTACAAGAGGCACAATGCCGACTTAAGTACAAGAAAACAAACTCTTCTTACTGTCTATGTTTGGAACCATTCCTGTGACAATAGTTATAGATTCCGATGCTTCACTTCAGGTTTACTGTATCCCTCTGACCTTCTTATTGACGATGAATCACAGAAATTGCATCGGAATTAAATACAAAAGGCACAATGCCGACTTAAGTACAAGAAAACTGATTCTTTTTAAAGTCTATGTTTTGAACCATTCCTGTGACACTAGATATAGATTCCGATGCTTCACTTCAGGTTTACTGTATCCCTCTGACCTTCTTATTGGCGATGAAACACAGAAATTGCATCGGAATTAAATACAAAAGCCACAATGCCGATTTAAGGACAAGAAAACTGACTCTTCTAACTGTCTATGTTTGAACCATTCATGTGACACTAGTTATAGATTCCGATGCTTCATTTCAGGTTTACTCTATCCCTCTGACCTTCTTATTGTTGATGAAACACTGAAATTGCATCGGAATAAAATACAAATGGCACAATGCCGACCTAAATACAAGAAAACTGACTCTTCTTACTGTCTATGTTTTGAACCATTCATGTGACACTAGTCATAGATTCCGATTCTTCACTTCAGGTTTACTGTATCCCTCTGACCTTCTTATTGACGATGAAACACAGAAATTGCATCGGAATTAAATACAAAAGGCACAATGCCGACTTAAGTACAAGAAAACTGACTCTTCTTACTGTCTATGTTTTGAACCATTCCTGTGACAATAGATATAGATTCCGATGCTTCACTTCAGGTTTACTGTATCCCTCTGACCTTCTTATTGACGATGAATCACAGAAATTGAATCGGAATTAAATACAAAAGGCACAATGCCGACTTTAGTACAAGAAAACTGACTCTTTTTACAGTCTATGTTTTGAACCATTCCTGTGACACTAGATATAGATTCCGATGCTTCACTTCAGGTTTACTGTGTCCCTCTGACATTCTTATTGACGATGAAACACAGAAATTGCATCGGAATTAAATACAAAAGGCACAATGCCGATTTAAGGACAAGAAAACTGACTCTTCTTACTATCTATGTTCGAACCACTCATGTGACACTAGTTATAGATTCCGATGCTTCACTTCAGGTTAACTGTATCCCTCTGACCACCTTATTGTCGATGAAACACAGAAATATCATCGGAATTAAATACAAAAGACACAATGCCGACTTAAGTACAAGAAAACTGACTGTTCTTACTGTCTATGTTTTGAACCATTCCTGTGACACTAGTTATAGATTCCGATGCTTCACTTCAGGTTTACTGTATCCCTCTCACCATCTTATTGTCGATGAAAAACAGAAATATCATCGGAATTAAATACAAAAGGCACAATGCCGTCTTAAGTACAAGAAAACTGACTCTTCTTACTGTCTATAATTTGAACCATTCCTGTGACACTAGTTATAGATTCCGATGCTTCACTTCAGGTTTACTGTATCCCTCTGACCTTCTTATTGACGATGAAACACAGAAATGTCATCGGAATTAAATGCAAAAGGCACAATGCCGACTTAATTACAAGAAAACTAACTCTTGTTACTGTCTATGTTTTCAACCATTACTGTGACACTAGTTATAGATTCCGATGCTTCACTTCAGGTTTACTGTATCCCACTGACCTTCTTATTGGCGATGAAACACAGGAATTGCATCGGAATTAAATACAAAAGGCACAATGCCGAATTAAGTACATGAAAACTGACTCTTCTTACTGTCTAACTTTTGAACCATTCCTGTGACACTAGTTATAGATTCCGATGCTTCTCTTCAGCTTTACAGTATCCCTCTGACCTTCTTATTGACGATGAAACAGAGAAATTGCTTCGGAATTAAATACAAAACGCACAATGCCGACTTAAGTACAAGAAAACTGATTCTTCTTACTGTGTATGTTTTGAACCATTCCTGTGACACTAGTTATAGATTCCGATGCTTCACTTCAGGTTTACTGTATCCCTCTGACCGTCTTATTGACGATGAAACACAGAAATTGCATCGGAATTAAATACAAAACGCACAATGCCAACTTAAGTACAAGAAAACTGATTCTTCTTACTGTCTATGTTTTGAACCATTCCTGTGACACTTGATATAGATTCCGATGCTTCATTTCAGGTTTACTGTATCCCTCTGACCTTCTTATTGACGATGAAACACAGAAATTGCATCGGAATTAAATACAAAAGTCACAATGCCGACTTAAGTACAAAATAACTGACTCTTCTTACAGTCTATGTTTTGAAACATTCGTGTAACACTAGTTATAGATTTATAGATTCCGATGCTTCACTTCATTTTTACTGTATCCCTCTGACCTTATTATTGACGATGTAACACAGAAATTGAGTCGGAATTAAATACAAAAGGCACAATGCCGACTTACGTACAAGAAAACTGACTCTTCTTACTGTCAATGCGTTGAACCATTCCTGTGACACTAGTTATAGATTCCGATGCTTCACTTCAAGTTTACTGTATCCCTCTGACCATCTTATTGTCGATGAAACACAGAAATATCATCGGAATTAAATACAAAAGGCACAATGCCGACTTAAGTACAAGAAAACTGACTGTTCTTACTGTCTATGTTTTGAACCATTCCTGTGACACTAGTTATAGATTCCGATGCTTCACTTCAGGTTTACTGTATCCCTCTCACCATCTTATTGTCGATGAAACACAGAAATATCATCGGAATTAAATACAAAAGGCACAATGCCGACTTAAGTACAAGAAAACTGACTCTTCTTACTGTCTATGTTTTTAACCATTCCTGTGACACAAGTTATAGATTCCGATGCTTCACTTCAGGTTTACTGTATCCCTCTGACCTTCTTATTGTTGATGAAACACAGAAATTGCATCGGAATAAAATACAAATGGCACAATGCCGACTTAAGTACAAGAAAACTGACTCTTCTTACTGTCTATGTTTTGAACCATTCATGTGACACTAGTCATAGATTCCGATGCTTCACTTCAGGTTTACTGTATCCCTCTGACCTTCTTATTGACGATGAAACACAGAAATTGCATCGGAATTAAGTACAAGAGGCACAATGCCGACTTAAGTACAAGAAAACTAACTCTTCTTACTGTCTATGTTTTGAACCATTCCTGTGACAATAGATATAGATTCCGATGCTTCACTTCAGGTTTACTGTATCCCTCTGACCTTCTTATTGACGATGAATCACAGAAATTGCATCGGAATTAAATACAAAAGGCACAATGCCGACTTAAGTACAAGAAAACTGATTCTTTTTAAAGTCTATGTTTTGAACCATTCCTGTGACACTAGATATAGATTCCGATGCTTCACTTCAGGTTTACTGTATCCCTCTGACCTTCTTATTGGCGATGAAACACAGAAATTGCATCGGAATTAAATACAAAAGCCACAATGCCGATTTAAGGACAAGAAAACTGACTCTTCGTACTGTCTATGTTTGAACCATTCATGTGACACTAGTTATAGATTCCGATGCTTCATTTCAGGTTTACTCTATCCCTCTGACCTTCTTATTGTTGATGAAACACTGAAATTGCATCGGAATAAAATACAAATGGCACAATGCCGACCTAAGTACAAGAAAACTGACTCTTCTTACTGTCTATGTTTTGAACCATTCATGTGACACTAGTCATAGATTCCGATGCTTCACTTCAGGTTTACTGTATCCCTCTGACCTTCTTATTGACGATGAAACACAGAAATTGCATCGGAATTAAATACAAAAGGCACAATGCCGACTTAAGTACAAGAAAACTGACTCTTCTTACTGTCTATGTTTTGAACCATTCCTGTGACAATAGATATAGATTCCGATGCTTCACTTCAGGTTTACTGTATCCCTCTGACCTTCTTATTGACGATGAATCACAGAAATTGAATCGGAATTAAATACAAAAGGCACAATGCCGAATTTAGTACAAGAAAACTGACTCTTTTTACAGTCTATGTTTTGAACCATTCCTGTGACACTAGATATAGATTCCGATGCTTCACTTCAGGTTTACTGTATCCCTCTGACATTCTTATTGACGATGAAATACAGAAATTGCATCGGAATTAAATACAAAAGGCACAATGCCGATTTAAGGACAAGAAAACTGACTCTTCTTACTGTCTATGTTCGAACCATTCATGTGACACTAGTTATACATTCCGATGCTTCACTTCAGGTTTACTGTATCCCTCTGACCACCTTATTGTCGATGAAACACAGAAATATCATCGGAATTAAATACAAAAGACACAATGCCGACTTAAGTACAAGAAAACTGACTGTTCTTACTGTCTATGTTTTGAACCATTCCTGTGACACTAGTTATAGATTCCGATGCTTCACTTCAGGTTTACTGTATCCCTCTCACCATCTTATTGTCGATGAAACACAGAAATATCATCGGAATTAAATACAAAAGGCACAATGCCGACTTAAGTACAAGAAAACTGACTCTTCTTACTGTCTATAATTTGAACCATTCCTGTGACACTAGTTATAGATTCCGATGCTTCACTTCAGGTTTACTGTATCCCTCTGACCTTCTTATTGACGATGAAACACAGAAATTGCATCGGAATTAAATGCAAAAGGCACAATGCCGACTTAAGTACAAGAAAACTGACTCTTCTTACAGTCTATGTTTTGAACAATTCATGTGACACTAGTTTTAGATTCCGATGCTTCACTTCAGGTTTACTGTATCCCTCTGACCATCTTATTGTCGATGAAACACAGAAATGTCATCGGAATTAAATGCAAAAGGCACAATGCCGACTTAATTACAAGAAAAGTAACTCTTGTTACTGTCTATGATTTGAACCATTCCTGTGACACTAGTTATAGATTCCGATGTTTCACTTCAGGTTTACTGTATCCCTCTGACCTTCTTATTGACGATGAAACACAGAAATTGCATCGGAATTAAGTACAAGAGGCACAACGCCGACTTAAGTACAAGAAAACAGACTCTTCTTGCTGTCTATGTTTTGAACCATTCCTGTGACAATAGATATAGATTCCGATGCTTCACTGCAGGTTTACTGTATCCCTCTGACCTTCTTATTGACGATGAATCACAGAAATTGCATCGGAAATAAATACAAAAGGCACAATGCCGACTTAAGTACAAGAAAACTGATTCTTTTTAAAGTCTATGTTTTGAACCATTCCTGTGACACTAGATATAGATTCCGATGCTTCACTTCAGGTTTACTGTATCCCTCTGACCTTCTTATTGGCGATGAAACACAGAAATTGCATCGGAATTAAATACAAAAGCCACAATGCCGATTTAAGGACAAGAAAACTGACTCTTCTTACTGTCTATGTTTGAACCATTCATGTGACACTAGTTATAGATTCCGATGCTTCATTTCAGGTTTACTCTATCCCTCTGACCTTCTTATTGTTGATGAAACACTGAAATTGCATCGGAATAAAATACAAATGGCACAATGCCGACCTAAGTACAAGAAAACTGACTCTTCTTACTGTCTATATTTTGAACCATTCATGTGACACTAGTCATAGATTCCGATGCTTCACTTCAGATTTACTGTATCCCTCTGACCTTCTTATTGACGATGAAACACAGAAATTGCATCGGAATTAAATACAAAAGGCACAATGCCGACTTAAGTACAAGAAAACTGACTCTTCTTACTGTCTATGTTTTGAACCATTCCTGTGACAATAGATATAGATTCCGATGCTTCACTTCAGGTTTACTGTATCCCTCTGACCTTCTTATTGACGATGAATCACAGAAATTGAATCGGAATTAAATACAAAAGGCACAATGCCGACTTTAGTACAAGAAAACTGACTCTTTTTACAGTTTATGTTTTGAACCATTCCTGTGACACTAGATATAGATTCCGATGCTTCACTTCAGGTTTACTGTATCCCTCTGACCTTCTTATTGACGATGAGACACAGAAATTGCATCGGGGTTAAATACGAAAGGCACAATGCCGAGTTAAGTACAAGAAAACTGACTCTTCTTACTGTCTATGTTTTGAACCATTCCTGTGACACTAGTTATAGATTCTGATGCTTCACTTCATGTTTACTGTATCCCTCTGACCGTCTTATTGACGATGAAACACAGAAATTGCATCGGAATTAATTACAAAACGCACAATGCCGACTTAAGTACAAAACAACTGACCCTTCTTACTGTCAATTATTTGAACCGTTCATGTGACACTAGTTATAGATTCCGATGTTTCACTTCAGGTTTACTGTATCCCTCTGACCTTCTTATTGACGATGAAACACAGAAATTGCATCGGAATTAAGTACAAGAGGCACAACGCCGACTTAAGTACAAGAAAACAGACTCTTCTTACTGTCTAAGTTTTGAACCATTCCTGTGACACTAGTTATAGATTCCGATGCTTCACTTCAGGTTTACTGTATCCCTCTGACCTTCTTATTGGCGATGAAACACAGAAATTGCATCGGATTAAAATACAAATGGCACAATGCCGACCTAAGTACAAGAAAGCTGACTCTTCTTACTGTCTATGTTTTGAACCGTTCATGTGACACTAGTCATAGATTCCGATGCTTCACTTCAGGTTTACTGTATCCCTCTGACATTCTTATTGACGATGAAACACAGAAATTTCATCGGAATTAAATACAAAACTCACAATGCCGATTTAAGGACAAGAAAACTGACTCTTCTTACTGTCTATGTTTTGAACCATTCCTGTGACACTAGATATAGATTCCGATGCTTCACTTCAGGTTTACTGTATCCCTCTGACATTCTTATTGACGATGAAACACAGAAATTTCATCGGAATTAAATACAAAAGGCACAATGCCGATTTAAGGACAAGAAAACTGACTCTTCTTACTGTCTATGTTCGAACCATTCCTGTGACACTAGACATAGATTCCGATGCTTCACTTCAGGTTTACTGTATCCATCTGACCTTCTTATTGGCGATGAAACACAGAAATTGCATCCGAATTAAATACAAAAGCCACAATGCCGAATTATGGAGAAGAAAACTGACTCTTCTTACTGTCTATGTTTGAACCATTCATGTGACACTAGTTATAGATTCCGATGCTTCATTTCAGGTTGACTCTATCCCTCTGACCTTCTTGTTGTTGATGAAACACTGAAATTGCATCGGATTAAAATACAAATGGCACAATGCCGACCTAAGTACAAGAAAGCTGACTCTTCTTACTGTCTATGTTTTGAACCGTTCATGTGACACTAGTCATAGATTCCGATGCTTCACTTCAGGTTTACTGTATCCCTCTGACCTTCTTATTGACGATGAAACACAGAAATTGCATCGGAATTAAATACAAAAGGCACAATGCCGACTTAAGTACAAGAAAACTGACTCTTCTTACTGTCTATGTTTTGAACCATTCCTGTGACAATAGATATAGATGCCGATGCTTCACTTCAGGTTTACTGTATCCCTCTGACCTTCTTATTGACGATGAATCACAGAAATTGAATCGGAATTAAATACAAAAGGCCCAATGCCGACTTTAGTACAAGAAAACTGACTCTTTTTACAGTCTATGTTTTGAACCATTCCTGTGACACTAGATATAGGTTCCGATGCTTCACTTCAGGTTTACTGTATCCCTCTGACATTCTTATTGACGATGAAACACAGAAATTTCATCGGAATTAAATACAAAAGGCACAATGCCGATTTAAGGACAAGAAAACTGACTCTTCTTACTGTCTATGTTCGAACCATTCATGTGACACTAGTTATAGATTCCGATGCTTCACTTCAGGTTTACTGTATCACTCTGACCACCTTATTGTCGATGAAACACAGAAATATCATCGGAATTAAATACAAAAGACACAATGCCGACTTAAGTACAAGAAAACTGACTGTTCTTACTGTCTATGTTTTGAACCATTCCTGTGACTCTAGTTATAGATTCCGATGCTTCACTTCAGGTTTACTGTATCCCTCTCACCAACTTATTGCCGATGAAACACAGAAATATCATCGGAATTAAATACAAAAGGCACAATGCCGACTTAAGTACAAGAAAACTGACTCTTCTTACTGTCTATAATTTGAACCATTCCTGTGACACTAGTTATAGATTCCGATGCTTCACTTCAGGTTTACTGTATCCCTCTCACCTTCTTATTGACGATGAAACACACAAATTGCATCGGAATTAAATAAAAAATTCACAATGCCGACATAAGTACAAGGAAACTGACTCTTCTTACTGTCTATGCTTTTAACCATTCCTGTGACACTAGTTATAGATTCAGATGCTTCACCTCAGGTTTACTGTATCCCTCTGACCTTCTTATTGACGATGAAACACAGAAATTGCATCGGAAATAAATAGAAAAGACACAATGCCGACTTAAGTACAAGAAAACTGACTCTTCTTACTGTCTATGTTTTGAACCAATACTGTGACACTAGTTATAGATTCCGATGCTTCACTTCAGGTTTACTGTATCCCTCTGATCTTCTTATTGACGATGAAACACAGAAATTGCATCGGGGTTAAATACAAAAGGCACAATGCCGAGTTAAGTACAAGAAAACTGACTCTTCTTACTCTCTATGTTTTGAACCATTCCTGTGACACTAGTTATAGATTCTGATGCTTCACTTCATGTTTACTGTATCCCTCTGACCGTCTTATTGACGATGAAACACAGAAATTGCATCGGAATTAAATACAAAACGCACAGTGCCGACTTAAGTACAAAACAACTGACTCTTCTTACTGTCAATTATTTGAACCATTCATGTGACACTAGTTATAGATTCCGATGCTTCACTTCAGGTTTACTGTATCCCTCTGACCTTCTTATTGACGATGAAACACAGAAATTGCATCGGAATTTAATGCAAAAGGCACAATGCCGACTTAAGTACAAGAAAACTGACTCTTCTTACAGTCTATGTTTTGAACAATTCATGTGACACTAGTTATAGATTCCGATGCTTCACTTCAGGTTTACTGTATCCCTCTGACCATCTTATTGTCGATGAAACACAGAAAAATCATCGGAATTAAATACAAAAGGCACAATGCCGACTTAATTACAAGAAAACTAACTCTTGTTACTGTCTATGATTTGAACCATTCCTGTGACACTAGTTATAGATTCCGATGTTTCACTTCAGGTTTACTGTATCCCTCTGACCTTCTTATTGACGATGAAACACAGGAATTGCATCGGAATTAAATACAAAAGGCACAATGCCGGCTTAAGGACTAGAAAACTGACTCTTCTTACTGTCTATGTTCGAATGATTCATGTGACACTAGTTATAGATTCCGATGCTTCACTTCAGGTTTACTGTATCACTCTGACCACCTTATTGTCGATGAAACACAGAAATATCATCGGAATTAAATACAAAAGACACAATGCCGACTTAAGTACAAGAAAACTGACTGTTCTTACTGTCTATGTTTTGAACCATTCCTGTGACTCTAGTTATAGATTCCGATGCTTCACTTCAGGTTTACTGTATCCCTCTCACCATCTTATTGCCGATGAAACACAGAAATATCATCGGAATTAAATACAAAAGGCACAATGCCGACTTAAGTACAAGAAAACTGACTCTTCTTACTGTCTATAATTTGAACCATTCCTGTGACACTAGTTATAGATTCCGATGCTTCACTTCAGGTTTACTGTATCCCTCTCACCTTCTTATTGACGATGAAACACACAAATTGCATCGGAATTAAATAAAAAATTCACAATGCCGACATAAGTACAAGGAAACTGACTCTTCTTACTGTCTATGCTTTTAACCATTCCTGTGACACTAGTTATAGATTCAGATGCTTCACCTCAGGTTTACTGTATCCCTCTGACCTTCTTATTGACGATGAAACACAGAAATTGCATCGGAAATAAATAGAAAAGACACAATGCCGACTTAAGTACAAGAAAACTGACTCTTCTTACTGTCTATGTTTTGAACCAATACTGTGACACTAGTTATAGATTCCGATGCTTTACTTCAGGTTTACTGTATCCCTCTGATCTTCTTATTGACGATGAAACACAGAAATTGCATCGGGGTTAAATACAAAAGGCACAATGCCGAGTTAAGTACAAGAAAACTGACTCTTCTTACTCTCTATGTTTTGAACCATTCCTGTGACACTAGTTATAGATTCTGATGCTTCACTTCATGTTTACTGTATCCCTCTGACCGTCTTATTGACGATGAAACACAGAAATTGCATCGGAATTAAATACAAAACGCACAGTGCCGACTTAAGTACAAAACAACTGACTCTTCTTACTGTCAATTATTTGAACCATTCATGTGACACTAGTTATAGATTCCGATGCTTCACTTCAGGTTTACTGTATCCCTCTGACCTTCTTATTGACGATGAAACACAGAAATTGCATCGGAATTTAATGCAAAAGGCACAATGCCGACTTAAGTACAAGAAAACTGACTCTTCTTACAGTCTATGTTTTGAACAATTCATGTGACACTAGTTATAGATTCCGATGCTTCACTTCAGGTTTACTGTATCCCTCTGACCATCTTATTGTCGATGAAACACAGAAAAATCATCGGAATTAAATACAAAAGGCACAATGCCGACTTAATTACAAGAAAACTAACTCTTGTTACTGTCTATGATTTGAACCATTCCTGTGACACTAGTTATAGATTCCGATGTTTCACTTCAGGTTTACTGTATCCCTCTGACCTTCTTATTGACGATGAAACACAGAAATTGCATCGGAATTAAATACAAAAGGCACAATGCCGGCTTAAGGACTAGAAAACTGACTCTTCTTACTGTCTATGTTCGAATGATTCATGTGACACTAGTTATAGATTCCGATGCTTCACTTCAGGTTTACTGTATCCCTCTGACCACCTTATTGTCGATGAAACACAGAAATATCATCGGAATTAAATCCAAAAGGCACAATGCCGACTTAAGTACAAGAAAACTGACTCTTCTTACTGTCTATGTTTTGAACCATTCCTGTGACACTAGTTATAGATTCCGATGCTTCACTTCAGGTTTACTGTATCCCACTCACCATCTTATTGTCGATGAAACACAGAAATATCATCGGAATTAAATACAAAAGGCACAATGCCGACTTAAGTACAAGAAAACTGACTCTTCTTACTGTCTATAATTTGAACCATTCCTGTGACAGTAGTTCTAGATTCCGATGCTTCACTTCAGGTTTACTGTATCCCTCTGACCATCTTATTGTCGATGAAACACAGAAATATCATCGGAATTAAATACAAAAGGCACAATGCCGACTAAAGTACAAGAAAACTGACTCTTCTTACTGTCTATGTTTGGAACCATTCCTGTGACACTAGTTATAGATTCCGATGCTTCACTTCAGGTTTACTGTATCCCTCTCACCTTCTTATTGACGATGAAACACAGAAATTGCATCGGAATTAAATAGAAAAGGCACATTGCCGACTTAAGTACAAGAAAACTGACTCTTCCTACTGTCTATGTTTTTGACCATTCCTGTGACACTAGTTATAGATTCCGATGCTTCACCTCAGGTTTACTGTATCCCTCTGACCTTCTTATTGACGATGAAACACAGAAATTGCATCGGAAATAAATAGAAAAGGCACAATGCCGACTTAAGTACAAGAAAACTGACTCTTCTTACTGTCTATGTTTTGAACCATTACTGTGACACTAGTTATAGATTCCGATGCTTCGCTTCAGGTTTACTGTATCCCTCTGACCTTCTTATTGACGATGAAACAAAGAAATTGCATCGCAATTAAATACAAAAGGCACAATGCCGAGTTAAGTACAAGAAAACTGACTCTTCTTACTGTCTAAATTTGAACAATTCCTGTGACACCAGTTATAGATTCCGATGCTGCACTTCAGCTTTACAGTATCCCTCTGACCTTCTTATTGACGATGAAACACAGAAATTCCATCGGAATTAAATGCAAAAGGCACAATGCTGACTTAAGTACAAGAAAACTGACTCTTCTTACTGTCTATGATTTGAACCATTCCTGTGACACTAGTTATAGTTTCCGATGCTTCACTTCAGGTTTACTGTATCCCTCTGACGGTTTTATTGACGATGAAACACAGAAATTGCATCGGAATTAAATACAAAACGCACAATGTCGTCTTAAGTACAAAACAACTGACTCTTCTTACTGTCTATGATTTGAACCATTCATGTGACACAAGTTATAGATTCCGATGCTTCACTTCAGGTTTACTGTATCCCTCTGACCTTCTTATTGTTGATGAAACACTGAAATTGCATCGGAATAAAATACAAATGGCACAATGCCGACCTAAGTACAAGAAAACTGACTCTTCTTACTGTCTATATTTTGAACCATTCATGTGACACTAGTCATAGATTCCGATGCTTCACTTCAGATTTACTGTATCCCTCTGACCTTCTTATTGACGATGAAACACAGAAATTGCATCGGAATTAAATACAAAAGGCACAATGCCGACTTAAGTACAAGAAAACTGACTCTTCTTACTGTCTATGTTTTGAACCATTCCTGTGACAATAGATATAGATTCCGATGCTTCACTTCAGGTTTACTGTATCCCTCTGACCTTCTTATTGACGATGAATCACAGAAATTGAATCGGAATTAAATACAAAAGGCACAATGCCGACTTTAGTACAAGAAAACTGACTCTTTTTACAGTTTATGTTTTGAACCATTCCTGTGACACTAGATATAGATTCCGATGCTTCACTTCAGGTTTACTGTATCCCTCTGACCTTCTTATTGACGATGAGACACAGAAATTGCATCGGGGTTAAATACGAAAGGCACAATGCCGAGTTAAGTACAAGAAAACTGACTCTTCTTACTGTCTATGTTTTGAACCATTCCTGTGACACTAGTTATAGATTCTGATGCTTCACTTCATGTTTACTGTATCCCTCTGACCGTCTTATTGACGATGAAACACAGAAATTGCATCGGAATTAATTACAAAACGCACAATGCCGACTTAAGTACAAAACAACTGACCCTTCTTACTGTCAATTATTTGAACCATTCATGTGACACTAGTTATAGATTCCGATGTTTCACTTCAGGTTTACTGTATCCCTCTGACCTTCTTATTGACGATGAAACACAGAAATTGCATCGGAATTATCTACAAGAGGCACAATGCCGACTTAAGTACAAGAAAACTGACTCTTCTTACTGTCTATGTTTTGAACCATTCCTGTGACAATAGATACAGATTCCGATGCTTCACTTCAGGTTTACTGTATCCCTCTGACCTTCTTATTGACGATGTAACACAGAAATTGAATCGGAATTAAATACAAAAGGCACAATGCCGACTTTAGTACAAGAAAACTGACTCTTTTTACAGTCTATGTTTTGAACCATTCATGTGACACTAGTTATAGATTCCGATGTTTCACTTCAGGTTTACTGTATCCCTCTGACCTTCTTATTGGCGATGAAACACAGAAATTGCATCCGAATTAAATACAAAAGCCACAATGCCGAATTAAGGACAAGAAAACTGACTCTTCTTACTGTCTATGTTTGAACCATTCATGTGACACTAGTTATAGATCCGATGCTTCATTTCAGGTTGACTCTATCCCTCTGACCTTCTTGTTGTTGATGAAACACTGAAATTGCATCGGATTAAAATACAAATGGCACAATGCCGACCTAAGTACAAGAAAGCTGACTCTTCTTACTGTCTATGTTTTGAACCGTTCATGTGACACTAGTCATAGATTCCGATGCTTCACTTCAGGTTTACTGTATCCCTCTGACCTTCTTATTGACGATGAAACACAGAAATTGCATCGGAATTAAATACAAAAGGCACAATGCCGACTTAAGTACAAGAAAACTGACTCTTCTTACTGTCTATGTTTTGAACCATTCCTGTGACAATAGATATAGATGCCGATGCTTCACTTCAGGTTTACTGTATCCCTCTGACCTTCTTATTGACGATGAATCACAGAAATTGAATCGGAATTAAATACAAAAGGCCCAATGCCGACTTTAGTACAAGAAAACTGACTCTTTTTACAGTCTATGTTTTGAACCATTCCTGTGACACTAGATATAGATTCCGATGCTTCACTTCAGGTTTACTGTATCCCTCTGACATTCTTATTGACGATGAAACACAGAAATTGCATCGGAATTAAATACAAAAGGCACAATGCCGATTTAAGGACAAGAAAACTGACTCTTCTTACTGTCTATGTTCGAACCATTCATGTGACGCTAGTTATAGATTCCGATGCTTCACTTCAGGTTTACTGTATCACTCTGACCACCTTATTGTCGATGAAACACAGAAATATCATCGGAATTAAATACAAAAGACACAATGCCGACTTAAGTACAAGAAAACTGACTGTTCTTACTGTCTATGTTTTGAACCATTCCTGTGACTCTAGTTATAGATTCCGATGCTTCACTTCAGGTTTACTGTATCCCTCTCACCATCTTATTGCCGATGAAACACAGAAATATCATCGGAATTAAATACAAAAGGCACAATGCCGACTTAAGTACAAGAAAACTGACTCTTCTTACTGTCTATAATTTGAACCATTCCTGTGACACTAGTTATAGATTCCGATGCTTCACTTCAGGTTTACTGTATCCCTCTCACCTTCTTATTGACGATGAAACACACAAATTGCATCGGAATTAAATAAAAAATTCACAATGCCGACATAAGTACAAGGAAACTGACTCTTCTTACTGTCTATGCTTTTAACCATTCCTGTGACACTAGTTATAGATTCAGATGCTTCACCTCAGGTTTACTGTATCCCTCTGACCTTCTTATTGACGATGAAACACAGAAATTGCATCGGAAATAAATAGAAAAGACACAATGCCGACTTAAGTACAAGAAAACTGACTCTTCTTACTGTCTATGTTTTGAACCAATACTGTGACACTAGTTATAGATTCCGATGCTTCACTTCAGGTTTACTGTATCCCTCTGATCTTCTTATTGACGATGAAACACAGAAATTGCATCGGGGTTAAATACAAAAGGCACAATGCCGAGTTAAGTACAAGAAAACTGACTCTTCTTACTGTCTATGTTTTGAACCATTCCTGTGACACTAGTTATAGATTCTGATGCTTCACTTCATGTTTACTGTATCCCTCTGACCGTCTTATTGACGATGAAACACAGAAATTGCATCGGAATTAAATACAAAACGCACAGTGCCGACTTAAGTACAAAACAACTGACTCTTCTTACTGTCAATTATTTGAACCATTCATGTGACACTAGTTATAGATTCCGATGCTTCACTTCAGGTTTACTGTATCCCTCTGACCTTCTTATTGACGATGAAACACAGAAATTGCATCGGAATTTAATGCAAAAGGCACAATGCCGACTTAAGTACAAGAAAACTGACTCTTCTTACAGTCTATGTTTTGAACAATTCATGTGACACTAGTTATAGATTCCGATGCTTCACTTCAGGTTTACTGTATCCCTCTGACCATCTTATTGTCGATGAAACACAGAAAAATCATCGGAATTAAATACAAAAGGCACAATGCCGACTTAATTACAAGAAAACTAACTCTTGTTACTGTCTATGATTTGAACCATTCCTGTGACACTAGTTATAGATTCCGACGTTTCACTTCAGGTTTACTGTATCCCTCTGACCTTCTTATTGACGATGAAACACAGAAATTGCATCGGAATTAAATACAAAAGGCACAATGCCGACTAAAGTACAAGAAAACTGACTCTTCTTACTGTCTATGTTTGGAACCATTCCTGTGACACTAGTTATAGATTCCGATGCTTCACTTCAGGTTTACTGTATCCCTCTCACCTTCTTATTGACGATGAAACACAGAAATTGCATCGGAATTATGTACAAGAGGCACAATGCCGACTTAAGTACAAGAAAACTGACTCTTCTTACTGTCTATGTTTTGAACCATTCCTGTGACAATAGATATAGATGCCGATGCTTCACTTCAGGTTTACTGTATCCCTCTGACCTTCTTATTGACGATGAATCACAGAAATTGAATCGGAATTAAATACAAAAGGCCCAATGCCGACTTTAGTACAAGAAAACTGACTCTTTTTACAGTCTATGTTTTGAACCATTCCTGTGACACTAGATATAGATTCCGATGCTTCACTTCAGGTTTACTGTATCCCTCTGACATTCTTATTGACGATGAAACACAGAAATTGCATCGGAATTAAATACAAAAGGCACAATGCCGATTTAAGGACAAGAAAACTGACTCTTCTTACTGTCTATGTTCGAACCATTCATGTGACACTAGTTATAGATTCCGATGCTTCACTTCAGGTTTACTGTATCACTCTGACCACCTTATTGTCGATGAAACACAGAAATATCATCGGAATTAAATACAAAAGACACAATGCCGACTTAAGTACAAGAAAACTGACTGTTCTTACTGTCTATGTTTTGAACCATTCCTGTGACTCTAGTTATAGATTCCGATGCTTCACTTCAGGTTTACTGTATCCCTCTCACCATCTTATTGCCGATGAAACACAGAAATATCATCGGAATTAAATACAAAAGGCACAATGCCGACTTAAGTACAAGAAAACTGACTCTTCTTACTGTCTATAATTTGAACCATTCCTGTGACACTAGTTATAGATTCCGATGCTTCACTTCAGGTTTACTGTATCCCTCTCACCTTCTTATTGACGATGAAACACACAAATTGCATCGGAATTAAATAAAAAATTCACAATGCCGACATAAGTACAAGGAAACTGACTCTTCTTACTGTCTATGCTTTTAACCATTCCTGTGACACTAGTTATAGATTCAGATGCTTCACCTCAGGTTTACTGTATCCCTCTGACCTTCTTATTGACGATGAAACACAGAAATTGCATCGGAAATAAATAGAAAAGACACAATGCCGACTTAAGTACAAGAAAACTGACTCTTCTTACTGTCTATGTTTTGAACCAATACTGTGACACTAGTTATAGATTCCGATGCTTCACTTCAGGTTTACTGTATCCCTCTGATCTTCTTATTGACGATGAAACACAGAAATTGCATCGGGGTTAAATACAAAAGGCACAATGCCGAGTTAAGTACAAGAAAACTGACTCTTCTTACTGTCTATGTTTTGAACCATTCCTGTGACACTAGTTATAGATTCTGATGCTTCACTTCATGTTTACTGTATCCCTCTGACCGTCTTATTGACGATGAAACACAGAAATTGCATCGGAATTAAATACAAAACGCACAGTGCCGACTTAAGTACAAAACAACTGACTCTTCTTACTGTCAATTATTTGAACCATTCATGTGACACTAGTTATAGATTCCGATGCTTCACTTCAGGTTTACTGTATCCCTCTGACCTTCTTATTGACGATGAAACACAGAAATTGCATCGGAATTTAATGCAAAAGGCACAATGCCGACTTAAGTACAAGAAAACTGACTCTTCTTACAGTCTATGTTTTGAACAATTCATGTGACACTAGTTATAGATTCTGATGCTTCACTTCAGGTTTACTGTATCCCTCTGACCATCTTATTGTCGATGAAACACAGAAAAATCATCGGAATTAAATACAAAAGGCACAATGCCGACTTAATTACAAGAAAACTAACTCTTGTTACTGTCTATGATTTGAACCATTCCTGTGACACTAGTTATAGATTCCGACGTTTCACTTCAGGTTTACTGTATCCCTCTGACCTTCTTATTGACGATGAAACACAGAAATTGCATCGGAATTAAATACAAAAGGCACAATGCCGACTAAAGTACAAGAAAACTGACTCTTCTTACTGTCTATGTTTGGAACCATTCCTGTGACACTAGTTATAGATTCCGATGCTTCACTTCAGGTTTACTGTATCCCTCTCACCTTCTTATTGACGATGAAACACAGAAATTGCATCGGAATTAAATAGAAAAGGCACATTGCCGACTTAAGTACAAGAAAACTGACTCTTCCTACTGTCTATGTTTTTGACCATTCCTGTGACACTAGTTATAGATTCCGATGCTTCACCTCAGGTTTATTGTATCCCTCTGACCTTCTTATTGACGATGAAACACAGAAATTGCATCGGAAATAAATAGAAAAGGCACAATGCCGACTTAAGTACAAGAAAACTGACTCTTCTTACTGTCTATGTTTTGAACCATTACTGTGACACTAGTTATAGATTCCGATGCTTCACTTCAGGTTTACTGTATCCCTCTGACCTTCTTATTGACGATGAAACAAAGAAATTGCATCGCAATTAAATACAAAAGGCACAATGCCGAGTTAAGTACAAGAAAACTGACTCTTCTTACTGTCTAAATTTGAACAATTCCTGTGACACCAGTTATAGATTCCGATGCTGCACTTCAGCTTTACAGTATCCCTCTGACCTTCTTATTGACGATGAAACACAGAAATTGCATCGGAAATAAATACAAAAGGCACAATGCCGACTTAAGTACAAGAAAACTGATTCTTTTCAAAGTCTATGTTTTGAACCATTCCTGTGACACTAGATATAGATTCCGATGCTTCACTTCAGGTTTACTGTATCCCTCTGACCTTCTTATTGGCGATGAAACACAGAAATTGCATCGGAATTAAATACAAAAGCCACAATGCCGATTTAAGGACAAGAAAACTGACTCTTCTTACTGTCTATGTTTGAACCATTCATGTGACACTAGTTATAGATTCCGATGCTTCATTTCAGGTTTACTCTATCCCTCTGACCTTCTTATTGTTGATGAAACACTGAAATTGCATCGGAATAAAATACAAATGGCACAATGCCGACCTAAGTACAAGAAAACTGACTCTTCTTACTGTCTATATTTTGAACCATTCATGTGACACTAGTCATAGATTCCGATGCTTCACTTCAGATTTACTGTATCCCTCTGACCTTCTTATTGACGATGAAACACAGAAATTGCATCGGAATTATGTACAAGAGGCACAATGCCGACTTAAGTACAAGAAAACTGACTCTTCTTACTGTCTATGTTTTGAACCATTCCTGTGACAATAGATATAGATTCCGATGCTTCACTTCAGGTTTACTGTATCCCTCTGACCTTCTTATTGACGATGTATCACAGAAATTGAATCGGAATTAAATACAAAAGGCACAATGCCGACTTTAGTACAAGAAAACTGACTCTTTTTACAGTCTATGTTTTGAACCATTCCTGTGACACTAGATATAGATTCCGATGCTTCACTTCAGGTTTACTGTATCCATCTGACCTTCTTATTGGCGATGAAACACAGAAATTGCATCCGAATTAAATACAAAAGCCACAATGCCGAATTAAGGACAAGAAAACTGACTCTTCTTACTGTCTATGTTTTGAACCGTTCATGTGACACTAGTCATAGATTCCGATGCTTCACTTCAGGTTTACTGTATCCCTCTGACCGTCTTATTGACGATGAAACACAGAAATTGCATCGGAATTAATTACAAAACGCACAATGCCGACTTAAGTACAAAACAACTGACCCTTCTTACTGTCAATTATTTGAACCATTCATGTGACACTAGTTATAGATTCCGATGTTTCACTTCAGGTTTACTGTATCCCTCTGACCTTCTTATTGACGATGAAACACAGAAATTGCATCGGAATTATGTACAAGAGGCACAATGCCGACTTAAGTACAAGAAAACTGACTCTTCTTACTGTCTATGTTTTGAACCATTCCTGTGACAATAGATATAGATTCCGATGCTTCACTTCAGGTTTACTGTATCCCTCTGACCTTCTTATTGACGATGTATCACAGAAATTGAATCGGAATTAAATACAAAAGGCACAATGCCGACTTTAGTACAAGAAAACTGACTCTTTTTACAGTCTATGTTTTGAACCATTCCTGTGATACTAGATATAGATTCCGATGCTTCACTTCAGGTTTACTGTATCCATCTGACCTTCTTATTGGCGATGAAACACAGAAATTGCATCCGAATTAAATACAAAAGCCACAATGCCGAATTAAGGACAAGAAAACTGACTCTTCTTACTGTCTATGTTTGAACCATTCATGTGACACTAGTTATAGATTCCGATGCTTCATTTCAGGTTGACTCTATCCCTCTGACCTTCTTGTTGTTGATGAAACACTGAAATTGCATCGGATTAAAATACAAATGGCACAATGCCGACCTAAGTACAAGAAAGCTGACTCTTCTTACTGTCTATGTTTTGAACCGTTCATGTGACACTAGTCATAGATTCCGATGCTTCACTTCAGGTTTACTGTATCCCTCTGACCTTCTTATTGACGATGAAACACAGAAATTGCATCGGAATTAAATACAAAAGGCACAATGCCGACTTAAGTACAAGAAAACTGACTCTTCTTACTGTCTATGTTTTGAACCATTCCTGTGACAATAGATATAGATGCCGATGCTTCACTTCAGGTTTACTGTATCCCTCTGACCTTCTTATTGACGATGAATCACAGAAATTGAATCGGAATTAAATACAAAAGGCCCAATGCCGACTTTAGTACAAGAAAACTGACTCTTTTTACAGTCTATGTTTTGAACCATTCCTGTGACACTAGATATAGATTCCGATGCTTCACTTCAGGTTTACTGTATCCCTCTGACATTCTTATTGACGATGAAACACAGAAATTGCATCGGAATTAAATACAAAAGGCACAATGCCGATTTAAGGACAAGAAAACTGACTCTTCTTACTGTCTATGTTCGAACTATTCATGTGACACTAGTTATAGATTCCGATGCTTCACTTCAGGTTTACTGTATCACTCTGACCACCTTATTGTCGATGAAACACAGAAATATCATCGGAATTAAATACAAAAGACACAATGCCGACTTAAGTACAAGAAAACTGACTGTTCTTACTGTCTATGTTTTGAACCATTCCTGTGACTCTAGTTATAGATTCCGATGCTTCACTTCAGGTTTACTGTATTCCTCTCACCATCTTATTGCCGATGAAACACAGAAATATCATCGGAATTAAATACAAAAGGCACAATGCCGACTTAAGTACAAGAAAACTGACTCTTCTTACTGTCTATAATTTGAACCATTCCTGTGACACTAGTTATAGATTCCGATGCTTCACTTCAGGTTTACTGTATCCCTCTCACCTTCTTATTGACGATGAAACACACAAATTGCATCGGAATTAAATAAAAAATTCACAATGCCGACATAAGTACAAGGAAACTGACTCTTCTTACTGTCTATGCTTTTAACCATTCCTGTGACACTAGTTACAGATTCAGATGCTTCACCTCAGGTTTACTGTATCCCTCAGACCTTCTTATTGACGATGAAACACAGAAATTGCATCGGAAATAAATAGAAAAGACACAATGCCGACTTAAGTACAAGAAAACTGACTCTTCTTACTGTCTATGTTTTGAACCAATACTGTGACACTAGTTATAGATTCCGATGCTTCACTTCAGGTTTACTGTATCCCTCTGATCTTCTTATTGACGATGAAACACAGAAATTGCATCGGGGTTAAATACAAAAGGCACAATGCCGAGTTAAGTACAAGAAAACTGACTCATCTTACTGTCTATGTTTTGAACCATTCCTGTGACACTAGTTATAGATTCTGATGCTTCACTTCATGTTTACTGTATCCCTCTGACCGTCTTATTGACGATGAAACACAGAAATTGCATCGGAATTAAATACAAATTCGCACAGTGCCGACTTAAGTACAAAACAACTGACTCTTCTTACTGTCAATTATTTGAACCATTCATGTGACACTAGTTATAGATTCCGATGCTTCACTTCAGGTTTACTGTATCCCTCTGACCTTCTTATTGACGATGAAACACAGAAATTGCATCGGAATTTAATGCAAAAGGCACAATGCCGACTTAAGTACAAGAAAACTGACTCTTCTTACAGTCTATGTTTTGAACAATTCATGTGACACTAGTTATAGATTCCGATGCTTCACTTCAGGTTTACTGTGTCCCTCTGACCATCTTATTGTCGATGAAACACAGAAAAATCATCGGAATTAAATACAAAAGGCACAATGCCGACTTAATTACAAGAAAACTAACTCTTGTTACTGTCTATGATTTGAACCATTCCTGTGACACTAGTTATAGATTCCGATGTTTCACTTCAGGTTTACTGTATCCCTCTGACCTTCTTATTGACGATGAAACACAGTAATTGCATCGGAATTAAATACAAAAGGCACAATGCCGGCTTAAGGACTAGAAAACTGACTCTTCTTACTGTCTATGTTCGAATGATTCATGTGACACTAGTTATAGATTCCGATGCTTCACTTCAGGTTTACTGTATCCCTCTGACCACCTTATTGTCGATGAAACACAGAAATATCATCGGAATTAAATCCAAAAGGCACAATGCCGACTTAAGTACAAGAAAACTGACTCTTCTTACTGTCTATGTATTGAACCATTCCTGTGACACTAGTTATAGATTCCGATGCTTCACTTCAGGTTTACTGTATCCCACTCACCATCTTATTGTCGATGAAACACAGAAATATCATCGGAATTAAATACAAAAGGCACAATGCCGACTTAAGTACAAGAAAACTGACTCTTCTTACTGTCTATAATTTGAACCATTCCTGTGACAGTAGTTCTAGATTCCGATGCTTCACTTCAGGTTTACTGTATCCCTCTGACCATCTTATTGTCGATGAAACACAGAAATATCATCGGAATTAAATACAAAAGGCACAATGCCGACTAAAGTACAAGAAAACTGACTCTTCCTACTGTCTATGTTTTTGACCATTCCTGTGACACTAGTTATAGATTCCGATGCTTCACCTCAGGTTTACTGTATCCCTCTGACCTTCTTATTGACGATGAAACACAGAAATTGCATCGGAAATAAATAGAAAAGGCACAATGCCGACTTAAGTACAAGAAAACTGACTCTTCTTACTGTCTATGTTTTGAACCATTACTGTGACACTAGTTATAGATTCCGATGCTTCACTTCAGGTTTACTGTATCCCTCTGACCTTCTTATTGACGATGAAACAAAGAAATTGCATCGCAATTAAATACAAAAGGCACAATGCCGAGTTAAGTACAAGAAAACTGACTCTTCTTACTGTCTAAATTTGAACAATTCCTGTGACACCAGTTATAGATTCCGATGCTGCACTTCAGCTTTACAGTATCCCTCTGACCTTCTTATTGACGATGAAACACAGAAATTCCATCGGAATTAAATACAAAAGGCACAATGCTGACTTAAGTACAAGAAAACTGACTCTTCTTACTGTCTATGATTTGAACCATTCCTGTGACACTAGTTATAGTTTCCGATGCTTCACTTCAGGTTTACTGTATCCCTCTGACGGTTTTATTGACGATGAAACACAGAAATTGCATCGGAATTAAATACAAAACGCACAATGTCGACTTAGGTACAAAACAACTGACTCTTCTTACTGTCTATGATTTGAACCATTCATGTGACACAAGTTATAGATTCCGATGCTTCACTTCAGGTTTACTGTATCAATCTGACCTTCTTATTGACGATGAAACACAGAAAATGCATCGGAATTATATACAAAAGGCACAATGCCGACTTAAGTACAAGAAAACTGACTCTTCTTACTGTCTATTTTTGAACCATTCATGTGACACTAGTTATAGATTCCGATGCTTCACTTCTGGTTTACTGTATCCCTCTGACCTTCTTATTAACGTGAAACACAGAAATTGCATCGGAATTAAATACAAAAGGCACAATGCCGGCTTAAGGACAAGAAAACTGACTCTTCTTACTGTCTATGTTTGAACCATTCATGTGACACTAATTAGAGATTCCGATGCTTCATTTCAGGTTTACTCTATCCCTCTGACCTTCTTATTGTTGATGAAACACAGAAATTGCATCGGAATTAAATGCAAAAGGCACAATGCCGACTTTAGTACAAGAAAACTGACTCTTCTTACAGTCTATGTTTTGAACAATTCATGTGACACTAGTTATAGATTCCGATGCTTCACTTCATTTTTACTGTATCCCTCTGACCATCTTATTGTCGATGAAACACAGAAATATCATCGGAATTAAATACAAAAGGCACAATGCCGACTTAATTTCAAGAAAACTAACTCTTGTTACTGTCTATGATTTGAACCATTCCTGTGACACTAGTTATAGATTCCGATGTTTCACTTCAGGTTTACTGTATCCCTCTGACCTTCTTATTGACGATGAAACACAGAAATTGCATCGGAATTAAATACAAAAGGCACAATGCCGACTTAAGTACAAGAAAACTGACTCTTCTTACTGTCTATGATTTTAACCATTCCTGAGACACTAGTTATAGATTACGATGCTTCACCTCAGGTTTACTGTATCCCTCTGACCTTCTTAATGACGATGAAACACAGAAATTGCATCCGAAATAAATAGAAAAGGCACAATGCCGACTTAAGTACAAGAAAACTGACTCTTCTTACTGTCTATGTTTTGAACCATTACTGTGGCACTAGTTATAGATTCCGATGCTTCACTTCAGGTTTACTGTATCCCTCTGACCTTCTTATTGACGATGAAACACAGAAATTGCATCGGAATTAAATACAAAAGGCACAATGCCGAGTTAAGTACAAGAAAACTGACTCTTCTTACTGTCTAAGTTTGAAACATTCCTGTGACACTAGTTATAGATTCCGATACTTCACTTCAGCTTTACAGTATCCCTCTGACCTTCTTATTGACGATGAAACACAGAAATTGCATCGGAATTAAATACAGAGGGCACAATGCCGGCTTAAGGACCAGAAAACTGACTCTTCTTACTGTCTATGTTCGAACGATTCATGTGACACTAGTTATAGATTCCGATGCTTCACTTCAGGTTTACTGTATCCCTCTGTCCACCTTATTGTCGATGAAACACAGAAATATCATCGGAATTAAATCCAAAAGACACAATGCCGACTTAAGTACAAGAAAACTGACTCTTCTTACTGTCAATGTTTTGAACCATTCCTGTGACACTAGTTATAGATTCCGATGCTTCACTTCAGGTTTACTGTAATCCACTCACCATCTTATTGTCAATGAAACACAGAAATATCATCGGAATTAAATACAAAAGGCACAATGCCGACTTAAGTACAAGAAAACTGACTCTTCTTACTGTCTATAATTTGAAACATTCCTGTGACACTAGTTATAGATTCCGATGCTTCACTTCAGGTTTACTGTATCCCTCTGACCATCTTATTGTCGATGAAACACAGAAATATCATCGGAATTAAATACAAAAGGCACAATGCCGACTAAAGTACAAGAAAACTGACTCTTCTTACTGTCTATGTTTTGAACCATTCCTGTGACACTAGTTATAGATTCCGATGCTTCACTTCAGGTTTACTGTATCCCTCTCACTTTCTTATTGACGATGAAACACAGAAATTGCATCGGAATTAAATAGAAAAGGCACATTGCCGACTTAAGTACAAGAAAACTGACGCTTCCTACTGTCAATGTTTTTGACCATTCCTGTGACACTAGTTATAGATTCCGATGCTTCACCTCAGGTTTACTGTACCACTCTGACCTTCTTATTGACGATGAAACACAGAAATTGCATCGGAAATAAATAGAAAAGGCACAATGCCGACTTAAGTACAAGAAAACTGACTCTTCTTACTGTCTATGTTTTGAACCATTTTTGTGACACTAGTTATAGATTCCGATGCTTCACTTCAGGTTTACTGTATCCCTCTGACCTTCTTATTGACGATGAAACAAAGAAATTGCATCGCAATTAAATATAAAAGGCACAATGCTGAGTTAAGTACCAGAAAACTGACTCTTCTTACTGTCTAAATTTGAACAATTCCTGTGACACCAGTTATAGATTCCGATGCTGCACTTCAGCTTTACAGTATCCCTCTGACCTTCTTATTGACGATGAAACACAGAAATTCCATCGGAATTAAATTCAAAAGGCACAATGCTGACTTAAGTACAAGAAAACTGACTCTTCTTACTGTCTATGTTTTGAACCAATCCTGTGGCACTAGTTATAGATTCCGATGCTTCACTTCATGTTTACTGTATCCCTCTGACCGTCTTATTGACGATGAAACACAGAAATTGCATCGGAATTAAATACAAAACGCACAATGCCGACTTAAGTACAACACAACTGACTCTTCTTACTGTCTATGATTTGAACCATTCATGTGACACAAGTTACAGATTCCGATGCTTCACTTCACGTTTACTGTATCCCTCTGACCTTCTTATTGACGATGAAACACAGAAAATGCATCGGAATTAAATACAAAAGGCACAATGCCGACTTAAGTACAAGAAAACTGACTCTTCTTACTGTCTAGTTTTGAACCATTCATGTGACACTAGTTATAGATTCCGATGCTTCACTTCTGGTTTACTGTATACCTCTGACCTTCTTATTGACGATGAAACACAGAAATTGCATCGGAATTAAATACAAAAGGCACAATGCCGGCTTAAGGACAAGAAAACTGACTCTTCTTACTGTCTATGTTTGAACCATTCATGTGACACTAGTTAGAGATTCCGATACTTCATTTCAGGTTTACTCTATCCCTCTGACCTTCTTATTGTTGATGAAACACAGAAATTGCATCGGAATTAAATGCAAAAGGCACAATGCCGACTTAAGTACAAGAAAACTGACTCTTCTTACAGTCTATGTTTTGAACAATTCATGTGACACTAGTTAAAGATTCCGATGCCTCACTTCAGGTTTACTGAATCCCTCTGACCATCTTATTGTCGATGAAACACAGAAATACCATCGGAATTAAATACAAAAGGCACAATGCCGACTTAAGTACAAGAAAACTAACTCTTGTTACTGTCTATGATTTGAACCATTCCGGTGACACTAGTTATAGATTCCGATGCTTCACCTCAGGTTTACTGTATCCCTCTGACCTTCTTAATGACGATGCAACACAGAAATTGCATCGGAAATAAATAGAAAAGTCACAATGCCGACTTAAGTACAAGAAAACTGACTCTTCTTACTGTCTATGTTTTGAACCAATCCTGTGACACTAGTTATAGATTCCGATGCTTCACTTCTGGTTTACCGTATACCTCTGACCTTCTTATTGACGATGAAACACAGAAATTGCATCGGAATTAAATACAAAAGGCACAATGCCGGCTTAAGGACAAGAAAACTGACTCTTCTTACTGTCTATGTTTGAACCATTCATGTGACACTAGTTACAGATTCCGATGCTTCATTTCAGGTTTACTCTATCCCTCTGACCTTCTTATTGTTGATGAAACACAGAAATTGCATCGGAATTAAATGCAAAAGGCACAATGCCGACTTAAGTACAAGAAAACTGACTCCTCTTACAGTCTATGTTTTGAACAATTCATGTGACACTAGTTATAGATTCCGATGCCTCACTTCAGGTTTACTGTATCCCTCTGACCATCTTATTGTCGATGAAACACAGAAATATCATCGGAATTAAATACAAAAGGCACAATGCCGACTTAAGTACAAGAAAACTAACTCTTGTTAATGTCTATGATTTGAACCATTCCTGTGACACTAGTTATAGATTCCGATGTTTCACTTCAGGTTTACTGTATCCCTCTGATCTTCTTATTGACGATGAAACACAGAAATTGCATCGGAATTGAATACAAAAGGCACAATGCCGACTTAAGTACAAGAAAACTGACTCTTCTTACTGTCTATGCTTTTAACCATTCCTGAGACACTAGTTATAGATTCCGATGCTTCACCTCAGGTTTACTATATCCCTCTGACCTTCTTAATGACGATGAAACACAGAAACTGCATCGGAAATAATTAGAAAAGGCACAATGCCGACTTAATTACAAGAAATCTGACTGTTCTTACTTTCTATGTTTTGAACCATTACTGTGGCACTAGTTATAGATTGCGATGCTTCTCTTCAGGTTTACTGTATCCCTCTGACCTTCTTATTGACGATGAAACACAGAAATTGCATCGGAATTAAATACAAAAGGCACAATGCCGATTTAAGTACAAGAAAACTGACTCTTCTTACTGTCTAAGTTTGAAACATTCCTGTGACACTAGTTATAGATTCCGATACTTCACTTCAGCTTTACAGTATCCCTCTGACCTTCTTATTGACGATGAAACACAGAAATTGCATCGGAATTAAATGCAGAGGGCACAATGCCGGCTTAAGGACTAGAAAACTGACTCTTCTTACTGTCTATGTTCGAACGATTCATGTGACACTAGTTATAGATTCCGATGCTTCACTTCAGGTTTACTGTATACCTCTGACCACCTTATTGTCGATGAAACACAGAAATATCATCGGAATTAAATCCAAAAGACACAATGCCGACTTAAGTACAAGAAAACTGACTCTTCTTACTGTCTATGTTTTGAACCATTCCTGTGACACTAGTTATAGATTCCGATGCTTCACTTCAGGTTTACTGTAATCCACCCACCATCTCATTGTCAATGAAACACAGAAATATCATCGGAATTAAATACAAAAGGCACAATGCCGACTTAAGTACAAAAAACTGACTCTTCTTACTGTCTATAATTTGAACCATTCCTGTGACACTAGTTATAGATTCCGATGCTTCACTTCAGGTTTACTGTATCCCTCTGACCATCTTATTGTCGATAAAACACAGAAATATCATCGGAATTAAATACAAAAGGCACAATGCCGACTAAAGTACAAGAAAACTGACTCTTCTTACTGTCTATGTTTTGAACCATTCCTGTGACACTAGTTATAGATTCCGATGCTTCACTTCAGGTTTACTGTATCCCTCTCACCTTCATATTGACGATGAAACACAGAAATTGCATCGGAATTAAATAGAAAAAGCACATTGCCGACTTAAGTACAAGAAAACTGACGCTTCCTACTGTCTATGTTTTTGACCATTCCTGTGACACTAGTTATAGATTCCGATGCTTCACCTCAGGTTTACTGTATCCCTCTGACCTTCTTATTGACGATGAAACACAGAAATTGCATCGGAAATAAATAGAAAAGGCACAATGCCGACTTAAGTACAAGAAAACTGACTCTTCTTACTGTCTATGTTTTGAAACATTACTGTGACACTAGTTATAGATTCCGATGCTTCACTTCAGGTTTACTGTATCCCTCTGACCTTCTTATTGACGATGAAACAAAGAAATTGCATCGCAATTAAATACAAAAGGCACAATGCCGAGTTAAGTACCAGAAAACTGACTCTTCTTACTGTCTAAATTTGAACAATTCCTGTGACACCAGTTATAGATTCCGATGCTGCACTTCAGCTTTACAGTATCCCTCTGACCTTCTTATTGACGATGAAACACAGAAATTCCATCGGAATTAAATACAAAAGGCACAATGCTGACTTAAGTACAAGAAAACTGACTCTTCTTACTGTCTATGATTTGAACCAATCCTGTGACACTAGTTATAGATTCCGATGCTTCACTTCAGGTTTACTGTATCCCTCTGACCGTCGTATTGACGATGAAACACAGAAATTGCATCGGAATTAAATACAAAACGCACAATGCCGACTTAAGTACAAAACAACTGACTCTTCTTACTGTCTATGATTTGAACCATTCATGTGACACAAGTACAGATTCCGATGCTTCACTTCACGTTTACTGTATCCCTCTGACCTTCTTATTGACGATGAAACACAGAAAATGCATCGGAATTAAATACAAAAGGCACAATGCCGACTTAAGTACAAGAAAACTGACTCTTCTTACTGTCTATTTTTGAACCATTCATGTGACACTAGTTATAGATTCCGATGCTTCACTTCTGGTTTACTGTATACCTCTGACCTTCTTATTGACGATGAAACACAGAAATAGCATCGGAATTAAATACAAAAGGCACAATGCCGGCTTAAGGACAAGAAAACTGACTCTTCTTACTGTCTATGTTTGAACCATTCATGTGACACTAGTTACAGATTCCGATGCTTCATTTCAGGTTTACTCTATCCCTCTGACCTTCTTATTGTTGATGAAACACAGAAATTGCATCGGAATTAAATGCAAAAGGCACAATGCCGACTTAAGTACAAGAAAACTGACTCTTCTTACAGTCTATGTTTTGAACAATTCATGTGACACTAGTTATAGATTCCGATGCCTCACTTCAGGTTTACTGTATCCCTCTGACCATCTTATTGTCGATGAAACACAGAAATATCATCGGAATTAAATACAAAAGGCACAATGCCGACTTAAGTACAAGAAAACTAACTCTTGTTAATGTCTATGATTTGAACCATTCCTGTGACACTAGTTATAGATTCCGATGTTTCACTTCAGGTTTACTGTATCCCTCTGATCTTCTTATTGACGATGAAACACAGAAATTGCATCGGAATTGAATACAAAAGGCACAATGCCGACTTAAGTACAAGAAAACTGACTCTTCTTACTGTCTATGCTTTTAACCATTCCTGAGACACTAGTTATAGATTTCGATGCTTCACCTCCGGTTTACTATATCCCTCTGACCTTCTTAATGACGATGAAATACAGAAACTGCATCGGAAATAAATAGAAAAGGCACAATGCCGACTTAAGTACAAGAAAACTGACTCTTGTTACTGTCAATGCGTTGAACCATTCCTGTGACACTAGTTATAGATTCCGATGCTTCACTTCAGGTTTACTGTATCCCTCTGACCACCTTATTGTCGATGAAACACAGAAATATCATCGGAATTAAATCCAAAAGACACAATGCCGACTTAAGTACAAGAAAAGTGACTCTTCTTACTGTCTATGTTTTGAACCATTCCTGTGACACTAGTTATAGATTCCGATGCTTCACTTCAGGTTTACTGTAATCCACTCACCATCTTATTGTCAATGAAACAAAGAAATATCATCGGAATTAAATACAAAAGGCACAATGCCGACTTAAGTACAAGAAAACTGACTCTTCTTACTGTCTATAATTTGAACCATTCCTGTGACACTAGTTATAGATTCCGATGCTTCACTTCAGGTTTACTGTATCCCTCTGACCATCTTATTGTCGATGAAACACAGAAATATCATCGGAATTAAATACAAAAGGCACAATGCCGACTAAAGTACAAGAAAACTGACTCTTCTTACTGTCTATGTTTTGAACCATTCCTGTGACACTAGTTATAGATTCCGATGCTTCACTTCAGGTTTACTGTATCCCTCTCACCTTCATATTGACGATGAAACACAGAAATTGCATCGGAATTAAATAGAAAAAGCACATTGCCGACTTAAGTACAAGAAAACTGACGCTTCCTACTGTCTATGTTTTTGACCATTCCTGTGACACTAGTTATAGATTCCGATGCTTCACCTCAGGTTTACTGGATCCCTCTGACCTTCTTATTGACGATGAAACACAGAAATTGCATCGGAAATAAATAGAAAAGGCACAATGCCGACTTAAGTACAAGAAAACTGACTCTTCTTACTGTCTATGTTTTGAACCATTACTGTGACACTAGTTATAGATTCCGATGCTTCACTTCAGGTTTACTGTATCCCTCTGACCTTCTTATTGACGATGAAACAAAGAAATTGCATCGCAATTAAATACAAAAGGCACAATGCCGAGTTAAGTACCAGAAAACTGACTCTTCTTACTGTCTAAATTTGATCAATTCCTGTGACACCAGTTATAGATTCCGATGCTTCACTTCAGCTTTACAGTATCCCTCTGACCTTCTTATTGACGATGAAACATAGAAATTCCATCGGAATTAAATAAAAAAGGCACAATGCTGACTTAAGTATAAGAAAACTGACTCTTCTTACTGTCTATGTTTTGAACCAATCCTGTGACACTAGTTATAGGTTCCGATGCTTCACTTCAGGTTTACTGTATCCCTCTGACCGTCTTATTGACGATGAAACACAGAAATAGCATCGGAATTAAATACAAAACGCACAATGCCGACTTAAGTACAAAACAACTGACTCTTCTTACTGTCTATGATTTGAACCATTCATGTGACACAAGTTATAGATTCCGATGCTTCACTTCAGGTTTACTGTATCCCTCTGAACTTCTTATTGACGATGAAACACAGAAAATGCATCGGAATTAAATACAAAAGGCACAATGCCGACTTAAGTACAAGAAAACTGACTCTTCTTACTGTCTATTTTTGAATCATTCATGTGACACTAGTTATAGATTCCGATGCTTCACTTCTGGTTTACTGTATCCCTCTGACCTTCTTATTGTTGATGAAACACAGAAATTGCATCGGAATAAAATGCAAATGGCACAATGCCGACTTAAGTACAAGAAAACTGACTCTTCTTACTGTCTATGTTTTGAACCATTCCTGTGAAACTAGTTATAGATTCCGATGCTTCACTTCAGGCTTACTGTATCCCTCTGACCTTCTTATTGACGATAAAACACAGAAATTGCATCGGAATTAAATACAAAAAGCACAAAGCCGACTTAAGTACAAGAAAACTGACTCTTCTTACTGTCTATGTTTTGAACCATTCCTGTGACACTAGTTATAGATTCCGATGCTTCACTTCAGGTTTACTGTATCCCTCTGACCTTCTTATTGACGATGAAACACAGACATTGCATCGGAATTAAATACAAAAGGCACAATGCCGACTTAAGTACAAGAAAACTGACTCTTCTTACAGTCTATGCTTTGAACCATTCCTGTGACACTAGAGATAGATTCCGATGCTTCACTTCAGGTTTACTGTATCCCTCTGACCTTCTTATTGACGATGAAACACAGAAAATGCATCGGAATTAAATACAAAAGTCACAATGCCGACTTAAGTACAAGATAACTGACTCTTCTTACTGTCTATGTTCGAACGATTCATGTGACACTAGTTATAGATTCCGATGCTTCACTTCAGGTTTACTGTATCCCTCTGACCACCTTATTGTCGATGAAACACAGAAATATCATCGGAATTAAATCCAAAAGACACAATGCCGACTTAAGTACAAGAAAACTGACTCTTCTTACTGTCTATGTTTTCAACCATTCCTGTGACACTAGTTATAGATTCCGATGCTTCACTTCAGGTTTACTGTAATCCACTCACCATCTTATTGTCAATGAAACACAGAAATATCATCGGAATTAAATACAAAAGGCACAATGCCGACTTAAGTACAAGAAAACTGACTCTTCTTACTGTCTATAATTTGAACCATTCCTGTGACACTAGTTATAGATTCCGATGCTTCACTTCAGGTTTACTGTATCCCTCTGACCATCTTATTGTCGATGAAACACAGAAATATCATCGGAATTAAATACAAAAGGCACAATGCCGACTAAAGTACAAGAAAACTGACTCTTCTTACTGTCTATGTTTTGAACCATTCCTGTGACACTAGTTATAGATTCCGATGCTTCACTTCAGGTTTACTGTATCCCTCTCAGCTTCATATTGACGATGAAACACAGAAATTGCATCGGAATTAAATAGAAAAAGCACATTGCCGACTTAAGTACAAGAAAACTGACGCTTCCTACTGTCTATGTTTTTGACCATTCCTGTGACACTAGTTATAGATTCCGATGCTTCACCTCAGGTTTACTGTATCCCTCTGACCTTCTTATTGACGATGAAACACAGAAATTGCATCGGAAATAAATAGAAAAGGCACAATGCCGACTTAAGTACAAGAAAACTGACTCTTCTTACTGTCTATGTTTTGAACCATTACTGTGACACTAGTTATAGATTCCGATGCTTCACTTCAGGTTTACTGTATCCCTCTGACCTTCTTATTGACGATGAAACAAAGAAATTGCATCGCAATTAAATACAAAAGGCACAATGCCGAGTTAAGTACCAGAAAACTGACTCTTCTTACTGTCTAAATTTGAACAATTCCTGTGACACCAGTTATAGATTCCGATGCTGCACTTCAGCTTTACAGTATCCCTCTGACCTTCTTATTGACGATGAAACACAGAAATTCCATCGGAATTAAATACAAAAGGCACAATGCTGACATAAGTACAAGAAAACTGACTCTTCTTACTGACTATGTTTTGAACCAATCCTGTGACACTAGTTATAGATTCCGATGCTTCACTTCAGGTTTACTGTATCCCTCTGACCGTCGTATTGACGATGAAACACAGAAATTGCATCGGAATTAAATACAAAACGCACAATGCCGACTTAAGTACAAAACAACTGACTCTTCTTACTGTCTATGATTTGAACCATTCATGTGACACAAGTTACAGATTCCGATGCTTCACTTCACGTTTACTGTATCCCTCTGACCTTCTTATTGACGATGAAACACAGAAAATGCATCGGAATTAAATACAAAAGGCACAATGCCGACTTAAGTACAAGAAAACTGACTCTTCTTACTGTCTATTTTTGAACCATTCATGTGACACTAGTTATAGATTCCGATGCTTCACTTCTGGTTTACTGTATACCTCTGACCTTCTTATTGACGATGAAACACAGAAATTGCATCGGAATTAAATTCAAAAGGCACAATGCCGGCTTAAGGACAAGAAAACTGACTCTTCTTACTGTCTATGTTTGAACCATTCATGTGACACTAGTTACAGATTCCGATGCTTCATTTCAGGTTTACTCTATCCCTCTGACCTTCTTATTGTTGATGAAACACAGAAATTGCATCGGAATTAAATGCAAAAGGCACAATGCCGACTTAAGTACAAGAAAACTGACTCTTCTTACAGTCTATGTTTTGAACAATTCATGTGACACTAGTTATAGATTCCGATGCCTCACTTCAGGTTTACTGTATCCCTCTGACCATCTTATTGTCGATGAAACACAGAAATATCATCGGAATTAAATACAAAAGGCACAATGCCGACTTAAGTACAAGAAAACTAACTCTTGTTAATGTCTATGATTTGAACCATTCCTGTGACACTAGTTATAGATTCCGATGTTTCACTTCAGGTTTACTGTATCCCTCTGACCTTCTTATTGACGATGAAACACAGAAATTGCATCGGAATTGAATACAAAAGGCACAATGCCGACTTAAGTACAAGAAAACTGACTCTTCTTACTGTCTATGCTTTTAACCATTCCTGAGACACTAGTTATAGATTCCGATGCTTCACCTCAGGTTTACTGTATCCCTCTGACCCTCTTAATGACGATGAAACACAGAAACTGCATCGGAAATAAATAGAAAAGGCACAATGCCGACTTAATTACAAGAAATCTGACTGTTCTTACTTTCTATGCTTTGAACCATTACTGTGGCACTAGTTATAGATTGCGATGCTTCACTTCAGGTTTACTGTATCCCTCTGACCTTCTTATTGACGATGAAACACAGAAATTGCATCGGAATTAAATACAAAAGAGACAATGCCGAGTTAAGTACAAGAAAACTGACTCTTCTTACTGTCTAAGTTTGAACAATTCCTGTGACACCAGTTATAGATTCCGATGCTGCACTTCAGCTTTACAGTATCCCTCTGACCTTCTTATTGACGATGAAACACAGAAATTCCATCGGAATTAAATACAAAAGGCACAATGCTGACATAAGTACAAGAAAACTGACTCTTCTTACTGACTATGTTTTGAACCAATCCTGTGACACTAGTTATAGATTCCGATGCTTCACTTCAGGTTTACTGTATCCCTCTGACCGTCGTATTGACGATGAAACACAGAAATTGCATCGGAATTAAATACAAAACGCACAATGCCGACTTAAGTACAAAACAACTGACTCTTCTTACTGTCTATGATTTGAACCATTCATGTGACACAAGTTACAGATTCCGATGCTTCACTTCACGTTTACTGTATCCCTCTGACCTTCTTATTGACGATGAAACACAGAAAATGCATCGGAATTAAATACAAAAGGCACAATGCCGACTTAAGTACAAGAAAACTGACTCTTCTTACTGTCTATTTTTGAACCATTCATGTGACACTAGTTATAGATTCCGATGCTTCACTTCTGGTTTACTGTATACCTCTGACCTTCTTATTGACGATGAAACACAGAAATTGCATCGGAATTAAATTCAAAAGGCACAATGCCGGCTTAAGGACAAGAAAACTGACTCTTCTTACTGTCTATGTTTGAACCATTCATGTGACACTAGTTACAGATTCCGATGCTTCATTTCAGGTTTACTCTATCCCTCTGACCTTCTTATTGTTGATGAAACACAGAAAATGCATCGGAATTAAATACAAAAGGCACAATGCCGACTTAAGTACAAGAAAACTGACTCTTCTTACTGTCTATTTTTGAACCATTCATGTGACACTAGTTATAGATTCCGATGCTTCACTTCTGGTTTACTGTATACCTCTGACCTTCTTATTGACGATGAAACACAGAAATTGCATCGGAATTAAATTCAAAAGGCACAATGCCGGCTTAAGGACTAGAAAACTGACTCTTCTTACTGTCTAAATTTGAACAATTCCTGTGACACCAGTTATAGATTCCGATGCTTCACTTCAGCTTTACAGTATCCCTCTGACCTTCTTATTGACGATGAAACACAGAAATTCCATCGGAATTAAATAAAAAAGGCACAATGCTGACTTAAGTATAAGAAAACTGACTCTTCTTACTGTCTATGTTTTGAACCAATCCTGTGACACTAGTTATAGGTTCCGATGCTTCACTTCAGGTTTACTGTATCCCTCTGACCGTGTTATTGACGATGAAACACAGAAATAGCATCGGAATTAAATACAAAACGCACAATGCCGACTTAAGTACAAAACAACTGACTCTTCTTACTGTCTATGATTTGAACCATTCATGTGACACAAGTTATAGATTCCGATGCTTCACTTCAGGTTTACTGTATCCCTCTGACCTTCTTATTGACGATGAAACACAGAAAATGCATCGGAATTAAATACAAAAGGCACAATGCCGACTTAAGTACAAGAAAACTGACTCTTCTTACTGTCTATTTTTGAACCATTCATGTGACACTAGTTATAGATTCCGATGCTTCACTTCTGGTTTACTGTATCCCTCTGACCTTCTTATTGTTGATGAAACACAGAAATTGCATCGGAATAAAATACAAATGGCACAATGCCGACTTAAGTACAAGAAAACAGACTCTTCTTACTGTCTATGTTTTGAACCATTCCTGTGAAACTAGTTATAGATTCCGATGCTTCACTTCAGGCTTACTGTATCCCTCTGACCTTCTTATTGACGATAAAACACAGAAATTGCATCGGAATTAAATACAAAAAGCACAAAGCCGACTTAAGTACAAGAAAACTGACTCTTCTTACTGTCTATGTTTTGAACCATTCCTGTGACACTAGTTATAGATTCCGATGCTTCACTTCAGGTTTACTGTATCCCTCTGACCTTCTTATTGACGATGAAACACAGACATTGCATCGGAATTAAATACAAAAGGCACAATGCCGACTTAAGTCCAAGAAAACTGACTCTTCTTACAGTCTATGCTTTGAACCATTCCTGTGACACTAGAGATAGATTCCGATGCTTCACTTCAGGTTTACTGTATCCCTCTGACCTTCTTATTGACGATGAAACACAGAAAATGCTTCGGAATTAAATACAAAAGTCACAATGCCGACTTAAGTACAAGATAACTGACTCTTCTTACAGTCTATGTTTTGAAACATTCCTGTGACACTGGTTATAGATTTATAGATTCCGATGCTTCACTTCATTTTTACTGTATGCCTCTGACCTACTTATTGACGATGAATCACAGAAATTGCATCGGAATTAAATACAAAAGGCACAATGCCGACTTACGTACAAGAAAACTGACTCTTCTTACTGTCTATGCGTTGAACCATTCCTGTGATACTAGTTATAGATTCTGATGCTTCACTTCAGGTTTACTGTATCCCTCTGACCATCTTATTGTCGATGAAACACAGAAATATCATCGGAATTAAATACAATAGGCACAATCCCGACTTAAGTACAAGATAACTGACCCTTCTTACTGTCTATGTTTTTAACCATTCCTGTGACACTACTTATAGATTACGATGCTTCACCTCAGGTTTACTGTATCCCTCTGACCTTCTTATTGACGATGAAACACAGAAATTGCATCGGAAATAAATAGAAAAGGCACAATGCCGACTTAAGTACAAGAAAACTGACGCTTCTTACTGTCTATGTTTTGAACCATTACTGTGACACTACTTATAGATTCCGATGCTTCACTTCAGGTTTAATGTATCCCTCTGACCTTCTTATTGACGATGAAACACAGAAATTGCATCGGAATTAAATACAAAAGGCACAATGCCGACTTAAGTACTAGAAAAAAGACTCTTCTTACTGTCTAAGTTTTGAACCACTCCTGTGACACCAGTTATAGATTCCGATGCTTCACTTCAGCTTTACAGTATCCCTCTGACCTTCTTATTGACGATGAAATACAGAAATTGCATCGGAATTAAATACAAAAGGCACAATGCTGACTTAGGTACAAGAAAACTGACTCTTCTTACTGTCTATGTTTTGAACCATTCCTGTGACACTAGTTATAGATTCCGATGCTTCACTACAGGTTTACTGTATCCCTCTGAACATCTTATTGACGATGAAACACAGAAATTGCATCGGAATTAAATACAAAAGGCACAGTGCCGACTTAAGTACAAAACAACTGACTCTTCTTACTGTCATTGATTTGAACCATTCATGTGACACTAGTAATAGATTCCGATGCTTCACTTCAGGTTTACTGTATCCCTCTGACCTTCGTATTGACGATGAAACACAGAAATCGCATCGGAATTAAAAACAAAAGGCACAATGCCGAGTTAAGTACAAGAAAACTGACTCTTCTTACTGTTTTTTTTTAATCATTCCTGTGACACTAGTTATAGATTCCGATGCTTCACTTAAGGTTTACTGTATCCCTCTGACCTTCTTATTGACGATGAAACACAGAAATTGCATCGGAATTAAATACAAAAGGCACAACGCCGACATAAGTACAAGAAAACTGACTCTTCTTACTGTCTATGCTTTGAACCATTCCTGTGACACTAGTTATAGATTCCGATGCTTCACTTCAGGTTTACTGTATCCCTCTGACCTTCTTATTGACGATGAAACACAGAAATTGCATCGGAATTAAATACAAAAGGCACAATGCCGAATTAAGTACAAGAAAACTGACTCTTCTTACTGTCTAAGTTTTGAACCATTCCTGTGACACTAGTTATAGATTTCGATGCTTCACTTCAGCTTTACAGTATACCTCTGACCTTCTTTTTGACGATGAAACACAGAAATTGCATCGGAATTAAATAGAAAAGGCACAATGCCGACTTAAGTACAACAAAACTGACTCTTCTTACTGTCTATGTTTTGAACAATTCATGTGACACTAGTTATAGATTCCGATGCTTCACTTCAGGTTTACTGTATCCCTCTGACCTTCTTATTGACGATGAAACACAGAAAATGCATCGGAATTAAATACAAAAGTCACAATGCCGACTTAAGTACAAGATAACTAACTCTTCTTACAGTCTATGTTTTGAAACATTCCTGTGACACTGGTTATAGATTTATAGATTCCGAATCTTCACTTCATTTTTACTGTATGCCTTTGACCTACTTATTGACGATGAAACACAGAAATTGCATCGGAATTAAATACAAAAGGCACAATGCCGACTTACGTACAAGAAAACTGACTCTTCTTACTGTCTTAGCGTTGAACCATTCCTGTGATACTAGTTATAGATTCTGATGCTTCACTTCAGGTTTACTGTATCCCTCTGACCATCGTATTGTCGATGAAACACAGAAATATCATCGGAATTAAATACAAAAGGCACAATGCTGACTTAAGTACAAGAAAACTGACTCTTCTTACTGTCTATGTTTTGAACCATTCCTGTGACACTAGTTATAGATTCCGATGCTTCACTTCAGGTTTACTGTATGCCTCTGACCATCTTATTGTCGATGAAACACAGAAATATCATCGGAATTAAATACAAAAGGCACAATCCCGACTTAAGTACAAGATAACTGACTCTCCTTACTGTCTATGTCTTTAACCATTCCTGTGACACGACTTATAGATTCCGATGCTCCACCTCAGGTTTACTGTATCCCTCTGACCATCTTATTGACGATGAAACACAGAAATTGCATCGGAAATAAATAGAAAAGGCACAATGCCGACTTAAGTACAAGAAGACTGACGCTTCTTACTGTCTATGTTTTGAACCATTACTGTGACACTACTTATAGATTCCGATGCTTCACTTCAGGTTTAATGTATCCCTCTGACCTTCTTATTGACGATGAAACACAGAAATTGCATCGGAATTAAATACAAAAGGCACAATGCCGACTTAAGTACTAGAAAACAGACTCTTCTTACTGTCTAAGTTTTGAACCATTCCTGTGCAACTAGTTATACATTCCGATGCTTCATTTCAGCTTTACAGTCTCCCTCTGACCTTCGTATTGACGATGAAACACAGAAATTGCATCGGAATTAAAAACAAAAGGCACAAAGCCGACTTAAGTACAAGAAAACTGACTCTTCTTACTGTCTATGTTTTGAACCATTCCTGTGACACTAGTTATAGATTCCGATGCTTCACTTCAGGTTTACTGTATCCCTCTGACCATCTTATTGTCGATGAAACACAGAAATACCATCGGAATTAAATACAAAAGGCACAATGCCGACTTAAGTACAAGAAAACTGACTCTTCTTACTGTCTATGATTTGAACCATTCCTGTGACACTAGTTATAGATTCCGATGCTTCACTTCATGTTTACTGTATCCCTCTCACCTTCTTATTGACGATGAAACACAGAAATTGCATCGGAATTAAATGGAAAAGGCACAATGCCGACTTAAGTACAAGAAAACTGACTCTTCTTACTGTCTATGTTTTGAACCATTCCTGTGACACTAGTTATAGATTCCGATGCTTCACTTCAGGTTTACTGCATCCCTCTGACCTTCTTATTGACGATGAAACACAGAAATTGCATCGGAATTAAATACAAAAGGCACAATGCCGACTTATGTACAAGAAAACTGACCCTTCTTACTGTCTATGTTTGAAACATTCATGTGACACTAATTATAGATTCCGATGCTTCACTTCAGGTTTACTGTATCCCTCTGACCTTCTTATTGACGATGAAACTCTGAAATTGCATCGGATTTAAATACAAATGGCACAATGCCGACTTAAGTACAAGAAAACTGACTCTTCTTACTGTTTTTTTTTTTAAATATTCCTGTGACACTAGTTATAGATTGCGATGCTTCACTTAAGGTTTACTGATTCCCTCTGACCTTCTTATTGACGATGAAACACAGAAATTGCATCGGAATTAAATACAAAAGGCACAACGCCGACATAAGTACAAGAAAACTGACTCTTCTTACTGTCTATGTTTTGAACCATTCCTGTGACACTAGTTATAGATTCCGATGCTTCACTTCAGGTTTACTGTATCCCTCTGACCTTCTTATTGACGATGAAACACAGAAATTGCATCGGAATTAAATACAAAAGGCACAATGCCGAATTAAGTACAAGAAAACTGACTCTTCTTACTGTCTAAGTTTTGAACCATTCCTGTGACACTAGTTATACATTTCGATGCTTCACTTCAGCTTTACAGTATACCTGTGACCTTCTTTTTGACGATGAAACACAGAAATTGCATCGGAATTAAATAGAAAAGGCACAATGCCGACTTAAGTACAAGAAAACTGACTCTTCTTACTGTCTATGTTTTGAACAATTCATGTGACACTAGTTATAGATTCCGATGCTTCACTTCAGGTTTACTGTATCCCTCTGACCTTCTTATTGACGATGAAACACAGAAATTGCATCGGAATTAAATACAAAAGGCACAATGCCGACTTATGTACAAGAAATCTGACTCTTCCACCTGTCTATGTTTGAACCATTCATGTGACACTAGTTATAGATTCCGATGCTTCACTTCAGGTTTACTGTATGCCTCTGACCATCTTATTGTCGATGAAACACAGAAATATCATCGGAATTAAATACAAAAGGCACAATCCCGACTTAAGTACAAGATAACTGACTCTTCTTACTGTCTATGTTTTTAACCATTCCTGTGACACTACTTATAGATTCCGATGCTCCACCTCAGGTTTACTGTATCCCTCTGACCTTCTTATTGACGATGAAAGACAGAAATTGCATCGGAAATAAATAGAAAAGGCACAATGCCGACTTAAGTACAAGAAAACTGACGCTTCTTACTGTCTATGTTTTGAACCATTACTGTGACACTACTTATAGATTCCGATGCTTCACTTCTGGTTTAATGTATCCCTCTGACCTTCTTATTGACGATGAAACACAGAAATTGCATCGGAATTAAATACAAAAGGCACAATGCCGACTTAAGTACTAGAAAACAGACTCTTCTTACTGTCTAAGTTTTGAACCATTCCTGTGACACTAGTTATAGATTCCGATGCTTCACTTCAGCTTTACAGTATCCCTCTGACCTTCTTATTGACGATGAAATACAGAAATTGCATCGGAATCAAATACAAAAGGCACAATGCTGACTTAGGTACAAGAAAACTGACTCTTCTTACTGTCTATGATTTGAACCATTCCTGTGACACTAGTTATAGATTCCGATGCTTCACTTCAGGTTTACTGTATCCCTCTGACCGTCTTATTGACGATGAAACACAGAAATTGCATCGGAATTAAGTACAAAAGGCACAATGCCGACTTAAGTACAAGAAAACTGACTTTTCTTACTGTCATTGATTTGAACCATTCATGTGACACTAGTAATAGATTCCGATGCTTCACTTCAGGTTTACTGTATCCCTCTGACCTTCGTATTGACGATGAAACACAGAAATTGCATCGGAATTAAAAACAAAAGGCACAATGCCGACTTAAGTACAAGAAAACTGACTCTTCTTACTGTCTATGTTTTGAACCATTCCTGTGACACTAGTTATAGATTCCGATGCTTCACTTCAGGTTTACTGTATCCCTCTGACCGTCTTATTGACGATGAAACACAGAAATTGCATCGGAATTAAGTACAAAAGGCACAATGCCGACTTAAGTACAAGAAAACTGACTCTTCTTACAGTCTATGTTTTGAACAATTCATGTGACACTAGTTATAGATTCCGATGCCTCACTTCAGGTTTACTGTATCCCTCTGACCATCTTATTGTCGATGAAACACAGAAATATCATCGGAATTAAATACAAAAGGCACAATGCCGACTTAAGTACAAGAAAACTAACTCTTGTTAATGTCTATGATTTGAACCATTCCTGTGACACTAGTTATAGATTCCGATGTTTCACTTCAGGTTTACTGTATCCCTCTGACCTTCTTATTGACGATGAAACACAGAAATTGCATCGGAATTGAATACAAAAGGCACAATGCCGACTTAAGTACAAGAAAACTGACTCTTCTTACTGTCTATGCTTTTAACCATTCCTGAGACACTAGTTATAGATTCCGATGCTTCACCTCAGGTTTACTGTATCCCTCTGACCCTCTTAATGACGATGAAACACAGAAACTGCATCGGAAATAAATAGAAAAGGCACAATGCCGACTTAATTACAAGAAATCTGACTGTTCTTACTTTCTATGCTTTGAACCATTACTGTGGCACTAGTTATAGATTGCGATGCTTCACTTCAGGTTTACTGTATCCCTCTGACCTTCTTATTGACGATGAAACACAGAAATTGCATCGGAATTAAATACAAAAGAGACAATGCCGAGTTAAGTACAAGAAAACTGACTCTTCTTACTGTCTAAGTTTGAACCATTCCTGTGACACTAGTTATAGATTCCGATACTTCACTTCAGCTTTACAGTATCCCTCTGACCTTCTTATTGACGATGAAACACAGAAATTGCATCGGAATTAAATACAGAGGGCACAATGCCGGCTTAAGGACTAGAAAACTGACTCTTCTTACTGTCTATGTTCGAACGATTCATGTGACACTAGTTATAGATTCCGATGCTTCACTTCAGGGTTACTGTATCCCTCTGACCACCTTATTGTCGATGAAACACAGAAATATCATCGGAATTAAATACAAAAGGCACAATGCCGACTTAAGTACAAGAAAACTGACTCTTCTTACTGTCTAAATTTGAACAATTCCTGTGACACCAGTTATAGATTCCGATGCTTCACTTCAGCTTTACAGTATCCCTCTGACCTTCTTATTGACGATGAAACACAGAAATTCCATCGGAATTAAATAAAAAAGGCACAATGCTGACTTAAGTATAAGAAAACTGACTCTTCTTACTGTCTATGTTTTGAACCAATCCTGTGACACTAGTTATAGGTTCCGATGCTTCACTTCAGGTTTACTGTATCCCTCTGACCGTGTTATTGACGATGAAACACAGAAATAGCATCGGAATTAAATACAAAACGCACAATGCCGACTTAAGTACAAAACAACTGACTCTTCTTACTGTCTATGATTTGAACCATTCATGTGACACAAGTTATAGATTCCGATGCTTCACTTCAGGTTTACTGTATCCCTCTGACCTTCTTATTGACGATGAAACACAGAAAATGCATCGGAATTAAATACAAAAGGCACAATGCCGACTTAAGTACAAGAAAACTGACTCTTCTTACTGTCTACTTTTGAACCATTCATGTGACACTAGTTATAGATTCCGATGCTTCACTTCTGGTTTACTGTATCCCTCTGACCTTCTTATTGTTGATGAAACACAGAAATTGCATCGGAATAAAATACAAATGGCACAATGCCGACTTAAGTACAAGAAAACAGACTCTTCTTACTGTCTATGTTTTGAACCATTCCTGTGAAACTAGTTATAGATTCCGATGCTTCACTTCAGGCTTACTGTATCCCTCTGACCTTCTTATTGACGATAAAACACAGAAATTGCATCGGAATTAAATACAAAAAGCACAAAGCCGACTTAAGTACAAGAAAACTGACTCTTCTTACTGTCTATGTTTTGAACCATTCCTGTGACACTAGTTATAGATTCCGATGCTTCACTTCAGGTTTACTGTATCCCTCTGACCTTCTTATTGACGATGAAACACAGACATTGCATCGGAATTAAATACAAAAGGCACAATGCCGACTTAAGTACAAGAAAACTGACTCTTCTTACAGTCTATGCTTTGAACCATTCCTGTGACACTAGAGATAGATTCCGATGCTTCACTTCAGGTTTACTGTATCCCTCTGACCTTCTTATTGACGATGAAACACAGAAAATGCATCGGAATTAAATACAAAAGTCACAATGCCGACTTAAGTACAAGATAACTGACTCTTCTTACAGTCTATGTTTTGAAACATTCCTGTGACACTGGTTATAGATTTATAGATTCCGATGCTTCACTTCATTTTTACTGTATGCCTCTGACCTACTTATTGACGATGAATCACAGAAATTGCATCGGAATTAAATACAAAAGGCACAATGCCGACTTACGTACAAGAAAACTGACTCTTCTTACTGTCTATGCGTTGAACCATTCCTGTGATACTAGTTATAGATTCTGATGCTTCACTTCAGGTTTACTGTATCCCTCTGACCATCTTATTGTCGATGAAACACAGAAATATCATCGGAATTAAATACAATAGGCACAATCCCGACTTAAGTACAAGATAACTGACCCTTCTTACTGTCTATGTTTTTAACCATTCCTGTGACACTACTTATAGATTACGATGCTTCACCTCAGGTTTACTGTATCCCTCTGACCTTCTTATTGACGATGAAACACAGAAATTGCATCGGAAATAAATAGAAAAGGCATAATGCCGACTTAAGTACAAGAAAACTGACGCTTCTTACTGTCTATGTTTTGAACCATTACTGTGACACTACTTATAGATTCCGATGCTTCACTTCAGGTTTAATGTATCCCTCTGACCTTCTTATTGACGATGAAACACAGAAATTGCATCGGAATTAAATACAAAAGGCACAATGCCGACTTAAGTACTAGAAAAAAGACTCTTCTTACTGTCTAAGTTTTGAACCACTCCTGTGACACCAGTTATAGATTCCGATGCTTCACTTCAGCTTTACAGTATCCCTCTGACCTTCTTATTGACGATGAAATACAGAAATTGCATCGGAATTAAATACAAAAGGCACAATGCTGACTTAGGTACAAGAAAACTGACTCTTCTTACTGTCTATGTTTTGAACCATTCCTGTGACACTAGTTATAGATTCCGATGCTTCACTACAGGTTTACTGTATCCCTCTGAACATCTTATTGACGATGAAACACAGAAATTGCATCGGAATTAAATACAAAAGGCACAGTGCCGACTTAAGTACAAAACAACTGACTCTTCTTACTGTCATTGATTTGAACCATTCATGTGACACTAGTAATAGATTCCGATGCTTCACTTCAGGTTTACTGTATCCCTCTGACCTTCGTATTGACGATGAAACACAGAAATTGCATCGGAATTAAAAACAAAAGGCACAATGCCGAGTTAAGTACAAGAAAACTGACTCTTCTTACTGTTTTTTTTAATCATTCCTGTGACACTAGTTATAGATTCCGATGCTTCACTTAAGGTTTACTGTATCCCTCTGACCTTCTTATTGACGATGAAACACAGAAATTGCATCGGAATTAAATACAAAAGGCACAACGCCGACATAAGTACAAGAAAACTGACTCTTCTTACTGTCTATGCTTTGAACCATTCCTGTGACACTAGTTATAGATTCCGATGCTTCACTTCAGGTTTACTGTATCCCTCTGACCTTCTTATTGACGATGAAACACAGAAATTGCATCGGAATTAAATACAAAAGGCACAATGCCGAATTAAGTACAAGAAAACTGACTCTTCTTACTGTCTATGTTTTGAACAATTCATGTGACACTAGTTATAGATTCCGATGCTTCACTTCAGGTTTACTGTATCCCTCTGACCTTCTTATTGACGATGAAACACAGAAAATGCATCGGAATTAAATACAAAAGTCACAATGCCGACTTAAGTACAAGATAACTAACTCTTCTTACAGTCTATGTTTTGAAACATTCCTGTGACACTGGTTATAGATTTATAGATTCCGATGCTTCACTTCATTTTTACTGTATGCCTTTGACCTACTTATTGACGATGAAACACAGATATTGCATCGGAATTAAATACAAAAGGCACAATGCCGACTTACGTACAAGAAAACTGACTCTTCTTACTGTCTTAGCGTTGAACCATTCCTGTGATACTAGTTATAGATTCTGATGCTTCACTTCAGGTTTACTGTATCCCTCTGACCATCGTATTGTCGATGAAACACAGAAATATCATCGGAATTAAATACAAAAGGCACAATGCTGACTTAAGTACAAGAAAACTGACTCTTCTTACTGTCTATGTTTTGAACCATTCCTGTGACACTAGTTATAGATTCCGATGCTTCACTTCAGGTTTACTGTATGCCTCTGACCATCTTATTGTCGATGAAACACAGAAATATCATCGGAATTAAATACAAAAGGCACAATCCCGACTTAAGTACAAGATAACTGACTCTTCTTACTGTCTATGTCTTTATCCATTCCTGTGACACTACTTATAGATTCCGATGCTCCACCTCAGGTTTACTGTATCCCTCTGACCATCTTATTGACGATGAAACACAGAAATTGCATCGGAAATAAATAGAAAAGGCACAATGCCGACTTAAGTACAAGAAGACTGACGCTTCTTACTGTCTATGTTTTGAACCATTACTGTGACACTACTTATAGATTCCGATGCTTCACTTCAGGTTTAATGTATCCCTCTGACCTTCTTATTGACGATGAAACACAGAAATTGCATCGGAATTAAATACAAAAGGCACAATGCCGACTTAAGTACTAGAAAACAGACTCTTCTTACTGTCTAAGTTTTGAACCATTCCTGTGACACTAGTTATACATTCCGATGCTTCATTTCAGCTTTACAGTATCCCTCTGACCTTCGTATTGACGATGAAACACAGAAATTGCATCGGAATTAAAAACAAAAGGCACAAAGCCGACTTAAGTACAAGAAAACTGACTCTTCTTACTGTCTATGTTTTGAACCATTCCTGTGACACTAGTTATAGATTCCGATGCTTCACTTCAGGTTTACTGTATCCCTCTGACCATCTTATTGTCGATGAAACACAGAAATACCATCGGAATTAAATACAAAAGGCACAATGCCGACTTAAGTACAAGAAAACTGACTCTTCTTACTGTCTATGATTTGAACCATTCCTGTGACACTAGTTATAGATTCCGATGCTTCACTTCATGTTTACTGTATCCCTCTCACCTTCTTATTGACGATGAAACACAGAAATTGCATCGGAATTAAATGGAAAAGGCACAATGCCGACTTAAGTACAAGAAAACTGACTCTTCTTACTGTCTATGTTTTGAACCATTCCTGTGACACTAGTTATAGATTCCGATGCTTCACTTCAGGTTTACTGCATCCCTCTGACCTTCTTATTGACGATGAAACACAGAAATTGCATCGGAATTAAATACAAAAGGCACAATGCCGACTTATGTACAAGAAAACTGACCCTTCTTACTGTCTATGTTTGAAACATTCATGTGACACTAATTATAGATTCCGATGCTTCACTTCAGGTTTACTGTATCCCTCTGACCTTCTTATTGACGATGAAACTCTGAAATTGCATCGGATTTAAATACAAATGGCACAATGCCGACTTAAGTACAAGAAAACTGACTCTTCTTACTGTTTTTTTTTTTTTATCATTCCTGTGACACTAGTTATAGATTCCGATGCTTCACTTAAGGTTTACTGATTCCCTCTGACCTTCTTATTGACGATGAAACACAGAAATTGCATCGGAATTAAATACAAAAGGCACAACGCCGACATAAGTACAAGAAAACTGACTCTTCTTACTGTCTATGTTTTGAACCATTCCTGTGACACTAGTTATAGATTCCGATGCTTCACTTCAGGTTTACTGTATCCCTCTGACCTTCTTATTGACGATGAAACACAGAAATTGCATCGGAATTAAATACAAAAGGCACAATGCCGAATTAAGTACAAGAAAACTGACTCTTCTTACTGTCTAAGTCTTGAACCATTCCTGTGACACTAGTTATACATTTCGATGCTTCACTTCAGCTTTACAGTATACCTGTGACCTTCTTTTTGACGATGAAACACAGATATTGCATCGGAATTAAATAGAAAAGGCACAATGCCGACTTAAGTACAAGAAAACTGACTCTTCTTACTGTCTATGTTTTGAACAATTCATGTGACACTAGTTATAGATTCCGATGCTTCACTTCAGGTTTACTGTATCCCTCTGACCTTCTTATTGACGATGAAACACAGAAATTGCATCGGAATTAAATACAAAAGGCACAATGCCGAATTAAGTACAAGAAAACTGACTCTTCTTACTGTCTAAGTTTTGAACCATTCCTGTGACACTAGTTATAGATTCCGATGCTTCACTTCAGCTTTACAGTATCCCTCTGACCTTCTTATTGACGATGAAATACAGAAATTGCATCGGAATCAAATACAAAAGGCACAATGCTGACTTAGGTACAAGAAAACTGACTCTTCTTACTGTCTATGTTTTGAACCATTCCTGTGACACTAGTTATAGATTCCGATGCTTCACTTCAGGTTTACTGTATCCCTCTGACCGTCTTATTGACGATGAAACACAGAAATTGCATCGGAATTAAGTACAAAAGGCACAATGCCGACTTAAGTACAAGAAAACTGACTTTTCTTACTGTCATTGATTTGAACCATTCATGTGACACTAGTAATAGATTCCGATGCTTCACTTCAGGTTTACTGTATCCCTCTGACCGTATTGACGATGAAACACAGAAATTGCATCGGAATTAAAAACAAAAGGCACAATGCCGACTTAAGTACAAGAAAACTGACTCTTCTTACTGTCTATGTTTTGAACCATTCCTGTGACACTAGTTATAGATTCCGATGCTTCACTTCAGGTTTACTGTATCCCTCTGACCGTCTTATTGACGATGAAACACAGAAATTGCATCGGAATTAAGTACAAAAGGCACAATGCCGACTTAAGTACAAAACAACTGACTCTTCTTACTGTCATTGATTTGAACCATTCATGTGACACTAGTAATAGATTCCGATGCTTCACTTCAGGTTTACTGTATCCCTCTGACCTTCGTATTGACGATGAAACACAGAAATTGCATCGGAATTAAAAACAAAAGGCTCAATGCCGACTTAAGTACAAGAAAACTGACTCTTCTTACTGTCTAAGTTTTGAACCATTCCTGTGACACTAGTTATAGATTCCGATGCTTCACTTCAGGTTTACTGTATCCCTCTGAACGTCTTATTGACGATGAAACACAGAAATTGCATCGGAATTAAGTACAAAAGGCACAATGCCGACTTAAGTACAAAACAACTGACTCTTCTTACTGTCATTGATTTGAACCATTCATGTGACACTAGTAATAGATTCCGATGCTTCACTTCAGGTTTACTGTATCCCTCTGACCTTCGTATTGACGATGAAACACAGAAATTGCATCGGAATTAAAAACAAAAGGCACAATGCCGACTTAAGTACAAGAAAACTGACTCTTCTTACTGTCTATGTTTTGAACCATTCCTGTGACACTAGTTATAGATTCCGATGCTTCACTTCAGGTTTACTGTATCCCTCTGACCATCTTATTGTCGATGAAACACAGAAATATCATCGGAATTAAATACAAAAGGCACAATGCTGACTTAAGTACAAGAAAACTGATACTTCTTACTGTCTATGTTTTGAACCATTCCTGTGACCCTAGTTACAGATTCCGATGCTTCACTTCAGGTTTACTGTATCCCTCTGACCGTCGTATTGACGATTAAACACAGAAATTGCATCGGAATGAAAAACAAAAGGCACAATGCCGACTTAAGTACAAAACAACTGACTCTTCTTACTGTCTATGATTTGAACCATTGCTGTGACACTAGTTATAGATTCCGATGCTTCACTTCAGGTTTACTGTATCCCTCTGACCTTCTTATTGACGATGAAACACAAAAATTGCATCGGAATTAAATAGAAAAGGCACAGTGCAGACTTAACTACAAGAAAACTGACTCTTCTTACTGTCTATGTTTTGAACCATTCCTGTGACACTAGTTATAGATTCCGATGCTTCACTTCAGGTTTACTGCATCCCTCTGACCTTCTTATTGACGATGAAACACAGAAATTGCATCGGAATTAAATACAAAAGGCACAATGCCGACTTATGTACAAGAAAACTGACCCTTCTTACTGTCTAAGTTTGAAACATTCATGTGACACTAATTATAGATTCCGATGCTTCACTTCAGGTGTACTGTATCCCTCTGACCTTCTTATTGACGATGAAACACAGAAATTGCATCGGAAATAAATAGAAAAGGCACAATGCCGACTTAAGTACAACAAAACTGACTCTTCTTACTGTCTATGTTTTGAACCATTCCTGTGACACTAGTTATAGATTCCGATGCTTCACTTCAAGTTTACTGTATCCCTCTGACCTTCTTATATACGATGAAACACAGAAATTGCATCGGAATTAAATACAAAAGGCACAATGCCGACTTATGTACAAGAAATCTGACTCTTCCACCTGTCTATGTTTGAACCATTCATGTGACACTAGTTATAGATTCCGATGCTTCACTTCAGGTTTACTGTATGCCTCTGACCATCTTATTGTCGATGAAACACAGAAATATCATCGGAATTAAATACAAAAGGCACAATCCCGACTTAAGTACAAGATAACTGACTCTTCTTACTGTCTATGTTTTTAACCATTCCTGTGACACTACTTATAGATTCCGATGCTCCACCTCAGGTTTACTGTATCCCTCTGACCTTCTTATTGACGATGAAACACAGAAATTGCATCGGAAATAAATAGAAAAGGCACAATGCCGACTTAAGTACAAGAAAACTGACGCTTCTTACTGTCTATGTTTTGAACCATTACTGTGACACTACTTATAGATTCCGATGCTTCACTTCTGGTTTAATGTATCCCTCTGACCTTCTTATTGACGATGAAACACAGAAATTGGATCGGAATTAAATACAAAAGGCACAATGCCGACTTAAGTACTAGAAAACAGACTCTTCTTACTGTCTAAGTTTTGAACCATTCCAGTGACACTAGTTATAGATTCCGATGCTTCACTTCAGCTTTACAGTATCCCTCTGACTTTCTTATTGACGATGAAATACAGAAATTGCATCGGAATTAAATACAAAAGGCACAATGCTGACTTAGGTACAAGAAAACTGACTCTTCTTACTGTCTATGTTTTGAACCATTCCTGTGACACTAGTTATAGATTCCGATGCTTCACTTCAGGTTTACTGTATCCCTCTGACCGTCTTATTGACTATGAAACACAGAAATTGCATCGGAATTAAGTACAAAAGGCACAATGCCGACTTAAGTACAAAACAACTGACTTTTCTTACTGTCATTGATTTGAACCATTCATGTGACACTAGTAATAGGTTCCGATGCTTCACTTCAGGTTTACTGTATCCCTCTGACCTTCGTATTGACGATGAAACACAGAAATTGCATCGGAATTAAAAACAAAAGGCACAATGCCGACTTAAGTACAAGAAAACTGACTCTTCTTACTGTCTATGTTTTGAACCATTCCTGTGACACTAGTTATAGATTCCGATGCTTCACTTCAGGTTTACTGTATCCCTCTGACCGTCTTATTGACGATGAAACACAGAAATTGCATCGGAATTAAGTACAAAAGGCACAATGCCGACTTAAGTACAAAACAACTGACTCTTCTTACTGTCATTGATTTGAACCATTCATGTGACACTAGTAATAGATTCCGATGCTTCACTTCAGGTTTACTGTATCCCTCTGACCTTCGTATTGACGATGAAACACAGAAATTGCATCGGAATTAAAAACAAAAGGCTCAATGCCGACTTAAGTACAAGAAAACTGACTCTTCTTACTGTCTAAGTTTTGAACCATTCCTGTGACACTAGTTATAGATTCCGATGCTTCACTTCAGGTTTACTGTATCCCTCTGACCGTCTTATTGACGATGAAACACAGAAATTGCATCGGAATTAAGTACAAAAGGCACAATGCCGACTTAAGTACAAAACAACTGACTCTTCTTACTGTCATTGATTTGAACCATTCATGTGACACTAGTAATAGATTCCGATGCTTCACTTCAGGTTTACTGTATCCCTCTGACCTTCGTATTGACGATGAAACACAGAAATTGCATCGGAATTAAAAACAAAAGGCACAATGCCGACTTAAGTACAAGAAAACTGACTCTTCTTACTGTCTATGTTTTGAACCATTCCTGTGACACTAGTTATAGATTCCGATGCTTCACTTCAGGTTTACTGTATCCCTCTGACCATCTTATTGTCGATGAAACACAGAAATATCATCGGAATTAAATACAAAAGGCACAATGCTGACTTAAGTACAAGAAAACTGATACTTCTTACTGTCTATGTTTTGAACCATTCCTGTGACCCTAGTTACAGATTCCGATGCTTCACTTCAGGTTTACTGTATCCCTCTGACCGTCGTATTGACGATTAAACACAGAAATTGCATCGGAATGAAAAACAAAAGGCACAATGCCGACTTAAGTACAAAACAACTGACTCTTCTTACTGTCTATGATTTGAACCATTCCTGTGACACTAGTTATAGATTCCGATGCTTCACTTCAGGTTTACTGTATCCCTCTGACCTTCTTATTGACGATGAAACACAAAAATTGCATCGGAAATAAATAGAAAAGGCACAATGCCGACTTAAGTACAAGAAAACTGACGCTTCTTACTGTCTATGTTTTGAACCATTCCTGTGACACTAGTTATAGATTCCGATGCTTCACTTCAGGTTTACTGCATCCCTCTGACCTTCTTATTGACGATGAAACACAGAAATTGCATCGGAATTAAATACAAAAGGCACAATGCCGACTTATGTACAAGAAAACTGACCCTTCTTACTGTCTATGTTTGAAACATTCATGTGACACTAATTATAGATTCCGATGCTTCACTTCAGGTTTACTGTATCCCTCTGACCTTCTTATTGACGATGAAACTCTGAAATTGCATCGGATTTAAATACAAATGGCACAATGCCGACTTAAGTACAAGAAAACTGACTCTTCTTACTGTTTTTTTTTTAATCATTCCTGTGACACTAGTTATAGATTCCGATGCTTCACTTAAGGTTTACTGATTCCATCTGACCTTCTTATTGACGATGAAACACAGAAATTGCATCGGAATTAAATACAAAAGGCACAACGCCGACATAAGTACAAGAAAACTGACTCTTCTTACTGTCTATGTTTTGAACCATTCCTGTGACACTAGTTATAGATTCCGATGCTTCACTTCAGGTTTACTGTATCCCTCTGACCTTCTTATTGACGATGAAACACAGAAATTGCATCGGAATTAAATACAAAAGGCACAATGCCGAGTTAAGTACAAGAAAACTGACTCTTCTTACTGTCTAAGTTTTGAACCATTCCTGTGACACTAGTTATAGATTTCGATGCTTCACTTCAGCCATACAGTATACCTGTGACCTTCTTTTTGACGATGAAACACAGAAATTGCATCGGAATTAAATAGAAAAGGCACAATGTCGACTTAAGTACAACAAAACTGACTCTTCTTACTGTCTATGTTTTGAACAATTCATGTGACACTAGTTATAGATTCCGATGCTTCACTTCAGGTTTACTGTATCCCTCTGACCTTCTTATTGACGATGAAACACAGAAATTGCATCGGAATTAAATACAAAAGGCACAATGCCGACTTATGTACAAGAAATCTGACTCTTCCACCTGTCTATGTTTGAACCATTCATGTGACACTAGTTATAGATTCCGATGCTTCACTTCAGGTTTACTGTATGCCTCTGACCATCTTATTGTCGATGAAACACAGAAATATCATCGGAATTAAATACAAAAGGCACAATCCCGACTTAAGTACAAGATAACTGACTCTTCTTACTGTCTATGTTTTTAACCATTCCTGTGACACTACTTATAGATTCCGATGCTCCTCCTCAGGTTTACTGTATCCCTCTGACCTTCTTATTGACGATGAAACACAGAAATTGCATCGGAAATAAATAGAAAAGGCACAATGCCGACTTAAGTACAAGAAAACTGACTCTCCTTACTGTCTATGATTTGAACTATTCCTGTGACACTAGTTATAGATTCCGATGCTTCACTTCAGGTTTACTGTATCTATCTGACCTTCGTATTGCCGATGAAACACAGAAATTACATCGGAATTAAATACAAAAGGCACTATGCCGACTTAAGTACAAGATAACTGACTCTTCTTACTGTCTATGATTTGAACCACTCATGTGACACTAGTTACAGATTCCGATGTTTCACTTCAGGTTTACTGTATCCCTCTGACCTTCTTATTGACGATGAAACACAGAAATTGCATCGGAATTAAATACAAAATGCACAGTGCCGACTTAAGTTCAAGAAAACTGACTCTTCTTACTGTCTAAGTTTGAACCATTCCTGTGACACTAGTTATAGATTCCGATGCTTCACTTCAGGTTTACTGTATCCCTCTGACCTTCTTATTGACGATGAAACACAGAAATTGCATCGGAATTAAATACAAAAGGCACAATTCCGAGTTAAGTACAAGAAAACTGACTCTTCTTACTGTCTAAGTTTGAACCATTCCTGTGACACTAGTTATAGATTCCGATGCTTCACTTCAGCTTTGCAGTATCCCTCTGACCTTCTTATTGACGATGAAACACAGAAATTGCATCGGAAATAAATAGAAAAGGCACAATGCCGACTTAAGTACAAGAAAACTGACTCTTCTTACTGTCTATGTTTTGAACCATTCCTGTGACACTAGTTATAGATTCCGATCCTTCAAATCAGGTTTACTGTATCCCCCTGACGTTCTTATTGACGATGAAACACAGAAATTGCATCGGAATTAAATACAAAAGGCACAATGACGACTTAAGTACAAGAAAACTGACTCTTCTTACTGTCTATGTTTGAACCATTCCTGTGACACTAGTTATAGATTCCGATGCTCCACATCAGGTTTACTGTATCCCTCTGACCTTCTTATTGACGATGAAACACAGAAATTGCATCGGAAATAAATAGAAAAGGCACAATGCCGACTTAAGTACAAGAAAACTGACTCTTCTTACTGTCTATGTTTTGAACCATTACTGTGACACTAGTTATAGATTCCGATGCTTCACTTCAGGTTTACTGTATCCCTCTGACCTTCTTATTGACGATGAAACACAGAAATTGCATCGGAATTAAATACAAAAGGCACAATGCCGAGTTAAGTACAAGAAAACTGACTCTTCTTACTGTCTAAGTTTGAACCATTCCTGTGACACTAGTTATAGATTCCGATGCTTCACTTCAGCTTTACAGTATCCCTCTGACCTTCTTATTGACGATGAAACACAGAAATAGCATCGGAATTAAATACAAAAGGCACAATGCTGACTTAAGTACAAGAAAACTGACTCTTCTTACTGTCTATGTTTTGAACCATTCCTGTGACACTAGTTACAGATTCCGATGCTTCACTTCAGGTTTACTGTATCACTTTGAACTTCTTATTGACGATGAAACACAGAAATTGCATCGGAATTAAATACAAAAGGCACAATGCCGACTTAAGTACAAGAAAACTGACTCTTCTTACTGTCTATGTTTTTAACCATTCATGTGACACTAGTTATAGATTCCGATGCTTCACTTCAGGTTTACTGTATCCCTCTTACCTTCTTATTGACGATGAAACACACACATTGCATCGGAATTAAATAGAAAAGGCACAATGCAGACTTAAGTACAAGAAAACTGACTCTTCTTACTGTCTATGTTTTGAACCATTCCTGTGACACTAGTTATAGATTCCGATGCTTCACTTCAGGTTTACTGCATCCCTCTGACCTTCTTATAGATGATGAAACACAGAAATTGCATCGGAATTAAATACAAAAGGCACAATGCCGACTTATGTACAAGAAAACTGACTCTTCTTACTGTCTATGTTTTGAACCATTCATGTGACACTAGTAATAGATTCCGATGCTTCACTTCAGGTTTACTGTATCCCTCTGACCTTCGTATTGACGATGAAACACAGAAATTGCATCGGAATTAAAAACAAAAGGCACAATGCCGACTTAAGTACAAGAAAACTGACTCTTCTTACTGTCTATGTTTTGAACCATTCCTGTGACACTAGTTATAGATTCCGATGCTTCACTTCAGGTTTACTGTATCCCTCTGACCATCTTATTGTCGATGAAACACAGAAATATCATCGGAATTAAATACAAAAGGCATAATGCTGACTTAAGTACAAGAAAACTGATACTTCTTACTGTCTATGATTTGAACCATTCCTGTGACCCTAGTTACAGATTCCGATGCTTCACTTCAGGTTTACTGTATCCCTCTGACCGTCGTATTGACGATTAAACACAGAAATTGCATCGGAATGAAAAACAAAAGGCACAATGCCGACTTAAGTACAAAACAACTGACTCTTCTTACTGTCTATGATTTGAACCATTCCTGTGACACTAGTTATAGATTCCGATGCTTCACTTCAGGTTTACTGTATCCCTCTGACCTTCTTATTGACGATGAAACACAAAAATTGCATCGGAATTAAATAGAAAAGGCACAGTGCAGACTTAACTACAAGAAAACTGACTCATCTTACTGTCTATGTTTTGAACCATTCCTGTGACACTAGTTATAGATTCCGATGCTTCACTTCAGGTTTACTGCATCCCTCTGACCTTCTTATTGACGATGAAACACAGAAATTGCATCGGAATTAAATACAAAAGGCACAATGCCGACTTATGTACAAGAAAACTGACCCTTCTTACTGTCTATGTTTGAAACATTCATGTGACACTAATTATAGATTCCGATGCTTCACTTCAGGTTTACTGTATCCCTCTGACCTTCTTATTGACGATGAAACTCTGAAATTGCATCGGATTTAAATACAAATGGCACAATGCCGACTTAAGTACAAGAAAACTGACTCTTCTTACTGTTTTTTTTTTTAATCATTCCTGTGACACTAGTTATAGATTCCGATGCTTCACTTAAGGTTTACTGATTCCCTCTGACCTTCTTATTGACGATGAAACACAGAAATTGCATCGGAATTAAATACAAAAGGCACAACGCCGACATAACTACAAGAAAACTGACTCTTCTTACTGTCTATGTTTTGAACCATTCCTGTGACACTAGTTATAGATTCCGATGCTTCACTTCAGGTTTACTGTATCCCTCTGACCTTCTTATTGACGATGAAACACAGAAATTGCATCGGAATTAAATACAAAAGGCACAATGCCGAGTTAAGTACAAGAAAACTGACTCTTCTTACTGTCTAAGTTTTGAACCATTCCTGTGACACTAGTTATAGATTTCGATGCTTCACTTCAGCTTAACAGTATACCTGTGACCTTCTTTTTGACGATGAAACACAGAAATTGCATCGGAATTAAATAGAAAAGGCACAATGCCGACTTAAGTACAACAAAACTGACTCTTCTTACTGTCTATGTTTTGAACAATTCATGTGACACTAGTTATAGATTCCGATGCTTCACTTCAGGTTTACTGTATCCCTCTGACCTTCTTATTGACGATGAAACACAGAAATTGCATCGGAATTAAATACAAAAGGCACAATGCCGACTTATGTACAAGAAATCTGACTCTTCCACCTGTCTATGTTTGAACCATTCATGTGACACTAGTTATAGATTCCGATGCTTCACTTCAGGTTTACTGTATGCCTCTGACCATCTTATTGTCGATGAAACACAGAAATATCATCGGAATTAAATACAAAAGGGACAATCCCGACTTAAGTACAGGATAACTGACTCTTCTTACTGTCTATGTTTTTAACCATTCCTGTGACACTACTTATAGATTCCGATGCTCCACCTCAGGTTTACTGTATCCCTCTGACCTTCTTATTGACGATGAAACACAGAAATTGCATCGGAAATAAATAGAAAAGGCACAATGCCGACTTAAGTACAAGAAAACTGACTCTTCTTACTGTCTATGTTTTGAACTATTCCTGTGACACTAGTTATAGATTCCGATGCTTCACTTCAGGTTTACTGTATCTATCTGACCTTCGTATTGCCGATGAAACACAGAAATTGCATCGGAATTAAATACAAAAGGCACTATGCCGACTTAAGTACATAATAACTGACTCTTCTTACTGTCTATGATTTGAACCACTCATGTGACACTAGTTACAGATTCCGATGTTTCACTTCAGGTTTACTGTATCCCTCTGACCTTCTTATTGACGATGAAACACAGAAATTGCATCGGAATTAAATACAAAATGCACAATGCCGACTTAAGTTCAAGAAAACTGACTCTTCTAACTGTCTATGATTTGAACCATTCATGTGACACTAGTTATAGATTTCGATGCTTCACTTCAGGTTTACTGTATCCCTCTGACCTTCTTATTGACGATGAAACACAGAAATTGCATCGGAATTAAATACAAAAGGCACAATTTCGACTCAAGTACAAGAAAACTGACTCTTCTTACTGTCTATGTTTTGAACCATTCCTGTGACACTAGTTATAGATTCCGATCCTTCAAATCAGGATTACTGTATCCCCCTGACGTTCTTATTGACGATGAAACACAGAAATTGCATCGGAATTAAATACAAAAGGCACAATGACGACTTAAGTACAAGAAAACTGACTCTTCTTACTGTCTATGTTTGAACCATTCCTGTGACACTAGTTATAGATTCCGATGCTTCACATCAGGTTTACTGTATCCCTCTGACCTTCTTATTGACGATGAAACACAGAAATTGCATCGGAAATAAATAGAAAAGGCACAATGCCGACTTAAGTACAAGAAAACTGACTCTTCTTACTGTCTATGTTTTGAACCATTACTGTGACACTAGTTATAGATTCCGATGCTTCACTTCAGGTTTACTGTATCCCTCTGACCTTCTTATTGACGATGAAACACAGAAATTGAATCGGAATTAAATACAAAAGGCACAATGCCGAGTTAAGTACAAGAAAACTGACTCTTCTTACTGTCTAAGTTTGAACCATTCCTGTTACACTAGTTATAGATTCCGATACTTCACTTCAGCTTTACAGTATCCCTCTGACCTTCTTATTGACGATGAAACACAGAAATAGCATCGGAATTAAATACAAAAGGCACAATGCTGACTTAAGTACAAGAAAACTGACTCTTCTTACTGTCTATGTTTTGAACCATTCCTGTGACACTAGTTACAGATTCCGATGCTTCACTTCAGGTTTACTGTATTCCTCTGACCGTCTTATTGACGATGAAACACAGAAATTGCATCGGAATTAAATACAAAAGGCACAATGCCGACTTAAGTACAAAACAACTGACTCTTCTTACTGTCTATGATTTGAACTATTCCTGTGACACTAGTTATAGATTCCGATGCTTCACTTCAGGTTTACTGTATCACTTTGAACTTCTTATTGACGATGAAACACAGAAATTGCATCGGAATTAAATACAAAAGGCACAATGCCGACTTAAGTACAAGAAAACTGACTCTTCTTACTGTCTATGTTTTGAACCATTCATGTGACACTAGTTATAGATTCCGATGCTTCACTTCAGGTTTACTGTATCCCTCTTACCTTCTTATTGACGATGAAACACACACATTGCATCGGAATTAAATAGAAAAGGCACAATGCAGACTTAAGTACAAGAAAACTGACTCTTCTTACTGTCTATGTTTTGAACCATTCCTTTGACACTAGTTATAGATTCCGATGCTTCACGTCAGGTTTACTGCATCCCTCTGACCTTCTTATAGATGATGAAACACAGAAATTGCATCGGAATTAAATACAAAAGGCACAATGCCGACTTATGTACAAGAAAACTGACTCTTCTTACTGTCTATGTTTTGAACCATTCATGTGACACTAGTTATAGATTCAGATGCTTCACTTCAGGTTTACTGTATCCCTCTGACCTTCTTATTGACGATGAAACACAGAAATTCCATCGGAATTAAATACAAAAGGCACAATTCCGACTTATGTACAAGAAAACTGACCCTTCTTATTATCTATGTTTGAACCATTCATGTGACACTAGTTATAGATTCCGATGCTTCACGTCAGGTTTACTGCATCCCTCTGACCTTCTTATAGATGATGAAACACAGAAATTGCTTCGGAATTAAATACAAAAGGCACAATGCCGACTTATGTACAAGAAAACTGACTCTTCTTACTGTCTATGTTTTGAACCATTCATGTGACACTAGTTATAGATTCAGATGCTTCACTTAAGGTTTACTGTATCCCTCTGACCTTCTTATTGATGATGAAACACAGAAATTGCATCGGAATTAGATACAAACGGCACAATGCCGACTTAAGTACAAGAAAACTGACTCCTCTTTCTGTCTAAGTTTTGAACCATTCCTGTGACACTAGTTATAGATTCCGATGCTTCACTTCAGGTTTACTGTATCCCTCTGACCTTCTTATTGACGATGAAACACTGAAATTGCATCGCAATTAAATACAAAAGGCACAATGCCGACTTAAGTACAAGAAAACTGACTCTTCTTACTATCTAAGTTTTGAACCATTCCTGTGACACTAGTTATAGATTCCGATGCTTCACTTTAGCTTTACAGTATGCCTCTGACCTTCGTATTGACGATGAAACACAGAAATTGCATCGGAATTAAATACAAAAGGCACAATGCCGACTTAAGTACAAGAAAACTGACTCTTCTTACTGTCTATGTTTTGAACTTTTCCTGTGACACTAGTTATAGATTCCGATGCTTCACTTCTGGTTTACTGTATCCCTCTGACCTTCGTATTGCCGATGAAACACAGAAATTGCATTGGAATAAAATACAAAAGGCACTATGCCGACTTAAGTACAAAATAACTGACTCTTCTTACTGTCTATGATTTGAACCACTCATGTGACACTAGTTACAGATTCCGATGCTTCACTTCAGGTTTACTGTATCCCTCTGACCTTCTTATTGACGATGAAACACAGAAATTGCATCGGAATTAAATACAAAAGGCACAATTTCGACTTAAGTACAAGAAAACTGACTCTTCTTACTGTCTATGTTTTGAACCATTCCTGTGACACTAGTTGTAGATTCCGATCCTTCAATTCAGGTTTATTGTATCCCTCTGACATTCTTATTGACGATGAAACACAGAAATTGCATCGGAATTAAATACAAAAGGCACAATCCCTACTTAAGTACAAGATAACTGACTCTTCTTACTGTCTATGTTTGAACCATTCCTGTGACACTAGTTATAGATTCCGATGCTCCAGTTCAGGTGTACTGTATCGCTCTGACCTTCTTATTGACGATGAAACACAGAAAATGCATCGGAATTAAATACAAAAGGCACATTGCCGACTTAAGTACAAGAAAACTGAGTCTTCTTACTACCTAAGATTTGAACCATTCCTGTGACACTAGTTATAGATTCCGATGCTTCACTTCAGGTTTACTGTATCCCTCTGACCTTCTTATTGACGATCAAACACAGAAATTGCATCGGTATTAAATACAAAAGACACAATGCCGACTTAAGTACAAGAAAACTGACTCTTCTTACTATCTAAGTTTTGAACCATTCCTGTGACACTAGTTATAGATTCCGGTGTTTCACTTCAGCTTTACAGTATGCCTCTGGCCTTCTTATTGACGACGAAACACAGAAATTGCATCGGAATTAAATACAAAAGGCACAATGCCGACTTATGTACAAGAAAACTGACTCTTCTTACTGTCTATGTTTTGAACTATTGCTGTGACACTAGTTATAGTTTCCGATGCTTCACTTCAGGTTTTCTGTATCCCTCTGACCTTCTTATTGCCGATGAAACACAGAAATTGCAACGGAATTAAATACAAAAGGCACAATGCCGACATAAGTACAAAATAACTGACTCTTCTTACTGTCTATGATTTGAACCACTCATGTGACACTAGTTACAGATTCCGATGCTTCACTTCAGATTTACTGTATACCTCTGATCTACTTATTGACGATGAAACACAGAAATTGCATCGGAATTAAATACAAAAGGCACAATGCCGACTTAAGTACAAGAAAACTGACTCTTCTTACTGTCTATGCTTTGAACCACTCATGTGACACTAGTTATAGATTCCGGTGCTTCACCTCAGGTTTACTGTATCCCTCTGACCTTCTTATTGACGATGAAACACAGAAATTGCATCGGAGTTGAATACAAAAGGCACAATGCCGACTTAAGTACAAGAAAACTGACACTTCTTACAGTCTATGTTTTGAACCATTCCTGTGATACTAGTTATAGATTCCGATGCTTCACTTCAGGATTACTGTATCCCTCTGACCTTCTTATTGACTATGAAACACAGATATTGCATCGGAATAAAATTCAAAAGGCACAATGCCGACTTGAGTACAAAATAACTGACTCTTCTTACTGTCTATGATTTGAACCACTCATGTGACACTAGTTACAGATTCCGATGCTTCACTTCAGGTTTACTGCATCCCTCTGACCTTCTTATTGACGATCAAACACAGAAATTGGACCGGAATTAGATACAAAAGCACAATGCCTACTTAACTACAAGAAAACTGACTCTTCTTACTGTCTATGTATTGAAACATTCCTGTGACACTAGTTATAGATTCCGATGCTTCACTTCAGGTTCACTGTATCCCTCTGACCTTCTTATCGACGATGAAACACAGAAATTGCATTGGAATTAAATACAAAAATAACAATGCCGACTTAAGTAGAAGAAAACTGACTCTTCTTACTGTCTATGTTTTGATCCATTCCTGTCACACTAGTTATAAATTCCGATGCTTCACTTCAGGTTTACTGTATCCCTCTGGCCTTCTAATTGACGATGAAACACTGAAATTGCATCGGAATTAAATACAAAAGGCACAACGCCGACTTAAGTACAAGAAAACTGACTCTTCTAACTGTCTATGTTTTGAACCATTCCTGTGACACTAATTATAGATTCCGATGTTTCACTTCAGGTTTACTGTATCCCCCTGACCTTCTTACTGACGATGAAACACAGAAATTTCATCGGAATTAAATACAAAAAATCAATGCCGACTTAAGTACAAGAAAACTGACTCTTCTAACTGTCAATGTTTTGAACCAATCATGTGACACTAGTTATAGACTCCGATGCTTTACTCCAAGTTTACTGCATCCCTCCGACCTTCTTATTAACGATGAATCACAGAAATTCCTTCGGAATTAAATACAAAAGGCACAATGCCGACTTAAGTACAAGAAAACTGACTCTTCTTACTGTCTATGCTTTGAACCATTCCTGTGACACTAGTTATAGGTTCCGATGCTTCACTTCAGGTTTACTGTATCCCTCTGACCTTCTTATTGACGATGAAACACAGAAATTGCATTGGAATTAAATACAAAAAACACAATGCCGACTTAAGTACAAGAAAACTGACTCTTCTTACTGTCTATGTTTTGAACCATTCATGTGACACTAGTTATAGATTCTGATGCTTCACTTCAGGTTTACTGTATCCCTCTGACCTTCTTATTGACGATGAAACACAGAAATAGCATCGGAATTAAATACAAAAGGCACAATGCCTACTTAAGTACAAGATAACTGACTCTTCTTACTGTCTATGTTTTGAACCATTAAAGTGACACTAGTTATAGATTCCGATGCTTAACTTCAGGTTTACTGTATTCCTCTGACCTTCTTATTGACGATGAAACAAAGAAAAGCATCGGAATTAAATACAAAAGGAACAATGCCGACATAAGTGCAAGAGAACTGACTCTTCTTACTGTCTATGTTTGAACGACTCCTGTGACACTAGTTATAGATTCCGATGCTTCACTTCAGGTTTACTGTATCCCTCTGACCTTCTTATTGACGATGAAACACAGAAATTCTATCGGAATTAAATACAAAAGGCACAATGCCGACTTAAGTACAAGAAAACTGACTCTTCTTACTGTCTATGTTTTGAACCATTCCTGTGACACTAGTTATAGTTTCCGGTGCTTCACTTCACGTTTACTGTATCCCTCTGACCTTCTTATTGACGATGAAACACAGAAATTTCATCGGAATTAAATACAAAAGGCACAATCCCGACTTATGTACAAGAAAACTGACTCTTCTTACTGTCTATGTTTGAACCATTCCTGTGGCACTAGTTATAGATTCCGATGCTTCACTTCAGGTTTACAGTATGCCTCTGACCTTCGTATTCACGATGAAACACAGAAATTGCATCGGAATTAAATACAAAAGGCACAATGCCGACTTAAGTACAAGAAATCTGACTCTTCTTACTGTCTATGTTTTGAACTATTCGTGTGACACTAGTTATAGATTCCGATGCTTCACTTCAGGTTTACTGCATCCCTCTGACCTTCGTATTGCCGATGAAAAACAGAAATTGCATCGGAATTAAATAAAAAAGGCACTATGCCGACTTAAGTACAAAATAACTGACTCTTCCTACTGTCTATGCTTTGAACCATTCCTGTGACACTAGTTATAGGTTCCGATGCTTCACTTCAGGTTTCCTGTATCCCTCTGACCTTCTTATCGACGATGAAACACAGAAATTGCATCGGAATTAAATACAAAAATAACAATGCCGACTTAAGTACAAGAAAACTGACTCTTCTTACTGTCTATGTTTTGATCCATTCCTGTCACACTAGTTATAAATTCCGATGCTTCACTTCAGGTTTACTGTATCCCTCTGGCCTTCTAATTGACGATGAAACACAGAAATTGCATCGGAATTAGATACAAAAGGCACAATGCCGACTTAAGTCAAGAAAACTGACTCTTCTAACTGTCTATGTTTTGAACCATTCCTGTGACACTAATTATAGATTCCGATGTTTCACTTCAGGTTTACTGTATCCCCCTGACCTTCTTACTGACGATGAAACACAGAAATTTCATCGGAATTAAATACAAAAAATCAATGCCGACTTAAGTACAAGAAAACTGACTCTTCTAACTGTCAATGTTTTGAACCAATCATGTGACACTAGTTATAGACTCCGATGCTTTACTCCAAGTTTACTGTATCCCTCCGACCTTCTTATTGACGATGAATCCCAGAAATTCCTTCGGAATTAAATACAAAAGGCACAATGCCGACTTAAGTACAAGAAAACTGACTCTTCTTACTGTCTATGCTTTGGACCATTCCAGTGACACTAGTTATAGGTTCCGATGCTTCACTTCAGGTTTTCTGTATCCCTCTGACCTTCTTATTGACGATGAAACACAGAAATTGCATTGGAATTAAATACAAAAAACACAATGCCGACTTAAGTACAAGAAAACTGACTCTTCTTACTGTCTATGTTTTGAACCATTCATGTGACACTAGTTATAGATTCTGATGCTTCACTTCAGGTTTACTGTATCCCTCTGACCATCTTATTGACGATGAAACACAGAAATTGCATCGGAATTAAAAACAAAAGGCACAATGCCGACTGAAGTACAAGAAAACAGACTCTCCTTACTGTCTATGTTTTGAACCATTACTGTGACACTAGTTATAGATTAGGTTGCTTCACTTCAGGTTTACTGTATCCCTCTGACCTTCTTATTGACGATGAAACACAGAAATAGCATCGGAATTAAATACAAAAGGCACAATGCCTACTTAAGTACAAGATAACTGACTCTTCTTACTGTCTATGTTTTGAACCATTAAAGTGACACTAGTTATAGATTCCGATGCTTAACTTCAGGTTTACTGTATTCCTCTGACCTTCTTATTGACGATGAAACACAGAAAAGCATCGGAATTAAATACAAAAGGAACAATGCCGACATAAGTGCAAGAGAACTGACTCTTCTTACTGTCTATGTTTGAACGAATCCTGTGACACTAGTTATAGATTCCGATGCTTCACTTCAGGTTTACTGTATCCCTCTGACCTTCTTATTGACGATGAAACACAGAAATTCTATCGGAATTAAATACAAAAGGCACAATGCCGACTTAAGTACAAGAAAACTGACTCTTCTTACTGTCTATGATTTGAACCATTCCTGTGACACTAGTTACAGATTCCGGTGCTTCACTTCACGTTTACTGTATCCCTCTGACCTTCTTATTGACGATGAAACACAGAAATTTCATCGGAATTAAATACAAAAGGCACTATGCCGACTTAAGTACAAAATAACTGACTCTTCCTACTGTCTATGCTTTGAACCATTCCTGTGACACTAGTTATAGGTTCCGATGGTTCACTTCAGGTTTCCTGTATCCCTCTGACCTTCTTATTGACGATGAAACACAGAAATTGCATTGGAATTAAATACAAAAAACACAATGCCGACTTAAGTACAAGAAAACTGACTCTTCTTACTGTCTATGTTTTGAACCATTCATGTGACACTAGTTATAGATTCTGATGCTTCACTTCAGGTTTACTGTATCCCTCTGACCATCTTATTGACGATGAAACACAGAAATTGCATCGGAATTAAAAACAAAAGGCACAATGCCGACTTAAGTACAAGAAAACTGACTCTCCTTACTGTCTATGTTTTGAACCATTCCTGTGACACTAGTTATAGATTAGGATGCTTCACTTCAGGTTTACTGTATCCCTCTGACCTTCTTATTGACGATGAAACACAGAAATAGCACCGGAATTAAATACAAAAGGCACAATGCCTACTTAAGTACAAGATAACTGACTCTTCTTACTGTCTATGTTTTGAACCATTAAAGTGACACTAGTTATAGATTCCGATGCTTAACTTCAGGTTTACTGTATTCCTCTGACCTTCTTATTGACGATGAAATACAGAAAAGCTTCGGAATTAAATACAAAAGGCACGATGCCGACTTAAGTACAACAAAACTGACTCTTCTTACTGTCTATGATTTGAACCATTCCTGTGACACTAGTTATAGATTCCGATCCTTCAATTCAGGTTTACTGTATCCCTCTGACGTTCTTATTGACGATGAAACACAGAAATTGCATCGGAATTAAATACAAAAGGCACAATGCCGACTTAAGTACAAGAAAACTGTCTCTTCTTACTGTCTATGTTTGAACCATTCCTGTGACACTAGTTATAGATTCCGATGCTTCACTTCAGGTTTACTGTATCCCTCTGACCTACTTATTGACGATGAAACACAGAAAATGCATCGGAATTAAATACAAAAGGCACAATGCCGACTTAAGTACAAGAAAACTGACTCTTCTTACTATCTAAGATTTGAACCATTCCTGTGACACTAGTTATAGATTCCGATGCTTCACTTCAGCTTTACAGTATGCCTCTGGCCTTCTAATTGACAACGAAACACAGAAATTGCATCGGAATTAAATACAAAAGGCACAATGCCGACTTAAGTACAAGAAAACTGACTCTTCTTACTGTCTATGTTTGAACCATTCCTCTGACACTAGTTATAGATTCCGATGCTTCACTTCAGGTTTACTGTATCCCTCTGACCTACTTATTGACGATGAAACACAGAAAATGAATCGGAATTAAATACAAAAGGCACAATGCCGACTTAAGTACAAGAAAACTGACTCTTCTTACTATCTAAGATTTGAAGCATTCCTTTGACACTAGTTATAGATTCCGATGCTTCACTTCAGGTTTTCTGTATCCCTCTGACCTTCTTATTGACGAGGAAACACAGAAATTGCATCGGAGTTAAATACAAAGGGCACAATGCCGACTTAAGTACAAGAAAACTGACTCTTCTTACAGTCTATGTTTTGAACCATTCCTGTGATACTAGTTATAGATTCCGATGCTTCACTTCAGGTTTACTGTAGCCCTCTGACCTTCTTATTGACGATGAAACACAGATATTGCATCGGAATTAAATACAAAAGGCACAATGTCGACTTAAGTACAGGTAAACTGACTCTTCTTACTGTCTTTATTTTGAACCATTCCTGGGACACTAGCTATAGATTCCGATGCTTCACTTCAGGTTTACTGTATCCCACTGACCTTCCTATTGACGATAAAAACACAGAAATTGCACCGGAATTAAATACAAGAGGCACAATGCCGACTTAACTACAAGAAAACTGACTCTTCTTACTGTCTATGTATTGAAACATTCCTGTGACACTAGTTATAGATTCCGATGCTTCACTTCAGGTTCACTGTATCCCTCTGACCTTCTTATCGACGATGAAACACAGAAACTGCATCGGAATTAAATACAAAAATAATAATGCCGACTTAAGTGCAAGAAAACTGACTCTTCTTACTGTCTATGTTTTGATCCATTCCTGTGACACTAGTTATAAATTCCGATGCTTCACTTCAGGTTTACTGTATCCCTCTGGCCATCTTATTCGCGATGAAACACAGAAATTGCATCGGAATTAAATACAAAAAACACAATGCCGACTTAAGTACAAGAAAACTGACTCTTCTAACTGTCAATGTTTTGAACCATTCATGTGACACTAGTTAAGACTCCGATGCTTTACTCCAAGTTTACTGTATCCCTCCGACCTTCTTATTGACGATGAATCACAGAAATTGCTTCGAAATTAAATACAAGAGGCACAATGCCGACTTAAGTACAAGAAAACTGACTCTTCTTACTGTCTAAGATTTTAACCATTCCTGTGACACTAGTTATAGATTCCGATGCTTCACTTCAGGTTTCCTTTATCACTCTGACCTTCTTATTGACGATCAAACACAGAAATCGCATCGGAAATAAATACAAAAGGCACAATGCCAACTTAAGTGTAGGAAAACTGACTCTTCTTACTGTCTATGTTTTGAACCACTCCTGTGACACTAGTTATAGATTCCGGTGCTTCACTTCAGGTTTCCTGTATCCCTCTGACCTCCTTATTGACGATGAAACACAGAAATTGCATTGGAATTAAATACAAAAAACACAATGCCGACTTAAGTACAAGAAAACTGACTTTTTTTACTGTCTATGTTTTGAACCATTCATGTGACACTAGTTATAGTTTCTGATGCTTCACTTCAGGTTTACTGTATCCCTCTGACCATCTTATTGACGATGAAACACAGATATTGCATCGGAAGTAAATACAAAAGGCACAATGCCGACTTAAGTACAAGAAAACTGACTCTTCTTACTGTCTATGTTTTGAACCATTCCTGTGACACTAGTTATAGATTCCGATGCTTCACTTCAGGTTTACTGTATCCCTCTGACCTTCTTATTGACGATGAAAAACAGATATAGCATCGGAATTAAATACAAAAGGCACAAAGACGACTTAAGTACAAGATAACTGTCTCTTCTTACTGTCTATGTATTGAACCATTCCTTTGACACTAGTTATAGATTCCGATGCTTCACTTCAGGTTTACTGTATCCCTCTGACCTTCTTATTGACGATGAAACACAGAAATTCCATCGGAATTAAATACAAAAGGCACAATGCCGACTTAAGTACAAGAAAACTGACTCTTCTTATGTCTATGTTTTGAACCATTCCTGTGACACTAGTTATAGATTCCGATGCTTCACTTCAGGTTTACTGTATCCCTCTGACCTTCTTATTGACGATGAAACACAGAAATTGCATCGGAATTAAATACAAAAAACACAATGCCGACTTAAGTACAAGTAAATTGACTCTTCTTACTGTCTTTATTTTGAATCATTCCTGTGACACTAGTTATAGATTCCGATGCTTGACTTCAGGTTTACTGTATCCCACTGACCTTCCTATTCACGATCAAACACAGATATTGCACCGGAATTAAATACAAGAATCACAATGCCAATTTAACTACAAGAAAACTGACTCTTCTTACTGTCTATGTATTGAAACATTCCTGTGACACTAATTATAGATTCCGATGTTTCACTTCAGGTTTACTGTATCCCTCTGACCTTCTTATTGACGATGAAACACAGAAATTGCATCGGAATTAAATACAAAAAACACAATGCCGACTTAAGTACAAGAAAACTGACTCTTCTAACTGTCAATGTTTTGAACCATTCATGTGACACTAGTTAAGACTCCGATGCTTTACTCCAAGTTTACTGTATCCCTCCGACCTTCTTATTGACGATGAATCACAGAAATTGCTTCGAAATTAAATACAAGAGGCACAATGCCGACTTAAGTACAAGAAAACTGACTCTTCTTACTGTCTAAGATTTTAACCATTTCTGTGACACTAGTTATAGATTCCGATGCTTCACTTCAGGTTTACTTTATCACTCTGACCTTCTTATTGACGATCAAACACAGAAATCGCATCGGAAAAAAATACAAGAGGCACAATGCCAACTTAAGTGTAGGAAAACTGACTCTTCTTACTGTCTATGTTTTGAACCATTCCTGTGACACTAGTTATAGATCCCGTTGCTTCACTTCAGGTTTACTGTATCCCTCTGACCTTCTTATTGACGATGAAACACAGAAATTGCATCGGAATTAAATACAAAAAACACAATGCCGACTTAAGTACAAGGAAACTGACTCTTCTTACTGTCTATGTTTTGAACCATACATGTGACACTAGTTATTGATTCCGATGCTTCACATCAGGTTTACTGTATCCCTCTGACCATCTTATTGACGATGAAACACAGATATTGCATCGGAATTAAATACAAAAGGCACAATGCCGACTTAAGTACAAGAAAACTGACTCTTCTTACTGTCTATGTTTTGAACCATTCCTGTGACACTAGTTATAGATTCCGATGCTTCACTTCAGGTTTACTGTATCCCTCTGACCTTCTTATTGACGATGAAAAACAGATACAGCATCGGAATTAAATACAAAAGGCACAATGACGACTTAAGTACAAGATAACTGTCTCTTCTTACTGTCTATGTTTGAACCATTCCAGTGACACTAGTTATAGATTCCGATGCTTCACTTCAGGTTTACTGTATCCCTCTGGCCATCTTATTGACGATGAAACACAGAAATTGCATCGGAATTAAATACAAAAGGCACAACGCCGACTTAAGTACAAGAAAACTGACTCTTCTTAGTGTCTATGTTTTGAACCATTCCTGTGACACTAATTATAGATTCCGATGTTTCACTTCAGGTTTACTGTATCCCTCTGACCTTCTTATTGACGATGAAACACAGAAATTGCATCGGAATTAAATACAAAAAACACAATGCCGACTTAAGTACAAGAAAACTGACTCTTCTTACTGTCTATGTTTTGAACCATTCATGTGACACTAGTTATAGACTCCGATGCTTTACTCCAAGTTTACTGAATCCCTCCGACCTTCTTATTGACGATGAAACACAGAAATTGCATTGGAATTAAATACAAAAAACACAATGCCGACTTAAGTACAAGAAAACTGACTCTTCTTACTGTCTATGTTTTGAACCAGTCATGTGACACTAGTTATAGAATCTGATGCTTCACTTCAGGTTTACTGTATCCCTCTGACCATCTTATTGACGATGAAACACAGAAATTGCATCAGAATTAAATACAAAAGGCACAATGCCGACTTAAGTACAAGTAAACTGACTCTTCTTACTGTCTATGTTTTGAACCATTCCTGTGACACTAGTTATAGATTCCGATGCTTCACTTCAGGTTTACTGCATCCCTCTGACCTTCTTATTGACGATGAAGAACAGATATAGCATCGGAATTAAATACAAAAGGTACAATGCTGACTTAAGTACAAGATAACTGTCTCTTCTTACTGTCTATGTTTTGAACCATTTCTGTGACACTAGTTATAGATTCCGATGCTTCACTTCAGGTTTACTGTATCCCTCTGACCTTCTTACTGACGATGAAACACAGAAATTCCATCGTAATTAAATACAAAAGGCACAATGCCGACTTAAGTACAAGAAAACTGACTCTTCTTACTGTCTATGTTTTGAACCATTCCTGTGACACTAGTTATAGATTCCGATGCTTCACTTCAGGTTTACTGTATCGCTCTGACCTTCTTATTGACGATGAAACACAGAAATTTCATCGGAATTAAATACAAAAGGCACAATCCCGACTTAAGTTCAAGAAAACTGACTCTTCTTATTGTCTATGTTTGAACCATTCCTGTGGCACTAGTTATAGATTCCGATGCTTCACATCAGGTTTACTGTATCCCTCTGACCTTCTTATTGACGATGAAACACAGAAATTGCATCGGAATTAAATACAAAAAGCACAATGCCGACTTAAGTACAAGAAAACTGACTCTTTTTACTGTTTATGTTTTGATCCATTCCTGTGACACTAGTTATAAATTCCGATGCTTCACTTCTGGTTTACTGTATCCCTCTGGCCATCTTATTGACGATGAAACACAGAAATTGCATCGGAATTAAATACAAAAGGCACAACGCCGACTTAAGTACAAGAAAACTGACTCTTCTTAGTGTCTATGTTTTGAACCATTCCTGTGACACTAATTATAGATTCCGATGTTTCACTTCAGGTTTACTGTATCCCTCTGACCTTCTTATTGACGATGAAACACAGAAATTGCATCGGAATTAAATACAAAAAACACAATGCCGACTTAAGTACAAGAAAGCTGACTCTTCTAACTGTCAATGTTTTGAACCATTCATGTGACACTAGTTAAGACTACGATGCTTTACTCCAAGTTAACTGTATCCCTCCGACCTTCTTATTGACGATGAATCACAGAAATTGCTTCGAAATTAAATACAAGAGGCACAATGCCGACTTAAGTACAAGAAAACTGACTCTTCTTACTGTCTAAGATTTTAACCATTCCTGTGACACTAGTTATAGATTCCGATGCTTCACTTCAGGTTTCCTTTATCACTCTGACCTTCTTATTGACGATCAAACACAGAAATCGCATCGGAAATAAATACAAAAGGCACAATGCCAACTTAAGTGTAGGAAAACTGACTCTTCTTACTGTCTATGTTTTGAACCACTCCTGTGACACTAGTTATAGATCCCGATGCTTCACTTCAGGTTTACAGTATCCCTCTGACCTTCTTATTGACGATGAAACTCGGAATTTGCTTCGGAATTAAATACAAAAGGCACAACGCCGACTTAAGTACAAGAAAACTGACTCTTCTTACTGTCTATGCTTTGAACTATTCCTGTGACACTAGTTATAGATTCCGATGCTTCACTTCAGATTTACTGTATCCCTCTGACCTTCTTATTGACGATGAAAAACAGATATAGCATCGGAATTAAATACAAAAGGCACAATGCCGACTTAAGTACAAGAAAACTGACTCTTCTTACTGTCTATGTTTTGAACCATTCCTGTGACACTAGTTATAGATTCCGATGCTTCACTTCAGGTTTACTGTATCCCTCTGACCTTCTTATTGACGATGAAAAACAGATATAGCATCGGAATTAAATACAAAAGGCACAAAGACGACTTAAGTACAAGATAACTGTCTCTTCTTACTGTCTATGTATTGAACCATTCCTTTGACACTAGTTACAGATTCCGATGCTTCACTTCAGGTTTACTGTATCCCTCTGACCTTCTTATTGACGATGAAACACAGAAATTCCATCGGAATTAAATACAAAAGGCACAATGCCGACTTAAGTACAAGAAAACTGACTCTTCTTACTGTCTATGTTTTGAACCATTCCTGTGACACTAGTTATAGATTCCGATGCTTCACTTCAGGTTTACTGTATCCCTCTGACCTTCTTATTGACGATGAAACACAGAAATTGCATCGGAATTAAATACAAAAAACACAATGCCGACTTAAGTACAAGTAAATTGACTCTTCTTACTTTCTTTATTTTGAACCATTCCTGTGACACTAGTTATAGATTCCGATGCTTGACTTCAGGTTTACTGTATCCCACTGACCTTCCTATTGACGATCAAACACAGATATTGCACCGGAATTAAATACAAGAATCACAATGCCAATTTAACTACAAGAAAACTGACTCTTCTTACTGTCTATGTATTGAAACATTCCTGTGACACTAGTTATAGATTCCGATGCTTCACTTCAGGTTCACTGTATCCCTCTGACCTTCGTATCGACGATGAAACACAGAAATTGCATCGGAATTAAATACAAAAATAATAATGCCGACTTAAGTACAAGAAAACTGACTTTTCTTACTGTCTATGTTTTGATCCATTCCTGTGACACTAGTTATTATTTCCGATGCTTCACTTCAGGTTTACTGTATCCCTCTGGCCATCTTATTGACGATGAAACACAGAAATTGCATCGGAATTAAATACAAAAGACACAACGCCGACTTAAGTACCAGAAAACTGACTCTTCTTAGTGTCTATGTTTTGAACCATTCCTGTGACACTAATTATAGATTCCGATGTTTCACTTCAGGTTTACTGTATCCCTCTGACCTTCTTATTGACGATGAAACACAGAAATTGCATCGGAATTAAATACAAAAAACACAATGCCGACTTAAGTACAAGAAAACTGACTCTTCTAACTGTCAATGTTTTGAACCATTCATGTGACACTAGTTAAGACTCCGATGCTTTACTCCAAGTTTACTGTATCCCTCCGACCTTCTTATTGACGATGAATCACAGAAATTGTTTCGAAATTAAATACAAGAGGCACAATGCCGACTTAAGTACAAGAAAACTGACTCTTCTTACTGTCTAAGATTTTAAAAATTTCTGTGACACTAGTTATAGATTCCGATGCTTCACTTCAGGTTTACTTTATCACTCTGACCTTCTTATTGACGATCAAACACAGAAATCGCATCGGAAATAAATACAAAAGGCACAATGCCAACTTAAGTGTAGGAAAACTGACTCTTCTTACTGTCTATGTTTTGAACCATTCCTGTGACACTAGTTATAGATCCCGTTGCTTCACTTCAGGTTTACTGTATCCCTCTGACCTTCTTATTGACGATGAAACACAGAAATTGCATCGGAATTAAATACAAAAAACACAATGCCGACTTAAGTACAAGGAAACTGACTCTTCTTACTGTCTATGTTTTGAACCATACATGTGACACTAGTTATTGATTCCGATGCTTCACATCAGGTTTACTGTATCCCTCTGACCATCTTATTGACGATGAAACACAGATATTGCATCGGAATTAAATACAAAAGGCACAATGCCGACTTAAGTACAAGAAAACTGACTCTTCTTACTGTCTATGTTTTGAACCATTCCTGTGACACTAGTTATAAATTCCGATGCTTCACTTCAGGTTTACTGTATCCCTCTGGCCATCTTATTGACGATGAAACACAGAAATTGCATCGGAATTAAATACAAAAGGCACAACGCCGACTTAAGTACAAGAAAACTGACTCTTCTTAGTGTCTATGCTTTGATCCATTCCTGTGACACTAGTTATAAATTCCGATGCTTCACTTCAGGTTTACTGTATCCCTCTGGCCATCTTATTGACGATGAAACACAGAAATTGCATCGGAATTAAATACAAAAGGCACAACGCCGACTTAAGTACAAGAAAACTGACTCTTCTTAGTGTCTATGTTTTGAACCATTCCTGTGACACTAATTATAGATTCCGATGTTTCACTTCAGGTTTACTGTATCCCTCTGACCTTCTTATTGACGATGAAACACAGAAATTGCATCGGAATTAAATACAAAAAACACAATGCCGACTTAAGTACAAGAAAACTGACTCTTCTTACTGTCTATGTTTTGAACCATTCATGTGACACTAGTTATAGGCTCCGATGCTTTACTCCAAGTTTACTGAATCCCTCCGACCTTCTTATTGACGATGAAACACAGAAATTGCATTGGAATTAAATACAAAAAACACAATGCCGACTTAAGTACAAGAAAACTGACTCTTCTTACTGTCTATGTTTTGAACCAGTCATGTGACACTAGTTATAGAATCTGATGCTTCACTTCAGGTTTACTGTATCCCTCTGACCATCTTATTGACGATGAAACACAGAAATTGCATCAGAATTAAATACAAAAGGCACAATGCCGACTTAAGTACAAGAAAACTGACTCTTCTTACTGTCTATGTTTTGAACCATTCCTGTGACACTAGTTATAGATTCCGATGCTTCACTTCAGGTTTACTGCATCCCTCTGACCTTCTTATTGACGATGAAGAACAGATATAGCATCGGAATTAAATACAAAAGGTACAATGATGACTTAAGTACAAGATAACTGTCTCTTCTTAATGTCTATGTTTTGAACCATTTCTGTGACACTAGTTATAGATTCCGATGTTTCACTTCAGGTTTACTGTATCCCTCTGACCTTCTTACTTACGATGAAACACAGAAATTCCATCGGAATTAAATACAAAAGGCACAATGCCGACTTAAGTACAAGAAAACTGACTCTTCTTACTGTCTATGTTTTGAACCATTCCTGTGATACTAGTTATAGATTCCGATGCTTCACTTCAGGTTTACTGTATCCCTCTGACCTTCTTATTGTCGATGAAACACAGAAATTTCATCGGAATTAAATACAAAAGGCACAATCCCGACTTAAGTTCAAGAAAACTGACTCTTCTTATTGTCTATGTTTGAACCATTCCTGTGGCACTAGTTATAGATTCCGATGCTTCACTTCAGGTTTACTGTATCCCTCTGACCTTCTTATTGACGATGAAACACAGAAATTGCATCGGAATTAAATACAAAAAGCACAATGCCGACTTAAGTACAAGAAAACTGACTCTTTTTACTGTTTATGTTTTGATCCATTCCTGTGACACTAGTTATAGACTCCGATGCTTTACTCCAAGTTTACTGTATCCCTCCGACCTTCTTATTGACGATGAATCACAGAAATTGCTTCGAAATTAAATACAAGAGGCACAATGCCGACTTAAGTACAAGAAAACTGACTCTTCTTACTGTCTAAGATTTTAACCATTCCTGAGACACTAGTTATAGATTCCGATGCTTCACTTCAGGTTTACTTTAACACTCTGACCTTCTTATTGACGATCAAACACAGAAATTGCATCGGACATAAATACAAAAGGCACAATGCCAACTTAAGTGTAGGAAAACTGACTCTTCTTACTGTCTATGTTTTGAACCATTCCTGTGACACTAGTTATAGATCCCGCTGCTTCACTTCAGGTTTACTGTTTCCCTCTTACCTTCTTATTGACGATGAAACACAGAAATTGCGTCGGAAGTAATTACGAAAGTCACAATGCCGACTTAAATACAAGAAAACTGACTCTTCTTACTGTCTATGTTTTGAACCATTCCTTTGACACTAGTTATAGATTCCGATGCTTCACTTCAGGTTTACTGTAACCGTCTGACCTTCTTATTGACGATGAAACACGGAATTTGCTTCGGAATTTAATACAAAAGGCACAACGCCGACTTAAGTACAAGAAAACTGACTCTTCTTACTGTCTATGCTTTGAACCATTCCTGTGACACTAGTTATAGATTCCGATGCTTCACTTCCGGTTTCCTGTATCCCTCTGACCTTCTTATTGACGATGAAACACAGAAATTGCATTGGAATTAAATACAAAAAACACAATGCCGACTTAAGTACAAGAAAACTGACTCTTCTTACTGTCTATGTTTTGAACCATTCATGTGACACTAGTTATAGATTCTGATACTTCACTTCAGGTTTACTGTATCCCTCTGACCATCTTATTGACGATGAAACACAGAAATTGCATCGGAATTAAATACAAAAGGCACAATGCCGACTTAAGTACAAGAAAACTGACTCTTCTTACTGTCTATGTTTTGAACCATTCCTGTGACACTAGTTATAGATTCCGATGCTTCACTTCAGGTTTACTGTATCCCTCTGACCTTCTTATTGACGATGAAAAACAGATATAGCATCGGAATTAAATACAAAAGCACAATGACGACTTAAGTACAAGTTAACTGTCTCTTCTTACTGTCTATGTTTTGAACCATTCCTGTGACACTAGTTATAGATTCCGATGCTTCACTTCAGGTTTACTGTATCCCTCTGACCTTCTTATTGACGATGAAACACAGAAATTGCATCGGAATTAAATACAAAAAACACAATGCCGACTTAAGTACAAGAAAACTGACTCTTCTAACTGGCAATGTTTTGAACCATTCATGTGACACTAGTTAAGACTCCGATGCTTTACTCCAAGTTTACTGTATCCCTCCGACCTTCTTATTGACGATGAATCACAGAAATTGTTTCGAAATTAAATACAAGAGGCACAATGCCGACTTAAGTACAAGAAAACTGACTCTTCTTACTGTCTAAGATTTTAACCATTTCTGTGACACTAGTTATAGATTCCGATGCTTCACTTCAGGTTTACTTTATCACTCTGACCTTCTTATTGACGATCAAACACAGAAATCGCATCGGAAATAAATACAAAAGGCACAATGCCAACTTAAGTGTAGGAAAACTGACTCTTCTTACTGTCTATGTTTTGAACCATTCCTGTGACACTAGTTATAGATCCCGTTGCTTCACTTCAGGTTTACTGTATCCCTCTGACCTTCTTATTGACGATGAAACACAGAAATTGCATCGGAATTAAATACAAAAAACACAATGCCGACTTAAGTAAAAGGAAACTGACTCTTCTTACTGTCTATGTTTTGAACCATACATGTGACACTAGTTATTGATTCCGATGCTTCACATCAGGTTTACTGCATCCCTCTGACCATCTTATTGACGATGAAACACAGATATTGCATCGGAATTAAATACAAAAGGCACAATGCCGACTTAAGTACAAGAAAACTGACCCTTCTTACTGTCTATGTTTTGAACCATTCCTGTGACACTAGTTATAAATTCCGATGCTTCACTTCAGGTTTTGTATCCCTCTGGCCATCTTATTGACGATAAAACACAGAAATTGCATCGGAATTAAATACAAAAGGCACAACGCCGACTTAAGTACAAGAAAACTGACTCTTCTTAGTGTCTATGTTTTGATCCATTCCTGTGACACTAGTTATAAATTCCGATGCTTCACTTCAGGTTTACTGTATCCCTCTGGCCATCTTATTGACGATGAAACACAGAAATTGCATCGGAATTAAATACAAAAGGCACAACGCCGACTTAAGTACAAGAATACTGACTCTTCTTAGTGTCTATGTTTTGAACCATTCCTGTGACACTAATTATAGATTCCGATGTTTCACTTCAGGTTTACTGTATCCCTCTGACCTTCTTATTGACGATGAAACACAGAAATTGCATCGGAATTAAATACAAAAAACACAATGCCGACTTAAGTACAAGAAAACTGACTCTTCTTACTGTCTATGTTTTGAACCATTCATGTGACACTAGTTATATGCTCCGATGCTTTACTCCAAGTTTACTGAATCCCTCCGACCTTCTTATTGACGATGAAACACAGAAATTGCATTGGAATTAAATACAAAAAACACAATGCCGACTTAAGTACAAGAAAACTGACTCTTCTTACTGTCTATGTTTTGAACCAGTCATGTGACACTAGTTATAGAATCTGATGCTTCACTTCAGGTTTACTGTATCCCTCTGACCATCTTATTGACGATGAAACACAGAAATTGCATCAGAATTAAATACAAAAGGCACAATGCCGACTTAAGTACAAGAAAACTGACTCTTCTTACTGTCTATGTTTTGAACCATTCCTGTGACACTAGTTATAGATTCCGATGCTTCACTTCTGGTTTACTGCATCCCTCTGACCTTCTTATTGACGATGAAGAACAGATATAGCATCGGAATTAAATACAAAAGGTACAATGATGACTTAAGTACAAGATAACTGTCTCTTCTTACTGTCTATGTTTTGAACCATTTCTGTGACACTAGTTATAGATTCCGATGCTTCACTTCAGGTTTACTGTATCCCTCTGACCTTCTTACTGACGATGAAACACAGAAATTCCATCGGAATTAAATACAAAAGGCACAATGCCGACTTAAGTACAAGAAAACTGACTCTTCTTACTGTCTATGTTTTGAACCATTCCTGTGATACTAGTTATAGATTCCGATGCTTCACTTCAGGTTTACTGTATCCCTCTGACCTTCTTATTGACGATGAAACACAGAAATTTCATCGGAATTAAATACAAAAGGCACAATCCCGACTTAAGTTCAAGAAAACTGACTCTTCTTATTGTCTATGTTTGAACCATTCCTGTGGCACTAGTTATAGATTCCGATGCTTCACTTCAGGTTTACTGTATCCCTCTGACCTTCTTATTGACGATGAAACACAGAAATTGCATCGGAATTAAATACAAAAAGCACAATGCCGACTTAAGTACAAGAAAACTGACTCTTTTTACTGTTTATGTTTTGATCCATTCCTGTGACACTAGTTATAGACTCCGATGCTTTACTCCAAGTTTACTGTATCCCTCCGACCTTCTTATTGACGATGAATCACAGAAATTGCTTCGAAATTAAATACAAGAGGCACAATGCCGACTTAAGTACAAGAAAACTGACTCTTCTTACTGTCTAAGATTTTAACCATTCCTGAGACACTAGTTATAGATTCCGATGCTTCACTTCAGGTTTACTTTAACACTCTGACCTTCTTATTGACGATCAAACACAGAAATTGCATCGGAAATAAATACAAAAGGCACAATGCCAACTTAAGTGTAGGAAAACTGACTCTTCTTACTGTCTATGTTTTGAACCATTCCTGTGACACTAGTTATAGATCCCGCTGCTTCACTTAAGGTTTACTGTTTCCCTCTTACCTTCTTATTGACGATGAAACACAGAAATTGCGTCGGAAGTAATTACGAAAGTCACAATGCCGACTTAAATACAAGAAAACTGACTCTTCTTACTGTCTATGTTTTGAACCATTCCTTTGACACTAGTTATAGATTCCGATGCTTCACTTCAGGTTTACTGTAACCCTCTGACCTTCTTATTGACGATGAAACACGGAATTTGCTTCGGAATTTAATACAAAAAGCACAACGCCGACTTAAGTACAAGAAAACTGACTCTTCTTACTGTCTATGCTTTGAACCATTCCTGTGACACTAGTTATAGATTCCGATGCTTCATTTCCGGTTTCCTGTATCCCTCTGACCTTCTTATTGACGATGAAACACAGAAATTGCATTGGAATTAAATACAAAAAACACAATGCCGACTTAAGTACAAGAAAACTGACTCTTCTTACTGTCTATGTTTTGAACCATTCATGTGACACTAGTTATAGATTCTGATACTTCACTTCAGGTTTACTGTATCCCTCTGACCATCTTATTGACGATGAAACACAGAAATTGCATCGGAATTAAATACAAAAGGCACAATGCCGACTTAAGTACAAGAAAACTGACTCTTCTTACTGTCTATGTTTTGAACCATTCCTGTGACACTAGTTACAGATTCCGATGCTTCACTTCAGGTTTACTGTATCCCTCTGACCTTCTTATTGACGATGAAAAACAGATATAGCATCGGAATTAAATACAAAAGCACAATGACGACTTAAGTACAAGATAACTGTCTCTTCTTACTGTCTATGTTTTGAACCATTCCTGTGACACTAGTTATAGATTCCGATGCTTCACTTCAGGTTTACTGTATCCCTCTGACCTTCTTATTGACGATGAAACACAGAAATTCCATCGGAATTAAATACAAAAGGCACAATGCCGACTTAAGTACAGGAAAACTGACTCTTCTTACTGTCTATGTTTTGAACCATTCCTATGACACTAGTTATAGATTCCGATGCTTCACTTCAGGTTTACTGTATCCCTCTGACCTTCTTATTGACGATGAAACACAGAAATTTCATCGGAATTAAATACAAAAGGCACAATCCCGACTTAAGTACAAGAAAACTGACTCTTCTTACTGTCTATGTTTGAACCATTCCTGTGACACTAGTTATAGATTCCGATGCTTCACTTCAGGTTTACTGTATCCCTCTGACCTTCTTATTGACGATGAAACACAGAAATTCCATCGGAATTAAATACAAAAGGCACAATGCCGACTTAAGTACAAGAAAACTGACTCTTCTTACTGTCTATGTTTTGAACCATTCCTGTGACACTAGTTATAGATTCCGATGCTTCACTTCAGGTTTACTTTATCACTCTGACCTTCTTATTGACGATCAAACACAGAAATCGCATCGGAAATAAATACAAATGGCACATTGCCAACTTAAGTGTAGGAAAACTGACTCTTCTTACTGTCTATATTTTGAACCATTCCTGTGACACTAGTTATAGATTCCGATGCTTCACTTCAGGTTTACTGTATCCCTCTGACCTTCTTATTGACGATGAATCACAGAAATTGCTTTGGAATTAAATACAGAAGGCACAATGCCGACTTAAGTACAACAAAACTGACTCTTCTTACTGTCTAAGTTTGAACCATTCCTGTGACACTAGTTATAGATTCCGATGCTTCACTTCAAGTTTACTGTATCCCTCTGACTTTCTTACTGTTGATGAAACACAGATATTGCATCGGAATTAAATCCAAAAGGCACAATGCCGACTTAAGTACAAGAAAACTGACTCTTCTTACTGTCTATGTTTGAACCATTCCTGTGACACTAGTTACAGATTCCGATGCTTCACTTCAGGTTTACTGTATCCCTCTGACCTTCTTATTGACGATGAAACACAGAAATTCCATCGGAATTAAATCCAAAAGGCACAATGCCAACTGAAGTACAAGAAAACAGACTCTTCTTACTGTCTATGTTTTGAACCATTCATGTGACACTAGTTATAGATTCCGATGCTTCACTTCAGGTTTACTGTATCCCTCTGACCATCATATTGACGATGAAACACAGAAATGGCATCGGAATTAAATACAAAAGGCACAATGCCGACTTAAGTACAAGAAAACTGACCCTTCTTACTGTCTTTATTTTGAACCATTCCTGTGACACTAATTATAGATTCCGATGTTTCACTTCAGGTTTACTGTATCCCTCTGACCTTCTTATTGACGACGAAACACAGAAATTCCATCGGAATTAAATACAAAAGGCACAATGCCGACTTAAGTACAAGAAAACTGACTCTTCTTACTGTCTATGATTTGAACCATTCCTGTGACACTAGTTATAGATTCCTATGCTTCACTTCAGGTTTACTTTATCACTCTGACCTTCTTATTGACGATCAAACACAGAAATTGCATCGGAAATAAATACAAAAGGCACAATGCCAACTTAAGTGTAGGAAAACTGACTCTTCTTACTGTCTTTATTTTGAACCATTCCTGTGACACTAATTATAGATTCCGATGTTTCACTTCAGGTTTACTGTATCCCTCTGACCTTCTTCTTGACGACGAAACACAGAAATTCCATCGGAATTAAATACAAAAGGCACAATGCCGACTTAAGTACAAGAAAACTGACTCTTCTTACTGTCTATGTTTTGAACCATTCCTGTGACACTAGTTATAGATTCCGATGCTTCACTTCAGGTTTACTGTATCCCTCTGACCTTCTTATTGACGATGAAACACAGAAATTTCATCGGAATTAAATACAAAAGGCACAATCCCGACTTAAGTTCAAGAAAACTGACTCTACTTATTGTCTATGTTTGAACCATTCCTGTGGCACTAGTTATAGATTCCGATGCTTCACTTCCGGTTTACTGTATCCCTCTGACCTTCTTATTGACGATGAAACACAGAAATTGCATCGGAATTAAATACAAAAAGCACAATGCCGACTTAAGTACAAGAAAACTGACTCTTCTTACAGTCTATGTTTTGAACCATTCCTGTGACTCTAGTTATAGATTCCGATGCTTCACTTCAGGTTTAATGTATCCCTCTGACCTTCTTATTGACGATCAAACACAGAAATTGCATCGGAGTTAAATACAAAGGGCACAATGCCGTCTTAACTACAAGAAAACTGACTCTTCTTACTGTCTATGTATTGAAACATTCCTGTGACACTAGTTATAGATTCCGATGCTTCACTTCAAGTTCACTGTATCCCTCTGACCTTCTTATCGACGATGAAACACAGAAATTGCATTGGAATTAAATACAAAAATAATAATGCCGACTTAAGTACAAGAAAACTGACTCTTTTTACTGTTTATGTTTTGATTCATTCCTGTGACACTAGTTATAAATTCCGATGCTTCACTTCTGGTTTACTGTATCACTCTGGCCATCTTATTGACGATGAAACACAGAAATTGCATCGGAATTAAATACAAAAGGCACAACGCCGACTTAAGTTCAAGAAAACTGACTCTTCTTAGTGTCTATGTTTTGAACCATTCCTGTGACACTAATTATAGATTCCGATGTTTCACTTCAGGTTTACTGTATCCCTCTGACCTTCTTATTGACGATGAAACACAGAAATTGCATCGGAATTAAATACAAAAAACACAATGCCGAATTAAGTACAAGAAAGCTGACTCTTCTAACTGTCAATGTTTTGAACCATTCATGTGACACTAGTTATAGACTCCGATGCTTTACTCCAAGTTTACTGTATCCCTCCGACCTTCTTATTGACGATGAATCACAGAAATTGCTTCGAAATTAAATACAAGAGGCACAATGCCGACTTAAGTACAAGAAAACTGACTCTTCTTACTGTCTAAGATTTTAACCATTCCTGAGACACTAGTTATAGATTCCGATGCTTCACTTCGGGTTTACTTTAACACTCTGACCTTCTTATTGACGATCAAACACAGAAATTGCATCGGAAATAAATACAAAAGGCACAATGCCAACTTAAGTGTAGGAAAACTGACTCTTCTTACTGTCTATGTTTTGAACCATTCCTGTGACACTTGTTATAGATCCCGCTGCTTCACTTCAGGTTTACTGTTTCCCACTTACCTTCTTATTGACGATGAAACACAGAAATTGCGTCGGAAGTAATTACGAAAGGCACAATGCCGACTTAAATACAAGAAAACTGACTCTTCTTACTGTCTATGTTTTGAACCATTCCTTTGACACTAGTTATAGATTCTGATGCTTCACTTCAGGTTTACTGTAACCCTCTGACCTTCTTATTGACGATGAAACACGGAATTTGCTTCGGGATTTAATACAAAAGGCACAACGCCGACTTAAGTACAAGAAAACTGACTCTTCTTACTGTCTATGCTTTGAACCATTCCTGTGACACTAGTTATAGATTCCGATGCTTCACTTCCGGTTTCCTGTATCCCTCTGACCTTCTTATTGACGATGAAACACAGAAATTGCATTGGAATTAAATACGAAATACACAATGCCGACTTAAGTACAAGAAAACTGACTCTTCTTACTGTCTATGTTTTGAACCATTCCTGTGACACTAGTTATAGATTCCGATGCTTCACTTCAGGTTTACTGTATCCCTCTGACCTTCTTATTGACGATGAAAAACAGATATAGCATCGGAATTAAATACAAAAGCACAATGACGACTTACGTACAAGATAACTGTCTCTTCTTACTGTCTATGTTTTGAACCATTCCTGTGACACTAGTTATAGATTCCGATGCTTCACTTCAGGTTTACTGTATCCCTCTGACCTTCTTATTGACGATGAAACACAGAAATTCCATCGGAATTAAATACAAAAGGCACAATGCCGACTTAAGTACAAGAAAACTGACTCTTCTTACTGTCTATGTTTTGAACCATTCCTGTGACACTAGTTATAGATTCCGATGCTTCACTTCAAGTTTACTGTATCCCTCTGACTTTCTTACTGTTGATGAAACACAGATATTGCATCGGAATTAAATCCAAAAGGCACAATGCCGACTTAAGTACAAGAAAACTGACTCTTCTTACTGTCTATGTTTGAACCATTCCTGTGACACTAGTTACAGATTCCGATGCTTCACTTCAGGTTTACTGTATCCCTCTGACCTTCTTATTGACGATGAAACACAGAAATTCCATCGGAATTAAATCCAAAAGGCACAATGCCAACTGAAGTACAAGAAAACAGACTCTTCTTACTGTCTATGTTTTGAACCATTCATGTGACACTAGTTATAGATTCCGATGCTTCACTTCAGGTTTACTGTATCCCTCTGACCATCATATTGACGATGAAACACAGAAATGGCATCGGAATTAAATACAAAAGGCACAATGCCGACTTAAGTACAAGAAAACTGACCCTTCTTACTGTCTTTATTTTGAACCATTCCTGTGACACTAATTATAGATTCCGATGTTTCACTTCAGGTTTACTGTATCCCTCTGACCTTCTTATTGACGACGAAACACAGAAATTCCATCGGAATTAAATACAAAAGGCACAATGCCGACTTAAGTACAAGAAAACTGACTCTTCTTACTGTCTATGATTTGAACCATTCCTGTGACACTAGTTATAGATTCAAATGCTTCACTTCAGGTTTACTTTATCACTCTGACCTTCTTATTGACGATCAAACACAGAAATTGCATCGGAAATAAATACAAAAGGCACAATGCCAACTTAAGTGTAGGAAAACTGACTCTTCTTACTGTCTTTATTTTGAACCATTCCTGTGACACTAATTATAGATTCCGATGTTTCACTTCAGGTTTACTGTATCCCTCTGACCTTCTTATTGACGACGAAACACAGAAATTCCATCGGAATTAAATACAAAAGGCACAATGCCGACTTAAGTACAAGAAAACTGACTCTTCTTACTGTCTATGTTTTGAACCATTCCTGTGACACTAGTTATAGATTCCGATGCTTCACTTCAGGTTTACTGTATCCCTCTGACCTTCTTATTGACGATGAAACACAGAAATTTCATCGGAATTAAATACAAAAGGCACAATCCCGACTTAAGTTCAAGAAAACTGACTCTACTTATTGTCTATGTTTGAACCATTCCTGTGGCACTAGTTATAGATTCCGATGCTTCACTTCCGGTTTACTGTATCCCTCTGACCTTCTTATTGACGATGAAACACAGAAATTGCATCGGAATTAAATACAAAAAGCACAATGCCGACTTAAGTACAAGAAAACTGACTCTTCTTACAGTCTATGTTTTGAACCATTCCTGTGACTCTAGTTATAGATTCCGATGCTTCACTTCAGGTTTAATGTATCCCTCTGACCTTCTTATTGACGATCAAACACAGAAATTGCATCGGAGTTAAATACAAAGGGCACAATGCCGTCTTAACTACAAGAAAACTGACTCTTCTTACTGTCTATGTTTTGAACCATTCCTGTGACTCTAGTTATAGATTCCGATGCTTCACTTCAAGTTCACTGTATCCCTCTGACCTTCTTATCGACGATGAAACACAGAAATTGCATTGGAATTAAATACAAAATTAATAATGCCGACTTAAGTACAAGAAAACTGACTCTTTTTACTGTTTATGTTTTGATTCATTCCTGTGACACTAGTTATAAATTCCGATGCTTCACTTCTGGTTTACTGTATCCCTCTGGCCATCTTATTGACGATGAAACACAGAAATTGCATCGGAATTAAATACAAAAGGCACAACGCCGACTTAAGTACAAGAAAACTGACTCTTCTTAGTGTCTATGTTTTGAACCATTCCTGTGACACTAATTATAGATTCCGATGTTTCACTTCAGGTTTACTGTATCCCTCTGACCTTCTTATTGACGATGAAACACAGAAATTGCATCGGAATTAAATACAAAAAACACAATGCCGAATTAAGTACAAGAAAGCTGACTCTTCTAACTGTCAATGTTTTGAACCATTCATGTGACACTAGTTATAGACTCCGATGCTTTACTCCAAGTTTACTGTATCCCTCCGACCTTCTTATTGACGATGAATCACAGAAATTGCTTCGAAATTAAATACAAGAGGCACAATGCCGACTTAAGTACAAGAAAACTGACTCTTCTTACTGTCTAAGATTTTAACCATTCCTGAGACACTAGTTATAGATTCCGATGCTTCACTTCGGGTTTACTTTAACACTCTGACCTTCTTATTGACGATCAAACACAGAAATTGCATCGGAAATAAATACAAAAGGCACAATGCCAACTTAAGTGTAGGAAAACTGACTCTTCTTACTGTCTATGTTTTGAACCATTCCTGTGACACTTGTTATAGATCCCGCTGCTTCACTTCAGGTTTACTGTTTCCCACTTACCTTCTTATTGACGATGAAACACAGAAATTGCGTCGGAAGTAATTACGAAAGGCACAATGCCGACTTAAATACAAGAAAACTGACTCTTCTTACTGTCTATGTTTTGAACCATTCCTTTGACACTAGTTATAGATTCTGATGCTTCACTTCAGGTTTACTGTAACCCTCTGACCTTCTTATTGACGATGAAACACGGAATTTGCTTCGGAATTTAATACAAAAGGCACAACGCCGACTTAAGTACAAGAAAACTGACTCTTCTTACTGTCTATGCTTTGAACCATTCCTGTGACACTAGTTATAGATTCCGATGCTTCACTTCCGGTTTCCTGTATCCCTCTGACCTTCTTATTGACGATGAAACACAGAAATTGCATTGGAATTAAATACAAAATACACAATGCCGACTTAAGTACAAGAAAACTGACTCCTCTTACTGTCTATGTTTTGAACCATTCCTGTGACACTAGTTATAGATTCCGATGCTTCACTTCAGGTTTACTGTATCCCTCTGACCTTCTTATTGACGATGAAAAACAGATATAGCATCGGAATTAAATACAAAAGCACAATGACGACTTAAGTACAAGTTAACTGTCTCTTCTTACTGTCTATGTTTTGAACCATTCCTGTGACACTAGTTATAGATTCCGATGCTTCACTTCAGGTTTACTGTATCCCTCTGACCTTCTTATTGACGATGAAACACAGAAATTCCATCGGAATTAAATACAAAAGGCACAATGCCGACTTAAGTACAAGAAAACTGACCCTTCTTACTGTCTATGTTTTGAACCATTCCTGTGACACTAGTTATAGATTCCGATGCTTCACTTCAGGTTTACTGTATTCCTCTGACCTTCTTATTGACGATGAAACACAGAAATTTCATCGGAATTAAATACAAAAGGCACAATCCCGACTTAAGTACAAGAAAACTGACTCTTCTTATTGTCTATGTTTGAACCATTCCTGTGGCACTAGTTATAGATTCTGATGCTTCACTTCAGGTTTACTGTATTCCTCTGACATTCTTATTGACGATGAAACACAGAAATTGCATCGGAATTAAATACAAAAAGCACAATGCCGACTTAAGTACAAGAAAACTGACTCTTCTTACAGTCTATATTTTGAACCATTCCTGTGACACTAGTTATAGATTCCGATGCTTCACTTCAGGTTTACTGTATCCCTCTGACCTTCTTATTGACGATGAATCACAGAAATTGCTTTGGAATTAAATACAGAAGACACAATGCCGACTTAAGTACAACAAAACTGACTCTTCTTACTGTCTGAGTTTGAACCATTCCTGTGACACTAGTTATAGATTCCGATGCTTCACTTCAGGTTTACTGTATCCCTCTGACCTTCTTATTGACGATGAAACACATAAATTCCATCGGAATTAAATCCAAAAGGCACAATGCCAACTGAAGTACAAGAAAACTGACTCTTCTTACTGTCTATGTTTTGAACCATTCATGTGACACTAGTTATAGATTCCGATGCTTCACTTCAGGTTTACTGTATCCCTCCGACCATCATATTGACGATGAAACACAGAAATGGCATCGGAATAAAATACAAAAGGCACAATGCCGACTTAAGTACAAGAAAACTGACCCTTCTTACTGTCTTTATTTTGAACCATTCCTGTGACACTAATTATAGATTCCGATGTTTCACTTCAGGTTTACTGTATCCCTCTGACCTTCTTATTGACGACGAAACACAGAAATTCCATCGGAATTAAATACAAAAGGCACAATGCCGACTTAAGTACAAGAAAACTGACTCTTCTTACTGTCTATGTTTTGATCCATTCCTGCGACACTAGTTATAGATTCCGATGCTTCACTTCAGGTTTACTTTATCACTCTGACCTTCTTATTGACGATCAAACACAGAAATTGCATCGGAAATAAATACAAAAGGCACAATGCCAACTTAAGTGTAGGAAAACTGACTCTTCTTACTGTCTATGTTTTGAACCATTCCTGTGACACTAGTTATAGATCCCGCTGCTTCACTTCAGGTTTACTGTATCCCTCTGACCTTCTTATTGACGATGAAACACAGAAATTGCGTCGGAAGTAATTACGAAAGGCACAATGCCGACTTAAATACAAGAAAACTGACTCTTCTTACTGTATATGTTTGAACAATTCCTTTGACACAAGTTATAGATTCCGATGCTTCACTTCAGGTTTACTGTATCCCTCTGACCTTCTTATTGACGATGAAACACGGAATTTGCTTCGGAATTAAATACAAAAGGCACAACGCCGACTTAAGTACAAGAAAACTAACTCTTCTTACTGTCTATGCTTTGAACCATTCCTGTGACACTAGTTATAGATTCCGATGCTTCACTTCAGGTTTCCTGTATCCCTCTGACCTTCTTATTGACGATGAAACACAGAAATTGCATTGGAATTAAATACAAAAAACACAATGCCGACTTAAGTACAAGAAAACTGACTCTTCTTACTGTCTATGTTTTGAACCATTCATGTGACACTAGTTATAGATTCTGATGCTACACTTCAGGTTTACTGTATCCCTCTGACCATCTTATTGACGATGAAACACAGAAATTGCATCGGAATTAAATACAAAAGGCACAATGCCGACTTAAGTACAAGAAAACTGACTCTGCTTACTGTCTATGTTTTGAACCATTCCTGTGACACTAGTTATAGATTCCGATGCTTCACTTCAGGTTTACTGTACCCCTTTGACCTTCTTATTGACGATGAAAAACAGATATAGCATCGGAATTAAATACAAAAGGCACAATGCCGACTTAAGTACAAGATAACTGTCTCTTCTTACTGTCTATGTTTTGAACCATTCCTGTGACACTAGTTATAGATTCCGATGCTTCACTTCAGGTTTACTGTATCCCTCTGACCTTCTTATTGACGACGAAACACAGAAATTCCATCGGAATTAAATACAAAAGGCACAATGCCGACTTAAGTACAAGAAAACTGACTCTTCTTACTGTCTATGTTTTGAACCATTCCTGTGACACTAGTTATAGATTCCGATGCATCACTTCAGGTTTACTGTATCCCTTTGACCTTCTTATTGACGATGAAACACAGAATTTTCATCGGAATTAAATACAAAAGGCACAATCAAGACTTAAGTACAAGAAAACTGACTCTTCTTATTGTCTATGTTTGAACCATTCCTGTGGCACTAGTTATAGATTCCGATGCTTCACTTCAGGTTAACTGTATCCCTCTGACCTTCTTATTGACGATGAATCTCAGATTTTGCTTTCGAATTAAATACAGAAGGCACAATGCCGACTTAAGTACAACAAAACTGACTCTTCTTACTGTCTAAGTTTGAACCATTCCTGTGACACTAGTTATAGATTCCGATGCTTCACTTCAAGTTTACTGTATCCCTCTGACCTTCTTACTGTTGATGAAACACAGAAATTGCATCGGAACTAAATCCAAAAGGCACAATGCCGACTTAAGTACAAGAAAACTGACTCTTCTTACTGTCTATGTTTGAACCATTCCTGTGACACTAGTTATAGATTCCGATGCTTTACTTCAGGTTTACTGTATCCCTCTGACCTAATTATTGACGATGAAACACAGAAATAGCATCGGAATTAAATCCAAAAGGCACAATGCCGACTTAAGTACAAGAAAACTGACTCTTCTTACTGTCTATGTTTTGAACCATTCCTGTGACACTAGTTATAGATTCCGATGTTTCACTTCAGGGTTACTGTATCCCTCTGACCTTCTTATTGACGATACAACACAGAAATTGCATTGGAATTAAATACAAAAAACACAATGCCGACTTATGTAAAGGAATACTGACTCTTCTTACTGTCTATGTTTTGAACCATTCATGTGACACTAGTTGTAAATTCCGATGCTTCACTTCAGGTTCACTGTATCCCTCTGACCATCTTATTGTCGATGAAACACAGAAATTGCATCGGAATTAAATACAAAAGGCACAATGCCAACTTAAGTACAAGAAAACTGACACTTCTTACTGTCTATGGTTTGAACCATTCCTGTGACACTAGTTATAGATTCCGATGCTTCACCTCAGGTTTTCTGTATCCCTCTGACCATCTTATTGACGATGAAACACAGAAATAACATCCGAATTAAATACAAAAGGCACAATCCCTACTTAAGTACAAGATAACTGACTCTTCTTACTGTCTATGTTTTGAACCATTCAAGTGACACTAGTTATAGATTCCGATGCTTCAATTCAGTTTTACTGTATTCCTCTGACCTTCTTATTGACGATGAAACACAGAAAATGCATCGGAATTAAATACAAAAGGAACAATGTCGACTTAAGTGCAAGAAAATTGACTCTTCTTACTGTCTATGTTTGAACTATTCCTGTGACACTAGTTATAGATTCCGATGCTTCACTTCAGGTTTACTGTATCCCACTAACATTCTTATTGACGATGAAACATAGAAATAGCATCGGAATTAAATACAAAAGGCACAATGCCGACTTAAGTACAAGATAACTGACTCTCCTTATTGTCTACGTTTTGAACCGTTCATGTGACACTAGTTATGGATTCCGATGCTTCACTTCAGGTTTACTGTATCCCTCTGACCTTCTTATTGACGATGAAACACAGAAATTGCATCGGAATTAAATACAAAAGGCACAATGCCGACTTAAGTACAAGAAAACTGACTCTTCTTACTGTCTATGTTTGAACCATTCCTGTGACACTAGTTATAGATTCCGATGCTTCACTTCAGGTTTACTGTATCCCTCTGACCTTCTTATTGACGATGAATCACAGAAATTGCTTCGGAATTAAATACAAAAAGCACAATGCCGACTTAAGTACAAGAAAACTGACTCTTCTTACTGTCTATGTTTTGAACCATTCCTGTGACACTAGTTATAGATTCCGATGCTTCACTTCAGGTTTACTGTATCCCTCTGACCTTCGTATTGACGATGAAACACAGAAATAGCATCGGAATTAATTACGAAAGGCACAATGCCGACTTAAATACAAGAAAACTGACTCTTCTTACTGTCTATGTATTGAACCATTCCTGTGACACTAGTTATAGATTCCGATGCTTCACTTCATGTTTACTGTATCCCTCTGACCTTCTTATTGACGATGAAACACGGAATTCGCTTCGGAATTAAATACAAAAGGCACAACGCCGACTTAAGTACAAGAAAACTGACACTTCTTACTGTCTATGCTTTGAACCATTCCTGTGACACTAGTTATAGATTCCGATGCTTCACTTCAGGTTTTCTGTATCCCTCTGACCATCTTATTGACGATGTAACACAGAAATTGCATCGGAATTAAATACAAAAGGCACAATGCCGACTTAAGTACAAGAAAACTGACTCTTCTTACTGTCTATGTTTTGAACCATTCCTGTGACACTAGTTATAGATTCCGATGCTTCACTTCAGGTTTACTGTATCCCTCTGACCTTCGTATTGACGATGAAACACAGAAATAGCATCGGAATTAAATACAAAAGGCACAATGCCTACTTAAGTACAAGATAACTGACTCTTCTTACTGTCTATGTTTTGAACCATTCAAGTGACACTAGTTATAGATTCCGATGCTTCACTTCAGGTTTACTATATTCCTCTGACCTTCCTATTGACGATGAAACACAGAAAATGCATCGGAATTAAATACAAAATTAACAATGGAGACTTAAGTGCAAGAGAACTGACTCTTCGTACTGTCTATGTTTGAACCACTCCTGTGACACTAGTTATAGATTCCGATACTTCACTTCAGGTTGACTGTATCTTTCTGACCTTCTTATTGACGATGAAACACAGATATAGCATCGGAATTAAATACAAAAGACACAATGCCGACTTAAGTACAAGATAACTGTCTCTTCTTACTGTCTATGTTATAAACCATTCCTGTGACACTAGTTATAGATTCCGATGCTTCACTTCAGCTTTACTGTATCCCTCTGACCTTCTTGTTGACGATGAAACACAGAAATTCCATCGGAATTAAATACAAAAGGCACAATGCCGACTTAAGTACAAGAAAACTGACTCTTCTTACTGTCTATGTTTTGAACCATTCCTGTGACAATAGTTATAGATTCCGATGCTTCACTTCAGGTTTACTGTATCCCTCTGACCTTCTTATTGACGATGAAACACAGAAATTTCATCGGAATTAAATACTAAAGCACAGTCCCGACTGAAGTACAAGAAAACTGACTCTTCTTACTGTCTATGTTTGAACCATTCCTGTGGCACTAGTTATAGATTCCGATGCTTCACTTCAGGTTTACTGTATCCCTCTGACCTTCTTATTGACGATGAAACACAGAAATTGCATCGGAATTAAATACAAAAAGCACAATGCCGACATAAGTAATAGAAAACTGACTCTTCTTACAGTCTATGTTTTGAACCATTCCTGTGACACAAGTTATAGATTCCGATGCTTCACTTCAGGTTTACTGTATCCCTCTCACCTTCTTATTGACGATGAATCACAGAAATTGCTTTGGAATTAAATACAGAAGGCACAATGCCGACTTAAGTACAACAAAACTGACTCTTCTTACAGTCTAAGTTTGAACCATTCCTGTAACACTAGTTATAGTTTCCGATGCTTCACTTCAAGTTTACTGTATCCCCCTGACCTTCTTATTGTTGATGAAACACAGAAATTGCACACGAATTAAATCCAAAAGGCACAATGCCGACTTAAGTACAAGAAAACTGACTCGTCATACTGTCTATATTTGAATCATTCCTGTGACACTAGTTATAGATTCCTATGCTTCACTTCAGGTTTACTGTATCCCTCTGACCTAATAATTGACGATGAAACACAGAAATAGCATCGGAATTAAATCCAAAATTCACAATGCCAACTGAAGTACAAGAAAACTGACTCTTCTTAATGTCTATGTTTTGAACCATTCATGTGACACTAGTTATAGATTCAGATGCTTCACATCAGGTTTACTGTATCCCTCTGACCATCATATTGACGATGAAACACAGAAATTGCATCGGAATTAAATGCAAAAGGCACAATGCCGACTTAAGTACAAGAAAACTGACTCTTCTTACTGTCTATGTTTTGAACCACTCCTGTGACACTAGTTATAGATTCCGATGCTTCACTTCAGGTTTACTGTATCCCTCTGACCTTCTTATTGACGATGAAACACAGAAATTGCATTGGAATTAAATACAAAAAACACAATGCCGACTTATGTACAAGAATACTGACTCTTCTTACTGTCTATGTTTTGAACCATTCATGTGACACTAGTTATAGATTCCGATGCTTCACTTCAGATTCACTGTATCCCTCTGACCATCTTATTGACGATGAAACAAGGAAATTGTATTGGAATTAAATACAAAAGGCACAATGCCGACTTAAGTACAAGAAAACTGACACTTCTTACTGTCTATGTTTTGAACCATTCCTGTGACACTACTTATAAATTCCGAGGCTTCACTTCAGGTTTACTGTATCCCTCTGACCTTCTTATTGACGATGAAACACAGAAATAACATTGGAATAAAATATAAAAGGCACAATCCCTACTTAAGTACAAGATAACTGACTCTTCTTACTGTCTATGTTTTGAACCATTCAAGTGACACTAGTTATAGATTCCGATGCTTCACTTCAGGTTTACTGTATTCCTCTGACCTTCTTATTGACGATGAAACACAGAAAATGCATCGGAAATTAATACAAAAGGAACAATGCCGACTTAAGTGCAAGAAAACTGACTCTTCTTACTGTCTATGTTTGAACTATTCCTGTGACACTAGTTATAGATTCCAATGCTTCACTTCAGGTTTACTGTATCCCACTAACCTTCTTATTGACGAAGAAACATAGAAATAGCATCGGAATTAAATACAAAAGGCACAATGCCGACTTAAGTACAAGATAACTGACTCTCCTTATTGTCTACGTTTTGAACCGTTCATGTGACACTAGTTATGGATTCCGATGCTTCACTTCAGTTTTACTGTATCCCTCTGACCTTCTTATTGACGATGAAACACAGAAATTGCATCGGAATTAAATACAAAAGGCACAATGCCGACTTAAGTACAAGATAACTGTCTCTTCTTATTGTATTTGTTTTGAACCATTCCTGTGACACTAGTTATAGATTCTGATGCTTCACTTCAGGTTTACTGTATCCCTCTCACCTTCTTATTGACGATGAAACACAGAAACTGCATCGGAATTAAATACAAAAGGCACAATGCCGACTTAAGTACAAGAAAACTGACTCTTCTAACTGTCTATGTTTTGAACCATTCCTGTGACACTAGTTATAGATTCGATGCTTCACTTCAGGTTTACTCTATCCCTCTGACCTTCTTATTGACGATGAAACACAGAAATTGCATCGGAATTAAATACAAAAGGCACAATGCCGACTTAAGTACATGAAGACTGACTCTTCTTACTGTCTATGTTTTGAACCATTCCTGTGACACTAGTTATAGATTCCGATGCTTCACTTCAGGTTTACTGTATCCCTCTGACCTCCTTATTGACGATGAATCACAGAAATTGCTTCGGAATTAAATACAAAAGGCACAATGCCGACTTAAGTACAAGAAAACTGACTCTTCTTACTGTCTAAGTTTTGAACCATTCCTGTGACACTAGGTATAGATTCCGATGCTTCACTTCAGGTTTACTGTATCCCTCTGACCTTCTTATTGTTGATGAAACACACAAATGGCATCGGAATTAAATAAAAAAGGCACAATGCCGACTTAAGTACAAGAAAACTGACTCTTCTTACTGTCTATGTTCTTAACCATTCCTGTGACACTAGTTATAGATTCCGATGCTTCACTTCAGGTTTACTGTATCCCTCTGGCCTTCGTATTGACGATGAAACATAGAAATAGCATCGGAATTAAATACAAATGGCACAAGGCCAACTGAAGTACAAGAAAACTGGCTCTTCTTACTGTCTATGTTTTGCCCATTCATGTGACACTAGTTATAGATTCCGATGCTTCACTTCAGGTTTACTGTATCCCTCTGACCATCTTATTGACGATAAAACACAGAAATTGCATCGGAATTAAATACAAAAGGCACAATGCCGACTTAAGTACAAGAAATCTGACTCTTCTTACTGTCTATGTTTTGAACCATTCCTGTGACACTAGTTATAGATTCCGATGCTTCACTGCAGGTTTACTGTATCCCTGTGACCTTCTTAGTGACGATGAAACACAGAAATAGCATCGGAATTAAATACAAAAGGCACAATGCCGACTTAAGTACAAGATAACTGACTCTTATTACTGTCTATGTTTTGAACCATTCAAGTGACACTAGTTATAGATTCCGATGCTTCACTTCAGGTTTACTGTATTCCTCTGACCTTCTTATTGACGATGAAACACAGAAATTGCATCGTAATTAAATACAAAAGGCACAATGCCGTCTTAAGTACGAGAAAACTGACTCTTCTTACTGTCTATGTTTTGAACCATTCATGTGACACTAGTTATAGATTCCTATGCTTAGCTTCAGGTTTACTGTATCCCTCTGACCTTCTTATTGAAGATGAAACACAGAAATAGCATCGGAATTACATACGAAAGGCACAATCCCTACTTCAGTACAAGATAACGGACTCTTCTTACTGTCTATGTTTTGAACCATTCAAGTGACACTAGTTATAGATTCCGATGCTTCACTTCAGGTTTACTGTATCCCTCTGACCTTCTTATTGACGATGAATCACAGAAATTGCTTCGGAATTAAATACAAAAGGCACAATGCCGACCTAAGTACAAGAAAACTGACTCTTCTTACTGTCTATGTTTTGAACCATTCCTGTGACACTAGTTATAGATTCCGATGCTTCACTTCAGGTTTACTGTATCCCTCTGACCTTCTTATTGACGATGAAACACGGAATTTGCTTCGGAATTAAATACAAAAGGCACAACGCCGACTTAAGTACAAGAAAACTGACTCTTCTTACTGTCTATGCTTTGAACCATTCCTGTGACACTAGTTATAGATTCCGATGCTTCACTTCAGGTTTTCTGTATCCCTCTGACCATCTTATTGACGGTGAAGCACAGAAATTGCATCGGAATTAAATACAAAAGGCACAATGCCGACTTAAGTACAAGAAAACTGACCCTTCTTACTGTCTATGTTTTGAACCATTCCTGTGACACTAGTTATAGATTCCGATGCTTCACTTCAGGTTTACTGTATCCCTCTGACCTTCTTATTGACGATGAAACACAGAAATAGCATCGAAATTAAATACAAAAGGCACAATGCCTACTTAAGTACAAGATAACTGACTCTTCTTACTGTCTATGTTTTGAACCATTCAAGTGACACTAGTTATAGATTCCGATGCTTCACTTCAGGTTTACTATATTCCTCTGACCTTCCTATTGACGATGAAACACAGAAAATGCAGCGGAATTAAATACAAAAGGAACAATGGAGACTTAAGTGCAAGAGAACTGACTCTTCGTACTGTCTATGTTTGAACCACTCCTGTGACACTAGTTATAGATTCCGATGCTTCACTTCAGGTTGACTGTATCCTTCTGACCTTCTTATTGACGATGAAACACAGATATAGCATCGGAATTAAATACAAAAGACACAATGCCGACTTAAGTACAAGATAACTGTCTCTTCTTACTGTCTATGTTTTAAACCATTCCTGTGACACTAGTTATAGATTCCGTTGCTTCACTTCAGCTTTACTGTATCCCTCTGACCTTCTTATTGACGATGAAACGCAGAAATTTCATCGGAATTAAATACTAAAGCACAATCCCGACTGAAGTACAAGAAAACTGACTCTTCTTACTGTCTATGTTTGAACCATTCCTGTGGCAGTAGTTATAGATTCCGATGCTTCACTTCAGGTTTACTGTATCCCTCTGACCTTCTTATTGACGATGAAACACAGAAATTGCATCGGAATTAAATACAAAAAGCACAATGCCGACATAAGTACAAGAAAACTGACTCTTCTTACAGTCTATGTTTTGAACCATTCCTGTGACACAAGTTATAGATTCCGATGCTTCACTTCAGGTTTACTGTATCCCTCTCACCTTCTTATTGACGATGAATCACAGAAATTGCTTTGGAATTAAATACAGAAGGCACAATGCCGACTTAAGTACAACAAAACTGACTCTTCTTACAGTCTATGTTTGAACCATTCCTGTGACACTAGTTATAGATTCCGATGCTTCACTTCAAGTTTACTGTATCCCTCTGACCTTCTTATTGTTGATGAAACACAGAAATTGCACACGAATTAAATCCAAAAGGCACAATGCCGACTTAAGTACAAGAATACTGACTCTTCATACTGTCTATATTTGAATCATTCCTGTGACACTAGTTATAGATTCCTATGCTTCACTTCAGGTTTACTGTATCCCTCTGACCTAATTATTGACGATGAAACACAGAAATAGCATCGGAATTAAATCCAAAAGGCACAATGCCAACTGAAGTACAAGAAAACTGACTCTTCTTAATGTCTATGTTTTGAACCATTCATGTGACACTAGTTATAGATTCAGATGCTTCACTTCAGGTTTACTGTATCCCTCTGACCATCATATTGACGATGAAACACAGAAATTGCATCGGAATTAAATACAAAAGGCACAATGCCGACTTAAGTACAAGAAAACTGACTCTTCTTACTGTCTATGTTTTTAACCACTCCTGTGACACTAGTCATAGATTCCGTTGCTTCACTTCAGGTTTACTGTATCCCTCTGACCTTCTTATTGACGATGAAACACAGAAATTGCATTGGAATTAAATACAAAAAACACAATGCCGACTTATGTACAAGAATACTGACTCTTCTTACTGTCTATGTTTTGAACCATTCATGTGACACTAGTTATAAATTCCGATGCTTCACTTCAGAATCACTGTATCCCTCTGACCATCTTATTGACGATGAAACAAGGAAATTGTATTGGAATTAAATACAAAAGGCACAATGCCGACTTAAGTACAAGAAAACTGACACTTCTTACTGTCTATGTTTTGAACCATTCCTGTGAGACTACTTATAAATCCCGATGCTTCACTTCAGGTTTACTGTATCCCTCTGACCTTCTTATTGACGATGAAACACAGAAATAACATCGGAATAAAATACAAAAGGCACAATCTCTACTTAAGTACAATATAACTGACTCTTCTTACTGTCTATGTTTTGAACCATTCAAGTGACACTAGTTATAGATTCCGATGCTTCACTTCAGGTTTACTGTATTCCTCTGACCTTCTTATTGACGATGAAACACAGAATTTGCATTGGAATTAAATACAAAAGGCACAATGCCGACTTAAGTACATGAAGACTGACTCTTATTACTGTCTATGTTTTGAACCATTCCTGTGACACTAGTTATAGATTCCGATGCATCACTTCAGGTTTACTGTATCCCTCTGACCTTCTTATTGACGATGAATCACAGAAATTGCTTCGGAATTAAATACAAAAGGCACAATGCCGACTTAAGTACAAGAAAACTGACTCTTCTTACTGTCTAAGTTTTGAACCATTCCTGTGACACTAGGTATAGATTCCGATGCTTCACTTCAGGTTTACTGTATCCCTCTGACCTTCTTATTGAAGATGAAACACAGAAATAGCATCGGAATTAAATATAAAAGGCACAATCCCTACTTCAGAACAAGATAGCTGACTCTTCTTACTGTCTATGTTTTGAACCATTCAAGTGACACTAGTTATAGATTCCGATGCTTCACTTCAGGTTTACTGTATTCCTCTGACCTTCATATTGGCGATGAAACACAGAAAATGCATCGGAATTAAATACAAAAGGAACAACGCCGACTTAAGTGCAAGAAAACTGACTCTTCTTACTGTCTATGTTTGAACCATTCCTGTGACACTAGTTATAGATTCCGATGCTTCACTTCAGGTTTACTGTATCCCTCTAACCTTCTTATTGACGATGAAACACAGAAATAGCATCGGAATTAAATACAAAAGGCACAATGCAGTCTTAAGTACAAGATACCCGACTCTTCTTACTGTCTATGTTTTGAACCGTTCATGTGACATTAGTTATGGATACCGATGCTTCACTTCAGGTTTACTGTATACCTCTGACCTTCTTATTGACGATGAAACACAGAAATTGCATCGGAATTACATACAAAAGGCACAATGCCGACTTAAGTTCAAGATAACTGTCTCTTCTTATTGTCTATGTTTCGAACCATTCCTGTGACACTAGTTATAGATTCTGATGCTTCACTTCAGGTTTACTGTATCCCTCTGACCTTCTTATTGACGATGAAACACAGAAATTGCATCGGAATTAAATACAAAAGGCTCAATGCCGACTTAAGTACAAGAAAACTGACTCTTCTCACTGTCTATGTTTTGAACCATTCCTGTGACACTAGTTATAGATTCCGATGTTTCACTTCAGGTTTACTGTATCCCTCTGACCTTCTTATTGACGATGAATCACAGAAATTGCCTCGTAATTAAATACAAAAGGCACAATGCCGACTTAAGTACAACAACACTGACTCTTCTTACTGTCTAAGTTTTGAACCATTCCTGTGACACTAGTTATAGATTCCGATCCTTCACTTCAGGTTTACTGTATCCCTCTGACCATCGTATTGACGATGAAACACAGATATAGCATCGGAATTAAATACAGAAGGCACAATGCCGACTTAAGTACAAGATAACTGACTCTTCTTACTGTCTATGTTTTGAAACATTCAAGTGACACTAGTTAAAGATTCCGATGCTTCACTTCAAATTTACTGTATTCCTCTGACCTTCTTATTGACGATGAAACACAGAAATTGAATCGGAATTAAATACAAAGGCACAATGCCGACTTAAGTACAAGAAAACTGACTCTTCTTACTGTCTATGTTTGAACCATTCCTGTGACACTAGTTATAGATTCCGATGCTTCACTTCACGTTTACTGTATCCCTCTGAACTTCTTATTGACGATGAAACATAGAAATAGCATCGGAAATAAATACAAAAGGCACAATCCCTACTTATGTACAAGATAACTGACTCTTCTTACTGTCTATGTTTTGAACCATTCAAGTGACACTAGTTATAGATTCCGATGCTTCACTTCAGGTTTACTGTATTCCTCTGACCTTCTCATTGACGATGAAACACAGAAAATGCACCGCAATTACATACAAAAGGAACAATGCCGACTTTAGTGCAGGACAACTGACTCTTCTTACTATCTATGTTTGAACCATTCCTGTGACACTAGATATAGATTCCGATGCTTCACTTCAGGTTTACTGTATCCCTCTAACCTTCTTATTGACGATGAAACACAGAAATAGCATCGGAATTAAATACAAAAGGCACAATGCCAACTTAAGTACAAGATAACTGACTCTTCTTACTGTCTATGTTTTGAACCGTTCATGTGACACTAGTTATGGATTCCGATGCTTCACTTCAGGTTTACTGTATCCCTCTGACCATCATATTGACGATGAAACACAGAAGTTGCATCGGAATTAAATACAAAAGGCACAATGCCGACTTAAGTACAAGAAAACTGACTCATCTTACTGTCTATGTTTTGAACCACTCCTGTGACACTAGTTATAGATTCCGATGCTTCACTTCAGGTTTACTGTATCCCTCTGACCTTCTTATTGACGATGAAACACAGAAATTGGATTGGAATTAAATAAAAAAAACACAATGCCGACTTATGTACAAGAATACTGACTCTTCTTACTGTCTATGTTTTTGAGCCATTCATGTGACACTAGTTATAGATTCCGATGCTTCACTTCAGGTTCACTGTATCCCTCTGACCATCTTATTGACGATGAAACACAGACATTGCATCGGAATTAAATACAAAAGGCACAATGCCGACTTAAGTACAAGAAAACTGACACTTCTTACTCTCTATGTTTTGAACCATTCCTGTGACACTACTTATAGATTCCGATGCTTCACTTCAGGTTTACTGTATCCCTCTGACCTTCTTATTGACGATGAAACACAGAAATAACATCGGAATTAAATACAAAAGGCACAATCCCTACTTAAGTACAAGATAACTGACTCTTCTTACTGTCTATGTTTTGAACCATTCAAGTGACACTTGTGATAGATTCCGATGCATCACTTCAGGTTTACTGTATTCCTCTGACCTTCTTATTGGCGATGAAACACAGAAAATGCATCGGAATTAAATACAAAAGGAACAATGCCGACTTAAGTGCAAGAAAACTGACTCTTCTTACTGTCTATGTTTTAACCATTCCTGTGACACTAGTTATAGATTCCGATGCTTCACTTCAGGTTTACTGTATCCCTCTGACCTTCGTATTGACGATGAAACATAGAAATAGCATCGGAATTAAATACAAATGGCACAATGCCAACTGAAGTACAAGAAGACTGGCTCTTCTTACTGTCTATGTTTTGCCCATTCATGTGACACTAGTTATAGATTCCGATGCTTCACTTCAGGTTTACTGTATCCCTCTGACCATCTAATGACAATGAAACACAGAAATTGCATCGGAATTAAATACAAAAGGCACAATGCCGACTTAAGTACAAGAAAACTGACTCTTCTTACTGTCTATGTTTTGAACCATTCCTGTGACACTAGTTATAGATTCCGATGCTTCACTGCAGGTTTACTGCATCCCTCTGACCTTCTTATTGACGATGAAACACAGAAATAGCATCGGAATTAAATACAAAACGCACAATGCCGACTTAAGTACAAGATAACTGACTCGTATTACTGTCTATGTTTTGAACCATTCAAGTGACACTAGTTATAGATTCCGATGATTCACTTCAGGTTTATTGTATTCCTCTGACCTTCGTATTGACGATGAAACACAGAAATTGCATCGGAATTAAATACAAAAGGCACAATGCCGACTTAAGTACGAGAAACCTGACTCTTCTTACTGTCTATGTTTGAACCATTCCTGTGACACTAGTTATAGAATCCGATGCTTCACTTCAGGTTTACTGTATCCCTCTGACCTAATTATTGACGATGAAACACAGAAATAGCATCGGAATTAAATCCAAAAGGCACAAAGCCAACTGAAGTACAAGAAAACTGACTCTTCTTACTGTCTATGTTTTGAACCATTCATGTGACACTAGTTATAGATTCCGATGCTTCACTTCAGGTTCACTGTATCCCTCTGACCATCTTATTGACGATGAATCACAGAAATTGCATCGGAATTAAATACAAAAGGAACAATGCCGACTTAAGTACAAGAAAACTGACTCATCTTACTGTCTATGTTTTGAACCACTCCTGTGACACTAGTTATAGATTCCGATGCTTCACTTCAGGTTTACTGTATCCCTCTGACCTTCTTATTGACGATGAAACACAGAAATTGGATTGGAATTAAATACAAAAAACACAATGCCGACTTATGTACAAGAATACTGACTCTTCATACTGTCTATGTTTTGAGCCATTCATGTGACACTAGTTATTGATTCCGATGCTTCACTTCAGGTTCACTGTATCCCTCTGACCATCTTATTGACGATGAAACACAGAAATTGCATCGGAATTAAATACAAAAGTCACAATGCCGACTTAAGTACAAGAAAACTGACACTTCTTACTCTCTATGTTTTGAACCATTCCTGTGACACTACTTATAGATTCCGATGCTTCACTTCAGGCTTACTGTATCCCTATGACCTTCTTATTGACGATGAAACACAGAAATAACATCGGAATTAAATACAAAAGGCACAATCCCTACTTAAGTACAAGATAACTGACTCTTTTTACTGTCTATGTTTTGAACCATTCAAGTGACACTAGTTATAGATTCCGATGCTTCACTTCAGGTTTACTGTATCCCTCTGACCATCATATTGACGATGAAACACAGAAATTGCATCGGAATGAAATACAAAAGGCACAATGCCGACTTAAGTACAAGAAAACTGTCTCTTCTTACTGTCTATGTTTTGAACCACTCCTGTGACACTAGTTATATATTCCGATGCTTCACTTCAGGTTTACTGTATCCCTCTGACCTTCTTATTGACGATGAAACACAGAAATTGCATTGGAATTATGTACAAGAATACTGACTCTTCTTACTGTCTATGTTTTGAACCATTCATGTGACACTAGTTATAGATTCCTATGCTTCACTTCAGGTTCACTGTATCCCTCTGACCATCTTATTGACGATGAAACACAGAAATAGCATCGGAATTAAATACAAAAGGCACAATGCCGACTTAAGTACAAGGAAACTGACACTTCTTACTGTCTATGTTTTGAACCATTCCTGTGACACTACTTATAGATTCCGATGCTTCACTTCAGGTTTACTGTATCCCTCTGACCTTCTTATTGACGATGAAACACAGAAATAACATCGGAATTAAATACAAAAGGCAGAATCCCTACTTAAGTACAAGGTAACTGACTCTTCTTACTGTCTATGTTTTGAACCATTCAAGTGACACTAGTTATAAATTCCGATGCTTGACTTCAGGTTTACTGTATTCCTCTGACCTTCTTATTGACGATGAAACACAGAAAATGCACCGGAATTAAATACAAAAGGAACAATGCCGACTTAAGTGCAAGAAAGCTGACTCCTCTTATTGTCTATGTTTGAACTTTTCCTGTGACACTAGTTATAGATTCCGATGCTTCACCTCAGGTTTACTGTATCCCACTAACCTTCTTATTGACGATGAAACATAGAAATAGCATCGGAATTAAATACAAAAGGCACAATGCCGACTAAAGTACAAGATAACTGACTCTCCTTATTGTCTACGTTTTGAACCGTTCATGTGACACTAGTTATGGATTCCGATGTTTCACTTCAGGTTTACTGTATCCCTCTGACCTTCTTATTGACGATGAAACACAGAAAATGCATCGGAATTAAATACAAAAGGCACAATGCCGACTTAAGTACAAGAAAACTGACTCTTCTTACTGTCTATGTTTTGAACCATTCCTGTGACACTAGTTATAGATTCCGATGCTTCACTTCAGGTTTACTGTATCACTCTGACCTTCTTAATGACGATGAAACACAGATATTCCATCGGAATTAAATACAAAAGGCACAATGCCGACTTAAGTACATGAAGACTGACTCTTCTTACTGTCTATGTTTTGAACCATTCCTGTGACACTAGTTATAGATTCCGATGCTTCACTTCAGGTTTACTGTATCCCTCTGACCTTCTTATTGACGATGAATCACAGAAATTGCTTCGGAATTAAATACAAAAGGCACAATGCCGACTTAAGTACAAGAAAACTGACACTTCTTACTGTCTATGTTTTGAACCATTCCTGTGTCACTAGGTATAGATTTCGATGCTTCACTTCAGGTTACTGTATCCCTCTGACTTTCTTATTGTTGATGAAGCACAGAAATGGCATCGGAATTAAATACAAAAGACACAATGCCGACTTAAGTACAAGAAAACTGACTCTTCTTACTGTCTATGTTTTGAACCATTCCTGTGACACTAGTTATAGATTCCGATGCTTCACTTCAGGTTTACTGTATCCCTCTGAACTTCGTATTGACGATGAAACATAGAAATAGCATCGGAATTAAATACAAAAGGCACAATGCCAACTGAAGTACAAGAAAACTGGCTCTTCTTACTGTCTATGTTTTGCCCATTCATTCGATACTAGTTATAGATTCCGATGCTTCACTTCAGGTTTACTGTATCCCTCTGACCATCTTATTGACGATGAAACACAGAAATTGCATCGGAATTAAATACAAAAGGCACAATGCCGACTTAAGTACAAGAAAACTGACTCTTCTTACTGTCTATGTTTTGAACCATTCCTGTGACACTAGTTCTAGATTCCGATGCTTCACTGCAGGTTTACTGTATCCCTCTGACCTTCTTATTGACGATGAAACACAGAAATTGCATCGGAATTAAATACAAAAGGCACAATGCCGACTTAAGTACAAGATAACTGACTCTTATTACTCTCTATGTTTTGAACCATTCAAGTGACACTAGTTATAGATTCCGATGGTTCACTCCAGGTTTACTGTATTCCTCTGACCTTCTTATTGACGATGAAACACAGAAATTGCATCGGAATTAAATACAAAAGGCACAATGCCGACATAAGTACGAGAAAATCGACTCTTCTTACTGTCTATGTTTGAACCATTCTTGTGACACTAGTTATAGATTCCGATGCTTCACTTCAGGTTTACTGTATCCCTCTGACCTTCTTATTGACGATGAAACACAGAAATAGCATAAGAATTAAATACAAATGGCACAATGCCAACTGAAGTACAAGAAAACTGACTCTTCTTACTGTCTATGTTTTGAACCATTCATGTGACACTAGTTATAGATTCCTATGCTGCACTTCAGGTTTACTGTATCCCTCTGACCATCTTATTGACGATAAAACACAGAAATTGCATCGGAATTAAATACAAAAAGCACAATGCCGACTTAAGTACAAGAAAACTGACTCTTCTTACTGTCTATGCTTTGAACGACTCCTGTGACACTAGTTATAGATTCCGATGCTTCACTTCAGGTTTACTGTATCCCTCTGACCTTCTTATTGACGATGAAACACTGAAATAGCATCGGAATTAAATACAAAAAGCTCAATGCCGACTTAAGTACAAGATAACTGACTCTTCTTACTGTCTATGTTTTGAACCATTCAAGTGACACTAGTTATAGATTCCGATGCTTCACTTCAGGTTTACTGTATTCCTCTGACCTTCTTATTGATGATTAAACACAGAAATTGCATCGGAATTATATACAAAAGGCACAATGCCGACTTAAGTACAAGAAAACTGACTCTTCTTACTGTCTATGTTTGAACCATTCCTGTGACACTAGTTATAGATGTCGATGCTTCACTTCAGTTTTACTGTATCCCTCTGACCTTCTTATTGACGATGAAACACAGAAATAGCATCGGAATTAAATACAAAAGGCACAATCCCTACTTAAGTACAAGATAACTGACTCTTCTTACTGTCTATGTTTTGAACCATTCAAGTGACACTAGTTATAGATTCCGATGCTTCACTTCAGATTTACTGTATTCGTCTGACCTTCATATTGGCGATGAAACACAGAAAATGCTTCGGAATTAAATACAAAAGGAACAATGCCGACTTAAGTGCAAGAAAACTGACTCTTCTTACTGTCTATGTATGAACCATTCCTGTGACACTAGTTATAGATTCCGATGCTTCACTTCAGGTTTACTGTATCCCTCTAACCTTCTTATTGACGATGAAACACAGAAATAGCATCGGAATTAAATACAAAAGGCACAATGCCGACTTAAGTACAAGATAACTGACTCTTCTTACTGTCTATGTTTTGAACCGTTCATGTGACACTAGTTATGAATACCGATGCTTCACTTCTGGTTTACTGTATACCTCTGACCTTCTTATTGACGATGAAACACAGAAATTGCATCGGAATTAAATACAAAAGGCACAATGCCGACTCAAGTTCAAGATAACTGTCTCTTATTATTGTCTATGTTTTGAACCATCCCTGTGACACTTGTTATAGATTCTGATGATTCACTTCAGGTTTACTGTATCCCTCTGACCTTCTTATTGACGATGAAACACAGAAATTGCATCGGAATTAAACACAAAAGGCACAATGCCGACTTAAGTACAAGAAAACTGACTCTTCTTACTGTCTATGTTTTGAACCATTCCTGTGACACTAGTTATAGATTCCGATGCTTCACTTCAGGTTTACTGTATCCCTCTGACCTTCTTATTGACGATGAAACACAGAAGATTCATCGGAATTAAATACAAAAGGCACAATGCCGACTTAAGTACAATAAAACTGACTCTTCTTACTGTCTATGTTTTGAACCATTCCTGTGACACTAGTTCTAGATTCCGATGCTTCAGGTTTACTGTATCCCTCTGACCTTCTTATTGACGATGAAACACAGAAATTGCATCGGAATTAAATACAAAAGGCACAATGCCGACTTAAGTACAAGAAAACTGACTCTTCTCACTGTCTATGTTTTGAACCATTCCTGTGACACTAGTTATAGACTCCGATGTTTCACTTCTGGTTTACTGTATCCCTCTGACCTTCTTATTGACGATGAATCACAGAAATTGCCTCGTAATTAAATACAAAAGGCACAATGCCGACTTAAGTACAACAACACTGACTCTTGTTACTGTCTAAGTTTTGAACCATTCCTGTGACACTAGTTATAGATTCCGATGCTTCACTTCAGGTTTACTGCATCCCTCTGACCTTCTTATTGTTGATGAAACACTAAAATGGCATCGAAATTAAATACAAAAGACACAATGCCGACTTAAGTACAAGAAAACTGACTCTTCTTACTGTCTATGGTTTGAACCATTCCTGTGACATTTGATATAGATTCCGATGCTTCACTTTAGGTTTACTGTATCCCTCTGACCTTCTTATTGACGATGAAACACAGAAATAGCATCGGAATTAAATACAAATGGCACAATGCCAACTGAAGTACAACAAAACTGACTCTTCTTACTGTCTATGTTTGAATTATTCATGTGACACTCGTTATAGATTCCGATGCTTCACTTCAGGTTTACTGTATCCCTCTGACCATCTTATTGACGATGAAACACAGAAATTGCATCGGAATTAAATACAAAAGGCACAATGCCGACTTAAGTACAAGAAAACTGACTCTTCTTACTGTCTATGTTTTGAACCATTCCTGTGACACTAGTTGTAGATTCCGATGCTTCACTGCAGGTTTACTGTATCCGTCTGACCTTCTTATTGACGATGAAACTCAGATATAGCATCGGAATTAAATACAGAAGGCACAATGCCGACTTAAGTACAAGATAACTGACTCTGCTTACTGTCTATGTTTTGAACCATTCAAGTGACACTAGTTAAAGATTCCGATGCTTCACTTCAAATTTACTGTATTCCTCTGACCTTCTTATTGACGATGAAGCACAGAAATTGCATCGGAATTAAATACAAAAGGCACAATGCCGACGTAAGTACAAGAAAACTGACTCTTCTTACTGTCTATGTTTGAACCATTCCTGTGACACTAGTTATAGATTCCGATGCTTCACTTCACGTTTACTGTATCCCTCTGAACTTCTTATTGACGATGAAACATAGAAATAGCATCGGAATTAAATACAAAAGGCACAATCCCTACTTAAGTACAAGATAACCGACTCTTCTTACTGTCTATGTTTTGAACCATTCAAGTGACACTAGTTATAGATTCCGATGCTTCACTTCAGGTTTACTGTATTCCTCTGACCTTCTCATTGACGATGAAACACAGAAAATGCACCACAATTACATACAAAAGGAACAATGCCGACTTTAGTGCAGGACAACTGACTCTTCTTACTATCTATGTTTGAACCATTCCTGTGACACTAGATATAGATTCCGATGCTTCACTTCAGGTTTACTGTATCCCTCTGACCTTCTTATTGACGATGAAACACAGAAATTGGATTGGAATTAAATAAAAAAAACACAATGCCGACTTATGTACAAGAATACTGACTCTTCTTACTGTCTATGTTTTGAGCCATTCATGTGACACTAGTTATAGATTCCGATGCTTCACTTCAGGTTTACTGTATCCCTCTGACCTTCTTACTGACGATGAAACACAGAAATAACATCGGAATTAAATACAAAGGCACAATCCCTACTTAAGTACAAGATAACTGACTCTTCTTACTGTCTATGTTTTGAACCATTCATGTGACACTAGTTATAGATTCCGATGCTTCACTTCAGGTTTACTGTATTCCTCTGACCTTCTTATTGACGATGAAACACAGAAAATGCATCGGAATTAAATACAAAAGGAACAATGCCGACTTAAGTGCAAGAAAACTGACTGTTCTTACTGTCTATGTTTTAACCATTCCTGTGACACTAGTTATAGATTCCGATGCTTCACTTCAGGTTTACTGTATCCCTCTGACCTTCGTATTGACGATGAAACATAGAAATAGCATCGGAATTAAATGCAAATGGCACAATGCCAACTGAAGTACAAGAAGTCTGGCTCTTCTTACTGTCTATGTTTTGCCCATTCATGTGACACTAGTTATAGATTTCGATGCTTCACTTTAGGTTTACTGTATCCCTCTGACCATCTTATTGACGATGAAACACAAAAATTGCATCGGAATTAAATACAAAAGGCACAATGCCGACTTAAGTACAAGAAAACTGACTCTTCTTACTGTCTATGTTTTGAACCATTCCTGTGACACTAGTTATAGATTCCGATGCTTCACTGCAGGTTTACTGTATCCCTCTGACCTTCTTATAGACGATGAAACCCAGAAATAGCATCGGAATTAAATACAAAAGGCACAATGCCGACTTAAGTACAAGATAACTGACTCTTATTACTGTCTATGTTTGAACCATTCAAGTGACACTAGTTATAGATTCCGATGATTCACTTCAGGTTTATTGTATTCCTCTGACCTTCGTATTGACGATGAAACACAGAAATTGCATCGGAATTAAATACAAAAGGCACAATGCCGACTTAAGTACAAGAAACCTGACTCTTCTTACTGTCTATGTTTGAACCATTCCTGTGACACTAGTTATAGAATCCGATGCTTCACTTCAGGTTTACTGTATCCCTCTGACGTAATTATTGACGATGAAACACAGAAATAGCATCGGAATTAAATACAAAAGGCACAATGCCGACTTAAGTACAAGAAAACTGACTCTTCTTACCGTCTATGTTTTGAACCACTCCTGTGACACTAGTTATAGATTCCGATGCTTCACTTCAGCTTTACTGTATCCCTCTGACCTTCTTATTGACAATGAAACACAGAAATTGCATTGGAATTATGTACAAGAATACTGACTCTTCTTACTGTCTATGTTTTGAACCATTCATGTGACACTAGTTATAGATTCCTATGCTTCACTTCAGGTTCACTGTATCCCTCTGACCATCTTATTGACGATGAAACACAGAAATTGCATCGGAATTAAATACAAAAGGCACAATGCCGACTTAAGTACAAGAAAACTGACACTTCTTACTGTCTATGTTTTGACCCATTCCTGTGACACTACTTATAGATTCCGATGCTTCACTTCAGGTTTACTGTATCCCTCTGACCTTCTTATTGACGATGAAACACAGTAATAACATCGGAATTAAATACAAAAGGCAGAATCCCTACTTAAGTACAAGGTAACTGACTCTTCTTACTGTCTATGTTTTGAACCATTCAAGTGACATTAGTTATAGATTCCGATGCTTGACTTCAGGTTTACTGTATTCCTCTGACCTTCTTATTGACGATGAAACACAGAAAATGCACCGGAATTAAATACAAAAAGAACAATGCCGACTTAAGTGCAAGAAAACTGACTCCTCTTACTGTCTATGTTTGAACTTTTCCTGTGACACTAGTTATAGATTCCGATGCTTCACTTCAGGTTTACTGTATCCCACTAACCTTCTTATTGACGATGAAACATAGAAATAGCATCGGAATTAAATACAAAAGGCACAATGCCGACTTAAGTACATGAAGACTGACTCTTCTTACTGTCTATGTTTTGAACCATTCAAGTGACACTAGTTATAGATTCCGATGCTTCACTTCAGGTTTACTGTATCCCTCTGACATTCTTATTGACGATGAATCACAGAAATTGCTTCGGAATTAAATACAAAAGGCACAATGCCGACTTAAGTACAAGAAAACTGACACTTCTTACTGTCTATGTTTTGAACCATTCCTGTGACACTAGGTATAGATTTCGATGCTTCACTTCAGGTTACTGTATCCCTTTGACTTTCTTATTGTTGATGAAGCACAGAAATGGCATCGGAATTAAATACAAAAGGCACAATGCCGACTTAAGTACGAGAAAATTGACTCTTCTTACTGTCTATGTTTGAACCATTCTTGTGACACTACTTATAGATTCCGATGCTTCACTTCAGGTTTACTGTATCCCTCTGACCTTCTTATTGACGATGAAACACAGAAATAGCATAAAAATTAAATACAAATGGCACAATGCCAACTGAAGTACAAGAAAACTGACTCTTCTTACTGTCTATGTTTTGAACCATTCATGTGACAATAGTTATAGATTCCTATGCTTCACTTCAGGTTTACTGTATACCTCTGACCTTCTTATTGACGATGAAATACAGAAATTGCATCGGAATTAAATACAAAAGGCACAATGCCGACTCAAGTTCAAGATAACTGTCTCTTATTATTGTCTATGTTTTGAACCATCCCTGTGACACTTGTTATAGATTCTGATGCTTCACTTCAGGTTTACTGTATCCCTCTGACCTTCTTATTGACGATGAAACACAGAAATTGCATCGGAATTAAATACAAAAGGCACAATGCCGACTTAAGTACAAGAAAACTGACTCTTCTTACTGTCTATGTTTTGAACCATTCCTGTGACACTAGTTATAGATTCCGATGCTTCACTGCAGGTTTACTGTATCCCTCTGACCTTCTTATTGACGATGAAACTCAGAAATAGCATCGGAATTAAATACAAAAGGCACAATGCCGACTTAAGTACAAGATAACTGACTCTTATTACTGTCTATGTTTTGAACCATTCAAGTGACACTAGTTATAGATTCCGATGCTTCACTTCAGGTTTACTGTATCCCTCTGACATTCTTATTGACGATGAATCACAGAAATTGCTTCGGAATTAAATACAAAAGGCACAATGCCGACTTAAGTACAAGATAACTGACACTTCTTACTGTCTATGTTTTGAACCATTCCTGTGGCACTAGGTATAGATTTCGATGCTTCACTTCAGGTTACTGTATCCCTTTGACTTTCTTATTGTTGATGAAGCACAGAAATGGCATCGGAATTAAATACAAAAGGCACAATGCCGACTTAAGTACGAGAAAATTGACTCTTCTTACTGTCTATGTTTGAACCATTCTTGTGACACTACTTATAGATTCCGATGCTTCACTTCAGGTTTACTGTATCCCTCTGACCTTCTTATTGACGATGAAACACAGAAATAGCATAAAAATTAAATACAAATGGCACAATGCCAACTGAAGTACAAGAAAACTGACTCTTCTTACTGTCTATGTTTTGAACCATTCATGTGACACTAGTTATAGATTCCTATGCTTCACTTCAGGTTTACTGTATACCTCTGACCTTCTTATTGACGATGAAATACAGAAATTGCATCGGAAATTAATACAAAAGGCACAATGCCGACTCAAGTTCAAGATAACTGTCTCTTATTATTGTCTATGTTTTGAACCATCCCTGTGACACTTGTTATAGATTCTGATGCTTCACTTCAGGTTTACTGTATCCCTCTGACCTTCTTATTGACGATGAAACACAGAAATTGCATCGGAATTAAATACAAAAGGCACAATGCCATCTTAAGTACAAGAAAACTGACTCTTCTTACTGTCTATGTTTTGAACCATTCCTGTTACACTAGTTATAGATTCCGATGCTTCACTGCAGGTTTACTGTATCCCTCTGACCTTCTTATTGACGATGAAACTCAGAAATAGCATCGGAATTAAATACAAAAGGCACAATGCCGACTTAAGTACAAGATAACTGACTCTTATTACTGTCTATGTTTTGAACCATTCAAGTGACACTAGTTATAGATTCCGATGCTTCACTTCAGGTTTACTGTATTCCTCTGACCTTTTTTTTGACGATGAAACACAGAAATTGCATCGGAATTAAATACAAAAGGCACAATGCCGACTTAAGTACGAGAAAATTGACTCTTCTTACTGTCTATGTGTGAACCATTCCTGTGACACTAGTTATAGATTCCGATGCTTCACTTCATGTTTACTGTATCCCTCTGACCTTCTTATTGACGATGAAACACAGAAATAGCATAAGAATTAAATACAAATGGCACAATGCCAACTGAAGTACAAGAAAACTGAATCTTCTTACTGTCTATGTTTTGAACCATTCATGTGACACTAGTTATAGATTCCGATGCTCCACTTCAGGTTTACTGTATCCCTCTTACCATCTTATTGACGATAAAACACAGAAAATGCATCGGTATTAATGACAAAATGCACAATGCCGACTTAAGTACAAGAAAACTGACTCTTCTTACTGTCTATGCTTTGAACGACTCCTGTGACACTAGTTGTAGATTCCGATGCTTCACTTCAGGTTTACTGTATCCCTCTGACCTTCTTATTGACGATGAAACACAGAAATTAAATCGGAATTAAATACAAAAGGCACAATGCCGACTTAAGTTCAAGATAACTGTCTCTTATTATTGTCTATGTTTTGAACCATTCCTGTGACACTTGTTATAGATTCTGATGCTTCACTTGAGGTTTACTGTATCCCTCTGACCTTCTTATTGACGATGAAACACAGAAATTGCATCGGAATTAAATACAAAAGGCATAATGCCGACTTAAGTACAAGAAAACTGACTCTTCTTACTGTCTATGTTTTGAACCATTCCTGTGACACTAGTTATAGATTCCGATGCTTCACTTCAGGTTTACTGTATCCCTCTGACCTTCTTATTGACGATGAAACACAGAAATTTCATAGGAATTAAATACAAAAGGCACAATGCCGACTTAAGTACAATAAAAATGACTCTTCTTACTGTCTATGTTTTGAACCATTCCTGTGACACTAGTTCTAGATTCCGATGCTTCAGGTTTACTGTATCCCTCTGACCTTCTTATTGACGATGAAACACAGAAATTTCATCGGAATTAAATACAAAAGGCACAATGCCGACTTAAGTACAAGATAACTGACTCTTATTACTGTCTATGTTTTGAACCATTCAAGTGACACTAGTTATAGATTCCGATGCTCCACTTCAGGTTTACTGTATCCCTCTGACCTTCTTATTGACGATGAAACACAGAAATAGCATCGGAATTAAATACAAATGGCACAATGCCAACTGAAGTACAAGAAAACTGACTCTTCTTACTGTCTATGTTTTGAACCATTCATGTGACACTAGTTATAGATTCCTATGCTTCACTTCAGGTTTACTGTATCCCTCTGACCATATTATTGACGATGAAACACAGAAATTGCGTCGGAATTAAATACAAAAGGCACAATGCCGACTTAAGTACAAGAAAACTGACTCTTCTTACTGTCTATGTTTTGAACGACTCCTGTGACACTAGTTATAAATTCCGATGCTTCACTTCAGGTTTACTGTATCCCTCTGACCTTCTTATTGACGATGAAACACAGAAATAGCATCGGAATTAAATACAAGAGGCTCAATGCCGACTTAAGTACAAGATAACTGACTCTTCTTACTGTCTATGTTTTGAACCATTCAAGTGACACTAGTTATAGATTCCGATGCTTCACTTAAGGTTTACTGTATTCCTCTGACCTTCATATTGGCGATGAAACACAGAAATTAAATCGGAATTAAATACAAAAGGCACAATGCCGACTTAAGTTCAAGATAACTGTCTCTTATTATTGTCTATGTTTTGAACCATTCCTGTGACACTTGTTATAGATTCTGATGCTTCACTTCAGGTTTACTGTATCCCACTAACCTTCTTATTGACGATGAAACATAGAAATAGCATCGGAATTAAATACAAAAGGCTCAATGCCGACTTAAGTACAAGATAACTGACTCTCCTTATTGTCTACGTTTTGAACCGTTCATGTGACACTAGTTATGTATTCCGATGCTTCACTTCAGGTTTACTGTATCCCTCTGACCTTCTTATTGACGAGGAAACACATAAATTGCATCGGAATTAAATACAAAATTCACAATGCCGACTTAAGTACAAAATAACTGTCTCTTCTTATTGTCTTTGTTTTGAACCATTCCTGTGACACTAGTTACAGATTGCGAAGCTTCACTTCAGGTTTACTGTATCCCTCTGACCTTCTTATTGACGATGAATCACAGACATTGCTTCGGAATTAAATACAAAAGGCACAATGCCGACTTAAGTACAAGAAAACTGACTCTTCTTACTGTCTAAGCTTTGGACCATTGCTGTGACACTAGGTATAGATTCCGATGCTTCACTTCAGGTTTACTGTATCCCTCTGACCTTCTTATTGTTGATGAAACACAGAAATGGCATCGGAATTAAATACAAAAGGCACAATGCCGACTTAAGTACAAGAAAACTGACTCTTCTTACTGTCTATGTTTTGAACCATTCCTGTGACACTAGTTATAGATTCCGATGCTTCACTTCAGGTTTACTGTATCCCTCCGACCTTCTTATTGACGATGAAACATAGAAATAGCATCGGAATTAAATACAAATGGCAGAATGCCAACTGAAGTACAAGAAAACTGGCTCTTCTTACTGTCTATGTTTTGCCCATTCATGTTACATTAGTTATAGATTCCGATGCTTCACTTCAGGTTTACTGTATCCCTCTGACCATCTTATTGACGATGAAACACTGAAATTGCATCGGAATTAAATACAAAAGGCACAATGCCGACTTAAGTACAAGAAAACTGACTCTTCTTACTGTGTATGTTTTGAACCATTCCTGTGACACTAGTTATAGATTCCGATGCATCACTGCAGGTTTACTGTATCCCTCTGACCTTCTTATTGACGATGAAACACAGAAATAGCATCGGAATTAAATACAAAAGGCACAATGCCGACTTAAGTACAAGATAACTGACTCTTATTACTATGTTTTGAACCATTCAAGTGACACTAGTTATGTATTCCGATGCTTCACTTCAGGTTTACTGTATCCCTCTGACCTTCTTATTGACGAGGAAACACAGAAATTGCATCGGAATTAAATACAAAAGGCACAATGCCGACTTAAGTACAAGATAACTGTCTCTTCTTATTGTCTTTGTTTTGAACCATTCCTGTGACACTAGTTACAGATTGCGATGCTTCACTTCAGGTTTACTGTATCCCTCTGACCTTCTTATTGACGATGAATCACAGAAATTGCTTCGGAATTAAATACTCCGATGCTTCACTTCAGGTTTACTATATTCCTCTGACCTTCCTATTGACGATGAAACACAGAAAATGCATCGGAATTAAATACAAAAGGAACAATGGAGACTTAAGTGCAAGAGAACTGACTCTTCGTACTGTCTATGTTTGAACCACTCCTGTGACACTAGTTATAGATTCCGATGCTTCACTTCAGGTTGACTGTATCCTTCTGACCTTCTTATTGACGATGAAACACAGATATAGCATCGGAATTAAATACAAAAGACACAATGCCGACTTAAGTACAAGATAACTGTCTCTTCTTACTGTCTATGTTTTAAACCATTCCTGTGACACTAGTTATAGATTCCGTTGCTTCACTTCAGCTTTACTGTATCCCTCTGACCTTCTTATTGACGATGAAACGCAGAAATTTCATCGGAATTAAATACTAAAGCACAATCCCGACTGAAGTACAAGAAAACTGACTCTTCTTACTGTCTATGTTTGAACCATTCCTGTGGCAGTAGTTATAGATTCCGATGCTTCACTTCAGGTTTACTGTATCCCTCTGACCTTCTTATTGACGATGAAACACAGAAATTACATCGGAATTAAATACAAAAAGCACAATGCCGACATAAGTACAAGAAAACTGACTCTTCTTACAGTCTATGTTTTGAACCATTCCTGTGACACAAGTTATAGATTCCGATGCTTCACTTCAGGTTTACTGTATCCCTCTCACCTTCTTATTGACGATGAATCACAGAAATTGCTTTGGAATTAAATACAGAAGGCACAATGCCGACTTAAGTACAACAAAACTGACTCTTCTTACAGTCTAAGTTTGAACCATTCCTGTGACACTAGTTATAGATTCCGATGCTTCACTTCAAGTTTACTGTATCCCTCTGACCTTCTTATTGTTGATGAAACACAGAAATTGCACACGAATTAAATCCAAAAGGCACAATGCCGACTTAAGTACAAGAATACTGACTCTTCATACTGTCTATATTTGAATCATTCCTGTGACACTAGTTATAGATTCCTATGCTTCACTTCAGGTTTACTGTATCCCTCTGACCTAATTATTGACGATGAAACACAGAAATAGCATCGGAATTAAATCCAAAAGGCACAATGCCAACTGAAGTACAAGAAAACTGCCTCTTCTTAATGTCTATGTTTTGAACCATTCATGTGACACTAGTTATTGATTCAGATGCTTCACTTCAGGTTTACTGTATCCCTCTGACCATCATATTGACGATGAAACACAGAAATTGCATCGGAATTAAATACAAAAGGCACAATGCCGACTTAAGTACAAGAAAACTGACTCTTCTTACTGTCTATGTTTTTAACCACTCCTGTGACACTAGTCATAGTTTCCGATGCTTCACTTGAGGTTTACTGTATCCCTCTGACCTTCTTATTGACGATGAAACACAGAAATTGCATCGGAATTAAATACAAAAGGCATAATGCCGACTTAAGTACAAGAAAACTGACTCTTCTTACTGTCTATGTTTTGAACCATTCCTGTGACACTAGTTATAGATTCCGATGCTTCACTTCAGGTTTACTGTATCCCTCTGACCTTCTTATTGACGATGAAACACAGAAATTTCATAGGAATTAAATACAAAAGGCACAATGCCGACTTAAGTACAATAAAAATGACTCTTCTTACTGTCTATGTTTTGAACCATTCCTGTGACACTAGTTCTAGATTCCGATGCTTCAGGTTTACTGTATCCCTCTGACCTTCTTATTGACGATGAAACACAGAAATTTCATCGGAATTAAATACAAAAGGCACAATGCCGACTTAAGTACAAGATAACTGACTCTTATTACTGTCTATGTTTTGAACCATTCAAGTGACACTAGTTATAGATTCCGATGCTCCACTTCAGGTTTACTGTATCCCTCTGACCTTCTTATTGACGATGAAACACAGAAATAGCATCGGAATTAAATACAAATGGCACAATGCCAACTGAAGTACAAGAAAACTGACTCTTCTTACTGTCTATGTTTTGAACCATTCATGTGACACTAGTTATAGATTCCTATGCTTCACTTCAGGTTTACTGTATCCCTCTGACCATATTATTGACGATGAAACACAGAAATTGCGTCGGAATTAAATACAAAAGGCACAATGCCGACTTAAGTACAAGAAAACTGACTCTTCTTACTGTCTATGTTTTGAACGACTCCTGTGACACTAGTTATAGATTCCGATGCTTCACTTCAGGTTTACTGTATCCCTCTGACCTTCTTATTGACGATGAAACACAGAAATAGCATCGGAATTAAATACAAAAGGCTCAATGCCGACTTAAGTACAAGATAACTGACTCTTCTTACTGTCTATGTTTTGAACCATTCAAGTGACACTAGTTATAGATTCCGATGCTTCACTTCAGGTTTACTGTATTCCTCTGACCTTCTTATTGATGATGAAACACAGAAATTGCATCGGAATTAAATACAAAAGGCACAATGCCGACTTAAGAACAAGAAAACTGACTCTTCTTACTGTCTATGTTTGAACCATTCCTGTGACACTAGTTATAGATTTCGATGCTTCACTTCAGGTTTACTGTATCCCTCTGACCTTCTTATTGACGATGAAACACAGAAATAGCATCGGAATTAAATACAAAAGGCACAATCCCTACATAAGTACAAGATAACTGACTCTTCTTACTGTCTATGTTTTGAACCATTCCAGTGACACTAGTTATGGATTCCGATGCATCACTTAAGGTTTACTGTATTCCTCTGACCTTCATATTGGCGATGAAACACAGAAATTAAATCGGAATTAAATACAAAAGGCACAATGCCGACTTAAGTTCAAGATAACTGTCTCTTATTATTGTCTATGTTTTGAACCATTCCTGTGACACTTGTTATAGATTCTGATGCTTCACTTCAGGTTTACTGTATCCCACTAACCTTCTTATTGACGATGAAACATAGAAATAGCATCGGAATTAAATACAAAAGGCTCAATGCCGACTTAAGTACAAGATAACTGACTCTCCTTATTGTCTACGTTTTGAACCGTTCATGTGACACTAGTTATGTATTCCGATGCTTCACTTCAGGTTTACTGTATCCCTCTGACCTTCTTATTGACGAGGAAACACATAAATTGCATCGGAATTAAATACAAAAGGCACAATGCCGACTTAAGTACAAAATAACTGTCTCTTCTTATTGTCTTTGTTTTGAACCATTCCTGTGACACTAGTTACAGATTGCGATGCTTCACTTCAGGTTTACTGTATCCCTCTGACCTTCTTATTAACGATGAATCACAGAAATTGCTTCGGAATTAAATACAAAAGGCACAATGCCGACTTAAGTACAAGAAAACTGACTCTTCTTACTGTCTAAGTTTTGGACCATTGCTGTGACACTAGGTATAGATTCCGATGCTTCACTTCAGGTTTACTGTATCCCTCTGACCTTCTTATTGTTGATGAAACACAGAAATGGCATCGGAATTAAATACAAAAGGCACAATGCCGACTTAAGTACAAGAAAACTGACTCTTCTTACTGTCTATGTTTTGAACCGTTCCTGAGACACTAGTTATAGATTCCGATGCTTCACTTCAGGTTTACTGTATCCCTCCGACCTTCTTATTGACGATGAAACATAGAAATAGCATCGGAATTAAATACAAATGGCAGAATGCCAACTGAAGTACAAGAAAACTGGCTCTTCTTACTGTCTATGTTTTGCCCATTCATGTGACATTAGTTATAGATTCCGATGCTTCACTTCAGGTTTACTGTATCCCTCTGACCATCTTATTGACGATGAAACACTGAAATTGCATCGGAATTAAATACAAAAGGCACAATGCCGACTTAAGTACAAGAAAACTGACTCTTCTTACTGTGTATGTTTTGAACCATTCCTGTGACACTAGTTATAGATTCCGATGCATCACTGCAGGTTTACTGTATCCCTCTGACCTTCTTATTGACGATGAAACACAGAAATAGCATCGGAATTAAATACAAAAGGCACAATGCCGACTTAAGTACAAGATAACTGACTCTTATTACTATGTTTTGAACCATTCAAGTGACACTAGTTATGTATTCCGATGCTTCACTTCAGGTTTACTGTATCCCTCTGACCTTCTTATTGACGAGGAAACACAGAAATTGCATCGGAATTAAATACAAAAGGCACAATGCCGACTTAAGTACAAGATAACTGTCTCTTCTTATTGTCTTTGTTTTGAACCATTCCTGTGACACTAGTTACAGATTGCGATGCTTCACTTCAGGTTTACTGTATCCCTCTGACCTTCTTATTGACGATGAATCACAGAAATTGCTTCGGAATTAAATACTCCGATGCTTCACTTCAGGTTTACTATATTCCTCTGACCTTCCTATTGACGATGAAACACAGAAAATGCATCGGAATTAAATACAAAAGGAACAATGGAGACTTAAGTGCAAGAGAACTGACTCTTCGTACTGTCTATGTTTGAACCACTCCTGTGACACTAGTTATAGATTCCGATGCTTCACTTCAGGTTGACTGTATCCTTCTGACCTTCTTATTGACGATGAAACACAGATATAGCATCGGAATTAAATACAAAAGACACAATGCCGACTTAAGTACAAGATAACTGTCTCTTCTTACTGTCTATGTTTTAAACCATTCCTGTGACACTAGTTATAGATTCCGTTGCTTCACTTCAGCTTTACTGTATCCCTCTGACCTTCTTATTGACGATGAAACGCAGAAATTTCATCGGAATTAAATACTAAAGCACAATCCCGACTGAAGTACAAGAAAAGTGACTCTTCTTACTGTCTATGTTTGAACCATTCCTGTGGCAGTAGTTATAGATTCCGATGCTTCACTTCAGGTTTACTGTATCCCTCTGACCTTCTTATTGACGATGAAACACAGAAATTACATCGGAATTAAATACAAAAAGCACAATGCCGACATAAGTACAAGAAAACTGACTCTTCTTACAGTCTATGTTTTGAACCATTCCTGTGACACAAGTTATAGATTCCGATGCTTCACTTCAGGTTTACTGTATCCCTCTCACCTTCTTATTGACGATGAATCACAGAAATTGCTTTGGAATTAAATACAGAAGGCACAATGCCGACTTAAGTACAACAAAACTGACTCTTCTTACAGTCTAAGTTTGAACCATTCCTGTGACACTAGTTATAGATTCCGATGCTTCACTTCAAGTTTACTGTATCCCTCTGACCTTCTTATTGTTGATGAAACACAGAAATTGCACACGAATTAAATCCAAAAGGCACAATGCCGACTTAAGTACAAGAATACTGACTCTTCATACTGTCTATATTTGAATCATTCCTGTGACACTAGTTATAGATTCCTATGCTTCACTTCAGGTTTACTGTATCCCTCTGAAATTCTTATTGACGATGAAACACAGAAATAACATCGGAATAAAATACAAAAGGCACAATCTCTACTTAAGTACAATATAACTGACTCTTCTTACTGTCTATGTTTTGAACCATTCAAGTGACACTAGTTATAGATTCCGATGCTTCACTTCAGGTTTACTGTATTCCTCTGACCTTCTTATTGACGATGAAACACAGAATTTGCATCGGAATTAAATACAAAAGGCACAATGCCGACTTAAGTACATGAAGACTGACTCTTATTACTGTCTATGATTTGAACCATTCCTGTGACACTAGTTATAGATTCCGATGCATCACTTCAGGTTTACTGTATCCCTCTGACCTTCTTATTGACGATGAATCACAGAAATTGCTTCGGAATTAAATACAAAAGGCACAATGCCGACTTAAGTACAAGAAAACTGACTCTTCTTACTGTCTAAGTTTTGAACCATTCCTGTGACACTAGGTATAGATTCCGACGCTTCACTTCAGGTTTACTGTATCCCTCTGACCTTCTTATTGAAGATGAAACACAGAAATAGCATCGGAATTAAATATAAAAGGCACAATCCCTACTTCAGAACAAGATAGCTGACTCTTCTTACTGTCTATGTTTTGAACCATTCAAGTGACACTAGCTATAGATTCCGATACTTCACTTCAGGTTTACTGTATTCCTCTGACCTTCATATTGGCGATGAAACACAGAAAATGCATCGGAATTAAATACAAAAGGAACAACGCCGACTTAAGTGCAAGAAAACTGACTCTTCTTACTGTCTATGTTTGAACCATTCCTGTGACACTAGTTATAGATTCCGATGCTTCACTTCAGGTTTACTGTATCCCTCTAACCTTCTTATTGACGATGAAACACAGAAATAGCATCGGAATTAAATACAAAAGGCACAATGCAGTCTTAAGTACAAGATACCCGACTCTTCTTACTGTCTATGTTTTGAACCGTTCATGTGACATTAGTTATGAATACCGATGCTTCACTTCAGGTTTACTGTATACCTCTGACCTTCTTATTGACGATGAAACACAGAAATTGCATCGGAATTACATACAAAAGGCACAATGCCGACTTAAGTTCAAGATAACTGTCTCTTCTTATTGTCTATGTTTTGAACCATTCCTGTGACACTAGTTATAGATTCTGATGCTTCACTTCAGGTTTACTGTATCCCTCTGACCTTCTTATTGACGATGAAACACAGAAATTGCATCGGAATTAAATACAAAAGGCTCAATGCCGACTTAAGTACAAGAAAACTGACTCTTCTCACTGTCTATGTTTTGAACCATTCCTGTGACACTAGTTATAGATTCCGATGTTTCACTTCAGGTTTACTGTATCCCTCTGACCTTCTTATTGACGATGAATCACAGAAATTGCCTCGTAATTAAATACAAAAGGCACAATGCCGACTTAAGTACAACAACACTGACTCTTCTTACTGTCTAAGTTTTGAACCATTCCTGTGACACTAGTTATAGATTCCGATCCTTCACTTCAGGTTTACTGTATCCCTCTGACCATCGTATTGACGATGAAACACAGATATAGCATCGGAATTAAATACAGAAGGCACAATGCCGACTTAAGTACAAGATAACTGACTCTTCTTACTGTCTATGTTTTGAAACATTCAAGTGACACTAGTTAAAGATTCCGATGCTTCACTTCAAATTTACTGTATTCCTCTGACCTTCTTATTGACGATGAAACACAGAAATTGAATCGGAATTAAATACAAAGGCACAATGCCGACTTAAGTACAAGAAAACTGACTCTTCTTACTGTCTATGTTTGAACCATTCCTGTGACACTAGTTATAGATTCCGATGCTTCACTTCACGTTTACTGTATCCCTCTGAACTTCTTATTGACGATGAAACATAGAAATAGCATCGGAAATAAATACAAAAGGCACAATCCCTACTTATGTACAAGATAACTGACTCTTCTTACTGTCTATGTTTTGAACCATTCAAGTGACACTAGTTATAGATTCCGATGCTTCACTTCAGGTTTACTGTATTCCTCTGACCTTCTCATTGACGATGAAACACAGAAAATGCACCGCAATTACATACGAAAGGAACAATGCCGACTTTAGTGCAGGACAACTGACTCTTCTTACTATCTATGTTTGAACCATTCCTGTGACACTAGATATAGATTCCGATGCTTCACTTCAGGTTTACTGCATCCCTCTAACCTTCTTATTGACGATGAAACACAGAAATAGCATCGGAATTAAATACAAAAGGCACAATGCCAACTTAAGTACAAGATAACTGACTCTTCTTACTGTCTATGTTTTGAACCGTTCATGTGACACTAGTTATGGATTCCGATGCTTCACTTCAGGTTTACTGTATCCCTCTGACCATCATATTGACGATGAAACACAGAAATTGCATCGGAATTAAATACAAAAGGCACAATGCCGACTTAAGTACAAGAAAACTGACTCATCTTACTGTCTATGTTTTGAACCACTCCTGTGACACTAGTTATAGATTCCGATGCTTCACTTCAGGTTTACTGTATCCCTCTGACCTTCTTATTGACGATGAAACACAGAAATTGGATTGGAATTAAATAAAAAAAACACAATGCCGACTTATGTACAAGAATACTGACTCTTCTTACTGTCTATGTTTTGAGCCATTCATGTGACACTAGTTATAGATTCCGATGCTTCACTTCAGGTTCACTGTATCCCTCTGACCATCTTATTGACGATGAAACACAGAAATTGCATCGGAATTAAATACAAAAGGCACAATGCCGACTTAAGTACAAGAAAACTGACACTTCTTACTCTCTATGTTTTGAACCATTCCTGTGACACTACTTATAGATTCCGATGCTTCACTTCAGGTTTACTGTATCCCTCTGACCTTCTTATTGACGATGAAACACAGAAATAACATCGGAATTAAATACAAAAGGCACAATCCCTACTTAAGTACAAGATAACTGACTCTTCTTACTGTCTATGTTTTGAACCATTCAAGTGACACTTGTGATAGATTCCGATGCATCACTTCAGGTTTACTGTATTCCTCTGACCTTCTTATTGGCGATGAAACACAGAAAATGCATCGGAATTAAATACAAAAGGAACAATGCCGACTTAAGTGCAAGAAAACTGACTCTTCTTACTGTCTATGTTTTAACCATTCCTGTGACACTAGTTATAGATTCCGATGCTTCACTTCAGGTTTACTGTATCCCTCTGACCTTCGTATTGACGATGAAACATAGAAATAGCATCGGAATTAAATACAAATGGCACAATGCCAACTGAAGTACAAGAAGACTGGCTCTTCTTACTGTCTATGTTTTGCCCATTCATGTGACACTAGTTATAGATTCCGATGCTTCACTTCAGGTTTACTGTATCCCTCTGACCATCTAATGACAATGAAACACAGAAATTGCATCGGAATTAAATACAAAAGGCACAATGCCGACTTAAGTACAAGAAAACTGACTCTTCTTACTGTCTATGTTTTGAACCATTCCTGTGACACTAGTTATAGATTCCGATGCTTCACTGCAGGTTTACTGCATCCCTCTGACCTTCTTATTGACGATGAAACACAGAGATAGCATCGGAATTAAATACAAAAGGCACAATGCCGACTTAAGTACAAGATAACTGACTCGTATTACTGTCTATGCTTTGAACCATTCAAGTGACACTAGTTATAGATTCCGATGATTCACTTCAGGTTTATTGTATTCCTCTGACCTTCGTATTGACGATGAAACACAGAAATTGCATCGGAATTAAATACAAAAGGCACAATGCCGACTTAAGTACGAGAAACCTGACTCTTCTTACTGTCTATGTTTGAACCATTCCTGTGACACTAGTTATAGAATCCGATGCTTCACTTCAGGTTTACTGTATCCCTCTGACCTAATTATTGACGATGAAACACAGAAATAGCATCGGAATTAAATCCAAAAGGCACAAAGCCAACTGAAGTACAAGAAAACTGACTCTTCTTACTGTCTATGTTTTGAACCATTCATGTGACACTAGTTATAGATTCCGATGCTTCACTTCAGGTTCACTGTATCCCTCTGACCATCTTATTGACGATGAATCACAGAAATTGCATCGGAATTAAATACAAATGGAACAATGCCGACTTAAGTACAAGAAAACTGACTCATCTTACTGTCTATGTTTTGAACCACTCCTGTGACACTAGTTATAGATTCCGATGCTTCACTTCAGGTTTACTGTATCCCTCTGACCTTCTTATTGACGATGAAACACAGAAATTGGATTGGAATTAAATACAAAAAACACAATGCCGACTTATGTACAAGAATACTGACTCTTCATACTGTCTATGTTTTGAGCCATTCATGTGACACTAGTTATTGATTCCGATGCTTCACTTCAGGTTCACTGTATCCCTCTGACCATCTTATTGACGATGAAACACAGAAATTGCATCGGAATTAAATACAAAAGGCACAATGCCGACTTAAGTACAAGAAAACTGACACTTCTTACTCTCTATGTTTTGAACCATTCCTGTGACACTACTTATAGATTCCGATGCTTCACTTCAGGCTTACTGTATCCCTATGACCTTCTTATTGACGATGAAACACAGAAATAACATCGGAATTAAATACAAAAGGCACAATCCCTACTTAAGTACAAGATAACTGACTCTTCTTACTGTCTATGTTTTGAACCATTCGAGTGACACTAGTTATAGATTCCGATGCTTCACTTCAGGTTTACTGTATCCCTCTGACCATCATATTGACGATGAAACACAGAAATTGCATCGGAATGAAATACAAAAGGCACAATGCCGACTTAAGTACAAGAAAACTGTCTCTTCTTACTGTCTATGTTTTGAACCACTCCTGTGACTTTAGTTATATATTCCGATGCTTCACTTCAGGTTTACTGTATCCCTCTGACCTTCTTATTGACGATGAAACACAGAAATTGCATTGGAATTATGTACAAGAATACTGACTCTTCTTACTGTCTATGTTTTGAACCATTCATGTGACACTAGTTATAGATTCCTATGCTTCACTTCAGGTTCACTGTATCCCTCTGACCATCTTATTGACGATGAAACACAGAAATAGCATCGGAATTAAATACAAAAGGCACAATGCCGACTTAAGTACAAGAAAACTGACACTTCTTACTGTCTATGTTTTGAACCATTCCTGTGACACTACTTATAGATTCCGATGCTTCACTTCAGGTTTACTGTATCCCTCTGACCTTCTTATTGACGATGAAACACAGAAATAACATCGGAATTAAATACAAAAGGCAGAATCCCTACTTAAGTACAAGGTAACTGACTCTTCTTACTGTCTATGTTTTGAACCATTCAAGTGACACTAGTTATAGATTCCGATGCTTGACTTCAGGTTTACTGTATTCCTCTGACCTTCTTATTGACGATGAAACACAGAAAATGCACCGGAATTAAATACAAAAGGAACAATGCCGACTTAAGTGCAAGAAAGCTGACTCCTCTTACTGTCTATGTTTGAACTTTTCCTGTGACACTAGTTATAGATTCCGATGCTTCACCTCAGGTTTACTGTATCCCACTAACCTTCTTATTGACGATGAAACATAGAAATAGCATCGGAATTAAATACAAAAGGCACAATGCCGACTTAAGTACAAGATAACTGACTCTCCTTATTGTCTACGTTTTGAACCGTTCATGTGACACTAGTTATGGATTCCGATGTTTCACTTCAGGTTTACTGTATCCCTCTGACCTTCTTATTGACGATGAAACACAGAAAATGCATCGGAATGAAATACAAAAGGCACAATGCCGACTTAAGTACAAGAAAACTGACTCTTCTTACTGTCTACGTTTTGAACCATTCCTGTGACACTAGTTATAGATTCCGATGCTTCACTTCAGGTTTACTGTATCACTCTGACCTTCTTAATGGCGATGAAACACAGATATTGCATCGGAATTAAATACAAAAGGCACAATGCCGACTTAAGTACATGAAGACTGACTCTTCTTACTGTCTATGTTTTGAACCATTCCTGTGACACTAGTTATAGATTCCGATGCTTCACTTCAGGTTTACTGTATCCCTCTGACCTTCTTATTGACGATGAATCACAGAAATTGCTTCGGAATTAAATACAAAAGGCACAATGCCGACTTAAGTACAAGAAAACTGACACTTCTTACTGTCTATGTTTTGAACCATTCCTGTGTCACTAGGTATAGATTTCGATGCTTCACTTCAGGTTACTGTATCCCTCTGACCATCTTATTGACGATGAAACACAGAAATTGCATCGGAATTAAATACAAAAGGCACAATGCCGACTTAAGTACAAGAAAACTGACTCTTCTTACTGTCTATGTTTTGAACCATTCCTGTGACACTAGTTCTAGATTCCGATGCTTCACTGCAGGTTTACTGTATCCCTCTGACCTTCTTATTGACGATGAAACACAGAAATTGCATCGGAATTAAATACAAAAGGCACAATGCCGACTTAAGTACAAGATAACTGACTCTTATTACTCTCTATGTTTTGAACCATTCAAGTGACACTAGTTATAGATTCCGATGGTTCACTCCAGGTTTACTGTATTCCTCTGACCTTCTTATTGACGATGAAACACAGAAATTGCATCGGAATTAAATACAAAAGGCACAATGCCGACATAAGTACGAGAAAATTGACTCTTCTTACTGTCTATGTTTGAACCATTCTTGTGACACTAGTTATAGATTCCGATGCATCACTTCAGGTTTACTGTATACCTCTGACCTTCTTATTGACGATGAAACACAGAAATAGCATAAGAATTAAATACAAATGGCACAATGCCAACTGAAGTACAAGAAAACTGACTCTTCTTACTGTCTATGCTTTGAACGACTCCAGTGACACTAGTTATAGATTCCGATGCTTCACTTCAGGTTTACTGTATCCCTCTGACCTTCTTATTGACGATGAAACACTGAAATGGCATCGGAATTAAATACAAAAAGCTCAATGCCGACTTAAGTACAAGATAACTGACTCTTCTTACTGTCTATGTTTTGAACCATTCAAGTGACACTAGTTATAGATTCCGATGCTTCACTTCAGGTTTACTGTATTCCTCTGACCTTCTTATTGATGATTAAACACAGAAATTGCATCGGAATTATATACAAAAGGCACAATGCCGACTTAAGTACAAGAAAACTGACTCTTCTTACTGTCTATGTTTGAACCATTCCTGTGACACTAGTTATAGATGTCGATGCTTCACTTCAGTTTTACTGTATCCCTCTGACCTTCTTATTGACGATGAAACACAGAAATAGCATCGGAATTAAATACAAAAGGCACAATCCCTACTTAAGTACAAGATAACTGACTCTTCTTACTGTCTATGTTTTGAACCATTCAAGTGACACTAGTTATAGATTCCGATGCTTCACTTCAGATTTACTGTATTCGTCTGACCTTCATATTGGCGATGAAACACAGAAAATGCATCGGAATTAAATACAAAAGGAACAATGCCGACTTAAGTGCAAGAAAACTGACTCTTCTTACTGTCTATGTATGAACCATTCCTGTGACACTAGTTATAGATTCCGATGCTTCACTTCAGGTTTACTGTATCCCTCTAACCTTCTTATTGACGATGAAACACAGAAATAGCATCGGAATTAAATACAAAAGACACAATGCCGACTTAAGTACAAGATAACTGACTCTTCTTACTGTCTATGTTTTGAACCGTTCATGTGACACTAGTTATGAATACCGATGCTTCACTTCTGGTTTACTGTATACCTCTGACCTTCTTATTGACGATGAAACACAGAAATTGCATCGGAATTAAATACAAAAGGCACAATGCCGACTCAAGTTCAAGATAACTGTCTCTTCTTATTGTCTATGTTTTGAACCATCCCTGTGACACTTGTTATAGATTCTGATGATTCACTTCAGGTTTACTGTATCCCACTGACCTTCTTATTGACGATGAAACACAGAAATTGCATCGGAATTAAACACAAAAGGCACAATGCCGACTTAAGTACAAGAAAACTGACTCTTCTTACTGTCTATGTTTTGAACCATTCCTGTGACACTAGTTATTGATTCCGATGCTTCACTTCAGGTTTACTGTATCCCTCTGACCTTCTTATTGACGATGAAACACAGAAGATTCATCGGAATTAAATACAAAAGGCACAATGCCGACTTAAGTACAATAAAACTGACTCTTCTTACTGTCTATGTTTTGAACCATTCCTGTGACACTAGTTCTAGATTCCGATGCGTCAGGTTTACTGTATCCCTCTGACCTTCTTATTGACGATGAAACACAGAAATTGCATCGGAATTAAATACAAAAGGCACAATGCCGACTTAAGTACAAGAAAACTGACTCTTCTCACTGTCTATGTTTTGAACCATTCCTGTGACACTAGTTATAGACTCCGATGTTTCACTTCAGGTTTACTGTATCCCTCTGACCTTCTTATTGACGATGAATCACAGAAATTGCCTCGTAATTAAATACAAAAGGCACAATGCCGACTTAAGTACAACAACACTGACTCTTGTTACTGTCTAAGTTTTGAACCATTCCTGTGACACTAGTTATAGATTCCGATGCTTCACTTCAGGTTTACTGCATCCCTCTGACCTTCTTATTGTTGATGAAACACAAAAATAGCATCGAAATTAAATACAAAAGACACAATGCCGACTTAAGTACAAGAAAACTGACTCTTCTTACTGTCTATGGTTTGAACCATTCCTGTGACATTTGATATAGATTCCGATGCTTCACTTTAGGTTTACTGTATCCCTCTGACCTTCTTATTGACGATGAAACACAGAAATAGCATCGGAATTAAATACAAATGGCACAATGCCAACTGAAGTACAACAAAACTGACTCTTCTTACTGTCTATGTTTGAATTATTCATGTGACACTCGTTATAGATTCCGATGCTTCACTTCAGGTTTACTGTATCCCTCTGACCATCTTATTTACGATGAAACACAGAAATTGCATCGGAATTAAATACAAAAGGCACAATGCCGACTTAAGTACAAGAAAACTGATTCTTCTTACTGTCTATGTTTTGAACCATTCCTGTGACACTAGTTGTAGATTCCGATGCTTCACTGCAGGTTTACTGTATCCGTCTGACCTTCTTATTGACGATGAAACTCAGATATAGCATCGGAATTAAATACAGAAGGCACAATGCCGACTTAAGTACAAGATAACTGACTCTGCTTACTGTCTATGTTTTGAACCATTCAAGTGACACTAGTTAAAGATTCCGATGCTTCACTTCAAATTTACTGTATTCCTCTGACCTTCTTATTGACGATGAAGCACAGAAATTGCATCGGAATTAAATACAAAAGGCACAATGCCGACTTAAGTACAAGAAAACTGACTCTTCTTACTGTCTATGTTTGAACCATTCCTGTGACACTAGTTATAGATTCCGATGCTTCACTTCACGTTTACTGTATCCCTCTGAACTTCTTATTGACGATGAAACATAGAAATAGCATCGGAATTAAATACAAAAGGCACAATCCCTACTTAAGTACAAGATAACCGACTCTTCTTACTGTCTATGTTTTGAACCATTCAAGTGACACTAGTTATAGATTCCGATGCTTCACTTCAGGTTTACTGTATTCCTCTGACCTTCTCATTGACGATGAAACACAGAAAATGCACCACAATTACATACAAAAGGAACAATGCCGACTTTAGTGCAGGACAACTGACTCTTCTTACTATCTATGTTTGAACCATTCCTGTGACACTAGATATAGATTCCGATGCTTCACTTCAGGTTTACTGTATCCCTCTGACCTTCTTATTGACGATGAAACACAGAAATTGGATTGGAATTAAATAAAAAAAACACAATGCCGACTTATGTACAAGAATACTGACTCTTCTTACTGTCTATGTTTTGAGCCATTCATGTGACACTAGTTATAGATTCCGATGCTTCACTTCAGGTTTACTGTATCCCTCTGACCTTCTTACTGACGATGAAACACAGAAATAACATCGGAATTAAATACAAAGGCACAATCCCTACTTAAGTACAAGATAACTGACTCTTCTTACTGTCTATGTTTTGAACCATTCATGTGACACTAGTTATAGATTCCGATGCTTCACTTCAGGTTTACTGTATTCCTCTGACCTTCTTATTGACGATGAAACACAGAAAATGCATCGGAATTAAATACAAAAGGAACAATGCCGACTTAAGTGCAAGAAAACTGACTGTTCTTACTGTCTATGTTTTAACCATTCCTGTGACACTAGTTATAGATTCCGATGCTTCACTTCAGGTTTACTGTATCCCTCTGACCTTCGTATTGACGATGAAACATAGAAATAGCATCGGAATTAAATGCAAATGGCACAATGCCAACTGAAGTACAAGAAGTCTGGCTCTTCTTACTGTCTATGTTTTGCCCATTCATGTGACACTAGTTATAGATTCCGATGCTTCACTTTAGGTTTACTGTATCCCTCTGACCATCTTATTGACGATGAAACACAGAAATTGCATCGGAATTAAATACAAAAGGCACAATGCCGACTTAAGTACAAGAAAACTGACTCTTCTTACTGTCTATGTTTTGAACCATTCCTGTGACACTAGTTATAGATTCCGATGCTTCACTGCAGGTTTACTGTATCCCTCTGACCTTCTTATTGACGATGAAACCCAGAAATAGCATCGGAATTAAATACAAAAGGCACAATGCCGACTTAAGTACAAGATAACTGACTCTTATTACTGTCTATGTTTTGAACCATTCAAGTGACACTAGTTATAGATTCCGATGATTCACTTCAGGTTTATTGTATTCCTCTGACCTTCGTATTGACGATGAAACACAGAAATTGCATCGGAATTAAATACAAAAGGCACAATGCCGACTTAAGTACAAGAAACCTGACTCTTCTTACTGTCTATGTTTGAACCATTCCTGTGACACTAGTTATAGAATCCGATGCTTCACTTCAGGTTTACTGTATCCCTCTGACCTAATTATTGACGATGAAACACAGAAATAGCATCGGAATTAAATACAAAAGGCACAATGCCGACTTAAGTACAAGAAAACTGACTCTTCTTACCGTCTATGTTTTGAACCACTCCTGTGACACTAGTTATAGATTCCGATGCTTCACTTCAGCTTTACTGTATCCCTCTGACCTTCTTATTGACGATGAAACACAGAAATTGCATTGGAATTATGTACAAGAATACTGACTCTTCTTACTGTCTATGTTTTGAACCATTCATGTGACACTAGTTATAGATTCCTATGCTTCACTTCAGGTTCACTGTATCTCTCTGACCATCTTATTGACGATGAAACACAGAAATTGCATCGGAATTAAATACAAAAGGCACAATGCCGACTTAAGTACAAGAAAACTGACACTTCTTACTGTCTATGTTTTGACCCATTCCTGTGACACTACTTATAGATTCCGATGCTTCACTTCAGGTTTACTGTATCCCTCTGACCTTCTTATTGACGATGAAACACAGTAATAACATCGGAATTAAATACAAAAGGCAGAATCCCTACTTAAGTACAAGGTAACTGACTCTTCTTACTGTCTATGTTTTGAACCATTCAAGTGACACTAGTTATAGATTCCGATGCTTGACTTCAGGTTTACTGTATTCCTCTGACCTTCTTATTGACGATGAAACAGAGAAAATGCACCGGAATTAAATACAAAAAGAACAATGCCGACTTAAGTGCAAGAAAACTGACTCCTCTTACTGTCTATGTTTGAACTTTTCCTGTGACACTAGTTATAGATTCCGATGCTTCACTTCAGGTTTACTGTATCCCACTAACCTTCTTATTGACGATGAAACATAGAAATAGCATCGGAATTAAATACAAAAGGCACAATGCCGACTTAAGTACATGAAGACTGACTCTTCTTACTGTCTATGTTTTGAACCATTCAAGTGACACTAGTTATAGATTCCGATGCTTCACTTCAGGTTTACTGTATCCCTCTGACATTCTTATTGACGATGAATCACAGAAATTGCTTCGGAATTAAATACAAAAGGCACAATGCCGACTTAAGTACAAGAAAACTGACACTTCTTACTGTCTATGTTTTGAACCATTCCTGTGACACTAGGTATAGATTTCGATGCTTCACTTCAGGTTACTGTATCCCTTTGACTTTCTTATTGTTGATGAAGCACAGGAATGGCATCGGAATTAAATACAAAAGGCACAATGCCGACTTAAGTACGAGAAAATTGACTCTTCTTACTGTCTATGTTTGAACCATTCTTGTGACACTACTTATAGATTCCGATGCTTCACTTCAGGTTTACTGTATCCCTCTGACCTTCTTATTGACGATGAAACACAGAAATAGCATAAAAATTAAATACAAATGGCACAATGCCAACTGAAGTACAAGAAAACTGACTCTTCTTACTGTCTATGTTTTGAACCATTCATGTGACACTAGTTATAGATTCCTATGCTTCACTTCAGGTTTACTGTATACCTCTGACCTTCTTATTGACGATGAAATACAGAAATTGCATCGGAATTAAATACAAAAGGCACAATGCCGACTCAAGTTCAAGATAACTGTCTCTTATTATTGTCTATGTTTTTAACCATTCCTGTGACACTACTTATAGATTCCGATGCTCCACCTCAGGTTTACTGTATCCCTCTGACCTTCTTATTGACGATGAAACACAGAAATTGCATCGGAAATAAATAGAAAAGGCACAATGCCGACTTAAGTACGAGAAAATTGACTCTTCTTACTGTCTATGTTTGAACCATTCTTGTGACACTACTTATAGATTCCGATGCTTCACTTCAGGTTTACTGTATCCCTCTGACCTTCTTATTGACGATGAAACACAGAAATAGCATAAAAATTAAATACAAATGGCACAATGCCAACTGAAGTACAAGAAAACTGACTCTTCTTACTGTCTATGTTTTGAACCATTCATGTGACACTAGTTATAGATTCCTATGCTTCACTTCAGGTTTACTGTATACCTCTGACCTTCTTATTGACGATGAAATACAGAAATTGCATCGGAATTAAATACAAAAGGCACAATGCCGACTCAAGTTCAAGATAACTGTCTCTTATTATTGTCTATGTTTTGAACCATCCCTGTGACACTTGTTATAGATTCTGATGCTTCACTTCAGGTTTACTGTATCCCTCTGACCTTCTTATTGACGATGAAACACAGAAATTGCATCGGAATTAAATACAAAAGGCACAATGCCGACTTAAGTACAAGAAAACTGACTCTTCTTACTGTCTATGTTTTGAACCATTCCTGTGACACTAGTTATAGATTCCGATGCTTCACTGCAGGTTTACTGTATCCCTCTGACCTTCTTATTGACGATGAAACTCAGAAATAGCATCGGAATTAAATACAAAAGGCACAATGCCGACTTAAGTACAAGATAACTGACTCTTATTACTGTCTATGTTTTGAACCATTCAAGTGACACTAGTTATAGATTCCGATGCTTCACTTCAGGTTTACTGTATTCCTCTGACCTTTTTTTGACGATGAAACACAGAAATTGCATCGGAATTAAATACAAAAGGCACAATGCCGACTTAAGTACGAGAAAATTGACTCTTCTTACTGTCTATGTGTGAACCATTCCTGTGACACTAGTTATAGATTCCGATGCTTCACTTCAGGTTTACTGTATCCCTCTGACCTTCTTATTGACGATGAAACACAGAAATAGCATAAGAATTAAATACAAATGGCACAAAGCCAACTGAAGTACAAGAAAACTGAATCTTCTTACTGTCTATGTTTTGAACCATTCATGTGACACTAGTTATAAATTCCCATGCTTCACTTCAGGTTTACTGTATCCCTCTTACCATCTTATTGAAGATAAAACACAGAAATTGCATCGGAATTAATGACAAAATGCACAATGCCGACTTAAGTACAAGAAAACTGACTCTTCTTACTGTCTATGCTTTGAACGACTCCTGTGACACTAGTTATAGATTCCGATGCTTCACTTCAGGTTTACTGTATCCCTCTGACCTTCTTATTGACGATGAAACACAGAAATTAAATCGGAATTAAATACAAAAGGCACAATGCCAACTTAAGTTCAAGATAACTGTCTCTTATTATTGTCTATGTTTTGAACCATTCCTGTGACACTTGTTATAGATTCTGATGCTTCACTTGAGGTTTACTGTATCCCTCTGACCTTCTTATTGACGATGAAACACAGAAATTGCATCGGAATTAAATACAAAAGGCATAATGCCGACTTAAGTACAAGAAAACTGACTCTTCTTACTGTCTATGTTTTGAACCATTCCTGTGACACTAGTTATAGATTCCGATGCTTCACTTCAGGTTTACTGTATCCCTCTGACCTTCTTATTGACGATGAAACACAGAAATTTCATAGGAATTAAATACAAAAGGCACAATGCCGACTTAAGTACAATAAAAATGACTCTTCTTACTGTCTATGTTTTGAACCATTCCTGTGACACTAGTTCTAGATTCCGATGCTTCAGGTTTACTGTATCCCTCTGACCTTCTTATTGACGATGAAACACAGAAATTTCATCGGAATTAAATACAAAAGGCACAATGCCGACTTAAGTACAAGATAACTGACTCTTATTACTGTCTATGTTTTGAACCATTCAAGTGACACTAGTTATAGATTCCGATGCTCCACTTCAGGTTTACTGTATAACTCTGACCTTCTTATTGACGATGAAACACAGAAATAGCATCGGAATTAAATACAAATGGCACAATGCCAACTGAAGTACAAGAAAACTGACTCTTCTTACTGTCTATGTTTTGAACCATTCATGTGACACTAGTTATAGATTCCTATGCTTCACTTCAGGTTTACTGTATCCCTCTGACCATATTATTGACGATGAAACACAGAAATTGCGTCGGAATTAAATACAAAAGGCACAATGCCGACTTAAGTACAAGAAAACTGACTCTTCTTACTGTCTATGTTTTGAACGACTCCTGTGACACTAGTTATAAATTCCGATGCTTCACTTCAGGTTTACTGTATCCCTCTGACCTTCTTATTGACGATGAAACACAGAAATAGCATCGGAATTAAATACAAAAGGCTCAATGCCGACTTAAGTACAAGATAACTGACTCTTCTTACTGTCTATGTTTTGAACCATTCAAGTGACACTAGTTATAGATTCCGATGCTTCACTTCAGGTTTACTGTATTCCTCTGACCTTCTTATTGATGATGAAACACAGAAATTGCATCGGAATTAAATACAAAAGGCACAATGCCGACTTAAGAACAAGAAAACTGACTCTTCTTACTGTCTATGTTTGAACCATTCCTGTGACACTAGTTATAGATTTCGATGCTTCACTTCAGGTTTACTGTATCCCTCTGACCTTCTTATTGACGATGAAACACAGAAATAGCATCGGAATTAAATACAAAAGGCACAATCCCTACATAAGTACAAGATAACTGACTCATCTTACTGTCTATGTTTTGAACCATTCCAGTGACACTAGTTATGGATTCCGATGCTACACTTAAGGTTTACTGTATTCCTCTGACCTTCATATTGGCGATGAAACACAGAAATTAAATCGGAATTAAATACAAAAGGCACAATGCCGACTTAAGTTCAAGATAACTGTCTCTTATTATTGTCTATGTTCTGAACCATTCCTGTGACACTTGTTATAGATTCTGATGCTTCACTTCAGGTTTACTGTATCCCTCTGACCATCTTATTGACGATGAAACACTGAAATTGCATCGGAATTAAATACAAAAGGCACAATGCCGACTTAAGTACAAGAAAACTGACTCTTCTTACTGTGTATGTTTTGCCCATTCATGTGACATTAGTTATAGATTCCGATGCTTCACTTCAGGTTTACTGTATCCCTCTGACCATCTTATTGACGATGAAACACTGAAATTGCATCGGAATTAAATACAAAAGGCACAATGCCGACTTAAGTACAAGAAAACTGACTCTTCTTACTGTGTATGTTTTGAACCATTCCTGTGACACTAGTTATAGATTCCGATGCATCACTGCAGATTTACTGTATCCCTCTGACCTTCTTATTGACGATGAAACACAGAAATAGCATCGGAATTAAATACAAAAGGCACAATGCCGACTTAAGTACAAGATAACTGACTCTTATTACTATGTTTTGAACCATTCAAGTGACACTAGTTATGTATTCCGATGCTTCACTTCAGGTTTACTGTATCCCTCTGACCTTCTTATTGACGAGGAAACACAGAAATTGCATCGGAATTAAATACAAAAGGCACAATGCCGACTTAAGTACAAGATAACTGTCTCTTCTTATTGTCTTTGTTTTGAACCATTCCTGTGACACTAGTTACAGATTGCGATGCTTCACTTCAGGTTTACTGTATCCCTCTGACCTTCTTATTGACGATGAATCACAGAAATTGCTTCGGAATTAAATACAAAAGGCACAATGCCGACTTAAGTACAAGAAAACTGACTCTTCTTACTGTCTAAGCTTTGGACCATTGCTGTGACACTAGGTATAGATTCCGATGCTTCACTTCAGGTTTACTGTATCCCTCTGACCTTCTTATTGTTGATGAAACACAGAAATGGCATCGGAATTAAATACAAAAGGCACAATGCCGACTTAAGTACAAGAAAACTGACTCTTCTTACTGTCTATGTTTTGAACCATTCCTGTGACACTAGTTATAGATTCCGATGCTTCACTTCAGGTTTACTGTATCCCTCCGACCTTCTTATTGACGATGAAACATAGAAATAGCATCGGAATTAAATACAAATGGCAGAATGCCAACTGAAGTACAAGAAAACTGGCTCTTCTTACTGTCTATGTTTTGCCCATTCATGTGACATTAGTTATAGATTCCGATGCTTCACTTCAGGTTTACTGTATCCCTCTGACCATCTTATTGACGATGAAACACAGAAATTGCATCGGAATTAAATACAAAAGGCACAATGCCGACTTAAGTACAAGAAAACTGACTCTTCTTACTGTGTATGTTTTGAACTATTCCTGTGACACTAGTTATAGATTCCGATGCATCACTGCAGGTTTACTGTATCCCTCTGACCTTCTTATTGACGATTAAACACAGAAATAGCATCGGAATTAAATGCAAAAGGCACAATGCCGACTTAAGTACAAGATAACTGACTCTTATTACTATGTTTTGAACCATTCAAGTGACACTAGTTATAGATTCCGATGCTTCACTATAGGTTTACTGTATTCCTCTGTCCTTCTTGTTGACGATGAAACACAGAAATTGCATCGGAATTAAATACAAATGGAACAATGCCGACTTAAGTACGAGAAAACTGACTCTTCTTACTGTCTATGTTTGAACCATTCCTGTGACACTAGTTATAGATTCCGATGCTTCACTTCAGGTTTACTGTATCCCTCTGACCATCTTATTGACGATGAAACACCGAAATTGCATCGGAATTAAATACAAAAGGCACAATGCCGACTTCAGTACAAGAAAACTGCCTCTTCTTACTGTCTATGTTTTGAACCGTTCCTGTGACACTAGTTATAGATTCCGATGCTTCACTTCAGGTTTACTGTATCCCTCTGACCTTCTTATTGACGATGAAACACAGAAATAGCATCGGAATCAAATACAAAAGGCACAATGCCGACTTAAGTACAATATAAGTGACTCTTCTTACTGTCTATGTTTTGAACCATACAAGTGACACAAGTTATAGATTCCGATGCTTCACTTCAGGTTTACTGTATTCCTCTGACCTTCTTATTGACGATGAAACACATAAATTGCATCGAAATTAAATACAAAAGGCACAATGCGGACTTAAGTACAAGAAAACTGACTCTTCTTACTGTCTATGTTTGAACCACTCCTGTGACACTAGTTATAGATTCCGATGCTTCACTTCAGGTTTACTGTATCCCCCTGACCTTCTTATTGACGATAAAACACAGAAATAGCATCGGAATTAAATACAAAAGGCACAGTCCCTACTTAAGTACAAGAAAACTGACTCTTCTTACTGTCTATGTTTGAACCATTCCTGAGACACTAGTTATAGATTTCGATGCTTCACTTCAGGTTTACTGTATCCCTCTGACCTTCTTATTGACGATGAAACACAGAAATAGCATCGAAATTAAATACAAAAGGCACAATCCCTACTTAAGTACAAGATAACTGACTCTTCTTACTGTCTATGTTTTGAACCATTCAAGTGACATTAGTTATAGATTCCGATGCTTCACTTCAGGTTTACTGTATTGCTCTGACCTTCATATTGGCGATGAAACACAGAAAATGTATCGGAATTAAATACAAACGGCACAATGCCGACTTAAGTTCAAGATAACTGTCTCTTCTTATTGTCTATGTTTTGAACCATTCCTGTGACACTAGTTATAGATTCTGATGCATCCCTTTAGGTTTACTGTATCCCTCTGACCTTCTTATTGACGATGAAACACAGAAATAGCATCGGAATTAAATACAAATGGCACAATGCCAACTGAAGTACAAGAAAACTGACTCTTCTTACTGTCTATGTTTTGAAGTTTTCATGTGACACTCGTTATAGATTCCGATGCTTCACTTCTGGTTTACTGTATCCCTCTGACCATCTTATTGACGATGAAACACAGAAATTGCATCGGAATTAAATACAAAAGGCACAATGCCGACTTAAGTACAAGAAAACTGACTCTTCTTACTGTCTAGATTTTGAACCATTCCTGTGACACTAGTTATAGATTCCGATGCTTCACTTCAGATTTACTGTATCCCTCTGACCATCTTATTGACGATGAAACACAGAAATAGCATCGGAATTAAATACAAATGGCACAATGCTGACTTAAGTACAATATTACTGACTCTTCTTACTGTCTATGTTTTGAACCATTCAAGTGACACTAGTTATAGATTCCGATGCTTCACTTCAAATTTACTGTATTCCTCTGACCTTCTTATTGACGATGAAACACAGAAATTGCATCGGAATTAAATACAAAAGGCACAATGCCAACTGTAGTACAAGAAAACTGACTCTTCTTACCGTCTATGTTTGAACCATTCCTGTGACACTAGTTATAGATTCCGATGCTCCACTTCAGGTTTACTGTATCCCTCTAATCTTCTTATTGACGATGAAACATAGAAATAGCATCGGAATTAAATACAAAAGGCACAATCCCTACTTGAGTACAAGATAACTGACCCTTCTTACTGTCTATGTTTTGAACCATTCCTGTGACACTAGATATAGATTCCGATGCTTCACTTCAGGTTTACTGTATCCCTCTTTCTTAGTGACGATGAAACACAGAAATAGCATCGGAATAAATACAAAAGGCACAATGCCGACTGAAGTACAAGATAACTGACTCTTCTTACTGTCTATGTTTGAACCGTTCAAGTGACACTAGTTATGGATTCCGATGCTTCACTTCAGGTTTACTGTATCCCTCTGACCCTCTTATTGACGATGAAACACAGAAATTGCATCGGAATCAAATACAAAAGGCACAATGCCGACTGAAGTACAAAACAACTGACTCTTCTTAGTGTCTATGTTTTGAACCATTCCTGTGACACTAGTTATAGATTCCGATGCTTCACTTCAGTTTACTGTATCCCTCTGACTTTCTTATTGTTGATGAAACTCAGAAATGGCATCGGAATTAAATACAAAAGGCACAATGCCGACTTAAGTACAAGAAAACTGACTCTTCTTACTGTCTATGTTTTAAACCATTCCTGTGACACTAGTTATAGATTCCGATGCTTCACTTCAGGTTTACTGTTTCCCTCTGACCTTCTTATTGACGATGAAACACAGAAATAGCATCGGAATTAAATACAAATGGCACAATGCCGACTGAAGTACAAGAAAACTGACTCTTCTTACTGTCTATGTTTTGAACCATGCATGTGACACTAGTTATAGATTCTGATACTTCACTTCAGGTTTACTGTATCCCTCTGACCATCTTATTGACGATGAAACACCGAAATTGCATCGGAATTAAATACAAAAGGCACAATGCCGACTTAAGTACAAGATAACTGACTCTTCTTACTGTCTATGTTTGAACCATTCCTGTGACACTAGTTATAGATTCCGATGCTTCACTTCAGGATTACTGTATCCCTCTAACCTTTTAATTGACGATGAAACACAGAAATAGCATCGGAATTAAATACAAAAGGCACAATGCCGACTTAAGTACAAGATAACTGACTCTTCTTACTGTCTATGTTTGAACCATTCCTGTGACACTAGTTATAGATTCCGATGCTTCACTTCAGGTTTACTGTATCCCTCTAACCTTTTAATTGACGATGAAACACAGAAATAGCATCGGAATTAAATACAAAAGGCACAATGCCGACTTAAGTACAAGATAACTGACTCTTCTTACTGTCTATGTTTTGAACCGTTCATGTGACACTAGTTATGGATTCCGATGCTTCACTTCAGGTTTACTGTATCCCTTTGACCTTCTTATTGACGATGAAACACAGAAATTGCATCGGAATTAAATACAAAAGGCACAATGCCGACTTAAGTACAAGATAACTGTCTCTTCTTATTGTCTATGATTTGAACCATTCCTGTGACACTAGTTGTAGATTCCGATGCTTCACTTCAGGTTTACTGTATCCCTCTGACCTTCGTATTGACGGTGAAACACAGAAATTGCATAGGAATTAAATACAAAAGGCACAATGCCGAATTAAGTACAAGAAAACTGACTCTTCTTACTGTCTATGTTTTGAACCATTCCTGTGACACTAGTCCTAGATTCCGATGCTTCACTTCAGGTTTACTGTATCCCTCTGACCTTCTTATTGATGATGAATCACAGAAATTGCTTCGGAATTAAATACAAAAGGCACAATGCCGACTTTAGTACAACAAAACTGACTCTTTTTACTGTCTAAGTTTTTAACCATTCCTGTGACACTAGTTATAGATTCCGATGCTTCACTTAAGGTTTACTGTATCCCTCTGACCTTCTTATTGACGATGGAACACAGAAATTTCATCGGAATTAAATACAAAAGGCACAATGCCGACTTAAGTACAAGAAAACTGACTCTTCTTACTGTCTATGATTTGAACCATTCCTGTGACACTAGTTATAGATTCCGATGCTTCACTTCAGGTTTACTGTATCCATCTGACCTTCGTATTGACGATGAAACACAGAAATTGCATCGGAATTAAATACAAAAGGCACAATGCCGACTTAAGTACAAGAAAACTGACTCTTCTTACTGTCTATGATTTGAACCATTCCTGTGACACTAGTTATAGATTCCGATGCTTCACTTCAGGTTTACTGTATCCCTCTGACCTTCGTATTGACGATGAAACACAGAAATTGCATCGGAATTAAATACAAAAGGCACAATGCCGACTTAAGTACAAGAAAACTGTCTCTTCTTACAGTCTATGTTTTGAACCATTCCTGTGACACTAGTTATAGATTCCGATGCTTCACTTCATTTTTACTGTATCCCTCTGACCTTCTTATTGACGATGAAACACAGAAATAGCATCGGAATTAAATACAAATGGCACAATGCCAACTGAAGTACAAGAAAACTGACTCTTCTTACTGTCTATGTTTTGAAGTTTTCATGTGACACTCGTTATAGATTCCGATGCTTCACTTCTGGTTTACTGTATCCCTCTGACCATCTTATTGACGATGAAACACAGAAATTGCATCGGAATTAAATACAAAAGGCACAATGCCGACTTAAGTACAAGAAAACTGACTCTTCTTACTGTCTATGTTTTGAACCATTCCTGTGACACTAGTTATAGATTCCGATGCTTCACTTCAGATTAACTGTATCCCTCTGACCATCTTATTGACGATGAAACACAGAAATAGCATCGGAATTAAATACAAATGGCACAATGCCGACTTAAGTACAATATTACTGACTCTTCTTACTGTCTCTGTTTTGAACCATTCAAGTGACACTAGTTATAGATTCCGATGCTTCACTTCAAATTTACTGTATTCCTCTGACCTTCTTATTGACGATGAAACACAGAAATTGCATCGGAATTAAATACAAAAGGCACAATGCCAACTTAAGTACAAGAAAACTGACTCTTCTTACCGTCTATGTTTGAACCATTCCTGTGACACTAGTTATAGATTCCGATGCTTCACTTCAGGTTTACTGTATCCCTCTAATCTTCTTAATGACGATGAAACATAGAAATGGCATCGGAATTAAATACAAAAGGCACAATCCCTACTTGAGTACAAGATAACTGACCCTTCTTACTGTCTATGTTTTGAACCATTCCTGTGACACTAGATATAGATTCCGATGCTTCACTTCAGGTTTACTGTATCCCTCTAACTTTCTTAGTGACGATGAAACACAGAAATAGCATCGGAATTAAATACAAAAGGCACAATGCCGACTTAAGTACAAGATAACTGACTCTTCTTACTGTCTATGTTTTGAACCGTTCAAGTGACACTAGTTATGGATTCCGATGCTTCACTTCAGGTTTACTGTATCCCTCTGACCTTCTTATTGACGATGAAACACAGAAATTGCATCGGAATCAAATACAAAAGGCACAATGCCGACTGAAGTACAAAACAACTGACTCTTCTTTGTGTCTATGTTTTGAACCATTCCTGTGACACTAGTTATAGATTCCGATGCTTCACTTCAGTTTACTGTATCCCTCTGACCTTCTTATTGTTGATGAAACACAGAAATGGCATCGGAATTAAATACAAAAGGCACAATGCCGACTTAAGTACAAGAAAACTGACTCTTTTTACAGTCTATGTTTTGAACCATTCCTGTGACACTAGTTATAGATTCCGATGCTTCACTTCAGGTTTACTGTATCCCTCTGACCTTCTTATTGACGATGAAACACAGAAATAGCATCGGAATAAAATACAAATGGCACAATGCCAACTGAAGTACAAGAAAACTGACTCTTCTTACTGTCTATGTTTTGAACCATTCATGTGACACTAGTTATAGATTCCGATACTTCACTTCAGGTTTACTGTATCCCTCTGACCATCTTATTGACGATGAAACACCGAAATTGCATCGGAATTAAATACAAAAGGCACAATGCCGACTTAAGTACAAGAAAACTGACTCTTCTTACTGTCTATGTTTTGAACCGTTCCTGTGACACTAGTTATAGATTCCGATGCTTCCCTTCAGGTTTACTGTATCCCTCTGACCTTCTTATTGACGATGAAACACAGAAATAGCATCGGAATCAAATACAAAAGGCACAATGCTGACTTAAGTACAAGGTAACTGACTCTTCTTACTGTCTATGTTTTGAACCATACAAGTGACACTAGTTATAGATTCCGATGCTTCACTTCAGGTTTACTGTATCCCTCTAACCTTCTTATTGACGATGAAACACAGAAATGGCATCGGAATTAAATACAAAAGGCACAATGCCGACTTCAGTACAAGATAACTGACTCTTCTTACTGTCTATGTTTGAACCATTCCTGTGACACTAGTTATAGATTCCGATGCTTCACTTCAGGTTTACTGTATCCCTCTAACCTTTTAATTGACGATGAAACACAGAAATAGCATCGGAATTAAATACAAAAGGCACAATGCCGACTTAAGTACAAGATAACTAACTCTTCTTACTGTCTATGTTTTGAACCGTTCATGTGACACTAGTTATGGATTCCGATGCTTCACTTCAGGTTTACTGTATCCCTCTGACCTTCTTATTGCGATGAAACACAGAAATTGCATCGGAATTAAATACAAAAGGCACAATGCCGACTTAAGTACAAGATAACTGTCTCTTCTTATTGTCTATGATTTGAACCATTCCTGTGACACTAGTTATAGATTCCGATGCTTCACTTCAGGTTTACTGTATCCCTCTGACCTTCGTATTGACGGTGAAACACAGAAATTGCATCGGAATTAAATACAAAATGCACAATGCCGACTCAAGTACAAGAAAACTGACTCTTCTTACTGTCTATGTTTTGAACCATTCCTGTGACACTAGTTCTAGATTCCGATGCTTCACTTCAGGTTTACTGTATTCCTCTGACCTTCTTATTGATGATGAATCACAGAAATTGCTTCGGAATTAAATACAAAAGGCACAATGCCGACTTTAGTACAACAAAACTGACTCTTTTTACTGTCTAAGTTTTGAACCATTCCTGTGACACTAGTTATAGATTCCGATGCTTCACTTCAGGTTTACTGTATCCCTCTGACCTTCTTATTGACGATGGAACACAGAAATTTCATCGGAATTAAATACAAAAGGCACAATGCCGACTTAAGTACAAGAAAACTGACTCTTCTTACTGTCTATGATTTGAACCATTCCTGTGACACTAGTTATTGATTCCGATGCTTCACTTCAGGTTTACTGTATCCCTCTGACCTTCGTATTGACGATGAAACACAGAAATTGCATCGGAATTAAATACAAAAGGCACAATGCCGACTTAAGTACAAGAAAACTTACTCTTCTTACTGTCTATGATTTGAACCATTCCTGTGACACTAGTTATAGATTCCGATGCTTCACTTCAGGTTTACTGTATCCCTCTGACCTTCGTATTGACGATGAAACACAGAAATTGCATCGGAACTAAATACAAAAGGCACAATGCCGACTTAAGTACAAGAAAACTGTCTCTTCTTACTGTCTATGTTTTGAACCATTCCTGTGACACTAGTTATAGATTCCGATGCTTCACTTCAGGTTTACTGTATCCCTCTGACCTTCTTATTGACGATGAAACACAGAAATAGCATCGGAATTAAATACAAATGGCACAATGCCAACTGAAGTACAAGAAAACTGACTCTTCTTACTGTCTATGTTTTGAACCATTCATGTGACACTAGTTATAGATTCCGATGCTTCACTTCAGGTTTACTGTATCCCTCTGACCATCTTGTTCACGATGAAACACAGAAATTGCATCGGAATTAAATACAAAAGGCACAATGCCGACTTAAGTACAAGAAAACTGACTCTTCTTACTGTCTACGTTTTGAACCATTCCTGTGACACTAGTTATAGATTCCGATGCTTCACTTCAGGTTTACTGTATCCCTCTGACCTTCTTATTGACGATGAAACACAGAAATTGCATCGGAATTAAATACAAAAGGCACAATGCCGACTTAAGTACAAGATAACTGACTCTTCTTACTGTCTATGATTTGAACCATTCAAGTGACAATAGTTATAGATTCCGATGCTTCACTTCAGGTTTACTGTATTCCTCTGACCTTCTTATTGACGATGAAACACAGATATTGCATCGGAATTAAATACAAAAGGCACAATGCCGACTTAAATACAAGAAAACTGACTCTTCTTACTGTCTATGTTTGAACTATTCCTGTGACACTAGTTATAGATTCCGATGCTTCACTTCAGGTTCACTGTATCCCTCTGACCCTCTTATTGACGATGAAACACAGAAATTGCATCGGAATTAAATACAAAAGGCACAATGCCGACTTAAGTACAAGAAAACTGACTGTTCTTACTGTCTATGATTTGAAAAATTCCATTGACACTAGTTATAGATTCCGATGCTTCACTTCAGGTTTACTGTATCCCTCTGACTTTCTTATTGACGATGAATCACAGAAATTGCTTTGGAATTAGATACAAAAGGCACAATGCAGACTTAAGTACAACAATTCTGACTCTTCTTACTGTCTATGTTTTAACCATTCCTGTGACACTAGTTATAGATTCCGATGCTTCACTTCAGGTTTACTGTATACCTCGGACCTTCTTATTGACGATGAAACACAGAAATAGCATCGGAATTAAATACAAAAGGCACAATGCCGACTTAAGTACAAGATAACTGACTCTTCTTACTGTCTATGTATTGAACCATTCAAGTGACACTAGTTATAGATTCCGATGCTTCACTTGAGGTTTACTGTATTCCTCTTACCTTCTTATTCACGATGAAACACTGAAAATGCATCGGAATTACATACAAAAGGAAGAATGCCGACTTAAGTACAAGAAAACTGACTCTTCTTACTGTCTATGTTTTAAACCGTTCATGTGACACTAGTTATGGATTCCGATGCTTCACTTCAGGTTTACTGTATCCCTCTGACCTTCTTATTGACGATGAAACACAGAAATTGCATCGGAATCAAATACAAAAGGCACAATGCCGACTGAAGTACAAAACAACTGACTCTTCTTAGTGTCTATGTTTTGAACCATTCCTGTGACACTAGTTATAGATTCCGATGCTTCACTTCAGTTTACTGTATCCCTCTGACCTTCTTATTGTTGATGAAACACAGAAATGGCATCGGAATTAAATACAAAATGCACAATGCCGACTTAAGTACAAGAAAACTGACTCTTTTTACAGTCTATGTTTTGAACCATTCCTGTGACACTAGTTATAGATTCCGATGCTTCACTTCAGGTTTACTGTATCCCTCTGACCTTCTTATTGACGATGAAACACAGAAATAGCATCGGAATTAAATACAAATGGCACAATGCCAACTGAAGTACAAGAAAACTGACTCTTCTTACTGTCTATGTTTTGAACCATTCATGTGACACTAGTTATAGATTCCGATACTTCACTTCAGGTTTACTGTATCCCTCTGACCATCTTATTGACGATGAAACACCGAAATTGCATCGGAATTAAATACAAAAGGCACAATGCCGACTTAAGTACAAGAAACCTGACTCTTCTTACTGTCTATGTTTTGAACCGTTCCTGTGACACTAGTTATAGATTCCGATGCTTCACTTCAGGTTTACTGTATCCCTCTGACCTTCTTATTGACGATGAAACACAGAAATAGCATCGGAATCAAATACAAAAGGCACAATGCTGACTTAAGTACAAGATAACTGACTCTTCTTACTGTCTATGTTTTGAACCATACAAGTGACACTAGTTATAGATTCCGATGCTTCACTTCAGGTTTACTGTATCCCTCTAACCTTCTTATTGACGATGAAACACAGAAATGGCATCGGAATTAAATACAAAAGGCACAATGCCGACTTCAGTACAAGATAACTGACTCTTCTTACTGTCTATGTTTGAACCATTCCTGTGACACTAGTTATAGATTCCGATGCTTCACTTCAGGTTTGCTGTATCCCTCTAACATTTTAATTGACGATGAAACACAGAAATAGCATCGGAATTAAATACAAAAGGCACAATGCCGACTTAAGTACAAGATAACTAACTCTATCTTACTGTCTATGTTTTGAACCGTTCATGTGACACTAGTTATGGATTCCGATGCTTCACTTCAGGTTTACTGTATCCCTCTGACCTTCTTATTGACGATGAAACACAGAAATTGCATCGGAATTAAATACAAAAGGCACAATGCCGACTTAAGTACAAGATAACTGTCTCTTCTTATTGTCTATGATTTGAACCATTCCTGTGACACTAGTTATAGATTCCGATGCTTCACTTCAGGTTTACTGTATCCCTCTGACCTTCGTATTGACGGTGAAACACAGAAATTGCATCGGAATTAAATACAAAATGCACAATGCCGACTTAAGTACAAGAAAACTGACTCTTCTTACTGTCTATGTTTTGAACCATTCCTGTGACACTAGTTCTAGATTCCGATGCTTCACTTCAGGTTTACTGTATTCCTCTGACCTTCTTATTGATGATGAATCACAGAAATTGCTTCGGAATTAAATACAAAAGGCACAATGCCGACTTTAGTACAACAAAACTGACTCTTTTTACTGTCTATATTTTGAACCATTCCTGTGACACTAGTTATAGATTCCGATGCTTCACTTCAGGTTTACTGTATCCCTCTGACCTTCTTATTGACGATGGAACACAGAAATTTCATCGGAATTAAATACAAAAGGCACAATGCCGACTTAAGTACAAGAAAACTGACTCTTCTTACTGTCTATGATTTGAACCATTCCTGTGACACTAGTTATAGATTCCGATGCTTCACTTCAGGTTTACTGTATCCCTCTGACCTTCGTATTGACGATGAAACACAGAAATTGCATCGGAATTAAATACAAAAGGCACAATGCCGACTTAAGTACAAGAAAACTTACTCTTCTTACTGTCTATGATTTGAACCATTCCTGTGACACTAGTTATAGATTCCGATGCTTCACTTCAGGTTTACTGTATCCCTCTGACCTTCGTATTGACGATGAAACACAGAAATTGCATCGGAACTAAATACAAAAGGCACAATGCCGACTTAAGTACAAGAAAACTGTCTCTTCTTACTGTCTATGTTTTGAACCATTCCTGTGACACTAGTTATAGATTCCGATGCTTCACTTCAGGTTTACTGTATCCCTCTGACCTTCTTATTGACGATGAAACACAGAAATAGCATCGGAATTAAATACAAATGGCACAATGCCAACTGAAGTACAAGAAAACTGACTCTTCTTACTGTCTATGTTTTGAACCATTCATGTGACACTAGTTATAGATTCCGATGCTTCACTTCAGGTTTACTGTATCCCTCTGACCATCTTATTCACGATGAAACACAGAAATTGCATCGGAATTAAATACAAAAGGCACAATGCCGACTTAAGTACAAGATAACTGACTCTTCTTACTGTCTATGTTTTGAACCATTAATGTGACACTACTTATAGATTCCGATGCTTCACTTCAGGTTTACTGTATCCCTCTGACCTTCTTATTGACGATGAAACACAGAAATTGCATCGGAATTAAATACAAAAGGCACAATGCCGACTTAAGTACAATATTACTGACTCTTCTTACTGTCTCTGTTTTGAACCATTCAAGTGACACTAGTTATAGATTCCGATGCTTCACTTCAAATTTACTGTATTCCTCTGACCTTCTTATTGACGATGAAACACAGAAATCGCATCGGAATTAAATACAAAAGGCACAATGCCAACTTAAGTACAAGAAAACTGACTCTTCTTACAGTCTATGTTTGAACCATTCCTGTGACACTAGTTATAGATTCCGATGCTTCACTTCAGGTTTACTGTATCCCTCTAATCTTCTTATTGACGATGAAACATAGAAATGGCATCGGAATTAAATACAAAAGGCACAATCCCTACTTGAGTACAAGATAACTGACCCTTCTTACTGTCTATGTTTTGAACCATTCCTGTGACACTAGATATAGATTCCGATGCTTCACTTCAGGTTTACTGTATCCCTCTAACTTTCTTAGTGACGATGAAACACAGAAATAGCATCGGAATTAAATACAAAAGGCACAATGCCGACTTAAGTACAAGATAACTGACTCTTCTTACTGTCTATGTCTTGAACCGTTCAAGTGACACTAGTTATGGATTCCGATGCTTCACTTCAGGTTTACTGTATCCCTCTGACCTTCTTATTGACGATGAAACACAGAAATAGCATCGGAATTAAATACAAATGGCACAATGCCAACTGAAGTACAAGAAAACTGACTCTTCTTACTGTCTATGTTTTGAAGTTTTCATGTGACACTCGTTATAGATTCCGATGCTTCACTTCTGGTTTACTGTATCCCTCTGACCATCTTATTGACGATGAAACACAGAAATAGCATCGGAATTAAATACAAAAGGCACAATGCCGACTTAAGTACAAGATAACTGACTCTTCTTACTGTCTATGTTTTGAACCGTTCAAGTGACACTAGTTATTGATTCCGATGCTTCACTTCAGATTAACTGTATCCCTCTGACCATCTTATTGACGATGAAACACAGAAATAGCATCGGAATTAAATACAAATGGCACAATGCCGACTTAAGTACAATATTACTGACTCTTCTTACTGTCTCTGTTTTGAACCATTCAAGTGACACTAGTTATAGATTCCGATGCTTCACTTCAAATTTACTGTATTCCTCTGACCTTCTTATTGACGATGAAACACAGAAATTGCATCGGAATTAAATACAAAAGGCACAATGCCAACTTAAGTACAAGAAAACTGACTCTTCTTACCGTCTATGTTTGAACCACTCCTGTGACACTAGTTATAGATTCCGATGCTTCACTTCAGGTTTACTGTATCCCTCTAACTTTCTTAGTGACGATGAAACACAGAAATAGCATCGGAATTAAATACAAAAGGCACAATGCCGACTTAAGTACAAGATACTTGACTCTTCTTACTGTCTATGTTTTGAACCGTTCAAGTGACACTAGTTATGGATTCCGATGCTTCACTTCAGGTTTACTGTATCCCTCTAACTTTCTTAGTGACGATGAAACACAGAAATAGCATCGGAATTAAATACAAAAGGCACAATGCCGACTTAAGTACAAGATAACTGACTCTTCTTACTGTCTATGTCTTGAACCGTTCAAGTGACACTAGTTATGGATTCCGATGCTTCACTTCAGGTTTACTGTATCCCTCTGACCTTCTTATTGACGATGAAACACAGAAATAGCATCGGAATTAAATACAAATGGCACAATGCCAACTGAAGTACAAGAAAACTGACTCTTCTTACTGTCTATGTTTTGAAGTTTTCATGTGACACTCGTTATAGATTCCGATGCTTCACTTCTGGTTTACTGTATCCCTCTGACCATCTTATTGACGATGAAACACAGAAATAGCATCGGAATTAAATACAAAAGGCACAATGCCGACTTAAGTACAAGATAACTGACTCTTCTTACTGTCTATGTTTTGAACCGTTCAAGTGACACTAGTTATTGATTCCGATGCTTCACTTCAGATTAACTGTATCCCTCTGACCATCTTATTGACGATGAAACACAGAAATAGCATCGGAATTAAATACAAATGGCACAATGCCGACTTAAGTACAATATTACTGACTCTTCTTACTGTCTCTGTTTTGAACCATTCAAGTGACACTAGTTATAGATTCCGATGCTTCACTTCAAATTTACTGTATTCCTCTGACCTTCTTATTGACGATGAAACACAGAAATTGCATCGGAATTAAATACAAAAGGCACAATGCCAACTTAAGTACAAGAAAACTGACTCTTCTTACCGTCTATGTTTGAACCATTCCTGTGACACTAGTTATAGATTCCGATGCTTCACTTCAGGTTTACTGTATCCCTCTAACTTTCTTAGTGACGATGAAACACAGAAATAGCATCGGAATTAAATACAAAAGGCACAATGCCGACTTAAGTACAAGATACTTGACTCTTCTTACTGTCTATGTTTTGAACCGTTCAAGTGACACTAGTTATGGATTCCGATGCTTCACTTCAGGTTTACTGTATCCCTCTGACCTTCTTATTGACGATGAAACACAGAAATTGCATCGGAATCAAATACAAAAGGCACAATGCCGACTGAAGTACAAAACAACTGACTCTTCTTAGTGTCTATGTTTTGAACCATTCCTGTGACACTAGTTATAGATTCCGATGCTTCACTTCAGTTTACTGTATCCCTCTGACCTTCTTATTGACGATGAAACACAGAAATAGCATCGGAATCAAATACAAAAGGCACAATGCTGACTTAAGTACAAGATAACTGACTCTTCTTACTGTCTATGTTTTGAACCATACAAGTGACACTAGTTATAGATTCCGATGCTTCACTTCAGGTTTACTGTATCCCTCTAACCTTCTTATTGACGATGAAACACAGAAATGGCATCGGAATTAAATACAAAAGGCACAATGCCGACTTAAGTACAAGATAACTGTCTCTTCTTATTGTCTATGATTTGAACCATTCCTGTGACACTAGTTATAGATTCCGATGCTTCACTTCAGGTTTACTGTATCCCTCTGACCTTCGTATTGACGATGAAACACAGAAATTGCATCGGAATTAAATACAAAAGGCACAATGCCGATTTAAGTACAAGAAAACTTACTCTTCTTACTGTCTATGATTTGAACCATTCCTGTGACACTAGTTATAGATTCCGATGCTTCACTTCAGGTTTACTGTATCCCTCTGACCTTCGTATTGACGATGAAACACAGAAATTGCATCGGAACTAAATACAAAAGGCACAATGCCGACTTAAGTACAAGAAAACTGTCTCTTCTTACTGTCTATGTTTTGAACCATTCCTGTGACACTAGTTATAGATTCCGATGCTTCACTTCAGGTTTACTGTATCCCTCTGACCTTCTTATTGACGATGGAACACAGAAATTTCATCGGAATTAAATACAAAAGGCACAATGCCGACTTAAGTACAAGAAAACTGACTCTTCTTACTGTCTATGATTTGAACCATTCCTGTGACACTAGTTATAGATTCCGATGCTTCACTTCAGGTTTACTGTATCCCTCTGACCTTCGTATTGACGATGAAACACAGAAATTGCATCGGAATTAAATACAAAAGGCACAATGCCGACTTAAGTACAAGAAAACTTACTCTTCTTACTGTCTATGATTTGAACCATTCCTGTGACACTAGTTATAGATTCCGATGCTTCACTTCAGGTTTACTGTATCCCTCTGACCTTCGTATTGACGATGAAACACAGAAATTGCATCGGAACTAAATACAAAAGGCACAGTGCCGACTTAAGTACAAGAAAACTGTCTCTTCTTACTGTCTATGTTTTGAACCATTCCTGTGACACTAGTTATAGATTCCGATGCTTCACTTCAGGTTTACTGTATCCCTCTGACCTTCTTATTGACGATGAAACACAGAAATAGCATCGGAATTAAATACAAATGGCACAATGCCAACTGAAGTACAAGAAAACTGACTCTTCTTACTGTCTATGTTTTGAACCATTCATGTGACACTAGTTATAGATTCCGATGCTTCACTTCAGGTTTACTGTATCCCTCTGACCATCTTATTCACGATGAAACACAGAAATTGCATCGGAATTAAATACAAAAGGCACAATGCCGACTTAAGTACAAGAAAACTGACTCTTCTTACTGTCTATGTTTTGAACCATTAATGTGACACTAGTTATAGATTCCGATGCTTCACTTCAGGTTTACTGTATCCCTCTGACCTTCTTATTGACGATGAAACACAGAAATTGCATCGGAATTAAATACAAAAGGCACAATGCCGACTTAAGTACAATATTACTGACTCTTCTTACTGTCTCTGTTTTGAACCATTCAAGTGACACTAGTTATAGATTCCGATGCTTCACTTCAAATTTACTGTATTCCTCTGACCTTCTTATTGACGATGAAACACAGAAATCGCATCGGAATTAAATACAAAAGGCACAATGCCAACTTAAGTACAAGAAAACTGACTCTTCTTACAGTCTATGTTTGAACCATTCCTGTGACACTAGTTATAGATTCCGATGCTTCACTTCAGGTTTACTGTATCCCTCTAATCTTCTTATTGACGATGAAACATAGAAATGGCATCGGAATTAAATACAAAAGGCACAATCCCTACTTGAGTACAAGATAACTGACCCTTCTTACTGTCTATGTTTTGAACCATTCCTGTGACACTAGATATAGATTCCGATGGTTCACTTCAGGTTTACTGTATCCCTCTAACTTTCTTAGTGACGATGAAACACAGAAATAGCATCGGAATTAAATACAAAAGGCACAATGCCGACTTAAGTACAAGATAACTGACTCTTCTTACTGTCTATGTTTTGAACCGTTCAAGTGACACTAGTTATGGATTCCGATGCTTCACTTCAGGTTTACTGTATCCCTCTGACCTTCTTATTGACGATGAAACACAGAAATAGCATCGGAATTAAATACAAATGGCACAATGCCAACTGAAGTACAAGAAAACTGACTCTTCTTACTGTCTACGTTTTGAAGTTTTCATGTGACACTCGTTATAGATTCCGATGCTTCACTTCTGGTTTACTGTATCCCTCTGACCATCTTATTGACGATGAAACACAGAAATTGCATCGGAATTAAATACAAAAGGCACAATGCCGACTTAAGTACAAGAAAACTGACTCTTCTTACTGTCTATGTTTTGAACCATTCCTGTGACACTAGTTATAGATTCCGATGCTTCACTTCAGATTAACTGTATCCCTCTGACCATCTTATTGACGATGAAACACAGAAATAGCATCGGAATTAAATACAAATGGCACAATGCCGACTTAAGTACAATATTACTGACTCTTCTTACTGTCTCTGTTTTGAACCATTCAAGTGACACTAGTTATAGATTCCGATGCTTCACTTCAAATTTACTGTATTCCTCTGACCTTCTTATTGACGATGAAACACAGAAATTGCATCGGAATTAAATACAAAAGGCACAATGCCAACTTAAGTACAAGAAAACTGACTCTTCTTACCATCTATGTTTGAACCATTCCTGTGACACTAGTTATAGATTCCGATGCTTCACTTCAGGTTTACTGTATCCCTCTAATCTTCTTATTGACGATGAAACATAGAAATGGCATCGGAATTAAATACAAAAGGCACAATCCCTACTTGAGTACAAGATAACTGACCCTTCTTACTGTCTATGTTTTGAACCATTCCTGTGACACTAGATATAGATTCCGATGCTTCACTTCAGGTTTACTGTATCCCTCTAACTTTCTTAGTGACGATGAAACACAGAAATAGCATCGGAATTAAATACAAAAGGCACAATGCCGACTTAAGTACAAGATACTTGACTCTTCTTACTGTCTATGTTTTGAACCGTTCAAGTGACACTAGTTATGGATTCCGATGCTTCACTTCAGGTTTACTGTATCCCTCTGACCTTCTTATTGACGATGAAACACAGAAATTGCATCGGAATCAAATACAAAAGGCACAATGCCGACTGAAGTACAAAACAACTGACTCTTCTTAGTGTCTATGTTTTGAACCATTCCTGTGACACTAGTTATAGATTCCGATGCTTCACTTCAGTTTACTGTATCCCTCTGACCTTCTTATTGTTGATGAAACACAGAAATGGCATCGGAATTAAATACAAAAGGCACAATGCCGACTTAAGTACAAGAAAACTGACTCTTTTTACAGTCTATGTTTTGAACCATTCCTGTGACACTAGTTATAGATTCCGATGCTTCACTTCAGGTTTACTGTATCCCTCTGACCTTCTTATTGACGATGAAAGACAGAAATAGCATCGGAATAAAATACAAATGGCACAATGCCAACTGAAGTACAAGAAAACTGACTCTTCTTACTGTCTATGTTTTGAACCATTCATGTGACACTAGTTATAGATTCCGATACTTCACTTCAGGTTTACTGTATCCCTCTGACCATCTTATTGACGATGAAACACCGAAATTGCATCGGAATTAAATACAAAAGGCACAATGCCGACTTAAGTACAAGAAAACTGACTCTTCTTACTGTCTATGTTTTGAACCGTTCCTGTGACACTAGTTATAGATTCCGATGCTTCACTTCAGGTTTACTGTATCCCTCTGACCTTCTTATTGACGATGAAACACAGAAATAGCATCGGAATCAAATACAAAAGGCACAATGCTGACTTAAGTACAAGATAACTGACTCTTCTTACTGTCTATGTTTTGAACCATACAAGTGACACTAGTTATAGATTCCGATGCTTCACTTCAGGTTTACTGTATCCCTCTAACCTTCTTATTGACGATGAAACACAGAAATGGCATCGGAATTAAATACAAAAGGCACAATGCCGACTTCAGTACAAGATAACTGACTCTTCTTACTGTCTATGTTTGAACCATTAATGTGACACTAGTTATAGATTCCGATGCTTCACTTCAGGTTTACTGTATCCCTCTAACCTTTTAATTGACGATGAAACACAGAAATAGCATCGGAATTAAATACAAAAGGCACAATGCCGACTTAAGTACAAGATAACTAACTCTTCTTACTGTCTATGTTTTGAACCGTTCATGTGACACTAGTTATGGATTCCGATGCTTCACTTCAGGTTTACTGTATCCCTCTGACCTTCTTATTGACGATGAAACACAGAAATTGCATCGGAATTAAATACAAAAGGCACAATGCCGACTTAAGTACAAGATAACTGTCTCTTCTTATTGTCTATGATTTGAACCATTCCTGTGACACTAGTTATAGATTCCGATGCTTCACTTCAGGTTTACTGTATCCCTCTGACCTTCGTATTGACGGTGAAACACAGAAATTGCATCGGAATTAAATACAAAATGCACAATGCCGACTCAAGTACAAGAAAACTGACTCTTCTTACTGTCTATGTTTTGAACCATTCCTGTGACACTAGTTCTAGATTCCGATGCTTCACTTCAGGTTTACTGTATTCCTCTGACCTTCTTATTGATGATGAATCACAGAAATTGCTTCGGAATTAAATACAAAAGGCACAATGCCGACTTTAGTACAACAAAACTGACTCTTTTTACTGTCTAAGTTTTGAACCATTCCTGTGACACTAGTTATAGATTCCGATGCTTCACTTCAGGTTTACTGTATCCCTCTGACCTTCTTATTGACGATGGAACACAGAAATTTCATCGGAATTAAATACAAAAGGCACAATGCCGACTTAAGTACAAGAAAACTGACTCTTCTTACTGTCTATGATTTGAACCATTCCTGTGACACTAGTTATTGATTCCGATGCTTCACTTCAGGTTTACTGTATCCCTCTGACCTTCGTATTGACGATGAAACACAGAAATTGCATCGGAATTAAATACAAAAGGCACAATGCCGACTTAAGTACAAGAAAACTTACTCTTCTTACTGTCTATGATTTGAACCATTCCTGTGACACTAGTTATAGATTCCGATGCTTCACTTCAGGTTTACTGTATCCCTCTGACCTTCGTATTGACGATGAAACACAGAAATTGCATCGGAACTAAATACAAAAGGCACAATGCCGACTTAAGTACAAGAAAACTGTCTCTTCTTACTGTCTATGTTTTGAACCATTCCTGTGACACTAGTTATAGATTCCGATGCTTCACTTCAGGTTTACTGTATCCCTCTGACCTTCTTATTGACGATGAAACACAGAAATAGCATCGGAATTAAATACAAATGGCACAATGCCAACTGAAGTACAAAAAAACTGACACTTCTTACTGTCTATGTTTTGAACCATTTATGTGACACTAGTTATAGATTCCGATGCTTCACTTCAGGTTTACTGTATCCCTCTGACCATCTTGTTCACGATGAAACACAGAAATTGCATCGGAATTAAATACAAAAGGCACAATGCCGACTTAAGTACAAGAAAACTGACTCTTCTTACTGTCTACGTTTTGAACCATTCCTGTGACACTAGTTATAGATTCCGATGCTTCACTTCAGGTTTACTGTATCCCTCTGACCTTCTTATTGACGATGAAACACAGAAATTGCATCGGAATTAAATACAAAAGGCACAATGCCGACTTAAGTACAAGATAACTGACTCTTCTTACTGTCTATGATTTGAACCATTCAAGTGACAATAGTTATAGATTCCGATGCTTCACTTCAGGTTTACTGTATTCCTCTGACCTTCTTATTGACGATGAAACACAGATATTGCATCGGAATTAAATACAAAAGGCACAATGCCGACTTAAATACAAGAAAACTGACTCTTCTTACTGTCTATGTTTGAACTATTCCTGTGACACTAGTTATAGATTCCGATGCTTCACTTCAGGTTCACTGTATCCCTCTGACCCTCTTATTGACGATGAAACACAGAAATTGCATCGGAATTAAATACAAAAGGCACAATGCCGACTTAAGTACAAGAAAACTGACTGTTCTTACTGTCTATGATTTGAAAAATTCCATTGACACTAGTTATAGATTCCGATGCTTCACTTCAGGTTTACTGTATCCCTCTGACTTTCTTATTGACGATGAATCACAGAAATTGCTTTGGAATTAGATACAAAAGGCACAATGCAGACTTAAGTACAACAATTCTGACTCTTCTTACTGTCTATGTTTTGAACCATTCCTGTGACACTAGTTATAGATTCCGATGCTTCACTTCAGGTTTACTGTATCCCTCGGACCTTCTTATTGACGATGAAACACAGAAATAGCATCGGAATTAAATACAAAAGGCACAATGCCGACTTAAGTACAAGATAACTGACTCTTCTTACTGTCTATGTATTGAACCATTCAAGTGACACTAGTTATAGATTCCGATGCTTCACTAGAGGTTTACTGTATTCCTCTTACCTTCTTATTCACGATGAAACACTGAAAATGCATCGGAATTACATACAAAAGGAAGAATGCCGACTTAAGTACAAGAAAACTGACTCTTCTTACTGTCTATGTTTTAAACCGTTCATGTGACACTAGTTATGGATTCCGATGCTTCACTTCAGGTTTACTGTATCCCTCTGACCTTCTTATTGACGATGAAACACAGAAATTGCATCGGAATCAAATACAAAAGGCACAATGCCGACTGAAGTACAAAACAACTGACTCTTCTTAGTGTCTATGTTTTGAACCATTCCTGTGACACTAGTTATAGATTCCGATGCTTCACTTCACTTTACTGTATCCCTCTGACCTTCTTATTGTTGATGAAACACAGAAATGGCATCGGAATTAAATACAAAATGCACAATGCCGACTTAAGTACAAGAAAACTGACTCTTTTACAGTCTATGTTTTGAACCATTCCTGTGACACTAGTTATAGATTCCGATGCTTCACTTCAGGTTTACTGTATCCCTCTGACCTTCTTATTGACGATGAAACACAGATACAGCATCGGAATTAAATACAAATGGCACAATGCCAACTGAAGTACAAGAAAACTGACTCTTCTTACTGTCTATGTTTTGAACCATTCATGTGACACTAGTTATAGATTCCGATACTTCACTTCAGGTTTACTGTATCCCTCTGACCATCTTATTGACGATGAAACACCGAAATTGCATCGGAATTAAATACAAAAGGCACAATGCCGACTTAAGTACAAGAAACCTGACTCTTCTTACTGTCTATGTTTTGAACCGTTCCTGTGACACTAGTTATAGATTCCGATGCTTCACTTCAGGTTTACTGTATCCCTCTGACCTTCTTATTGACGATGAAACACAGAAATAGCATCGGAATCAAATACAAAAGGCACAATGCTGACTTAAGTACAAGATAAGTGACTCTTCTTACTGTCTATGTTTTGAACCATACAAGTGACACTAGTTATAGATTCCGATGCTTCACTTCAGGTTTACTGTATCCCTCTAACCTTCTTATTGACGATGAAACACAGAAATGGCATCGGAATTAAATACAAAAGGCACAATGCCGACTTCAGTACAAGATAACTGACTCTTCTTACTGTCTATGTTTGAACCATTCCTGTGACACTAGTTATAGATTCCGATGCTTCACTTCAGGTTTGCTGTATCCCTCTAACCTTTTAATTGACGATGAAACACAGAAATAGCATCGGAATTAAATACAAAAGGCACAATGCCGACTTAAGTACAAGATAACTAACTCTTCTTACTGTCTATGTTTTGAACCGTTCATGTGACACTAGTTATGGATTCCGATGCTTCACTTCAGGTTTACTGTATCCCTCTGACCTTCTTATTGACGATGAAACACAGAAATTGCATCGGAATTAAATACAAAAGGCACAATGCCGACTTAAGTACAAGATAACTGTCTCTTCTTATTGTCTATGATTTGAACCATTCCTGTGACACTAGTTATAGATTCCGATGCTTCACTTCAGGTTTACTGTATCCCTCTGACCTTCGTATTGACGGTGAAACACAGAAATTGCATCGGAATTAAATACAAAATGCACAATGCCGACTTAAGTACAAGAAAACTGACTCTTCTTACTGTCTATGTTTTGAACCATTCCTGTGACACTAGTTCTAGATTCCGATGCTTCACTTCAGGTTTACTGTATTCCTCTGACCTTCTTATTGATGATGAATCACAGAAATTGCTTCGGAATTAAATACAAAAGGCACAATGCCGACTTTAGTACAACAAAACTGACTCTTTTTACTGTCTATATTTTGAACCATTCCTGTGACACTAGTTATAGATTCCGATGCTTCACTTCAGGTTTACTGTATCCCTCTGACCTTCTTATTGACGATGGAACACAGAAATTTCATCGGAATTAAATACAAAAGGCACAATGCCGACTTAAGTACAAGAAAACTGTCTCTTCTTACTGTCTATGATTTGAACCATTCCTGTGACACTAGTTATAGATTCCGATGCTTCACTTCAGGTTTACTGTATCCCTCTGACCTTCGTATTGACGATGAAACACAGAAATTGCATCGGAATTAAATACAAAAGGCACAATGCCGACTTAAGTACAAGAAAACTTACTCTTCTTACTGTCTATGATTTGAACCATTCCTGTGACACTAGTTATAGATTCCGATGCTTCACTACAGGTTTACTGTATCCCTCTGACCTTCGTATTGACGATGAAACACAGAAATTGCATCGGAACTAAATACAAAAGGCACAATGCCGACTTAAGTACAAGAAAACTGTCTCTTCTTACTGTCTATGTTTTGAACCATTCCTGTGACACTAGTTATAGATTCCGATGCTTCACTTCAGGTTTACTGTATCCCTCTGACCTTCTTATTGACGATGAAACACAGAAATAGCATCGGAATTAAATACAAATAGCACAATGCCAACTGAAGTACAAGAAAACTGACTCTTCTTACTGTCTATGTTTTGAACCATTCATGTGACACTAGTTATAGATTCCGATGCTTCACTTCAGGTTTACTGTATCCCTCTGACCATCTTATTCACGATGAAACACAGAAATTGCATCGGAATTAAATACAAAAGGCACAATGCCGACTTAAGTACAAGAAAACTGACTCTTCTTACTGTCTATGTTTTGAACCATTCCTGTGACACTAGTTATAGATTCCGATGCTTCACTTCAGGTTTACTGTATCCCTCTGACCTTCTTATTGACGATGAAACACAGAAATTGCATCGGAATTAAATACAAAAGGCACAATGCCGACTTAAGTACAAGATAACTGACTCTTCTTACTGTCTATGATTTGAACCATTCAAGTGACAATAGTTATAGATTCCGATGCTTCACTTCAGGTTTACTGTATTCCTCTGACCTTCTTATTGACGATGAAACACAGACATTGCATCGGAATTAAATACAAAAGGCACAATGCCGACTTAAATACAAGAAAACTGACTCTTCTTACTGTCTATGTTTGAACCATTCCTGTGACACTAGTTATAGATTCCGATGCTTCACTTCAGGTTCACTGTATCCCTCTGACCTTCTTATTGACGATGAAACACAGAAATTGCATCGGAATTAAATACAAAAGGCACAATGCCGACTTAAGTACAAGAAAACTGACTGTTCTTACTGTCTATGATTTGAAAAATTCCTGTGACACTAGTTATAGATTCCGACGCTTCACTTCAGGTTTACTGTATCCCTCTGACTTTCTTATTGACGATGAATCACAGAAATTGCTTTGGAATTAGATACAAAAGGCACAATGCAGACTTAAGTACAACAATTCTGACTCTTCTTACTGTCTATGTTTTGAACCATTCCTGTGACACTAGTTATAGATTCCGATGCTTCACTTCAGGTTTACTGTATCCCTCGGACCTTCTTATTGACGATGAAACACAGAAATAGCATCGGAATTAAATACAAAAGGCACAATGCCGACTTAAGTTCAAGAAAACTGACTCCTCTAACTGTCTATGATTTTAACCATTCATGTGACACTAGTTATAGATTACGATGCTTCACTTCAGGTTTGCTGTATCCCTCTGACCTTCTTATTGACGATGAAACACAGTAATTGCATCGGAATTAAATACAAAAGGCACAATGCCAACTTAAGTACAAGAAATCTGACTCTTCTTACTGTCTATGTTTTGAACTATTCCTGTGACACTAGTTATAGTTTCCGATGCTTTACTTCAGGTTAACTGTATCCCTCTGACATTCTTATTGCCGATGAAACACAGAAATTGCATCGGAATTAAATACAAAAGGCACTATGCCGACTTAAGTACAAAATAACTGACTCTTCTTACTGTCTATGATTTGAACCAGTCATGTGACACTAGTTACAGATTCCGATGCTTCACTTCAGGTTTACTGTATCCCTCTGACCTTCTTATTGACGATGAAACACAGTTATTGCATCGGAATTAAATACAAAAGGCACAATGCCAACTTAAGTACAAGAAATCTGACTCTTCTTACTGTCTATGTTTGAACCATTCCTGTGACACTAGTTATAGATTCCGATGCTTCACTTCAGGTTTACTGTATCCCTCTGCCTTTGTTATTGTTGATGAAACACAGAAATTGCATCGTAAATAAATATAAATGGCACAATGCGTACTTAAGTACAAGAAAACTGACTCTTCTTACAATCTAAGTTTTGAACCATTCCTGTGACACTAGTTATAGATTCCGATGCTTCACTTTAGCTTTACAGTATGCCTCAGACTTTCGTAATGACGATGAAACACAGAAATTGTATCGGAATTAAATACATAAGGCACAATGCCGACTTAAGTACAAGAAAACTGACTCTTCTTACTGTCTATGTTTTGAACTATTCCTGTGACACTAGTTATAGTTTCCGATGCTTCACTTAAGGTTAACTGTATCCCTCTGACCTTCTTATTGCCTATGAAACACAGAAATTGCATCGGAATTAAATACAAAAGGCACTATGCTGACTTAAGTACAAAATAACTGACTCTTCTTACTGTCTATGATTTGAACCACTCATGTGGCACTAGTTACAGATTCCGAAGCTTCACTTCAGGTTTACTGTATCCCTCTGACCTTCTTATTGACGATGAAACACAGAAATTGCATCGGAATTAAATACAAAAGGCACAATGCTGACTTAAGTTCAAGAAAACTGACTCTTCTAACTGTCTATTTTTTTAACCATTCATGTGACACTAGTTATAGATTCCGATCCTGCAATTCAGGTTTACTGTATCCCTCTGACCTTCTTATTGACAGTGAAACACAGAAATTGCATCGGAATTAAATACAAAAGGCACAATGCCGACTTAAGTGCAAGAAATCTGACTCTTCTTACTGTCTATGTTTGAACCATTCCTGTGACACTAGTTATAGATTCCGATGCTTCACTTCAGGTTTACTGTATCCCTCTGACCTTCTTATTGACGATGAAACACACAAATTTCATCGGAATTAAATACTAAAGGCCTAATGCCGACTTAAGTACAAGAAAACTGACTCTTCTTACTATCTAAGATTTGAACCATTCCTGTGTCACTAGTTATAGATTCCGATGCTTCACTTCTGGTTTACTGTATCCCACTGACCTTCTTATTGACGATGAAACACAGAAATTGCATCCGAATTAAATACAAAAGGCACAATGCCGACTTAAGTACAAGAAAACTGACTCTTCTTACTATCTAAGTTTTGAACCATTCCTGTGACCCTAGTTATAGATTCCGATGCTTCACTTCAGCTTTACAGTATGCCTCTGGCCTTCTTATTGACGACGAACCACAGAAATTGCATCGGAATTAAATACAAAAGGCACAATGCCGACTTAAGTACAGGAAAACTGACTCTTCTTACTGTCTATGTTATGAACTATTCCTGTGAATCTAGATATAGATTCCGATGCTTCACTTCAGGTTTACTGCATCCCCCTCACCTTCTTAATGCCGATGAAACACAGAAATTGCATCGGAATTACATACAAAAGGCACAATGCCGACTTAAGAAGAAAATAACTGACTCTTCTTACTGTCTATGATTTGAACCACTTATGTGACACTAGTTACAGATTCCGATGCTTCACTTCAGGTTCACTGTATCCCACTGACTTTCTTATTGACGATCAAACACAGAAATTGCGTCGGAACTAAATACAAAAGGCACAATGCCGACTTAAGTACAAGAAAACTGACTCTTCTTACTGTCTATGCTTTGAACCATTCCTGTGACACTAGTTATAGATTACGATGCTTCACTTCAGGTTAACTGTATCCCTCTGACCTTCTTATTGCCGATGAAACACAGAAATTGCATCGGAATTAAATACAAAAGGCACTATGCCGACTTAAGTACAAAATAACTGACTCTTCTTACTGTCTATGATTTGAAACACTCATGTGACACTAGTTACAGATTCCGATGCTTCACTTCAGGTTTACTGTATCCCTCTGACCTTCTTATTGACGATGAAACGCAGAAATTGCATCGGAATTAAATACAAAAGGCACAATGCCGACTTAAGTTCGAGAAAACTGACTCCTCTAACTGTCTATGATTTTAACCATTCATGTGACACTAGTTATAGATTACGATGCTTCACTTCAGGTTTGCTGTATCCCTCTGACCTTCTTATTGACGATGAAACACAGTAATTGCATCGGAATTAAATACAAAAGGCACAATGCCAACTTAAGTACAAGAAATCTGACTCTTCTTACTGTCTATGTTTTGAACTATTCCTGTGACACTAGTTATAGTTTCCGATGCTTTACTTCAGGTTAACTGTATCCCTCTGACCTTCTTATTGCCGATGAAACACAGAAATTGCATCGGAATTAAATACAAAAGGCACTATGCCGACTTAAGTACAAAATAACTGACTCTTCTTACTGTCTATGATTTGAACCACTCATGTGACAGTAGTTACAGATTCCGATGCTTCACTTCAGGTTTACTGTATCCCTCTGACCTTCTTATTGACGATGAAACACAGTAATTGCATCGGAATTAAATACAAAAGGCACAATGCCAACTTAAGTACAAGAAATCTGACTCTTCTTACTGTCTATGTTTGAACCATTCCTGTGACACTAGTTATAGATTCCGATGCTTCACTTCAGGTTTACTGTATCCCTCTGCCTTTGTTATTGTTGATGAAACACAGAAATTGCATCGGAAATAAATATAAATGGCACAATGCGTACTTAAGTACAAGAAAACTGACTCTTCTTACAATCTAAGTTTTGAACCATTCCTGTGACACTAGTTATAGATTCCGATGCTTCACTTTAGCTTTACAGTATGCCTCAGACTTTCGTATTGACGATGAAACACAGAAATTGTATCGGAATTAAATACATAAGGCACAATGCCGACTTAAGTACAAGAAAACTGACTCTTCTTACTATCTATGTTTTGAACTATTCCTGTGACACTAGTTATAGTTTCCGATGCTTCACTTCAGGTTAACTGTATCCCTCTGACCTTCTTATTGCCGATGAAACACAGAAATTGCATCGGAATTAAATACAAAAGGCACTATGCTGACTTAAGTACAAAATAACTGACTCTTCTTACTGTCTATGATTTGAACCACTCATGTGACACTAGTTACAGATTCCGATGCTTCACTTCAGGTTTACTGTATCCCTCTGACCTTCTTATTGACGATGAAATATAGAAATTGCATCGGAATTAAATACAAAAGGCACAATGCTGACTTAAGTTCAAGAAAACTGACTCTTCTAACTGTCTATTTTTTTAACCATTCATGTGACACTAGTTATAGATTCCGATCCTTCAATTCAGGTTTACTGTATCCCTCTGACCTTCTTATTGACGATGAAACACAGAAATTGCATCGGAATTAAATACAAAAGGCACAATGCCAACTTAAGTACAAGAAATCTGACTCTTCTTACTGTCTATGTTTGAACCATTCCTGTGACACTAGTTATAGATTCCGATGCTTCACTTCAGGTTTACTGTATCCCTCTGACCTTCTTATTGACGATGAAACACACAAATTTCATCGGAATTAAATACTAAAGGCCTAATGACGACTTAAGTACAAGAAAACTGACTCTTCTTACTATCTAAGATTTGAACCATTCCTGTGTCACTAGTTATAGATTCCGATGCTTCACTTCAGGTTTACTGTATCCCACTGACCTTCTTATTGGCGATGAAACACAGAAATTGCATCGGAATTAAATACAAAAGGCACAATGCCGACTTAAGTACAAGAAAACTGACTCTTCTTACTATCTAAGTTTTGAACCATTCCTGTGACCCTAGTTATAGATTCCGATGCTTCACTTCAGCTTTACAGTATGCCTCTGGCCTTCTTATTGACGACGGAACACAGTAATTGCATCGGAATTAAATACAAAAGGCACAATGCCGACTCAAGTACAGGAAAACTGACTCTTCTTACTGTCTACGTTATGAACTATTCCTGTGAATCTAGATATAGATTCCGATGCTTCACTTCAGGTTTACTGCATCCCCCTGACCTTCTTAATGCCGATGAAACACAGAAATTGCATCGGAATTACATACAAAAGGCACAATGCCGACTTAAGTAGAAAATAACTGACTCTTCTTACTGTCTATGATTTGAACCACTTATGTGACACTAGTTACAGATTCCGATGCTTCACTTCAGGTTCACTGTATCCCACTGACTTTCTTATTGACGATCAAACAAAGAAATTGCATCGGAACTAAATACAAAAGGCACAATGCCGACTTATGTTCAAGAGAACTGACTCTTCTAACCGTCTATGTTTTGAATAATTCATGTGGCACTAGTTATAGGTTCCGATGCTTCACTTCAGGTTTACTGTATCCCTCCGACCTTCTTATTGACGATGATACACAGAAATTGCATGGGAATTAAATACAAAAGGCACAATGCCGACTTAAGTACAAGTATACTGACTCTTCTTACTGTCTATGTTTTGAACCATTCCTTTGACACTAGTTATAGATTCCGATCCTTCACTTCAGGTTTACTGTATCCCTCTGACCTTCTTATTGACGATGAAACACAGAAATTGCATCGGAATTAAATACAAAAGGCACAATGCCGACTTAAGTATAAGAAAACTGACTCTTCTTACTGTCTCTGTTTGAACCATTCCTGTGACACTAGTTATAGATTCCGATGCTTCACTTCAGGTTTACTGTATCCCTCTGACCTTCTTATTGACGATGAAACACAGAAATTGCATCGGAATTAAATGCAAAAGGCACAATGCCGACTTAAGTACAAGAAAACTGACTCTTCTTACTGTCTATATTTTGAACCATTCCTGTGACACTAGTTATAGATTCCGATGCTTTACTTCAGGTTTACTGTATCCCTCTGACCTTTTTATTGACGATGAAACACAGAAATTGCATCGGAGTTAAATACAAAAGGCCCAATGCCGACTTAAGTACAACAAAACTGACTCTTCTTACAGTCTATGGTTTGAACCATTCCTGTGATACTAGTTATAGATTCCGATGCTACACTTCAGGTTTACTGTATCCCTCTGACCTTCTTATTGACGATGAAACACAGATATTGCATCGGAATTAAATACAAATGGCACAATGCCGATTTAAGTACAAAAAAACTGACTCTTCTTACTGTCTATATTTTGAACCATTCCTGTGACACTAGTTATAGTTTCCGATGCTTCACTTCAGGTTAACTGTATCCCTCTGACCTTCTTATTGCCGATGAAACACAGAAATTGCATCGGAATTAAATACAAAAGACACTATGCCGACTTAAGTACAAAATAACTGACTTTTCTTACTGTCTATGACTTGAAACACTCATGTGACACTAGTTACAGATTCCGATGCTTCACTTCAGGTTTACTGTATCCCTCTGACCTTCTTATTGACGATGAAACACGGAAATTGCAAGATAATTAAATACAAAAGGTACAATGCCGACTTAAGTACAAGAAGACTGACTCTTCTTACTGTCTATGTTTTGAACCTTTCATGTGACACTAGTTATAGATTCCAATGCTTCACTTTAGGTTTACTGTATCCCTCTGACCATCTTATTGACGATGAAACACAGAAATTGCATCGGAATTAAATACAAAAGGCACAGTGAAAACTTAAGTATAAGAAAACTGACTCTTCTTATTGTCTATGTTTTGAACCATTCCTGTGACACTAGTTATAGATTCCGATGCTTGACTTCAGGTTTACTGTATCCCTCTGACCTTCTTATTGACGATGAAACACAGAAATAGCATCGGAATTAAATACAAAAGCCACAATGCCGACTTAAGTACAAGATAACTGACTCTTATTACTGACTATGTTTTGAACCATTTAAGTGACAATAGTTATAGATTCAGATGCTTCACTTCAGGTTTACTGTATCCCTCTGACCTTATTATTGACGATGAAACACAGAAATTGCATCGGAAGTAAATACAAAAGGCACAATGCGGGCTTAAGTACAAGAAAACTGACTCTTCTTACTGTCTATGTTTTGAACCATTCCTGTGACACTAGTTATAGATTAAGATGCTTCACTTCAGGTTTACTGTATCCCTCTGACCTTCTTATTGACGATGAAACACAGAAATTTCATCGGAATTAAATACAAAAGGCACATGCCGACGTAAGTACAAGAAAACTGACTCTTCTAACTGTCTATGTTTTGAACCGTTCCTGTGACACTAGTTATAGATTCCGATGCTTCACTTCAGGTTTACTGTATCCCTCTGACCTTCTTATTGACGATGAAACACAGAAATTGCATCGGAATTAAATACAAAAGGCACAATGCCGACTTAAGTACATGAAGACTGACTCTTCTTACTGTCTATGTTTTGAACCATTCCTGTGACACTAGTTATAGAATCCGATGCTTCACTTCTGGTTTACTGTATCCCTCTGACTTTCTTATTGACGATGAAACACAGAAAATGCATCGGAATGAAATACAAAAGTCACAACGGCGACTTAAGTACAAGAAAACTGACACTTCTTACTGTCTATGTTTTGAACCATTTCTGTGACACTAGTTATAGATTCCGATGCTTCACTTCAGGTTTACTGTATCCCTCTGACCTTCTTATTGACGATAAAACACAGAAATTGCATCGGAATTAAATACGAAAAACACAATGCCGACTTAAGTACAAGAAAACTGACTCTTCTTACTGTCTATGTTTTGAACCATTCATGTGACACTAGTTATAGACTCCGATGGTTTACTCCAAGTTTACTGTATCCCTCTGACCTTCTTTTTGACGATGAATCACAGAAATTGCTTCGGAATTAAATACAAAAGGCACAATGCCGACTTAAGTAGAAGAAAACTGACTCTTGTTACTGTCTATGCTTTGAACCATTCCTGTGACACTAGTTATAGATTCCGATGCTTCACTTCAGGTTAACTGTATCCCTCTGACCTTCTTATTGCCGATGAAACACAGAAATTGCATCGGAATTAAATACAAAAGGCACTATGCCGACTTAAGTACAAAATAACTGACTCTTCTTACTGTCTATGATTTGAACCACTCATGTAACACTAGTTACAGATTCCGATGCTTCACTTCAGGTTTACTGTATCCCTCTGACCTTCTTATTGACGATGAAACACAGAAATTGCATCGGAATTAAATACAAAAGGCACAATGCCGACTTAAGTTCAAGAAAACTGACTCCTCTAACTGTCTATGTTTTTAACCATTCATGTGACACTAGTTATAGATTCCGATGCTTCACTTCAGGTTTAATGTATCCCTCTGACCTTCTTATTGACGATGAAACACAGAAATTGCATCGGAATTAAATACAAAAGGCACAATGCCAACTTAAGTACAAGAAATCTGACTCTTCTTACGGTCTATGTTTTGAACTATTCCTGTGACACTAGTTATAGTTTCCGATGCTTCACTTCAGGTTAACTGTATCCCTCTGACCTTCTTATAGCCGATGAAACACAGAAATTGCATCGGAATTAAATACAAAAGGCACTATGCCGACTTAAGTACAAAATAACTGACTCTTCTTACTGTCTATGATTTGAAACACTCATGTGACACTAGTTACAGATTCCGATGCTTCACTTCAGGTTTACTGTATCCCTCTGACCTTCTTATTGACGATGAAACACAGAAATTGCATCGGAATTAAATACAAAAGGCACAATGCCGACTTAAGTTCAAGAAAACTGACTCCTCTAACTGTCTATGTTTTTAACCATTCATGTGACACTAGTTATAGATTCCGATGCTTCACTTCAGGTTTACTGTATCCCTCTGACCTTCTTAAAGACGATGAAACACAGTAATTCCATTGGAATTAAATACAAAAGGCACAATGCCAACTTAAGTACAAGAAATCTGACTCTTCTCACTGTCTATGTTTTGAACTATTCCTGTGACACTAGTTATAGTTTCCGATGCTTCACTTCAGGTTAACTGTATCCCTCTGACCTTCTTATTACCGATGAAACACAGAAATTGCATCGGAATTAAATACAAAAGGCACTATGCCGACTTAAGTACAAAATAACTGACTCTTCTTACTGTCTATGATTTGAACCACTCATGTGACACTAGTTACAGATTCCGATGCTTCACTTCAGGTTTACTGTATCCCTCCGACCTTCTTATTGACGATGAAACACAGTAATTGCATCGGAATTAAATACAAAAGGCACAATGCCAACTTAAGTACAAGAAATCTGACTCTTCTTACAGTCTATGTTTGAACCATTCCTGTGACATTAGTTATAGATTCCGATGCTTCACTTCAGGTTTACTGTATCCCTCTGACCTTCTTATTGACGATGAAACACAGAAATTTCATCGGAATTAAATACAAAAGGCCCAATGCTGACTTAAGTACAAGAAAACTGACTCTTCTTACTATCTAAGTTTTGAACCATTCTGTGACACTAGTTATAGATTCCGATGCTTCACTTCAGGTTTACTGTATCCCTCTGACCTTCTTATTGACGATGAAACACGGAAATTGCAAGGAAAATAAATACAAAAGGTACAATGCCGACTTAAGTACAAGAAAACTGACTCTCCTTACTGTCTATGTTTGAACCATTCCTGTGACACTAGTTATAGATTCCGATGCTTCACATCAGGTTTACTGTATCCCTCTGACATTCTTATTGACGATGAAACACAGAAATAGAATCGGAATTAAATACAAAAGGCACAATGCCGACATAAGTACAAGATAACTGACTCTTCTTACTGTCTATGTTTTGAACCATTCATGTGACACTAGTTATAGATTCCGACGCTTCACTTCAGGTTTACTGTATCCCTCTGACATTCTTATTGACGATGAAACACAGAAATTGCAACGGAATTAAATACAAAGGCACAATGCCGACTTAAGTACAAGAAAACTGACTCTTCTTATTGTCAATGTTTTGAACCATTCCTGTGACACTAGTTATAGATTCCGATCCTTCACTCCAGGTTTACTGTATCCCTCTGACCTTCTTATTGACGATGAAACACAGAAATTGCATCGGAATTAAATACAAAAGGCACAATGCCGACTAAAGTTCAAGAAAACTGACTCTTCTAACTGTCTATGTTTTTAACCATTCATGTGGCACTAGTTATAGATTCCGATGCTTCACTTCAGGTTTACTGTATCGCTCTGACCTTCTTATTGACGATGAAACACAGAAATTGCAACGGAATTAAATACAAAGGCACAATGCCGACTTAAGTACAACAAAACTGACTCTTCTTATTGTCTATGTTTTGAACCATTCCTGTGACACTAGTTATAGATTCCGATGCTTCACTTCAGGTTTACTGTATCCATCTGACCTTCTTATTGACGATGAAACACAGAAATTGCATCGCAATTAAATACAAAAGGCACAATGCGGACTTAAGTACAAGAAAACTGACTCTTCTTACAATCTAAGATTTGAACCATTCCTGTGACACTAGTTATAGATTCCGATGCTTCACTTTAGCTTTACAGTATGCCTCAGACTTTCGTATTGACGATGAAACACAGAAATTGCATCAGAATTAAATACAAAAGGCACAATGCCGACTTAAGTACAGGAAAACTGACTCTCCCTACTGTCTATGTTATGAACTATTCCTGTGAATCTAGATATAGATTCCGATGCTTCACTTCAGGTTTACTGTATCCCTCTGACCTTCTTAATGCCGATGAAACACAGAAATTGCATCGGAATTAAATACAAAAGGCACAATGCCGACTTAAGTAGAAAATAACTGACTCTTCTTACTGTCTATGATTTGAACCACTTATGTGACACTAGTTACAGATTCCGATGCTTCACTTCAGGTTCACTGTATCCCACTGACTTTCTTATTGACGATCAAACACAGAAATTGCATCGGAACTAAATACAAAAGGCACAATGCCGACTTATGTTCAAGAGAACTGACTCTTCTAACTGTCTATGTTTTGAACCATTCATGTGGCACTAGTTATAGGTTCCGATGCTTCACTTCAGGTTTACTGTATCCCTCTGACTTTCTTATTGACGATGAAACACAGAAATTGCATGGGAATTAAATACAAAAGGCACAATGCCGACTTAAGTACAAGAATACTGACTCTTCTTACTGTCTATGATTTGAACCATTCCTTTGACACTAGTTATAGATTCCGATACTTCACTTCAGGTTTACTGTATCCCTCTGACCTTCTTATTGACGATGAAACACAGAAATTGCATCGGAATTAAATACAAAAGGCACAATGCCGACTTAAGTATAAGAAAACTGACTCTTCTTACTGTCTATGTTTGAACCATTCCTGTGACACTAGTTATAGATTCCGATGCTTCACTTCAGGTTTACTGTATCCCTCTGACCTTCCTATTGACGATGAAACACAGAAATTGCATCGGAATTAAATACAAAATGCACAATGCCGACTTAAGTACAAGAAAACTGACTCTTCTTACTGTCCATGCTTTGAACCATTCCTGTGACACTAGTTATAGATTACGATGCTTCACTTCAGGTTAACTGTATCCCTCTGACCTTCTTATTGCCGATGAAACACAGAAATTGCATCGGAATTAAATACAAAAGGCACTATGCCGACTTAAGTACAAAATAACTGACTCTTCTTACTGTCTATGATTTGAACCACTCATGTGACACTAGTTACAGATTCCGATGCTTCACTTCAGGTTTACTGTATCCCTCTGACCTTCTTATTGACGATGAAACACAGAAATTGCATCGGAATTAAATACAAAAGGCACAATGCCGACTTAAGTTCAAGAAAACTGACTCCTCTAACTGTCTATGTTTTTAACCATTCATGTGACACTAGTTATAGATGCCGATGCTTCACTTCAGGTTTACTGTATCCCTCTGACCTTCTTATTGACGATGAAACACAGTAATTGCATCGGAATTAAATACAAAAGGCACAATGCCAACTTAAGTACAAGAAATCTGACTCTTCTTACTGTCTATGTTTTGAACTATTCCTGTGACACTAGTTATAGTTTCCGATGCTTCACTTCAGGCTAACTGTATCCCTCTGACCTTCTTATTGCCGATGAAACACAGAAATTGCATCGGAATTAAATACAAAAGGCACTATGCCGACTTAAGTACAAAATAACTGACTCTTCTTACTGTCTATGATTTGAACCGCTCATGTGACACTAGTTACAGATTCCGATGCTTCACTTCAGTTTTACTGTATCCCTCTGACCTTCTTATTGACGATGAAACACAGTAATTGCATCGGAATTAAATACAAAAGGCACAATGCCGACTTAAGTTCAAGGGAACTGACTCCTCTAACTGTCTATGTTTTTAACCATTCATGTGACACTAGTTATAGATTCCGATGCTTCACTTCAGAATTACTGTATCCCTCTGACCTTCTTATTGACGATGAAACACAGTAATTGCATCGGAATTAAATACAAAAGGCACAATGCCAACTTAAGTACAAGAAATCTGACTCTTCTTACTGTCTATGTTTTGAACTATTCTTGTGACACTAGTTATAGTTTCCGATGCTTCACTTCAGGTTAACTGTATCCCTCTGACCTTCTTATTGCCGATGAAACACAGAAATTGCATCGGAATTAAATACAAAAGGCACTATGCCGACTTAAGTACAAAATAACTGACTCTTCTTATTGTCTATGATTTGAACCACTCATGTGACACTAGTTACAGATTCCGATGCTTCACTTCAGGTTTACTGAATCCCTCTGACCTTCTTATTGACGATGGAACACAGTAATTGCATCGGAATTAAATACAAAAGGCACAATGCCAACTTAAGCACAAGAAATCTGACTCTTCTTACTGTCTATGTTTGAACCATTCCTGTGACACTAGTTATAGATTCCGATGCTTCACTTCAGGTTTACTGTATCCCTCTGACCTTCTTAATGACGATGAAACACAGTAATTGCATCGGAATTAAATACAAAAGGCACAATGCCAACTTAAGTACAAGAAATCTGACTCTTCTGACTGTCTATGTTTTGAATTATTCCTGTGACACTAGTTATAGTTTCCGATGCTTCACTTCAGGTTAACTGCATCCCTCTGACCTTCTTATTACCGATGAAACACAGAAATTGCATCGGAATTAAATACAAAAGGCACTATGCCGACTTAAGTACAAAATAACTGACTCCTCTTACTGTCTATGATTTGAACCACTCATGTGACACTAGTTACAGATTCCGATGCTTCACTTCAGGTTTACTGTATCCCTCTGACCTTCTTATTGACGATGAAACACAGTAATTGCATCGGAATTAAATACAAAAGGCACAATGCCAACTTAAGTACAAGAAATCTGACTCTTCTTACTGTCTATGTTTGAACCATTCCTGTGACACTAGTTATAGATTCCGATGCTTCACTTCAGGTTTACTGTATCCCTCTGACCTTCTTATTGACGATGAAACACAGAAATTTCATCGGAATTAAATACAAAAAGCACAATGCTGACTTAAGCACAAGAAAACTGACTCTTCTTACTATCTAAGTTTTGAACCATTCCTGTGACACTAGTTATAGATTCCGATGCTTCACTTCAGGTTTACTGTATCCCTCTGACCTTCTTATTGACGATGAAACACGGAAATTGCAAGGGAATTAAATACAAAAGGTACAATGCCGACTTAAGTACAAGAAAACTGACTCTTCTTACTGTCTATGTTTTGAACCATTCCTGTGACACTAGTTATAGATTACGATGCTTCACATCAGGTTTACTGTATCCCTCTGACTTTGTTATTGTTGATGAAACACAGAAATTGCATCGGAAATAAATATAAATGGCACAATGCCGACTTGAGTAAAAGAAAACTGACTCTTCTTACTGTCTATGTTTTGAACCATTCCTTTGACACTAGTTATAGATTCCGATGCTTCACTTCAGGTTTTCTGTATCCCTCTGACCTTCTTATTGACGATGAAACACAGAAATTGCAACGGAATTAAATACAAAGGCACAATGCCGACTTAAGTTCAAGAAAACTGACTCTTCTTATTGTCTATGTTTTGAACCATTTCTGTGACACTAGTTATAGATTCCGATCCTTCACTTCAGGTTTACTGTAGCCCTCTGACCTTCTTATTGACGATGAAACACGGAAATTGCAAGGGAATTAAATACAAAAGGTACAATGCCGACTTAAGTACAAGAAAACTGACTCTTCTTATTGTCTATGTTTTGAACCATTCCTGTGACACTAGTTATAGATTCCGATGCTTCACTTCAGGTTTACTGTATCCATCTGACCTTCTTATTGACGATGAAACACAGAAATTGCATCGCAATTAAATACAAAAGGCACAATGCGGACTTAAGTACAAGAAAACTGACTCTTCTTACAATCTAAGATTTGAACCATTCCTGTGACACTAGTTATAGATTCCGATGCTTCACTTTAGCTTTACAGTATGCCTCAGACTTTCGTATTGACGATGAAACACAGAAATTGCATCGGAATTAAATACAAAAGGCACAATGCCGACTTAAGTACAAGAAAACTGACTCTTCTTACTGTCTATGTTATGAACTATTCCTGTGAATCTAGATATAGATTCCGATGCTTCACTTCAGGTTTACTGTATCCCTCTGACCTTCTTAATGCCGATGAAACACAGAAATTGCATCGGAATTAAATACAAAAGGCACAATGCCGACTTAAGTAGAAAATAACTGACTCTTCTTACTGTCTATGATTTGAACCACTTATGTGACACTAGTTACAGATTCCGATGCTTCACTTCAGGTTCACTGTATCCCACTGACTTTCTTATTGACGATCAAACACAGAAATTGCATCGGAACTAAATACAAAAGGCACAATGCCGACTTATGTTCAAGAGAACTGACTCTTCTAACTGTCTATGTTTTGAACCATTCATGTGGCACTAGTTATAGGTTCCGATGCTTCACTTCAGCTTTACTGTATCCCTCTGACCTTCTTATTGACGATGAAACACAGAAATTGCATGGGAATTAAATACAAAAGCCACAATGCCGACTTAAGTTCAAGAATACTGACTCTTCTTACTGTCTATGTTGTGAACCATTCCTTTGACACTAGTTATAGATTCCGATCCTTCACTTCAGTGTTACTGTATCCCTCTGACCTTCTTATTGACGATGAAACACAGAAATTGCATCGGAATTAAATACAAAAGGAACAATGCCGACTTAAGTATAAGAAAACTGACTCTTCTTACTGTCTATGTTTGAACCATTCCTGTGACACTAGTTATAGATTCCGATGCTTCACTTCAGGTTTACTGTATCCCTCTGACCTTCCTATTGACGATGAAACACAGAAATTGCATCGGAATTAAATACAAAATGCACAATGCCGACTTAAGTACAAGAAAACTGACTCTTCTTACTGTCTATGATTTGAACCTTTCCTGTGACACTAGTTATAGATTCCGATGCTTCACTTCAGGTTTACTGTATCCCTCTGACCTTCTTATTGACGATCAAACACAGAAATTGAACCTGAATTAAATACAAAAGGCACAATGCCACTTAACTACAAGAAAACTGACTCTTCTTACTGTCTATGTATTGAAACATTCCTGTGACACTAGTTATAGATTCCGATGCTTCACTTCAGGTTCAGTGTATCCCTCTGACCTTCTTATCGACGATGAAACACAGAAATTGCATCGGAATTACATACAAAAATAACAATGCCGACTTAAGTACAAGAAAACTGACTCTTCTTAATGTCTATGCTTTGAACCATTCCTGTGACACTAGTTATAGATTCCGATGTTTCACTTCAGGTTTACTGTATCCCTCTGGCCTTCTTATTGACGATGAAACACAGAAATTGCATCGGAATTAAATACAAAAGGCACAACGCCGATTTATGTACAAGAAAACTGACTCTTCTTACTGTCTATGCTTTGAACCATTCCTGTGACACTAGTTATAGGTTCCGATGCTTCACTTCAGGTTTACTGTATCCCTCTGACCTTCTTATTGACGATGAAACACAGAAATTGCATTGGAATTAAATACAAAAGGCACAATGCCGACTTAAGTACAAGAATACTGACTCTTCTTACTGTCTATGTTTTGAACCATTCCTTTGACACTAGTTATAGATTCCGATCCTTCACTTCAGGTTTACTGTATCCCTCTGACCTTCTTATTGACGATGAAACACAGAAATTGCATCGGAATTAAATACAAAAGGCACAATGCCGACTTAAGTATAAGAAAACTGACTCTTCTTACTGTCTATGTTTGAACCATTCCTGTGACACTAGTTATAGATTCCGATGCTTCACTTCAGGTTTACTGTATCCCTCTGACCTTCTTAATGCCGATGAAACACAGAAATTGCATCGGAATTAAATACAAAAGGCACAATGCCGACTTAAGTACAAAATAACTGACTCTTCTTACTGTCTATGATTTGAACCACTTATGTGACACTAGTTACTGATTCCGATGCTTCACTTCAGGTTCACTGCATCCCACTGACTTTCTTATTGACGATCAAACAAAGAAATTGCATCGGAACTAAATACAAAAGGCACAATGCCGACTTATGTTCAAGAGAACTGACTCTTCTAACTGTCTATGTTTTGAACCATTCATGTGGCACTAGTTATAGGTTCCGATGCTTCACTTCAGGTTTACCGTATCCCTCTGACCTTCTTATTGACGATGAAACACAGAAATTGCATGGGAATTAAATACAAAAGGCACAATGCCGACTTAAGTACAAGAATACTGACTCTTCTTACTGTCTATGTTTTGAACCATTCCTTTGACACTAGTTATAGATTCCGATCCTTCACTTCAGGTTTACTGTATCCCTCTGACCTTCTTATTGACGATGAAACACAGAAATTGCATCGGAATTAAATACAAAAGTCACAATGCCGACTTAAGTATAAGAAAACTGACTCTTCTTACTGTCTAAGTTTGAACCATTCCTGTGACACTAGTTATAGATTCCGATGCTTCACTTCAGGTTTACTGTATCCCTCTGACCTTCTTATTGTAGATGAAACACAGAAATTGCATCGGAATTAAATGCAAAAGGCACAATGCCGACTTAAGTACAAGAAAACTGACTCTTCTTACTGTCTATATTTTGAACCATTCCTGTGACACTAGTTATAGATTCCGATGCTTTACTTCAGGTTTACTGTATCCCTCTGACCTTCTTATTGACGATGAAACACAGAAATTGCATCGGAGTTAAATACAAAAGGCACAATGCCGACTTAAGTACAACAAAACTGACTCTTCCCTACAGTCTATGGTTTGAACCATTCCTGTGATACTAGTTATAGATTCCGATGCTACACTTCAGGTTTACTGTATCCCCCTGACCTTCTTATTGACGATGAAACACAGATATTGCATCGAAATTAAATACAAATGGCACAATGCCGATTTAAGTACAAAAAAACTGACTCTTCTTACTGTCTATATTTTGAACCATTCCTGTGACACTAGTTATAGTTTCCGATGCTTCACTTCAGGTTTACTGTATCCCTCTGACCTTCCTATTGACGATGAAACACAGAAATTGCGTCGGAATTAAATACAAAATGCACAATGCCGACTTAAGTACAAGAAAACTGACTTTTCTTACTGTCTATGTTTTGAACCATTCCTGTGACACTAGTTATAGTTTCCGATGCTTCACTTCAGGTTTACTGTATCCCTCTGACCTTCTTATTGACGATCAAACACAGAAATTGCACCTGAATTAAATACAAAAGGTACAATGCCGACTTAACTACAAGAAAACTGACTCTTCTTACTGTCTATGTATTGAAACATTTCTGAGACACTAGTTATAGATTCCGATGCTTCACTTCAGGTTCACTGTATCCCTCTGACCTTCTTATCGACGATGAAACACAGAAATTGCATCGGAATTACATACAAAAATAACAATGCCGACTTAAGGACAAGAAAACTGACTCTTCTTAATGTCTATGCTTTGAACCATTCCTGTGACACTAGTTATAGATTCCGATGTTTCACTTCAGGTTTACTGTATCCCTCTGGCCTTCTTATTGACGATGAAACACAGAAATTGCATCGGAATTAAATACAAAAGCCACAACGCCGACTTATGTACAAGAAAACAGACTCTTCTTATTGTCTATGTTTTGAACCATTCCTGTGACACTAGTTATAGGTTCCGATGCTTCACTTCAGGTTTACTGTATCCCTCTGACCTTCTTATTGACGATGAAACACAGAAATTGCATGGGAATTAAATACAAAAGGCACAATGCCGACTTAAGTACAAGAATACTGACTCTTCTTACTGTCTATGTTTTGAACCATTCCTTTGACACTAGTTATAGATTCCGATCCTTCACTTCAGGTTTACTGTATCCCTCTGACCTTCTTATTGACGATGAAACACAGAAATTGCATCGGAATTAAAGACAAAAGGCACAATGCCGACTTAAGTATAAGAAAACTGACTCTTCTTACTGTCTATGTTTGAACCATTCCTGTGAGACTAGTTATAGATTCCGATGCTTCACTTCAGGTTTACTGTATCCCTCTGACCTTCTTAATGCCGATGAAACACAGAAATTGTATCGGAATTAAATACAAAAGGCACAATGCCGACTTAAGTACAAAATAACTGACTCTTCTTACTGTTTATGATTTGAACCACTTATGTGACACTAGTTACAGATTCCGATGCTTGACTTCAGGTTCACTTTATCCCACTGACTTTCTTATTGACGATCAAACACAGAAATTGCATCGGAACTAAATACAAAAGGCACAATGCCGACTTATGTTCAAGAGAACTGACTCTTCTAATTGTCTATGTTTTGAACCATTCATGTGGCACTAGTTATAGGTTCCGATGCTTCACTTCAGGTTTACTGTATCCCTCTGACCTTCTTATTGACGATGAAACACAGAAATTGCATGGGAATTAAATACAAAAGGCACAATGCCGACGTAAGTACAAAATAACTGACTCTTCTTACTGTTTATGATTTGAACCACTTATGTGACACTAGTTACAGATTCCGATGCTTCACTTCAGGTTCACTGTATCCCACTGACTTTCTTATTGACGATCAAACACAGAAATTGCATCGGAACTAAATACAAAAGGCACAATGCCGACTTATGTTCAAGAGAACTGACTCTTCTAATTGTCTATGTTTTGAACCATTCATGTGGCACTAGTTATAGGTTCCGATGCTTCACTTCAGGTTTACTGTATCCCTCTGACCTTCTTATTGACGATAAAACACAGAAATTGCATGGGAATTAAATACAAAAGGCACAATGCCGACTTAAGTACAAGAATACTGACTCTTCTTACTGTCTATGTTTTGAACCATTCCTTTGACACTAGTTATAGATTCCGATCCTTCACTTCAGGTTTACTGTATCCCTCTGACCTTCTTATTGACGATGAAACACAGAAATTGCATCGGAACTAAATACAAAAGGCACAATGCCGACTTAAGTATAAGAAAACAGACTCTTCTTACTGTCTATGTTTGAACCATTCCTGTGACACTAGTTATAGATTCCGATGCTTCACTTCAGGTTTACTGTATCCCTCTGACCTTCTTATTGACGATGAAACACAGAAATTGCGTCGGAATTAAATGCAAAAGGCACAATGCCGACTTAAGTACAGGAAAACTGACTCTTCTTACTGTCTATATTTTGAACCATTCCTGTGACACTAGTTATAGATTCCGATGCTTTACTTCAGGTTTACTGTATCCCTCTGACCTTTTTATTGACGATGAAACACAGAAATTGCATCGGAGTTAAATACAATAGGCACAATGCCGACTTAAGTACAACAAAACTGACTCTTCTTACAGTCTATGGTTTGAACCATTCCTGTGATACTAGTTATAGATTCCGATGCTACACTTCAGGATTACTGTATCCCTCTGACCTTCTTATTGACGATGAAACACAGATATTGCATCGGAATTAAATACAAATGCCACAATGCCGATTTAAGGACAAAAAAACTGACTCTTCTTACTGTCTATGTATTGAAACATTCCTGTGACACTAGTTATAGATTCCGATGCTTCACTTCAGGTTCACTGTATCCCTCTGACCTTCTTATCGACGATGAATCACAGAAATTGCATCGGAATTACATACATAAATAACAATGCCGACTTAAGTACAAGAAAACAGTCTCTTCTTACTGTCTATGTTTTGAACCATTCCTGTGACACTAGTTATAAATTCCGATGCTTCACTTCAGGTTTACTGTATCCCTCTGCCCTTCTTATTGAAGATAAAACACAGAAATTGCATCGGAATTAATTACAAAAGGCACAATGCCGACTTAAGTACAAGAAAACTGACTCTTCTTACTGTCTATGTTTTGAACCATTCAAGTGACACTAGTTATCGATTCCGATGCTTCACTTCAGATTTACTGTATTCCTTTGACCTTCTTATCGACGATGAAACACAGAAATTGCATCGGAATTAAATACAAAAATAATAATGCCGACTTAAGTACAAGAAAACAGACTATTCTTTAAGTCTATGCTTTGAACCATTCCTGTGACACTAGTTATAGATTCCGATGCTTCACTTCAGGTTTACTGTATCCCTCTGGCCTACTTATTGACGATGAAACACAGATATTGCATCGGAATTAAATACAAAAGGCACAACGCCGACTTATGTACAAGAAAACTGACTCTTCTTACTGTCTATGTTTTGAACAATTCCTGTGCCACTAGTTATAGATTCCGATGCTTCACTTCAGGTTAACTGTATCCCTCTGACCTTCTTATTGACGATGAAACACAGAAATTGGATCGGAATTAAATAAAAAAAACACAATGCCGACTTAAGTACAAGAAAACTGACTCTTCTAACTGTCTATGTTTTGAACCATACATGTGACACTAGTTATAGACTCCGATGCTTTACTCCAAGTTTACTGCATCCCTCCGACCTTCTTATTGACGATGAATCACAGAAATTGCTTCGGAATTAAATACAAAATGCACAATGCCTACCTAAGTACAAGAAAACTGACTCTTCATACTGTCTAAGTTTTGAACAATTCCTGTGACACTAGTTATAGATTCCGATGATTCACTTCAGGTTTACTGTATCCCTCTGAGCTTCTTATTGTTGATAAAACACAGAAATTGCATCGGAATTAAATACAAAAGGCACAATGCCGACTTAAGTACATGGAAACTGACTCTTCTTACTTTCTATGTTTTGAACCATTCCTGTGACACTAGTTATAGATTCCGATGCTTCACTTCAGGTTTACTGTATCCCTCTTACCTTCTTATTAACGATGAAACACAGAAATTGCATCGGAATTAAATACAAAAGGCACAATGCCGACTAAAGTACAAGAAAACTGACTCTTCTTACTGTCTATGTTTTGAACCATTCCTGTGACATTAGTTATAGATTCCGATGCTTCACTTCAGGTTTACTGTATCCCTCTGACCTTCTTATTGACGAACAAACACAGAAATTGTACTGGAATTAAATACAAAAGACACAATGCTGACTTAAGTGCAAGAAAACTGACTCTTCGTACTGTCTATGATTTGAAACATTCCTGTGACACTAGTTATAGATCCCGATGCTTAACTTCAGGTTCACTGTATCCCTCTGACCTTCTTATTGACGATGAAACACAGAAATTGCATCGGAATTAAATACAAAAGGCACAATGCCGACTAAAGTACAAGAAAACTGACCCTTCTTACTGTCTATGTTTTGAACCATTCCTGTGACACTAGTTATAGATTCCGATACTTCACTTCAGGTTTCCTGTATCCCTCTGACGTTCTTATTGACGATGAAACACAGAAATTGCATCGGAATTAAATACAAAAGGCACAATGCCGACTTAAGTACAACAAAACTGACTCTTCTTACTGGCTATGTTTTGAACCATTCCTTTTACACTATTTATAGATTCCGATGCATCACTTCAGGTTTACTGTATCCCTCTGACCTTCTTATTCACGATGAAACACAGAAATAGCATCGGAATTAAATACAAAAGGCACAATGCCGACTTAAGTACAAGATAACAGTCTCTTCTTACTGTCTATGTTTTGAACCATTCCTGTGACACTAGTTATAGATTCCGATGCTTCACTTCAGGTTTACTGAATCCCTCTGACCTTCTTATTGACGATGAAACACAGAAATTGCATCGCAATTAAATACAAATGGCACAATGCCGACATAAGTACAAGAAAAACTGACTCTTCTTACTGTCTATGATTTGAAACATTCCTGTGACACTAGTAATAGATTCCGATGCTTCACTTCAGGTTCACTGTATCCCTCTGACCTTCTTATTGACGATGAAACACAGAAATTGCATCGGAATAAAATGCAAAAGGCACAACGGCGACTTAAGTACAAAAAAACTGACTCTTCTTCCTGCCTATGTTTTGAACCATTCCTGTGCCACTAGTTATAGACTTCGATGCTTCACTTCAGGTTTTCTGTATCCCTCTGACCTTCTTATTGACGATGAAACATCGAAATTGCATCGGAATTAAATAGAAAAGGCACAATGCCGACTTAAGTACAAGAAAACTGACTCTTCTTACTGGCTATGTTTTGAACCATTCCTGTGACTCTAGTTATAGATTCCGATGTTTCACTTCAGGTCTACTGTATCCCTCTGACCTTCTTATTGACGATCAAACACAGAAATTGCACCGGAATTAAATTTCAAAATGCACAATGCCGGCTTAACTACAAGAAAACTGACTCTTCTTACTGTCTATGTATTGAAACGTTCCTGTGACACTAGTTATAGATTCCGATGCTTCACTTCAGGTTCACTGTATCCCTCTGACCTTCGTATTGTTGATGAAACACAGAAATTGCATCGGTATTAAATACAAAAGGCACAATGCCGACTTAAGTACATGGAAACTGACTCTTCTTACTTTCTATGTTTTGAACCATTCCTGTGACACTAGTTATAGATTCCGATGCTTCACTTCAGGATTACTGTATCCCTCTGACCTTCTTATTGACGATGAAACACAGAAATAGCATCGGAATTATGTACAAATGGAACAATGCCGGCTTAAGTACAAGAAAACTGACTCTTCTTACTGTCTATGTTTTGAGCCATTCAAGTGACACTAGTTATAGATTCCGAAAATTCACTTCAGGTTTACTGTATCCCTCTGACCATCATATTGACGATAAGACACAGAAATTGCATCGGAATTAAATACAAAAGGCACAATGCCGACTTATGTACAAAAAACTGACTCTTCTTACTGTCTATGTTTTGAACCATTCCTGTGACACTAGGTATAGATTCCGATGCTTCACTTCAGGTTTACTGTATCCCTCTGACCTTCTTATTGACGACGAAACACAGAAATAGCATCGGAATTAAATACAAAAGGCACAATGCCGACTTAAGTACAAGAAAACTGACTCTTTTTACAGACTATGTTATGAACCATTCCTGTGACACTAGTTATAATTTCCGATGCTTCACTTCTGGTTTACTGTATCCCTCTTACCTTCTTATTGACGATGAAACACAGAAATTGCATCGGAATTAAATACAAAAGGTACAATGCCGACTTAAGTACAAGAAAACTAACTCTTCTTACTGTCTATGTTTTGAACCATTTATGTGACACTAGTTATAGATTCCGATGCTTCACTTCAGGTTTACTGTATCCTTCTGACCTTCTTATTGACGAACAAACACAGAAATTGTACCGGAATTAAATACAAAAGGCACAATGCTGACTTAAGGACAAGAAAACTGAATCTCTGTACTGTCTATGAATTGAAACATTCCTGTGACACTAGTTATAGATCCCAATGCTTCACTTCAGGTTCACTGTATTCCTCTTACCTCCTTATTGACGAAGAAACACAGAAATTGCATCGGAATTAAATACAAAAGGCACAATGCCGACTTAAGTACAAGAAAACTGACTCTTCTTACTATGTTTTGAACCATTCCTGTGACACTAGTTATAGATTCCGATGCTTCAATTCAGGTTTACTGTATCCCTCTGACCATCTTATTGACGATGAAACACAGAAATTTCATAGGAATTACATACAAATGGCACATTTGCCGACTTAAGTACAAGAAAACTGACTCTTCTTACTGTCTATGTTTTGAAACATTCCTGTGACACTAGTCATAGATTCCGATGCTTCACTTCAGGTTCACTGTATCCCTCTGACCTTCTTATTGACGATGAAACACAGAAATTGCATCGGAATGAAATACAAAAGGCACAACGGCGACTTAAGTACAAAAAAACTGACTCTTCTTACTGTCTATGATTTGAACCATTCCTGTGACACTAGTTATAGATTCCGATGCTTCACTTCAGGTTTACTGTATCCCTCTGACCTTCTTATTGACGATGAAACACGGAAATTTCATCGGAAATTAATACAAAAGGCACAACGCCGACTTAAGTACAAGAAAACTGACACTTCTTACTGTCTATGTTTTGAACCATTCCTGTGACACTAGTTATAGATTCCGATGCTTCACTTCAAGTTTACTGTATCCCTCTGACCTTCTTATTGACGATAAAACACAGAAATTGCATCGGAATTAAATACAAAAGGTACAATGCCGACTTAAGTACAAGAAAACTGACTCTTCTTACTGTCTATGTTTTGAACTACTCATGTGACACTAGTTATTGACTCCGATGCTTTACCCCAAGTTTACTGTTTCCCTCCGACCTTCTTTTTGACGCTGAATCACAGAAATTGCTTCGGAATTAAATACAAAAGACACAATGGCGACTTAAGTTCAAGAAAACTGACTCTTCTTACTTTCTAAGCTTTGAACCATTCCTGTGACACTAGTTCTAGATTCCGATGCTTCACTTCAGGTTTACTGTATCCCTCTGACCTGCTTATTGTTGATGAAACACAGAAATTGCAACGGAATTAAATACAAAAGGCACAATGCCGGCTTAAGTACAAGAAAACTGACTCTTCTTACTGTCAATGTTTTGAACCATTCCTGTGACACTAGTTATGGATTACAATGCTTCATTTCAGGTTTACTGTATCCATCTGACCTTCTTATTGACGATAAAACACAGAAATTGCATCAGAATTAAATAAAAAAGGCACAATGCCGACTTAAGTACAAGAAAACTGACTCTTCTTACTGGCTATGTTTTGAACTATTCATGTGACACTAGTTATAGATTCCGATGCTTCACTTCAGGTTTACTGTATCCCTCTGACCATCTTATTGACGATGAAACACAGAAATTGCATCGGAATTAAATACAAAATGCACAATGCCGACTTAAGTACAAGAAAACTGACTCTTCTTACTGTCTATGTTTTGAACCATTCCTGTGACACTAGTTATAGATTCCGATGCATCACTTCAGGTTTACTGTATCCCTCTGACCTTCTTATTGACGAAGAAACGCAGAAACAGCATCGGAATTAAATACAAAAGGCACAATGCCGACTTAAGTACAAGAAAACTGACTCTTCTTACTGTCTATGTTTTGAACCATTCCTGTGACACTAGTAATAGATTCCGATGCTTCACCTCATGTTTACTGTATCCCTCTGACCTTCTTATTGACGATGAAACACAGAAATTGCAATGGAATTAAATACGAAAGGCACAATGCCGACTTAAGTACAAGAAAAATGACTCTTCTTACTGTCTATGTTTTGAACCATTCCTGTGACACTAGTTATAGATTCCGATGCTTCACTTCAGGTTTACTGTATCCCTCTGACCTTCTTATTGACGATGAAACACAGAAATTGCATCGGAATTAAATACAAAAGGCACAATGCCGACTTAAGTACAAGAAAACTGACTCTTCTTACTCTCTATGTTTTGAACCATTCCTGTGACACTAGTTACAGATTCCGATGTTTCACTTCAGGTTTACTGTATCCCTCTGACCTTCATATTGACGATGAAACACAGAAACAGCACCGGAATTAAATACAAAATGCACAATGCCGATTTAAGTACAAGGAAACTGACTCTTCTTACTGTCTATGTCTTGAACTATTCATGTGACACTAGTTATAGATTCCGATGCTTCACTTCAGGTTTACTGTATCCCTCTGACCATCTTATTGACGATGAAACACAGAAATTGCATCGGAATTAAATACAAAATGCACAATGCCGACTTAAGTACAAGAAAACTAACTCTTCTTACTGTCTATGTTTGAACCATTCCTGTGACACTAGTTATAGATTCCGATGCTTCACTTTAGGTTTACTGTATACCTCTGACCTCTTATTGACGATGAAACACAGAAATAAAATTGGAATTAAATACAAAAGGCACAATGCCGACTTAAGTACAAGGTAATTGACTCTTCTTACTGTCTATGTTTTGAACCATTCATGTGACACTAGTTATAGATTCCGATGCTTCACTTCAGGATTACTGTATCCCTCTGACCTTCTTATTGACGATGAAACACAGAAATTGCTTCGGAATTAAATACAAAAGGCACAATGCCGACTTAAGTACAAGAAAACTGACTCTTCTTACTGTCTATGTTTTGAACCATTCCTGTGACACTAGTTATAGATTCCGATGCTTCACTTCAGGTTTACTGTATCCCTCTGACCTTCTTATTGACGATGAAACACAGAAATTGCATCGGAATGAAATGCAAAAGGCACAATGCCGAATTAAGTACAAGAAAACTGACTCTTCTTACTGTCTATGTTTTGAACCGTTCCTGTGACACTAGTTATAGATTCCGATGCTTCACTTCAGGTTTACTGTATCCCTCTCACCTTCTTATTGACGATGAAACACAGAAATTGCATCGGAATTAAATACAAAAGGCACAATGCCGACTTAAGTACAAGAAAACTGACTCTTCTTACTGTCTATGTTTTGAATCATTCCTGTGGCACTAGTTTTAGATTCCGATCTTTCACTTCAGGTTTACTGTATCCCTCTGACCTTCTTATTGACGATGAAACACAGAAATTGCATCGGAATGAAATACAAAAGCCACAACGGCGACTTAAGTACAAGAAAACTGACACTTCTTACTGTCTATGTTTTGAACCATTCCTGTGACACTAGTTATAGATTCCGATGCATCACTTCAGGTTTACTGTATCCCTCTGACATTCTTATTGACGATGAAACACAGAAATAGAATCGGAATTAAATACAAAAGGCACAATGCCGACATAAGTACAAGATAACTGACTCTTCTTACTGTCTATGTTTTGAACCATTCATGTGACACTAGTTATAGATTCCGACGCTTCACTTCAGGTTTACTGTATCCCTCTGACATTCTTATTGACGATGAAACACAGAAATTGCATCGGAATTAAATACAAAATGCACAATGCCGACTTAAGTACAAGAAAACTGACTCTTCTTACTGTCTATGTTTCGAACCATTCCTGTGACACTAGTTATTGATTCCGATTCTTCACTTCAGGTTTACTGTATCCCTCTGACCTTCTTATTGACGATAAAACACAGAAATTGCATCGGAATTAAATACAAAAAACACAATGCCGACCTAAGTACAAGAAAACTGACTCTTCTTACTGTCTATGTTTTGAACTACTCATGTGACACTAGTTATAGACTCCGATGCTTTACTCCAAGTTTACTGTATCCCTCCGACCTTCTTTTTGACGCTGAATCACAGAAATTGCTTCGGAATTAAATACAAAGGACACAATGCCGACTTAAGTTCAAGAAAACTGACTCTTCTTACTGTCTAAGCTTTGAACCATTCCTGTGACACTAGTTCTAGATTAAGATGCTTCACTTCAGGTTTACTGTATCCCTCTGACCTTCTTATTGTTGATGAAACACAGAAATTGCAACGGAATTAAATACAAAAGGCACAATGCCGGCTTAAGTACAAGAAAACTGACTCTGCTTACTCTCTATGTTTTGAACCATTCCTGTGACACTAGTTATAGATTACAATGCTTCATTTCAGGTTTACTGTATCCCTCTGACCTTCTTATTAACGATGAAACACAGAAACAGCATCGGAATTAAATACAAAAGGCACAATGCCGACTTAAGTACAAGAAAACTGACTCTTCTTACTGTCTATGTTTTGAACTATTCATGTGACACTAGTTATAGATTCCGATGCTTCACTTCAGGTTTACTGTATCCCTCTGACCATCTTATTGGCGATGAAACACAGAAATTGCATCGGAATTAAATACAAAAGGCACAATGCCGACTTAAGTACAAGAAAACTGACTCTTCTTACTGTCTATGTTTGAACCATTCCTGTGACACTAGTTATAGATTCCGATGCTTCATTTCAGGTTTACTGTATCCCTCTGCCATTCTTATTGACGATGAAACACAGATATAGCACCGGAATTAAATACAAAAGGCACAATGCCGACTTAAGTACAAGATAACTGACTCTTCTTACTGTCTATGTTTTGAACCATTGTTGTGACACTAGTTATAGATTCCGATGCTTCACTTCAGGTTTACTGTATCCCTCTGACATTCGTATTGACGATGAAACACAGAGATTGCATCGGTATTAAATACAAAATGCACAATGCCGACTTAAGTACAAGAAAACTGACTCTTCTTACTGTCTATGTTTTGAACCATTCCTGTGACACTAGTTATAGATTCCGATGCTTCACTTCAGGTTTACTGTATCCCTCTGACCTTCTTATTGACGATGAAACGCAGAAATAGCATCTGAATTAAATACAAAAGGCACAATGCCGACTTAAGTACAAGAAAACTGACTCTTCTTACTGTCTATGTTTTGAACCATTCCTGTGACACTAGTAATAGATTCCGATGCTTCACCTCATGTTTACTGTATCCCTCTGACCTTCTTATTGACGATGAAACACAGAAATTGCAATGGAATTAAATACGAAAGGCACAATGCCGACTTAAGTACAAGAAAAATGACTCTTCTTACTGTCTACGTTTTGAACCATTCCTGTGACCCTAGTTATAGATTCCGATGCTTCACTTCAGGTTTACTGTATCCCTCTGACCTTCTTATTGACGATGAAACACAGAAATTGCATCGGAATTAAATACAAAAGGCACAATGCCGACTTAAGTACAAGAAAACTGACTCTTCTTACTCTCTATGTTTTGAACCATTCCTGTGACACTAGTTACAGATTCCGATGCTTCACTTCAGGTTTACTGTATCCCTCTGACCTTCATATTGACGATAAAACACAGAAACAGAACCGGAATTAAATACAAAATGCACAATGCCGATTTAAGTACAAGGAAACTGACTCTTCTTACTGTCTATGTCTTGAACTATTCATGTGACACTAGTTATAGATTCCGATGCTTCACTTCAGGTTTACTGTATCCCTCTGACCATCTTATTGACGATGAAACACAGAAATTGCATCGGAATTAAATACAAAATGCACAATGCCGACTTAAGTACAAGAAAACTGACTCTTCTTACTGTCTCTATTTGAACCATTCCTGTGACACTAGTTATAGATTCCGATGCTTCACTTTAGGTTTACTGTATACCTCTGACCTCTTATTGACGATGAAACACAGAAATAAAATTGAAATTAAATACAAAAGGCACAATGCCGACTTAAGTACAATATAATTGACTCTTCTTACTGTCTATGTTTTGAACCATTCCTGTGACACTAGTTATAGATTCCGATGCTACACGTCAGGTTTACTGTATCCCTCTGACCTTCTTATTGACGATGAAACACAGAAATTGCTTCGGAATTAAATACAAAAGGCACAATGCCGACTTAAGTACAAGAAAACTGACTCTTCTTACTGTCTATGTTTGAACGATTCCTGTGACACTAGTTATAGATTCCGATGCTTCACTTCAGGTTTACTGTATCCCTCTGACCTTCTTATTGACGATGAAACAAAGAAATTGCATCGGAATTAAATGCAAAAGGCACAATGCCGAATTAAGTACAAAAAACTGACTCTTCTTACTGTCTATGTTTTGAACCGTTCCTGTGACACTAGTTATAGATTCCGATGCTTCAGTTCAGGTTTACTGTATCCCTCTCACCTTCTTATTGACGATGAAACACAGAAATTGCATCGGAATTAAATACAAAAGGCACAATGCCGACTTACGTACAAGAAAACTGACTCTTCTTACTGTCTATGTTTTGAATCATTCCTGTGGCACTAGTTTTAGATTCCGATCTTTCACTTCAGGTTTACTGTATCCCTCTGACCTTCTTATTGACGATGAAACACAGAAATTGCATCGGAATGAAATACAAAAGCCACAACGGCGACTTAAGTACAAGAAAACTGACACTTCTTACTGTCTATGTTTTGAACCATTCCTGTGACACTAGTTATAGATTCCGATGCTTCACTTCAGGTTTACTGTATCCCTCTGACCTTCTTATTGACGATAAAACACAGAAATTGCATCGGAATTAAATACAAAAAACACAATGCCGACGTAAGTACAAGAAAACTGACTCTTCTTACTGTCTATGTTTTGAACTACTCATGTGACACTAGTTATAGACTCCGATGCTTTACTCCAAGTTTACTGTATCCCTCCGACCTTCTTTTTGACGCTGAATCACAGAAATTGCTTCGGAAATAATACAAAAGACACAATGCCGACTTAAGTACAAGAAAACTAACTCTTCTTACTCTCTAAGCTTTGAACCATTCCTGTGACACTAGTTATAGATTCCGATGCTTCACTGCAGGTTTACTTTATCCCTCTGACCTTCTTATAGTTGATGAAACACAGAAATTGCAACGGAATTAAATGCAAAAGGCACAATGCCGACTTAAGTACAAGAAAACAGACTCTTCTTACTGTCTATGTTTTGAACCATTCCTGTGACACTAGTTATAGATTACAATGCTTCATTGCAGGATTACTGTAACCCTCTGACCTTCTTATTAACGATGAAACACAGAAACAGCATCGGAATTAAATACAAAAGGCACAATGCCGACTTAAGTACAAGAAAACTGACTCTTCTTACTGTCTATGTTTAGAACTATTCATGTGACACTAGTTATAGATTCCGATGCTTCACTTCAGGTTTACTGTATCCCTGTGACCATCTTATTGACGATGAAACACAGAAATTGCTTCGGAATTAAAAACAAAAGGCACAATGCCGACTAAAGTACAAGAAAACTGACTCTTCTTACTGTCTATGTTTGAACCATTCCTGTGACACTAGTTATAGATTCCGATGCTTCACTTCAGGTTTACTGTATCCCTCTGACTTTCTTATTGACGATGAAACACAGAAATAGCATCGGAATTAAATACAAAAGGCACAATGCCGACTTAAGTACAAGATAACTGACTCTTCTTACTGTCTATGTTTTGAACCATTCATGTGACACTAGTTATAGATTCCGGTGCTTCACTTCAGGTTTACTGTATCCCTCTGACATTCTTATTGACGATGAAACACAGAAATTGCATCGGAATTAAATACAAAATGCACAATGCCGACTTAAGTACAAGAAAACTGACTCTTCTTACTGTCTATGCTTCGAACCATTCCTGTGACACTAGTTATTGCTTCCGATTCTTCACTTCAGGTTTACTGTATCCCTCTGACTTTCTTATTGACGATAAAACACAGAAATTGCATCGGAATTAAATACAAAAAACACAATGCCGACCTAAGTACAAGAAAACTGACTCTTCTTACTGTCTATGTTTTGAACTACTCATGTGACACTAGTTATAGATTCCGATGCTTCACTGCAGGTTTACTTTATCCCTCTGACCTTCTTATAGTTGATGAAACACAGAAATTGCAACGGAATTAAATGCAAAAGGCACAATGCCGACTTAAGTACAAGAAAACTAACTCTTCTTACTGTCTATGTTTGAACCATTCCTGTGACACTAGTTATAGATTCCGATGCTTCACTTTAGGTTTACTGTATACCTCTGACCTCTTATTGACGATGAAACACAGAAATAAAATTGGAATTAAATACAAAAGGCACAATGCCGACTTAAGTACAAGGTAATTGACTCTTCTTACTGTCTATGTTTTGAACCATTCATGTGACACTAGTTATAGATTCCGATGCTTCACTTCAGGATTACTGTATCCCTCTGACCTTCTTATTGACGATGAAACACAGAAATTGCTTCGGAATTAAATACAAAAGGCACAATGCCGACTTAAGTACAAGAAAACTGACTCTTCTTACTGTCTATGTTTTGAGCCATTCCTGTGACACTAGTTATAGATTCCGATGCTTCACTTTAGGTTTACTGTATACCTCTGACCTCTTATTGACGATGAAACACAGAAATAAAATTGGAATTAAATACAAAAGGCACAATGCCGACTTAAGTACAAGGTAATTGACTCTTCTTACTGTCTATGTTTTGAACCATTCATGTGACACTAGTTATAGATTCCGATGCTTCACTTCAGGATTACTGTATCCCTCTGACCTTCTTATTGACGATGAAACACAGAAATTGCTTCGGAATTAAATACAAAAGGCACAATGCCGACTTAAGTACAAGAAAACTGACTCTTCTTACTGTCTATGTTTTGAACCATTCCTGTGACACTAGTTATAGATTCCGATGCTTCACTTCAGGTTTACTGTATCCCTCTGACCTTCTTATTGACGATGAAACACAGAAATTGCATCGGAATGAAATGCAAAAGGCACAATGCCGAATTAAGTACAAGAAAACTGACTCTTCTTACTGTCTATGTTTTGAACCGTTCCTGTGACACTAGTTATAGATTCCGATGCTTCACTTCAGGTTTACTGTATCCCTCTCACCTTCTTATTGACGATGAAACACAGAAATTGCATCGGAATTAAATACAAAAGGCACAATGCCGACTTAAGTACAAGAAAACTGACTCTTCTTACTGTCTATGTTTTGAATCATTCCTGTGGCACTAGTTTTAGATTCCGATCTTTCACTTCAGGTTTACTGTATCCCTCTGACATTCTTATTGACGATGAAACACAGAAATTGCATCGGAATTAAATACAAAATGCACAATGCCGACTTAAGTACAAGAAAACTGACTCTTCTTATTGTCTATGTTTCGAACCATTCCTGTGACACTAGTTATTGATTCCGATTCTTCACTTCAGGTTTACTGTATCCCTCTGACCTTCTTATTGCCGATAAAACACAGAAATTGCATCGGAATTAAATACAAAAAACACAATGCCGACCTAAGTACAAGAAAACTGACTCTTCTTACTGTCTATGTTTTGAACTACTCATGTGACACTAGTTATAGACTCCGATGCTTTACTCCAAGTTTACTGTATCCCTCCGACCTTCTTTTTGACGCTGAATCACAGAAATTGCTTCGGAATTAAATACAAAGGACACAATGCCGACTTAAGTTCAAGAAAACTGACTCTTCTTACTGTCTAAGCTTTGAACCATTCCTGTGACACTAGTTCTAGATTAAGATGCTTCACTTCAGGTTTACTGTATCCCTCTGACCTTCTTATTGTTGATGAAACACAGAAATTGCAACGGAATTAAATACAAAAGGCACAATGCCGGCTTAAGTACAAGAAAACTGACTCTGCTTACTCTCTATGTTTTGAACCATTCCTGTGACACTAGTTATAGATTACAATGCTTCATTTCAGGTTTACTGTATCCCTCTGACCTTCTTATTAACGATGAAACACAGAAACAGCATCGGAATTAAATACAAAAGGCACAATGCCGACTTAAGTACAAGAAAACTGACTCTTCTTACTGTCTATGTTTTGAACTATTCATGTGACACTAGTTATAGATTCCGATGCTTCACTTCAGGTTTACTGTATCCCTCTGACCATCTTATTGGCGATGAAACACAGAAATTGCATCGGAATTAAATACAAAAGGCACAATGCCGACTTAAGTACAAGAAAACTGACTCTTCTTACTGTCTATGTTTGAACCATTCCTGTGACACTAGTTATAGATTCCGATGCTTCACTTCAGGTTTACTGTATCCCTCTGCCATTCTTATTGACGATGAAACACAGATATAGCACCGGAATTAAATACAAAAGGCACAATGCCGACTTAAGTACAAGATAACTGACTCTTCTTACTGTCTATGTTTTGAACCATTGTTGTGACACTAGTTATAGATTCCGATGCTTCACTTCAGGTTTACTGTATCCCTCTGACATTCGTATTGACGATGAAACACAGAGATTGCATCGGTATTAAATACAAAATGCACAATGCCGACTTAAGTACAAGAAAACTGACTCTTCTTACTGTCTATGTTTTGAACCATTCCTGTGACACTAGTTATAGATTCCGATGCTTCACTTCAGGTTTACTGTATCCCTCTGACCTTCTTATTGACGATGAAACGCAGAAATAGCATCTGAATTAAATACAAAAGGCACAATGCCGACTTAAGTACAAGAAAACTGACTCTTCTTACTGTCTATGTTTTGAACCATTCCTGTGACACTAGTAATAGATTCCGATGCTTCACCTCATGTTTACTGTATCCCTCTGACCTTCTTATTGACGATGAATCACAGAAATTGCAATGGAATTAAATACGAAAGGCACAATGCCGACTTAAGTACAAGAAAAATGACTCTTCTTACTGTCTATGTTTTGAACCATTCCTGTGACCCTAGTTATAGACTCCGATGCTTCACTTCAGGTTTACTGTATCCCTCTGACCTTCTTATTGACGATGAAACACAGAAATTGCATCGGAATTAAATACAAAAGGCACAATGCCGACTTAAGTACAAGAAAACTGACTCTTCTTACTCTCTATGTTTTGAACCATTCCTGTGACACTAGTTACAGATTCCGATGCTTCACTTCAGGTTTACTGTATCCCTCTGACCTTCATATTGACGATGAAACACAGAAACAGAACCGGAATTAAATACAAAATGCACAATGCCGATTTAAGTACAAGGAAACTGACTCTTCTTACTGTCTATGTCTTGAACTATTCATGTGACACTAGTTATAGATTCCGATGCTTCACTTCAGGTTTACTGTATCCCTCTGACCATCTTGTTGACGATGAAACACAGAAATTGCATCGGAATTAAATACAAAATGCACAATGCCGACTTAAGTACAAGAAAACTTACTCTTCTTACTGTCTCTATTTGAACCATTCCTGTGACACTAGTTATAGATTCCGATGCTTCACTTTAGGTTTACTGTATACCTCTGACCTCTTATTGACGATGAAACACAGAAATAAATTGGAATTAAATACAAAAGGCACAATGCCGACTTAAGTACAAGGTAATTGACTCTTCTTACTGTCTATGTTTTGAACCATTCCTGTGACACTAGTTATAGATTCCGATGCTACACTTCAGGTTTACTGTATCCCTCTGACCTTCTTATTGACGATGAAACACAGAAATTGCTTCGGAATTAAATACAAAAGGCACAATGCCGACTTAAGTACAAGAATACTGACTCTTCTTACTGTCTATGTTTGAACGATTCCTGTGACACTAGTTATAGATTCCGATGCTTCACTTCAGGTTTACTGTATCCCTCTGACCTTCTTATTGACGATGAAACAAAGAAATTGCATCGGAATTAAATGCAAAAGGCACAATGCCGAATTAAGTACAAAAAACTGACTCTTCTTACTGTCTATGTTTTGAACCGTTCCTGTGACACTAGTTATAGATTCCGATGCTTCACTTCAGGTTTACTGTATCCCTCTCACCTTCTTATTGACGATGAAACACAGAAATTGCATCGGAATTAAATACAAAAGGCACAATGCCGACTTACGTACAAGAAAACTGACTCTTCTTACTGTCTATGTTTTGAATCATTCCTGTGGCACTAGTTTTAGATTCCGATCTTTCACTTCAGGTTTACTGTATCCCTCTGACCTTTTTATTGACGATGAAACACAGAAATTGCATCGGAATGAAATACAAAAGCCACAACGGCGACTTAAGTACAAGAAAACTGACACTTCTTACTGTCTATGTTTTGAACCATTCCTGTGACACTAGTTATAGATTCCGATGCTTCACTTCAGGTTTACTGTATCCCTCTGTCCTTCTTATTGACGATAAAACACAGAAATTGCATCGGAATTAAATACAAAAAACACAATGCCGACGTAAGTACAAGAAAACTGACTCTTCTTACTGTCTATGTTTTGAACTACTCATGTGACACTAGTTATAGACTCCGATGCTTTACTCCAAGTTTACTGTATCCCTCCGACCTTCTTTTTGACGCTGAATCACAGAAATTGCTTCGGAAATAATACAAAAGACACAATGCCGACTTAAGTACAAGAAAACTAACTCTTCTTACTCTCTAAGTTTTGAACCATTCCTGTGACACTAGTTATAGATTCCGATGCTTCACTGCAGGTTTACTTTATCCCTCTGACCTTCTTATAGTTGATGAAACACAGAAATTGCAACGGAATTAAATGCAAAAGGCACAATGCCGACTTAAGTACAAGAAAACTGACTCTTCTTACTGTCTATGTTTTGAACCATTCCTGTGACACTAGTTATAGATTACAATGCTTCATTGCAGGATTACTGTATCCCTCTGACCTTCTTATTAACGATGAAACACAGAAACAGCATCGGAATTAAATACAAAAGGCACAATGCCGACTTAAGTACAAGAAAACTGACTCTTCTTACTGTCTATGTTTAGAACTATTCATGTGACACTAGTTATAGATTCCGATGCTTCACTTCAGGTTTACTGTATCCCTGTGACCATCTTATTGACGATGAAACACAGAAATTGCTTCGGAATTAAAAACAAAAGGCACAATGCCGACTAAAGTACAAGAAAACTGACTCTTCTTACTGTCTATGTTTGAACCATTCCTGTGACACTAGTTATAGATTCCGATGCTTCACTTCAGGTTTACTGTATCCCTCTGACTTTCTTATTGACGATGAAACACAGAAATAGCATCGGAATTAAATACAAAAGGCACAATGCCGACTTAAGTACAAGATAACTGACTCTTCTTACTGTCTATGTTTTGAACCATTCATGTGACACTAGTTATAGATTCCGGTGCTTCACTTCAGGTTTACTGTATCCCTCTGACATTCTTATTGACGATGAAACACAGAAATTGCATCGGAATTAAATACAAAATGCACAATGCCGACTTAAGTACAAGAAAACTGACTCTTCTTACTGTCTATGCTTCGAACCATTCCTGTGACACTAGTTATTGATTCCGATTCTTCACTTCAGGTTTACTGTATCCCACTGACCTTCTTATTGACGATAAAACACAGAAATTGCATCGGAATTAAATACAAAAAACACAATGCCGACCTAAGTAAAAGAAAACTGACTCTTCTTACTGTCTATGTTTTGAACTACTCATGTGACACTAGTTATAGACTCCGATCCTTTACTCCAAGTTTACTGTATCCCTCCGACCTTCTTTTTGACGCTGAATCACAGAAATTGCTTCGGAATTAAATACAAAAGACACAATGCCGACTTAAGTTCAAGAAAACTGACTCTTCTTACTGTCTAAGCTTTGAACCATTCCTGTGACACTAGTTCTAGATTAAGATGCTTCACTTCAGGTTTACTGTATCCCACTGACCTTCTTATTGTTGATGAAACACAGAAATAGCATCGGAATTAAATACAAAAGGCACAATGCCGACTTAAGTACAAGATAACTGACTCTTCTTACTGTCTATGTTTTGAACCATTCATGTGACACTAGTTATAGATTCCGATGCTTCACTTCAGGTTTACTGTATCCCTCTGACATTCTTATTGACGATGAAACACAGAGATTGCATCGGAATTAAATACAAAATGCACAATGCCGACTTAAGTACAAGAAAACTGACTCTTCTTACTGTCTATGTTTTGAACCATTCCTGTGACACTAGTTATAGATTCCGATGCTTCACTTCAGGTTTACTGTATCCCTCTGACCTTCTTATTGACGATGAAACGCAGAAATAGCATCTGAATTAAATACAAAAGGCACAATGCCGACTTAAGTACAAGAAAACTGACTCTTCTTACTGTCTATGTTTTGAACCATTCCTGTGACACTAGTAATAGATTCCGATGCTTCACCTCATGTTTACTGTATCCCTCTGACCTTCTTATTGACGATGAAACACAGAAATTGCAATGGAATTAAATACGAAAGGCACAATGCCGACTTAAGTACAAGAAAAATGACTCTTCTTACTGTCTATGTTTTGAACCATTCCTGTGACACTAGTTATAGATTCCGATGCTTCACTTCAGGTTTACTGTATCCCTCTGACCTTCTTATTGACGATGAAACACAGAAATTGCATCGGAATTAAATACAAAAGGCACAATGCCGACTTAAGTACAAGAAAACTGACTCTTCTTACTCTCTATGTTTTGAACCATTCCTGTCACACTAGTTACAGATTCCGATGCTTCACTTCAGGTTTACTGTATCCCTCTGACCTTCATATTGACGATGAAACACAGAAACAGCACCGGAATTAAATACAAAATGCACAATGCCGATTTAAGTACAAGGAAACTGACTCTTCTTACTGTCTATGTCTTGAACTATTCATGTGACACTAGTTATAGATTCCGATGCTTCACTTCAGGTTTACTGTATCCCTCTGACCATCTTATTGACGATGAAACACAGAAATTGCATCGGAATTAAATACAAAATGCACAATGCCGACTTAAGTACAAGAAAACTAACTCTTCTTACTGTCTACGTTTGAACCATTCCTGTGACACTAGTTATAGATTCCGATGCTTCACTTTAGGTTTACTGTATACCTCTGACCTCTTATTGACGATGAAACACAGAAATAAAATTGGAATTAAATACAAAAGGCACAATGCCGACTTAAGTACAAGGTAATTGACTCTTCTTACTGTCTATGTTTTGAACCATTCATGTGACACTAGTTATAGATTCCGATGCTTCACTTCAGGATTACTGTATCCCTCTGACCTTCTTATTGACGATGAAACACAGAAATTGCTTCGGAATTAAATACAAAAGGCACAATGCCGACTTAAGTACAAGAAAACTGACTCTTCTTACTGTCTATGTTTTGAACCATTCCTGTGACACTAGTTATAGATTCCGATGCTTCACTTCAGGTTTACTGTATCCCTCTGACCTTCTTATTGACGATGAAACACAGAAATTGCATCGGAATGAAATGCAAAAGGCACAATGCCGAATTAAGTACAAGAAAACTGACTCTTCTTACTGTCTATGTTTTGAACCGTTCCTGTGACACTAGTTATAGATTCCGATGCTTCACTTCAGGTTTACTGTATCCCTCTCACCTTCTTATTGACGATGAAACACAGAAATTGCATCGGAATTAAATACAAAAGGCACAATGCCGACTTAAGTACAAGAAAACTGACTCTTCTTACTGTCTATGTTTTGAATCATTCCTGTGGCACTAGTTTTAGATTCCGATCTTTCACTTCAGGTTTACTGTATCCCTCTGACCTTCTTATTGACGATGAAACACAGAAATTGCATCGGAATGAAATACAAAAGCCACAACGGCGACTTAAGTACAAGGAAACTGACACTTCTTACTGTCTATGTTTTGAACCATTCCTGTGACACTAGTTATAGATTCCGATGCATCACTTCAGGTTTACTGTATCCCTCTGACATTCTTATTGACGATGAAACACAGAAATAGAATCGGAATTAAATACAAAAGGCACAATGCCGACATAAGTACAAGATAACTGACTCTTCTTACTGTCTATGTTTTGAACCATTCATGTGACACTAGTTATAGATTCCGACGCTTCACTTCAGGTTTACTGTATCCCTCTGACATTCTTATTGACGATGAAACACAGAAATTGCATCGGAATTAAATACAAAATGCACAATGCCGACTTAAGTACAAGAAAACTGACTCTTCTTATTGTCTATGTTTCGAACCATTCCTGTGACACTAGTTATTGATTCCGATTCTTCACTTCAGGTTTACTGTATCCCTCTGACCTTCTTATTGACGATAAAACACAGAAATTGCTTCGGAATTAAATACAAAAAACACAATGCCGACCTAAGTACAAGAAAACTGACTCTTCTTACTGTCTATGTTTTGAACTACTCATGTGACACTAGTTATAGACTCCGATGCTTTACTCCAAGTTTACTGTATCCCTCCGACCTTCTTTTTGACGCTGAATCACAGAAATTGCTTCGGAATTAAATACAAAGGACACAATGCCGACTTAAGTTCAAGAAAACTGACTCTTCTTACTGTCTAAGCTTTGAACCATTCCTGTGACACTAGTTCTAGATTAAGATGCTTCACTTCAGGTTTACTGTATCCCTCTGACCTTCTTATTGTTGATGAAACACAGAAATTGCAACGGAATTAAATACAAAAGGCACAATGCCGGCTTAAGTACAAGAAAACTGACTCTGCTTACTCTCTATGTTTTGAACCATTCCTGTGACACTAGTTATAGATTACAATGCTTCATTTCAGGTTTACTGTATCCCTCCGACCTTCTTATTAACGATGAAACACAGAAACAGCATCGGAATTAAATACAAAAGGCACAATGCCGACTTAAGTACAAGAAAACTGACTCTTCTTACTGTCTATGTTTTGAACTATTCATGTGACACTAGTTATAGATTCCGATGCTTCACTTCAGGTTTACTGTATCCCTCTGACCATCTTATTGGCGATGAAACACAGAAATTGCATCGGAATTAAATACAAAAGGCACAATGCCGACTTAAGTACAAGAAAACTGACTCTTCTTACTGTCTATGTTTGAACCATTCCTGTGACACTAGTTATAGATTCCGATGCTTCACTTCAGGTTTACTGTATCCCTCTGCCATTCTTATTGACGATGAAACACAGATATAGCACCGGAATTAAATACAAAAGGCACAATGCCGACTTAAGTACAAGATAACTGACTCTTCTTACTGTCTATGTTTTGAACCATTGTTGTGACACTAGTTATAGATTCCGATGCTTCACTTCAGGTTTACTGTATCCCTCTGACATTCGTATTGACGATGAAACACAGAGATTGCATCGGTATTAAATACAAAATGCACAATGCCGACTTAAGTACAAGAAAACTGACTCTTCTTACTGTCTATGTTTTGAACCATTCCTGTGACACTAGTTATAGATTCCGATGCTTCACTTCAGGTTTACTGTATCCCTCTGACCTTCTTATTGACGATGAAACGCAGAAATAGCATCTGAATTAAATACAAAAGGCACAATGCCGACTTAAGTACAAGAAAACTGACTCTTCTTACTGTCTATGTTTTGAACCATTCCTGTGACACTAGTAATAGATTCCGATGCTTCACCTCATGTTTACTGTATCCCTCTGACCTTCTTATTGACGATGAATCACAGAAATTGCAATGGAATTAAATACGAAAGGCACAATGCCGACTTAAGTACAAGAAAAATGACTCTTCTTACTGTCTATGTTTTGAACCATTCCTGTGACCCTAGTTATAGATTCCGATGCTTCACTTCAGGTTTACTGTATCCCTCTGACCTTCTTATTGACGATGAAACACAGAAATTGCATCGGAATTAAATACAAAAGGCACAATGCCGACTTAAGTACAAGAAAACTGACTCTTCTTACTCTCTATGTTTTGAACCATTCCTGTGACACTAGTTACAGATTCCGATGCTTCACTTCAGGTTTACTGTATCCCTCTGACCTTCATATTGACGATGAAACACAGAAACAGAACCGGAATTAAATACAAAATGCACAATGCCGATTTAAGTACAAGGAAACTGACTCTTCTTACTGTCTATGTCTTGAACTATTCATGTGACACTAGTTATAGATTCCGATGCTTCACTTCAGGTTTACTGTATCCCTCTGACCATCTTATTGACGATGAAACACAGAAATTGCATCGGAATTAAATACAAAATGCACAATGCCGACTTAAGTACAAGAAAACTGACTCTTCTTACTGTCTCTATTTGAACCATTCCTGTGACACTAGTTATAGATTCCGATGCTTCACTTTAGGTTTACTGTATACCTCTGACCTCTTATTGACGATGAAACACAGAAATAAAATTGGAATTAAATACAAAAGGCACAATGCCGACTTAAGTACAAGGTAATTGACTCTTCTTACTGTCTATGTTTTGAACCATTCCTGTGACACTAGTTATAGATTCCGATGCTACACTTCAGGTTTACTGTATCCCTCTGACCTTCTTATTGACGATGAAACACAGAAATTGCTTCGGAATTAAATACAAAAGGCACAATGCCGACTTAAGTACAAGAATACTGACTCTTCTTACTGTCTATGTTTGAACGATTCCTGTGACACTAGTTATAGATTCGGATGCTTCACTTCAGGTTTACTGTATCCCTCTGACCTTCTTATTGACGATGAAACAAAGAAATTGCATCGGAATTAAATGCAAAAGGCACAATGCCGAATTAAGTACAAAAAACTGACTCTTCTTACTGTCTATGTTTTGAACCGTTCCTGTGACACTAGTTATAGATTCCGATGCTTCACTTCAGGTTTACTGTATCCCTCTCACCTTCTTATTGACGATGAAACACAGAAATTGCATCGGAATTAAATACAAAAGGCACAATGCCGACTTACGTACAAGAAAACTGACTCTTCTTACTGTCTATGTTTTGAATCATTCCTGTGGCACTAGTTTTAGATTCCGATCTTTCACTTCAGGTTTACTGTATCCCTCTGACCTTTTTATTGACGATGAAACACAGAAATTGCATCGGAATGAAATACAAAAGCCACAACGGCGACTTAAGTACAAGAAAACTGACACTTCTTACTGTCTATGTTTTGAACCATTCCTGTGACACTAGTTATAGATTCCGATGCTTCACTTCAGGTTTACTGTATCCCTCTGACCTTCTTATTGACGATAAAACACAGAAATTGCATCGGAATTAAATACAAAAAACACAATGCCGACGTAAGTACAAGAAAACTGACTCTTCTTACTGTCTATGTTTTGAACTACTCATGTGACACTAGTTATAGACTCCGATGCTTTACTCCAAGTTTACTGTATCCCTCCGACCTTCTTTTTGACGCTGAATCACAGAAATTGCTTCGGAAATAATACAAAAGACACAATGCCGACTTAAGTACAAGAAAACTAACTCTTCTTACTCTCTAAGTTTTGAACCATTCCTGTGACACTAGTTATAGATTCCGATGCTTCACTGCAGGTTTACTTTATCCCTCTGACCTTCTTATAGTTGATGAAACACAGAAATTGCAACGGAATTAAATGCAAAAGGCACAATGCCGACTTAAGTACAAGAAAACTGACTCTTCTTACTGTCTATGTTTTGAACCATTCCTGTGACACTAGTTATAGATTACAATGCTTCATTGCAGGATTACTGTATCCCTCTGACCTTCTTATTAACGATGAAACACAGAAACAGCATCGGAATTAAATACAAAAGGCACAATGCCGACTTAAGTACAAGAAAACTGACTCTTCTTACTGTCTATGTTTAGAACTATTCATGTGACACTAGTTATAGATTCCGATGCTTCACTTCAGGTTTACTGTATCCCTGTGACCATCTTATTGACGATTAAACACAGAAATTGCTTCGGAATTAAAAACAAAAGGCACAATGCCGACTAAAGTACAAGAAAACTGACTCTTCTTACTGTCTATGTTTGAACCATTCCTGTGACACTAGTTATAGATTCCGATGCTTCACTTCAGGTTTACTGTATCCCTCTGACTTTCTTATTGACGATGAAACACAGAAATAGCATCGGAATTAAATACAAAAGGCACAATGCCGACTTAAGTACAAGATAACTGACTCTTCTTACTGTCTATGTTTTGAACCATTCATGTGACACGAGTTATAGATTCCGGTGCTTCACTTCAGGTTTACTGTATCCCTCTGACATTCTTATTGACGATGAAACACAGAAATTGCATCGGAATTAAATACAAAATGCACAATGCCGATTTAAGTACAAGAAAACTGACTCTTCTTACTGTCTATGCTTCGAACCATTCCTGTGACACTAGTTATTGATTCCGATTCTTCACTTCAGGTTTACTGTATCCCTCTGACCTTCTTATTGACGATAAAACACAGAAATTGCATCGGAATTAAATACAAAAAACACAATGCCGACCTAAGTAAAAGAAAACTGACTCTTCTTACTGTCTATGTTTTGAACTACTCATGTGACACTAGTTATAGACTCCGATGCTTTACTCCAAGTTTACTGTATCCCTCCGACCTTCTTTTTGACGCTGAATCACAGAAATTGCTTCGGAATTAAATACAAAAGACACTATGCCGACTTAAGTTCAAGAAAACTGACTCTTCTTACTGTCTAAGCTTTGAACCATTCCTGTGACACTAGTTCTAGATTAAGATGCTTCATTTCAGGTTTACTGTATCCCACTGACCTTCTTATTGTTGATGAAACACAGAAATAGCATCGGAATTAAATACAAAAGGCACAATGCCGACTTAAGTACAAGATAACTGACTCTTCTTACTGTCTATGTTTTGAACCATTCATGTGACACTAGTTATAGATTCCGATGCTTCACTTCAGGTTTACTGTATCCCTCTGACATTCTTATTGACGATGAAACACAGAGATTGCATCGGAATTAAATACGAAATGCACAATGCCGACTTAAGTACAAGAAAACTGACTCTTCTTACTGTCTATGTTTTGAACCATTCCTGTGACACTAGTTATAGATTCCGATGCTTCACTTCAGGTTTACTGTATCCCTCTGACCTTCTTATTGACGATGAAACGCAGAAATAGCATCTGAATTAAATACAAAAGGCACAATGCCGACTTAAGTACAAGAAAACTGACTCTTCTTACTGTCTATGTTTTGAACCATTCCTGTGACACTAGTAATAGATTCCGATGCTTCACCTCATGTTTACTGTATCCCTCTGACCTTCTTATTGACGAAGAAACACAGAAATTGCAATGGAATTAAATACGAAAGGCACAATGCCGACTTAAGTACAAGAAAACTGACTCTTCTTACTGTCTATGTTTTGAACCATTCCTGTGACACTAGTAATAGATTCCGATGCTTCACTTCAGGTTTACTGTATCCCTCTGACCTTCTTATTGACGATGAAACACAGAAATTGCATCGGAATTAAATGCAAAAGGCACAATGCCGACTTAAGTACAAGAAAACTGACTCTTCTTACTCTCTATGTTTTGAACCATTCCTGTGACACTAGTTACAGATTCCGATGCTTCACTTCACGTTTGCTGTATCCCTCTGACCTTCATATTGACGATGAAACACAGAAACAGCACCGGAATTAAATACAAAATGCACAATGCCGATTTAAGTACAAGGAAACTGACTCTTCTTACTGTCTATGTATTGAGCTATTCATGTGACACTAGTTATAGATTCCGATGCTTCACTTCAGGTTTACTGTATCCCTCTGACCATCTTATTGACGATGAAACACAGAAATTGCATCGGAATTAAATACAAAATGCACAATGCCGACTTAAGTACAAGAAAACTGACTCTTCTTACTGTCTCTGTTTGAACCATTCCTGTGACACTAGTTATAGATTCCGATGCTTCACTTAAGGTTTACTGTATACCTCTGACCTCTTATTGACGATGAAACACAGAAGTAAAATTGGAATTAAATACAAAAGGCACAATGCCGACTTAAGTACAAGACAATTGACTCTTCTTACTGTCTATGTTTTGAACCATTCATGTGACACTAGTTATAGATTCCGATGCTTCACTTCAGGTTTACTGTATCCCTCTGACCTTCTTATTGACGATGAAACACAGAAATTGCTTCGGAATTAAATACAAAAGGCACAATGCCGACTTAAGTACAAGAAAACTGACTCTTCTTACTGTCTATGTTTGAACGATTCCTGTGACACTAGTTATAGATTCCGATGCTTCACTTCAGGTTTACTGTATCCCTCTGACCTTCTTATTGACGATGAAACACAGAAATTGCATCGGAATTAAATGCAAAAGGCACAATGCCGAATTAAGTACAAGAAAACTGACTCTTCTTACTGTCTATGTTTTGAACCGTTACTGTGACACTAGTTATAGATTCCGATGCTTCACTTCAGGTTTACTGTATCCCTCTGACCTTCTTATTGACGATGAAACACAGAAATTGCATCGGAATTAAATACAAAAGGCACAATGCCGACTTAAGTACAAGAAAACTGACTCTTCTTACTGTCTATGTTTTGAATCATTCCTGTGGCACTAGTTTTAGATTCCGATATTTCACTTCAGGTTTACTGTAACCCTCTGACCTTCTTATTGACGATGAAACACAGAAATTGCATCGGAATGAAATACAAAAGCGACAACGGCGACTTAAGTACAAGAAAACTGACACTTCTTACTGTCTATGTTTTGAACCAATCCTGTGACACTAGTTATAGATTCCGATGCTTCACTTCAGGTTTACTGTAATCCGTCTGACCATCTTATTGACGATGAAACACAGAAATTGCATTGGAATTAAATACAAAATGCACAATGCCGACTTAAGTATAAGAAAACAGACTCTTCTTACTGTCTATGTTTGAACCATTCCTGTGACACTAGTTATAGATTCCGATGCTTCACTTTAGGTTTACTGTATCCCTCTGACCTTCTTATTGACGATTAAACACAGAAATAAAATCGGAATTAAATACAAAAGGCAGAATGCCGTCTTAAGAACAAGATAATTGACTCTTCTTACTGTCTATGTTTTGAACCATTCATGTGACACTAGTTATAGATTCCGATGCTTCACTTCAGGTTTACTGTATCCCTCTGACCTTCTTATTGACGATGAAACACAGAAATTGCTTCGGAATTAAATACAAAAGGCACAATGCCGACTTAAGTACAAGTAAACTGACTCTTCTTACTGTCTATGTTTGAACGATTCCTGTGACACTAGTTATAGATTCCGATGCTTCACTTCAGGTTTACTGTATCCCTCTGACATTCTTATTGACGATGAAACACAGAAATTGCATCGGAATTAAATACAAAAGGCACAATGCCGACTTAAATACAAGAAAACTGTCACTTCTTACTGTCTATGTTTTGAACCATTCCTGTGACACTAGTTATCGATTCCGATGCTTCACGTCAGGTTTACTGTATCCCTCTGACCCTCTTATTGACGATGAAACACAGAAATTGCATCGGAATTAAATACAATAGGCACAATGCCGACTTAAGTACAAGAAAACAGACTCTTCTTACTGTCTATGTTTGAACCCTTCCTGTGACACTAGTTATAGATTCCGATGCTTCACTTCAGGTTTACTGTATCCCTCTGACCTTCGTATTGACGATGAAACACAGAAATTGCATCGGAATTAAATACAAAAGGCACAATGCCGACTTAAATACAAGAAAATTGACTCTTCTTACTGACTATGTTTTGAACCATTCCTGTGACACTAGATATAGATCCCGATGCTTCACTTCAGGTTTACTGTATCCCTCTGACCTTCTTATTGACGATGAAACACAGGAATTGCATCGGAATTAAATACAAAAGGCACAATGCCGACTTAAGTACAAGAAAACAGACTCTTCTTACTGTCTATGTTTGAACCATTCCTGTGACACTAGTTATAGATTCCGATGCTTCACTTCAGGTTTACTGTATCCCTCTGACCTTCGTATTGACGATGAAACGCAGAAATTGCATCGGAAATAAATATAAAAGGCACAATGCCGACTTAAGTACAAGAAAACTGACTCTTCTTACTGTCTAAGGTTTGAACCATTCCTGTGACACTAGTTATAGATTCCGATGCTTCACTTCAGGTTTACTGTATCCCTCTGACCTTCTTATTGACGATGAAACACAGAAATTGCTTCGGAATTAAATACAATAGGCACAATGCCGACTTAAGTACAAGAAAACTGACTCTTCTTACTGTCTATGTTTGAACGATTCCTATGACACTAGTTATAGATTCCGATGCTTCACTTCAGGTTTACTGTATCCCTCTGACCTTCTTATTGACGATGAAACACAGAAATTGCATCGGAATTAAATACAAAAGACACAATGCTGACTTAAGTACAAGAAAACTGACTCTTCTTACTGTCTATGTTTTGAACCATTCCTGTGACACTAGTAATAGATTCCAATGCTTCACCTCAGGTTTACTGTATCCCTCTGACCTTCTTACTGATGATGAAACACAGAAATTGCAACGGAATTAAATACGAAAGGCACAATGCCGACTTAAGTACAAGAAAACTGACTCTTCTTACTGTCAATGTTTGAACCATTCCAGTGACACTAGTTATAGATTCCGATGCTTCACTTCAGGTTTACTGTATTCCGCTGACTTTCTTATTGACGATGAAACACAGAAATTGCATCGGAATTAAATACAAAAGGCACAATGCCGACTTAAGTACAAGAAAACTGACTCTTCTTACTCTCTATGTTTTGAACCATTCCTTTGAGACTAGTTACAGATTCCGATGCTTCACTTCAGGTTTACTGTATCCCTCTGACCTTCTTATTGACGATGAAACACAGAAATTGCATCGCAATTAAATACAAAAGGCACAATGCCGAATTAAGTACAAAAAAATTGACTCTTCTTACTGTCTATGTTATGAACCATTAATGTGACACTAGTTATAGATTCCGATGCTTCACTTAAGGTTTACTGTATCCCTTGGACCTTCGTATTGACGACGAAACACAAAATTTGCATCGGAATTAAATACAAAAGGCACAATGCCGACTTGAGTACAAGAAAACTGACTCTTCTTACTGTCTATGCTTTGAACCAATCCTGTGACACTAGATATAGATTCCGATGCTTCACTTCAGATTTACTGTATCCCTCAGACCTTCTTATTGACGATGAAACACAGGAATTATATCGGAATTAAATACAAAAGGCACAATGCCGACTTAAGTACAAGAAAACAGACTCTTCTTACTGTCTATGTTTGAACCATTCCTGTGACACTAGTTATAGATTCCGATGCTTCACTTCAGGTATACTGTATCCCTCTGACCTTCGTCTTGACGATGAAACGCAGAAATTGCATCGGAAATAAATATAAAAGGCACAATGCCGACTTAAGTACAAAAAAACTGACTCTTCTTACTGTCTAAGGTTTGAACCATTCCTGTGACACTAGTTATAGATTCCGATGCTTCACGTCAGGTTTACTGTATCCCTCTGACCTTCTTATTGACGAAGAAACACAGAAATTTCATCGGAATTAATTACAAAAGCCACAATGCCGACTTAAGTACAAGAAAACTGACTCTTCTTACTGTCTATGTTATGAACCATTCCTGTGACACTAGTTATAGATTCCGATGCTTCACTTCAGGTTTACTGTATCCCTCTGACCTTCTTATTGACGATGAAACACAGAAATTGCATCGGAAATAAATACAAAAGGCACAATGCCGACTTAAGTACAAGAAAACTACTCTTCTTACTGTCTATGTTTTGAACCATTCCTGTGACACTAATAATAGATTACAATGCTTCACCTCAGGTTTACTGTATCCCTCTGACCCTCTTACTGACGATGAAACACAGAAATTGCAACGGAATTAAATACGAAAGGCACAATGCCGACTTAAGTACAAGAAAACTGACTCTTCTGACTGTCAATGTTCTGAACCATTCCTGTGACACAACTTATAGATTCCGATGCTTCACTTCAGGTTTACTGTATCCCTCTGACCTTCTTTTTGACGATGAAACACAGAAATTGCATTGGAATTAAATACAAAATGCACAATGCCGACTTAAGTACAAGAAAACTGACTCTTCTTACTGTCTATGTTTTGAACCTTTCCTGTGAGATGGGTTTTAGATACCGATGCTTCACTTCAGGTTTACTGTATCCCTCTGACCTTATACTGACAATGAAACACAGAAATTGCATCGGTATTAAATACATAAGGCTTAATGCCGACTTAAGTACAAGAAGACTGTCTCATATTACTCTCTATTCTTTGGACCATTCCTGTGACACTAGTTAGAGATTCCGATGCTTCACTTCAGCTTTACTGTATCACTGTGACCTTCTTATTGTCGATCAAACACAGAAATTGCATCGGAATTGAATACAAAAGACTCAATTCCGACTAAAGTACAAGAAGGCTGGCTCTTCTTACTGTCTATGTTTTGAACCATTGCTGTGACACTAGCTATAGATTCCGATGCTTCACTTCAGGTTTAGTGTATACCTCGGACATTCTTATTGACGTCGAAACACATAAATTGCACCGGAATTAAATACAAAAGGCACAATGCCGACTTAAGTACAAGAAAACTGACTCTTCTTACTGACTATGTTTTGAACCATACCTGTGACACTAGTTATAGATTCCGATGCTTCACTTCACGTTTACTGTATCCCACTGACCTTCTTATTGACGATGAAACACAGAAATAGCAACGGAATTAAATACAAAAGGCACAATGCCGACTTAAGTACAAGAAAACTGACTCTTCTTACTGTCTATGTTTTGACCCATTCCTGTGACACTAGTTATCGATTCCGATGCTTCACTTCAGGTTTACTGTATCACTCTGACCTTCTTATTGACGATGAAACACAGAAATTGCATCGGAATTAAATGCAAAAGGCACAATGCCGAATTAAGTACAAGAAAACAGACTCTTCTTACTGTCTATGTTTGAACCATTCCTGTGACACTAGTTATAGATTCCGATGCTTCCCTTCAGGTTTACTGTATCCCTCTGACCTTCGTATTGACGATGAAACACAGAAATTACATCGGAAATAAATATAAAAAGCACAATGCCGACTTAAGTACAAGAAAACAGACTCTTCTTACTGTCTAAGTTTTGAACCCTTCCTGTGACACTAGTTATAGATTCCGATGCTTCACTTCAGGTTTACTGTATCCCTCTGACCTTCTTATTGACGATGAAACACAGAAATTTCATCGGAATTAAATACAAAAGGCACAATGCCGACTTAAGTACAAGAAAACTGACTCTTCTTACTGTCTATGTTTTGAACCTTTCCTGTGAGATGGGTTTTAGATTCCGAAGTTTCACTTCAGGTTTACTGTATCCCTCTTACCTTATACTGACGATAAAACACAGAAATTGCATCGGAATTAAATACATAAGGCTTAATGCCGACTTAAGTACAAGAAGACTGTCTCAACTTACTCTCTATTCTTTGGACCATTCCTGTGACACTAGTTAGAGATTCCGATGCTTCACTTAAGCTTTACTGTATCACTGTGATCTTCTTATTGACGATGAAACACAGAAATTGCATCGGAATTAAATACAAAAGGCACAATTCCGACTCAAGTACAAGAAGACTGGCTCTTCTTACTGTCTATGTTTTGAACCTTTCCTGTGACACTAGTTATAGATTCCGATGGTTCACTTCATGTTTACTGTGTCCCTCTGACCTCCTTATTGTCGATGAAACACAAAATTGCATCGGAATTAAATACAAAAAACACAATGCCGACTCAAGTACAAGAAGACCGGCTCATCTTACTGTCTATGATTTGAACCATTCCTGTGACAATAGTTATAGATTCGGATGCTCGACTTCATGTTCACTGTCTCCCTCTGACCTTCTTATTGGCGATGAAACACAGAAATTTCATCGGAATTAAATACAAAAAGCAGAATGCCGACTTAAATACAAGAAAACTGACTCTTCTTACTGTCTATGTTTTGAACCAATCCTGTGACACTAGATATAGATTCCGATCCGTCACTTCAGGTTTACTGTATCCCTCTGACCTTCTTATTGACGATAAAACACAGGAATTGCATCGGAATTAAATACAAAAGGCACAATGCCGACTTAAGTACAAGAAAACTGACTCTTCTTACTGTCTATGTTTTGAACCATTCCTGTGACACTAGTTATAGATTCCGATGCTTCACTTCAGGTACACTGTATCCCTCTTACTTTCTTATTGACGATGAAACACAGAAATTGCATCGGAATTAAATACAAAAGGCACAATGCCGACATATGTACAAGAAAACTGACTCTTCTTACTGTCTATGTTTTGAACCTTTCCTGTGAGATGGGTTTTAGTTTCCGATGCTTCACTTCCGGTTTACTGTATCCCTCTGACCTTATACTGACGATGAAACACAGAAATTGCATCGGTATTAAATACATAAGGCTCAATGCCGACTTAAGTACAAGAAGACTGTCTCATCTTACTCTCTATTCTTTGGACCATTCCTGTGACACTAGTTAGAGATTCCGATGCTTCACTTCAGCTTTACTGTATCACTGTGACCTACTTATTGACGATGAAACACAGAAATTGCATTGGAATTAAATACAAAAGGCACAATTCCGACTAAAGTACAAGAAGACTGGCTCTTCTTACTGTCTATGTTTTGAACCATTCCTGTGACACTAGCTATAGATTCCGATGCTTCACTTCAGGTTTACTGTATCCCTCGGACCTTCTTATTGACGACGAAACACAGAAATTGCACCGGAATTAAATACAAAAGGCACAATGCCGACTTAAGTACAAGAAAACTGACTCTTCTTACTGACTATGTTTTGAACCATTCCTGTGACACTAGTTATAGATTCCGATGCTTCACTTCAGGTTTACTGTATCCCGCTGACCTTCTTATTGCCGATGAAACACAGAAATTGCAACGGAATTAAATACAAAAGGCACAATGCCGACTTAAGTACAAGAAAACTGACTCTTCATACTGTCAATGTTTTGAACCATTCCTGTGACACTAATTATCGATTCCGATGCTTCACTTCAGGTTTACTGTATCCCTCTGACCTTCTTATTGACGATGAAACACAGAAATTGCATCGGATTTAAATGCAAAAGGCACAATGCCGAATTAAGTACAAGAAAACTGACTCTTCTTACTGTCTATATTTGAACCATTCCTGTGACACTAGTTATAGATTCCGATGCTTCACTTCAGGTTTACTGTATCCCTCTGACCTTCTTATTGACGATGAAACACAGAAATTTCATCGGAATTAAATACAAAAGGCACAATGCCGACCTAAGTACAAGAAAACTGACTCTTTTTACTGTCGATGTTTTGAACCATTCCTGTGACACTAGTTATAGATTCCAATGCTTCACTTCAGGTTTACTGTATCCCTTGGACCTTCGTATTGACGACGAAACACAGAATTTGCATCGGAATTAAATACAAAAGGCACAATGCCGACTTAAGTACAAGAAAACTGACTCTTCTTACTGTCTAAGTTTTGAACCATAACTGTGAAACTAGTTATAGATTCCGATGCTTCACTTCAGGTTTACTGTATCCCTATGACCTTCTTATTGACGATGAAACACAGAAATTGCATCGGAATTAAATACAAAAGGCACAATGCCGACTAATGTACAAGAAAACTGACTCCTCTAACTGTCTATGCTTTGAACCTTACCTGTGAGATGGGTTTTAGATTACGAAGCTTCACTTCAGGTTTACTGTATCCCTCTAACCTTATACTGACGATAAAACACAGAAATTGCATCGGAATTAAATACATAAGGCTTAATGCCGACTTAAGTACAAGAAGACTGTCTCATCTTACTCTCTATTCTTTGGACCATTCCTGTGACACTAGTTAGAGATTCCGATGCTTCACTTAAGCTTTACTGTATCACTGTGACCTTCTTATTGACGATGAAACACAGAAATTGCATCGGAATTACATACAAAAGGCACAATTCGGACTCAAGTACAAGAAGACTTGCTCTTCTTACTGTCTATCTTTTGAACTTTTCCTGTGACACTAGTTATAGATTCCGATGGTTCACTTCATGTTTACTGTGTCCCTCTGACCTCCTTATTGTCGATGAAACACAAAATTGCATCGGAATTAAATACAAAAGGCACAATGCCGACTCAAGTACAAGAAGACTGGCTCATCTTACTGTCTATGATTTGAACCATTCCTGTGACACTAGTTATAGATTCCGATGGTTCGCTTCATGTTTACTGTGTCCCCTTGACCTCCTTATTGTCGATGAAACACAAAATTGCATCGCAATTAAATACAAAAGGCACAATGCCGACTCAAGTACAAGAAGACTGGCTCATCTTACTGTCTATGATTTGAACCATTCCTGTGACAATAGTTATAGATTCGGATGCTCGACTTCAGGTTCACTGTCTCCCTCTGACCTTCTTATTGGCGACGAAACACAGAAATTTCGTCGGAATTAAATACAAAAAGCACAATGCCAACTTAAATACAAGAAAACTGACTCTTCTTACTGTCTATGTTTTGAACCAATCCTGTGACACTAGATATAGATTCCGATCCGTCACTTCAGCTTTACTGTATCCCTCTGACCTTCTTATTGACGATAAAACACAGGAATTGCATCGGAATTAAATACAAAAGGCACAATGCCGACTTAAGTACAAGAAAACAGACTCTTCTTACTGTCTATGTTTGAACCAATCCTGTGACACTAGTTATAGATTCCGATGCTTCACTTCAGGTTCACTGTATCCCTCTTACCTTCTTATTGACGATGAAACACAGATATTGCATTGGAATTAAATACAAAAGGCACAATGCCGACATATGTACAAGAAAACTGACTCTTCTTACTGTCTATGTTTTGAACCTTTCCTGTGAGATGGGTTTTAGTTTCCGATGCTTCACTTCAGGTTTACTGTATCCCTCTGACCTTATACTGACGATGAAACACAGAAATTGTATCGGTATTAAATACATAAGGCTCAATGCCGACTTAAGTACAACAAGACTGTCTCATCATACTCTCTATTCTTTGGACCATTCCTGTGACACTAGTTAGAGATTCCGATGCTTCACTTCAGATTTACTGTATCACTGTGACCTTCTTATTGACGATGAGACACAGAAATTGCATCGGAATTAAATACAAAAGGCACAATTCCGACTACAGTACAAGAAGACTGGCTCTTCTTACTGTCTATGTTTTGAACCATTCCTGTGACACTAGCTATAGATTCCGATGCTTCACTTCAGGTTTACTGTATCCCTCGGACCTTCTTATTGACGACGAAAAACAGAAATTGCACCGGAATTAAATGCAAAAGGCACAATGCCGACTTAAGTACAAGAAAACTGACTCTTCTTACTGACTATGTTTTGAACCATTCCTGTGACACTAGTTATAGATTCCGATGCTTCACTTCAGGTTTACTGTATCCCACTGAACTTCTTATTGACGATGAAACACAGAAATTGCAATGGAATTAAATACAAAAGGCACAATGCCGACTTAAGTACAAGAAAACTGACTCTTCTTACTGTCCATGTTTTGAACCATTCCTGTGACACTAATTATCGATTCCGATGCTTCACTTCAGGTTTCCTGTATCCCTCTGACCTTCTTATTGACGATGAAACACAGAAATTGCATCGGAATTAAATGCAAAAGGCACAATGCCGAATTAAGTACAAGAAAACTGACTCTTCTTACTGTCTATGTTTTGAACCATTCCTGTGACACTAGTTATAGATTCCGATGCTTCACTTCAGGTATACTCTATCCCTCTGACCTTCTTATTGACGATGAAACACAGAAATTTCATCGGATATAAATACAAAAGGCACAATGCCGACTTAAGTACAAGAAAACTGACTCTTTTTACTGTCGATGTTTTGAACCATTCCTGTGACACTAGTCATAGATTCCAATGCTTCACTTCATGTTTACTGTATCCCTTGGACCTTCGTATTGACGACGAAACACAGAATTTGCATCGGAATTAAATACAAAAGGCACAATGCCGACTTAAGTACAAGAAAACTGACTCTTCTTACTGTCTATGATTTGAACCATTCCTGTGAAACTAGTTATAGATTCCGATGCTTCACTTCAGGTTTACTGTATCCCTCTGACCTTCTTATTGACGATGAAACACAGAAATTGCATCGGAATTAAATACAAAAGGCACAATGCCGACTAATGTACAAGAAAACTGACTCCTCTTACTGTCTATGCTTTGAACCTTTCCTGTGAGATGGGTTTTAGATTACGAAGCTTCACTTCAGGTTTACTGTATCCCTCTAACCTTATACTGACGATAAAACACAGAAATTGCATCGGAATTAAATACATAAGGCTTAATGCCGACTTAAGTACAAGAAGACTGTCTTATCTTACTCTCTATTCTTTGGACCATTCCTGTGACACTAGTTAGAGATTCCGATGCTTCACTTAAGCTTTACTGTATCACTGTGACCTTCTTATTGACGATGAAACACAGAAATTGCATCGGAATTACATACAAAAGGCACAATTCGGACTCAAGTACAAGAAGACTTGCTCTTCTTACTGTCTATCTTTTGAACTTTTCCTGTGACACTAGTTATAGGTTCCGATGGTTCACTTCATGTTTACTGTGTCCCTCTGACCTCCTTATTGTCGATGAAACACAAAATTGCATCGGAATTAAATACAAAAGGCACAATGCCGACTCAAGTACAAGAAGACTGGCTCATCTTACTGTCTATGATTTGAACCATTCCTGTGACACTAGTTATAGATTCCGATGGTTCGCTTCATGTTTACTGTGTCCCCTTGACCTCCTTATTGTCGATGAAACACAAAATTGCATCGCAATTAAATACAAAAGGCACAATGCCGACTCAAGTACAAGAAGACTGGCTCATCTTACTGTCTATGATTTGAACCATTCCTGTGACAATAGTTATAGATTCGGATGCTCGACTTCAGGTTCACTGTCTCCCTCTGACCTTCTTATTGGCGACGAAACACAGAAATTTCATCGGAATTAAATACAAAAAGCACAATGCCAACTTAAATACAAGAAAACTGACTCTTCTTACTGTCTATGTTTTGAACCAATCCTGTGACACTAGATATAGATTCCGATCCGTCACTTCAGCTTTACTGTATCCCTCTGACCTTCTTATTGACGATAAAACACAGGAATTGCATCGGAATTAAATACAAAAGGCACAATGCCGACTCAAGTACAAGAAAACAGACTCTTCTTACTGTCTATGTTTGAACCAATCCTGTGACACTAGTTATAGATTCCGATGCTTCACTTCAGGTTCACTGTATCCCTCTTACCTTCTTATTGACGATGAAACACAGATATTGCATTGGAATTAAATACAAAAGGCACAATGCCGACATATGTACAAGAAAACTGACTCTTCTTACTGTCTATGTTTTGAACCTTTCCTGTGAGATGGGTTTTAGTTTCCGATGCTTCACTTCAGGTTTACTGTATCCCTCTGACCTTATACTGACGATGAAACACAGAAATTGTATCGGTATTAAATACATAAGGCTCAATGCCGACTTAAGTACAACAAGACTGTCTCATCATACTCTCTATTCTTTGGACCATTCCTGTGACACTAGTTAGAGATTCCGATGCTTCACTTCAGATTTACTGTATCACTGTGACCTTCTTATTGACGATGAGACACAGAAATTGCATCGGAATTAAATACAAAAGGCACAATTCCGACTACAGTACAAGAAGACTGGCTCTTCTTACTGTCTATGTTTTGAACCATTCCTGTGACACTAGCTATAGATTCCGATGCTTCACTTCAGGTTTACTGTATCCCTCGGACCTTCTTATTGACGACGAAAAACAGAAATTGCACCGGAATTAAATGCAAAAGGCACAATGCCGACTTAAGTACAAGAAAACTGACTCTTCTTACTGACTATGTTTTGAACCATTCCTGTGACACTAGTTATAGATTCCGATGCTTCACTTCAGGTTTACTGTATCCCACTGAACTTCTTATTGACGATGAAACACAGAAATTGCAATGGAATTAAATACAAAAGGCACAATGCCGACTTAAGTACAAGAAAACTGACTCTTCTTACTGTCCATGTTTTGAACCATTCCTGTGACACTAATTATCGATTCCGATGCTTCACTTCAGGTTTCCTGTATCCCTCTGACCTTCTTATTGACGATGAAACACAGAAATTGCATCGGAATTAAATGCAAAAGGCACAATGCCGAATTAAGTACAAGAAAACTGACTCTTCTTACTGTCTATGTTTTGAACCATTCCTGTGACACTAGTTATAGATTCCGATGCTTCACTTCAGGTATACTCTATCCCTCTGACCTTCTTATTGACGATGAAACACAGAAATTTCATCGGATATAAATACAAAAGGCACAATGCCGACTTAAGTACAAGAAAACTGACTCTTTTTACTGTCGATGTTTTGAACCATTCCTGTGACACTAGTCATAGATTCCAATGCTTCACTTCATGTTTACTGTATCCCTTGGACCTTCGTATTGACGACGAAACACAGAATTTGCATCGGAATTAAATACAAAAGGCACAATGCCGACTTAAGTACAAGAAAACTGACTCTTCTTACTGTCTATGATTTGAACCATTCCTGTGAAACTAGTTATAGATTCCGATGCTTCACTTCAGGTTTACTGTATCCCTCTGACCTTCTTATTGACGATGAAACACAGAAATTGCATCGGAATTAAATACAAAAGGCACAATGCCGACTAATGTACAAGAAAACTGACTCCTCTTACTGTCTATGCTTTGAACCTTTCCTGTGAGATGGGTTTTAGATTACGAAGCTTCACTTCAGGTTTACTGTATCCCTCTAACCTTATACTGACGATAAAACACAGAAATTGCATCGGAATTAAATACATAAGGCTTAATGCCGACTTAAGTACAAGAAGACTGTCTTATCTTACTCTCTATTCTTTGGACCATTCCTGTGACACTAGTTAGAGATTCCGATGCTTCACTTAAGCTTTACTGTATCACTGTGACCTTCTTATTGACGATGAAACACAGAAATTGCATCGGAATTAAATACAAAAGGCACAATGCCGACTCAAGTACAAGAAGCCTGGCTCTTCTTTCTGTTTACGTATTGAACCATTCCTGTGACACTAGTTATAGATTCCGATGCTTCACTTCAGGTTTACTGTATCCCTCTGACCTTCTTATTGACGATGAAACACAGAAATTGCATCGGAATTCAATACAAAACGCACAATGCAGACTTAGCTACAAGAAAACTGACTCTTCCTACTGACTATGATTTGAACCATTCCTGTGACACTAGTTATAGATTCCGATGTTTCACTTCAGGTTTACTGTATCCCTCTGACCTTCTTATTGACGATGAAACACAGAAATTGCATCGGAATTAAATACAAAAGGCACAATGCCGACTCAAGTACAAGAAGCCTGGCTCTTCTTAGTGTTTACGTATTGAACCATTCCTGTGACACTAGTTATAGATTCCGATGCTTCACTTCAGGTTTACTGTATCCCTCTGACCTTCTTATTGACGATGAAACACAGAAATTGCATCGGAATTCAATACAAAACGCACAATGCAGACTTAGCTACAAGAAAACTGACTCTTCCTACTGACTATGTTTTGAACCATTCCTGTGACACTTGTTATAGATTCCGATGCTTCACTTCAGGTTTACTGTATCCCTCTGACCTTCTTATTGACGATGAAACACAGAAGTTGCATCGGAATTATATACAAAAGGCACAATGCCGAATCAAGTACAAAAAGACTGGCTCTTCTTACTGTCTATGTTTTGAACCTTTCCTGTGAGCCCGTTTTTAGATTCCGATGGTTCACTTCAGGTTTACTGTATCCCTTGGACAATCTTATTGACGAATAAACACAGAAATTGCATCGGAATTAAATACAAAAGGCACAATGCCGACTTAAGTACAAGAATACTGATTCTTCTTACTGTCTATGTTTGAACCATTCCTGTGACACTAGTTATAGATTCCGATGCTTCACTTCAGGTTTACTGTATCCCTCTGACCTCTTTCTTGACGATGAAACACAGAAATTGCTTCGGAATTAAATACAAAAGGCACAAAAACGTCTTAAGTTCAAGAAAACTGACTCTTCTTACTGTCTATGATTTGAACTATTCCTGTGACACTAGTTATAGATTCCGATGTTTCACTTCAGGTTTACTGTATCCCTCTGACCTTCTTATTGACGATGAAACGCAGAAATTGCATCGGAATTAATTACAAAAGGCACAATGCCGACTCAAGTACAAGAAGCCTGGCTCTTCTTAGTGTTTACGTATTGAACCATTCCTGTGACACTAGTTATAGATTCCGATGATTCACTTCAGGTTTACTGTATCCCTCCGACCTTCTTATTGACGATAAAACACAGAAATTGCATCGGAATTAAATACAAAAGGCACAATGGCGACTCAAATACAAGAAGACTGGCTCTTCTTACTGTCTATGCTATGAACCTTTCCTGTGAGACCGGTTCCAGATTCCGATGCTTCACTTCAGGTTTACTGTATCCCTCTGACCTTCTTATAGACGATGAAACACAGAAATTGCATCGGAATTAAATACAAAAGTCACAATGCCGACTCAAGTACAAGAAGACTGGCTCTTCTTACTGTCTGTGGTTTGTACCTTTCCTGTGAGACAGGTTTTAGATTCCGCTGCCTCACTTCAGGTTTACTGTATCCCATGGACCTTCTTATTGTCGATGAAACACAGAAATTGCATCGGAATTAAATACAAAAGGCACAATACCGACTTAAATACAAAAAAACTGACTCTTCTTACTGTCTATGATTTGAACCATTCCTGTGACACTAGTTATAGATTCCGATGCTTCACTTCCGGTTTACTATTTCACTATGACCTTCTTATTGACGATGAAACACAGAAATTGCATCGGAATTAAATACAAAAAGCACAATGCCGACTTAAGTGTTAGAAAACCGACTTTTCTTACTGTCTATGTTTGAACCATTCCTGCGACACTAGTTATAGATTCCGATGCTTCGCTTCAGGTTTACTGTATCCCTCTGGCCTCCTTATTGACGATGACACACAGAGATTGCATCGGAATTAGATACAAAAGGCACAATGCCGACTTAAGGACAAGAAAACTTACTTTTCTTACTGTCTTTGTTTTGAACCATTCCTGTGACACTAGTTATGGATTCCGATGCTTCCCTTCGAGCTTACTGTATCGCTCTGACCTTCTTATTGACGATGAAACACAGAAATTGCAACGGAATTAAATACAAAAGGCACAATGCCGACTTAAGTACCAGAAGACTGACTTCTCTTACTGTATATGTTTTGAACCATTCCTGTGACACTAGTTATAGATTCCAATTCTTCACTTCAGGTTTACTGAATCTCGCTGACCTTCTTATTGACGATGAAACACAGAAATTGCATCGGAATTAAATACAAAAGGCACAATGGCGACTCAAGTACAAGAAGACTGGCTCTTCTTACTGTCTATGTTTTGACCCTTTCCTGTGAGACAGGTTTTAGATTCCGATGCTTCACTTCAGGTTTACTGTATCCCTTGCACCTTCTTATTGATGACGAAACACAGAAATTGCTTCGGAATTAAATACAAAAGGCACAAATACGTCTTAAGTTCAAGAAAACTGACTCTTCTTACTGTCTATGTTTTGAACCATTCCTGTGACACTACTTATAGATTCCGATGTTTCACTTCAGGTATACTGTATCCCTCTGACCTTCTTATTGACGATGAAACACAGAAATTGCATCGGAATTAAATACATAAGGCACAATGCCGACTCAAGTACAAGAAGCCTGGCTCTTCTTAGTGTTTACGTATTGAACCATTCCTGTGACACTAGTTATAGATTCCGATGCTTCACTTCAGGTTTACTGTATCCCTCTGACCTTCTTATTGACGATGAAACACAGAAATTGCATCGGAATTCAATACAAAACGCACAATGCAGACTTAACTACAAGAAAACAGACTCTTCCTACTGTCTATGTTTTGAACCATTCCTGTGACACTTGTTACAGATTCCGATGCTTCACTTCAGGTTTACTGTATCCCTCTGACCTTCTTATTGACGATGAAACACAGAAATTGCATCGGAATTATATACAAAAGGCAAAATGCCGACTCAAGTAAAAAAAGACTGGCTCTCCTTACTGTCTATGTTTTGAACCTTTCCTGTGAGGCCGTTCTTAGATTCCGATGGTTCACTTCAGGTTTACTGTATCCCTTGGACAATCTTATTGACGAATAAACACAGAAATTGCATCGGAATTAAATACAAAATTCACAATGCAGACTTAAGTACAAGAAAACTGATTCTTCTTACTGTCTATGTTTGAACCATTCCTGTGACACTAGTTATAGATTCCGATGCTTCACTTCAGGTTTACTGCATCCCTCTGACCTCCTTATTGACGATGAAACACCGAAATTGCATCGGAATTAAATACAAAAGGCACAATGCCGAATTAAGTACAAGAAAACTGACTCTTCTTACTGTCTATGTTTTGAACCATTCCTGTGACACTAGTTATAGATTCCGATGATTCACTTCAGGTTTACTGTATCCCTCCGACCTTCTTTTTGACGATAAAACACAGAAATTGCATCGGAATTAAATACAAAAGGCACAATGGCGACTCAAATACAAGAAGACTGGCTCTTCTTACTGTCTATGCTATGAACCTTTCCTGTGAGACCGGTTTTAGATTCCGATGCTTCACTTCAGGTTTACTGTATCCCTTGGACCGTATTATTGACGACGAAACATAAAAATTGCATCGGAATTAAATACAAAAGGCACAATGCCGACTTAAGTACAAGTAAACTGACTCTTCTTACTGTCTATGTTTTGAACCAGTCCTGTGTCACTAGTTATAGATTCCGATGCTTCACTTAGGGTCTACTGTATCCCTCTCATCTTCTTATTGACGATGAAAGATACAAATTGCATCGGAATTACATACAAAAGGCACAATGCCGTCTTAAGTACAGGAAAGCTGACTCTTCTTAAAGTCTTTGTTTTGAACCATTCTTGTGACACTAGTTATAGATTCCAATGCTTCACTTCAGGTTTACTGTATCCCTCTGACCTTCTTATTGACGATGAAACACAGAAATTGTATCGGAATTAAATACAAATGGCACAATGCCGACTTAAGGACAAGAAAACTTACTTTTTTTACTGTCTTTGTTTTGAACCATTCCTGTGACACTAGTTATAGATTCCAATTCTTCACTTCAGGTTTATTGAATCTCGCTGACCTTCTTATTGACGATGAAACACAGAAATTGCATCGGAATTAAATACAAAAGGCACAATGCCGACTCAAGTACAACAAGACTGGCTCTTCTTACTGTCTATGTTTTGAACCTTTCCTGTGAGATCGGTTTTAGATTCCGATGCTTCACTTCAGGTTTACTGTATCCAGAGGACCTTCTTATTGAAGACGAAACGCAGAAATTGCATCGGAATTCAATACAAAAGGCACAATGCCGACTTAAGTACAAGAAATCTGACACTTCTTACTGTCTATGTTTTGAACCATTCCTGTGAGACTAGTGACACATTCCGATGCTTCACTTCAGGTTTACTGTATCCCTCTGACCTTCTTATTGACGATGAAACACAGACATTGCATCGGAATTAAATACAAAAGGCTCAATGCCGACTTAAGTACAAGAAAACCGTCTCTTCTTACTGTTTATGTTTTGAACCATTCCTGTGACACTAGTTATGGATTCCGATGCTTCACTTCAGGTTTACTGTATCCCTCTGACCTTCTTATTGAAGACGAAACGCAGAAATTGCATCGGAATTCAATACAAAAGGCACAATGCCGACTTAAGTACAAGAAATCTGACACTTCTTACTGTCTGTGTTTTGAACCATTCCTGTGACACTAGTTATACATTCCGATGCTTCACTTCAGGTTGACTGTATCCCTCTGACCTTCTTATTGACGATGAAACACAGAAATTGCATCGGAATTATATACAAAAGTCACAATGCCGACCAAGTACAAGAAGACTGGCCCTTCTTACTGTCTATGTTTTGAACCTTTCCTGTGAGCCCGTTTTTAGATTCCGATGCTTCATTTCAGGTTTACTGTATCCCTTGGACGTTCTTATTGGACAATAAACATAGAAATTGCATCGGAATTAAATACAAAAGGCACAATGCCGACTTAAGTACAAGAAAACTGACTCTTCTTACTGTCTATGTTTGAACCATTCCTGTGGCACTAGTTATAGATTCCGATGCTTCACTTCAGGTTTACTGTATCCCTCTGACATTCTTATAGACGATGAAACACAGAGAGTGCATCAAATTTAAACTCAAAAGGCAGAATTCCTACTTAAGTACAAGAAAACGGACTCTTCTTACTGTCTATGCTTTGAACCACTCGTTTGACACTAGTTATAGATTCCGATGCTTTACTTCAGGTTTACTGTATCCCTCTGACCTTCTTATTGACAATGAAACACAGAAATTGCATCGGAATTAAATACAAAAGGGACAATGCCGACTCAAGTACAAGAAGACTGGCTCATCTGACTGTCTGTGTTTGACCCTTTCCTGTGAGACAGGATTTAGATTCCGTTGCCTCACTTCTGGTTTTCTGTATCCCATGGACCTTCTTATTGACGGCGAAACACAGAAATTGCACCGGAATTAAAAACAAAAGGCACAATTCCGACTTAAGTACAAGAAAACCGACTCTTCTTACTGTCCATGTTTGAACAATTCCTGTGACACTAGTTATAGATTCCGATGCTTCACTTCAGGTTTACTGTATCTCTATGACCTTCTTATTGACGATGAAACACAGAAATTGCATCGGAATTAAATACAAAAGGCACAATGCCGACTTAGGTACAAGAAAACTGACTCTTCTTACTGTCTATGTTTTGAACCATACCTGTGACACTATTTATAGATTCCGATGATTCACTTCAGGTTTACTGTATCCCTCTGACATTCTTGTTGACGATGAAATACAGAAATTGCATCGGAATTATATACAAAAGGCACAATGCCGACTCAAGTACTAGAGGTCTGGCTCTTCTTACTGTCTATGATTTGAACCTTTCCTGTGAGCCCGTTTTTAGATTTCGAAGCTTCACTTCAGGTTTACTGTATGCCGTGGACGTACTTATTGACGAATAAACACAGAAATTGCATCGGAATTAAATACAAAAGGCACAATGCCGACTTAAGTACAAGAAAACTGACTCTTCTTACTGTCTATGTTTGAACCATTCCTGTGACACTAGTTATAGATTCCGATGCTTCACTTCAGGTTTACTGTATCCCTCTGACGTCTTTATTGACGATGAAACACAGTAATTGCATCGGAATTAAATACAAAAGGCACAATGCCGCATTAAGTACAAGAAAACTGACTCTTCTAACAGTCTATGTTTTGAACCATTCCTGTGACACTAGTTATAGATTCCGATGCTTCACTTCAGGTTTACTGTATCCCTCTGACCTTCTTATTGACGATAAAACACAGAAATTGCATCGGAATTAAACACAAAAGGCACAGTGCCGACTCAAGTACAAGAAGACTGGCTCTTCTTACTGTCTATGTTTTGAACCTTTCCTGTGAGACCTGTTTTAGATTCCGATGCTTCACTTCAGGTTTACTGTATCCCTCTGACCTTCTTAATGACTATGAAACATAGAAATTGCATCGGGATTAAATACAAAAGGCACAATGCCGACTTAAGTAAAAGAAAACGGACTCTTCTTACTGTCTATGTTTTGAACCGTTCGTGTGACACTAATTATAGATTCCGATGTTTCACTTCAGGTTTACTGTATCCCTCGGACCTTCTTATTGACGATGAAACACAGAAATTGCATCGGAATTAAATACAAAAGGCACAATGCCAACTCAAGTTCAAGAAGGCTGGCTCTTCTTACTGTCAATGTTTTGAACCTTTCCTGTGAGACCGGTATAAGATTCCGATGGTTCACTTCAGGTTTACTGTATCCCTTGCACCTTCTTATTGACGACGAAACACAGAAATTGCTTCGGAATTAAATACAAAAGGCACAAAAACGTCTTAAGTTCAAGGAAACTGGCTCTTCTTTCTGTCTATGTTTTGAACCATTCCTGTGACACTAGTTATAGATTCCGATGTTTCACTTCAGTTTTACTGTATCCCTCTGACCTTCTTATTGACGATGAAACACAGAAATTGCTTCGGAATTAAATACAAAAGGCACAATGCCGACTCAAGTACATGAAGCCTGGCTCTTCTTAGTGTTTATGTTTTGAACCATTCCTGTGACACTAGTTATAGATTCCGATGCTTCACTTCAGGTTTACTGTATCCCTCTGACCTTCTTATTTGCGATGAAACACAGAAATTGCATCGGAATTAAATACAAAACGCACAATGCCGACTTAACTACAAGAAAACTGACTCTTCCTACTGTCTATGTTTTGAACCATTCCTGTGACACTTGTTATAGATTCCGATGCTTCACTTCAGGTTTACTGTATCCCTCTGACCTTCTTATTGATGATGAAACACAGAAATTGCATCGGAATAATATACAAAAGGCACAATGCCGACTCAAGTACAAGAAGACTGGCTCTTCTTACTGTCTATGTTTTAAACCTTTCCTGTGAGCCCGTTTTTAGATTACGATGGTTCACTTCAGGTTTACTGTATCCCTTGGACATTCTTATTGAGGAATAAACATAGAAATTGCATCGGAATTAAATACAAAAGGCACAATGCCGACTTAAGTACAAGAAAACTGATTCTTCTTACTGTCTATGTTTGAACCATTCCTGTGACACTAGTTATAGATTCCGATGCTTCACTTCAGGTTTACTGTATCCCTCTGACCTCCTTATTGACGATGAAACACAGAAATTGCATCGGAATTAAATACAAAATGCACAATGCCGAATTAAGTACAGAAGAATTGACTCTTCTTACTGTCTATGTTTTGAACCATTTCTGTGACACTAGTTATAGATTCCGATGCTTCACTTCAGGTTTACTGTATCCCACGGACCTTCTTATTGACGATGAAACACAGAAATTGCATCGGAATTAAATACAAAAGGCACAATGCCAACTCAAGCTCAAGAAGGCTGGCTCTTCTTACTGTCAATGTTTTGAACCTTTCCTGTGAGACCGGTATAAGATTCCGATGGTCCACTTCAGGTTTACTGTATCCCTCTGACCTTCTTATTGACGATGAAACATAGAAATTGAATCGCGATTAAATACAAAAGGCACAATGCTGACTTAAGTACAAGAAAACGGGCTTTTCTTACTGTCTATGCTTTGAACCATTCCTGTGACACTAGTTATAGATTCCGATGCTTCACTTCAGGTTTACTATATCCCTCTGACCTTCTTATTGACGATGAAACACTGAAAGTGCATCGGAATTAAACTAAAAATGCACAATGCCGACTTAAGTACAAGAAAACGGACTCTTCTTACTGTCTATGTTTTGAACCAATCCTGTAACACTAGTTATAGATTCCGGTGCTTCACTTCAGGTTTACTGTATCACTCTGACCTTCTTATTGACGATGAAACACAGAAATTGCATCGGAATTAAATACAAAAAGCACAATGCCAACTCAAGTACAAGAAGGCTGACTCTTCTTACTGTCTATGTTTTGAACCATTCTTGTGAGCCCGTTTTTAGATTCCGATGCTTCACTTCAGGTTTACTGTATCGCTTGGACTTTCCTATTGACGACGAAACTCAGAAATTGCATTAGAATTAAAAACAAAAAGCACAATGCCGACTTAAGTGCAAGAAAACCGACATTTCTTACTGTCTATGTTTGAACCATTCCTGTGACACTAATTGTAGATTCCGATGCTTCGCTTCAGGTTTACTGAATCTCGCTGACTTTCTTATTGACGATGAAACACAGAAATTGCATCGGAATTAAATACAAAAGGCACAATGCCGACTCAAGTACAAGAAGCCTGGCTCTTCTTAGTGTTTACGTATTGAACCATTCCTGTGACCCTAGTTATAGATTCCGATGCTTCACTTCAGGTTTACTGTATCCCTCTGACCTTCTTATTGACGATGAAACACAGAAATTGCATCGGAATTCAATACAAAACGCACAATGCAGACTTAACTACAAGAAAACTGACTCTTCCTACTGTCTATGTTTTGAACCATTCCTGTGACACTTGTTACAGATTCCGATGCTTCACTTCAGGTTTACTGTATCCCTCTGACCTTCTTATTGACGATGAAACACAGAAATTGCATCGGAATTCAATACAAAACGCACAATGCAGACTTAACTACAAGAAAACTGACTCTTCCTACTGTCTATGTTTTGAACCATTCCTGTGACACTTGTTACAGATTCCGATGCTTCACTTCAGGTTTACTGTATCCCTCTGACCTTCTTATTGACGATGAAACACAGAAATTGCATCGGAATTATATACAAAAGGCACAATGCCGACTCAAGTACAAAAAGACTGGCTCTTCTTACTGTCTATGTTTTGAACCTTTCCTGTGAGGCCGTTTTTAGATTCCGATGGTTCACTTCAGGTTTACTGTATCCCTTGGACAATCTTATTGACGAATAAACACAGAAATTGCATCGGAATTAAATACAAAAGGCACAATGCAGTCTTAAGTACAAGAAAACTGATTCTTCTTACTGTCTATGTTTGAACCATTCCTGTGACACTAGTTATAGATTCCGATGCTTCACTTCAGGTTTACTGCATCCCTCTGACCTCCTTATTGACGATGAAACACAGAAATTGCATCGGAATTAAATACAAAAGGCACAATGCCGAATTAAGTACAAGAAAACTGACTCTTCTTACTGTCTATGTTTTGAACCATTCCTGTGACACTAGTTATAGATTCCGATGATTCACTTCAGGTTTACTGTATCCCTCCGACCTTCTTTTTGACGATAAAACACAGAAATTGCATCGGAATTAAATACAAAAGGCACAATGGCGACTCAAATACAAGAAGACTGGCTCTTCTTACTGTCCATGCTATGAACCTTTCCTGTGAGACCGGTTTTAGATTCCGATGCTTCACTTCAGGTTTACTGTATCCCTTGGACCGTATTATTGACGACGAAACATAAAAATTGCATCGGAATTAAATACAAAAGGCACAATGCCGACTTAAGTACAAGTAAACTGACTCTTCTTACTGTCTATGTTTTGAACCATTCCTGTGTCACTAGTTATAGATTCCGATGCTTCACTTAAGGTTTACTGTATCCCTCTGATCTTCTTATTGACGATGAAAGATACAAATTGCATCGGAATTACATACAAAAGGCACAATGCCGTCTTAAGCACAGGAAAACTGACTCTTCTTAAAGTCTTTGTTTTGAACCATTCTTGTGACACTAGTTATAGATTCCAATGCTTCACTTCAGGTTTACTGTATCCCTCTGACCTTCTTATTGACGATGAAACACAGAAATTGCATCGGAATTAGATACAAATGGCACAATGCCGACTTAAGGACAAGAAAACTTACTTTTCTTACTGTCTTTGTTTTGAACCATTCCTGTGACACTAGTTATAGATTCCAATTCTTCACTTCAGGTTTATTGAATCTCGCTGACCTTCTTATTGACGATGAAACACAGAAATTGCATCGGAATTAAATACAAAAGGCACAATGCCGACTCAAGTACAACAAGACTGGCTCTTTTTACTGTCTACGTTTTGAACCTTTCCTGTGAGATCGGTTTTAGATTCCGATGCTTCACTTCAGGTTTACTGTATCCGGAGGACCTTCTTATTGAAGACGAAACGCAGAAATTGCATCGGAATTCAATACAAAAGGCACAATGCCGACTTAAGTACAAGAAATCTGACACTTCTTACTGTCTATGTTTTGAACCATTCCTGTGAGACTAGTGATACATTCCGATGCTTCACTTCAGGTTTACTGTATCCCTCTGACCTTCTTATTGACGATGAAACACAGACATTGCATCGGAATTAAATACAAAAGGCTCAATGCCGACTTAAGTACAAGACAACTGTCTCTTCTTACTGTTTATGTTTTGAACCATTCCTGTGACACTAGTTATAGATTCCGATGCTTCACTTCAGGTTTACTGTATCCCTCTGACCTTCTTATTGAAGACGAAACGCAGAAATTGCATCGGAATTCAATACAAAAGGCACAATGCCGACTTAAGTACAAGAAATCTGACACTTCTTACTGTCTATGTTTTGAACCATTCCTGTGACACTAGTTATACATTCCGATGCTTCACTTCAGGTTGACTGTATCCCTCTGACCTTCTTATTGACGATGAAACACAGAAATTGCATCGGAATTATATACAAAAGTCACAATGCCGACCAAGTACAAGAAGACTGGCTCTTCTTACTGTCTATGTTTTGAACCTTTCCTGTGAGCCCGTTTTTAGATTCCGATGCTTCATTTCTGGTTTACTGTATCCCTTGGACGTTCCTTTTGGACAATAAACATAGAAATTGCATCGGAATTAAATACAAAAGGCACAATGCCGACTTAAGTACAAGAAAACTGACTCTTCTTACTGTCTATGTTTGAACCATTCCTGTGGCACTAGTTATAGATTCCGATGCTTCACTTCAGGTTTACTGTATACCTCTGACATTCTTATAGACGATGAAACACAGAGAGTGCATCAAATTTAAACTCAAAAGGCAGAATTCCGACTTAAGTACAAGAAAACGGACTCTTCTTACTGTCTATGTTTTGAACCATTCCTGTGACACTATTTATAGATTCCGATGCTTCACTTCAGGTTTACTGTATCCCTCTGACATTCTTGTTGACGATGAAATACAGAAATTGCATCGGAATTATATACAAAAGGCACAATGCCGACTCAAGTACTAGAAGTCTGGCTCTTCTTACTGTCTATGTTTTGAACCTTTCCTGTGAGCCCGTTTTTAGATTTCGATGCTTCACTTCAGGATTACTGTATGCCGTGGACGTTCTTATTGACGAATAAACACAGAAATTGCATCGGAATTAAATACAAAAGGCACAATGCCGACTTAAGTACAAGAAAACTGACTCTTCTTACTGTCTATGTTTGAACCATTCCTGTGACACTAGTTATAGATTCCGATGCTTCACTTCAGGTTTACTGTATCCCTCTGACCTCTTTATTGACGATGAAACACAGTAATTGCATCGGAATTAAATACAAAAGGCACAATGCCGCATTAAGTACAAGAAAACTGACTCTTCTAACAGTCTATGTTTTGAACCATTCCTGTGACACTAGTTATAGATTCCGATGCTTCACTTCAGGTTTACTGTATCCCTCTGACCTTCTTATTGACGATAAAACACAGAAATTGCATCGGAATTAAACACAAAAGGCACAGTGCCGACTCAAGTACAAGAAGACTTGCTCTTCTTACTGTCTATGTTTTGAACCTTTCCTGTGAGACCTGTTTTAGATTCCGATGCTTCACTTCAGGTTTACTGTATCCCTCTGACCTTCTTAATGACTATGAAACATAGAAATTGCATCGGGATTAAATACAAAAGGCACAATGCCGACTTAAGTACAAGAAAACGGACTCTTCTTACTGTCTATGTTTTGAACCATTCGTGTGACACTAGTAATAGATTCCGATGTTTCACTTCAGGTTTACTGTATCCCTCGGACCTACTTATTGACGATGAAACACAGAAATTGCATCGGAATTAAATACAAAAGGCACAATGCCAACTCTAGTTCAAGAAGGCTGGCTCTTCTTACTGTCAATGTTTTGAACCTTTCCTGTGAGACCGGTATAAGATTCCGATGGTTCACTTCAGGTTTACTGTATCCCTTGCACCTTCGTATCGACGACGAAACACAGAAATTGCTTCGGAATTAAATACAAAAGGCACAAAGACGTCTTAAGTTCAAGGAAACTGGCTCTTCTTACTGTCTATGTTTTGAACCATTCCTGTGACACTAGTTATAGATTCCGATGTTTCACTTCAGTTTTACTGTATCCCTCTGACCTTCTTATTGACGATGAAACACAGAAATTGCTTCGGAATTAAATACAAAAGCACAATGCCGACTCAAGTACAAGAAGCCTGGCTCTTCTTAGTGTTTATGTTTTGAACCATTCCTGTGACACTAGTTATAGATTCCGATGCTTCACTTCAGGTTTACTGTATCCCTCTGACCTTCTTATTTGCGATGAAACGCAGAAATTGCATCGGAATTAAGTACAAAACGCACAATGCCGACTTAACTACAAGAAAACTGACTCTTCCTACTGTCTATGTTTTGAACCATTCCTGTGACACTTGTTATAGATTCCGATGCTTCACTTCAGGTTTACTGTATCCCTCTGACCTTCTTATTGATGATGAAACACAGAAATTGCATCGGAATAATATACAAAAGGCACAATGCCGACTCAAGTACAAGAAGACTGGCTCTTCTTACTGTCTATGATTTGAACCTTTCCTGTGAGCCCGTTTTTAGATTACGATGGTTCACTTCAGGTTTACTGTATCCCTTGGACATTCTTATTGACGAATAAACATAGAAATTGCATCGGAATTAAATACAAAAGGCACAATGCCGACTTAAGTACAAGAAAACTGATTCTTCTTACTGTCTATGTTTGAACCATTCCTGTGACACTAGTTATAGATTCCGATGCTTCACTTCAGGTTTACTGTATCCCTCTGACCTCCTTATTGACGATGAAACACAGAAATTGCATCGGAATTATATACAAAATGCACAATGCCGAATTAAGTACAGAAGAATTGACTCTTCTTACTGTCTATGTTTTGAACCATTTCTGTGACACTAGTTATAGATTCCGATGCTTCACTTCAGGTTTACTGTATCCCTCGGACCTTCTTATTGACGATGAAACACAGAAATTGCATCGGAATTAAATACAAAAGGCACAATGCCAACTCAAGTTCAAGAAGGCTGGCTCTTCTTACTGTCAATGTTTTGAACCTTTCCTGTGAGACCGGTATAAGATTCCGATGGTTCACTTCAGGTTTACTGTATCCCTCTGACCTTCTTATTGACGATGAAACATAGAAATTGAATCGCGATTAAATACAAAAGGCACAATGCTGACATAAGTACAAGAAAACGGGCTTTTCTTACTGTCTATACTTTGAACCATTCCTGTGACACTAGTTATAGATTCCGATGCTTCACTTCAGGTTTACTATATCCCTCTGACCTTCTTATTGACGATGAAACACTGAAAGTGCATCGGAATTAAACTAAAAATGCACAATGCCGACTTAAGTACAAGAAAACGGACTCTTCTTACTGTCTATGTTTGAACCATTCCTGTGACACTAGTTGTAGATTCCGATGCTTCGCTTCAGGTTTACTGTATCCCTCTGGCCTCCTTATTGACGATGACACACAGAGATTGGATCGGAATTAGATACAAAACGCACAATGCCGACTTAAGACCAAGAAAACTTACTTTTCTTACTGTCTTTGTTTTGAACCATTCCTGTGACACTAGTTATAGATGCCGATGCTTCCCTTCAAGCTTACTGTATCCCTCTGACCTTCTTATTGACGATGAAACACAGAAATTGCAACGGAATTAAATACAAGAGGCACAATGCCGACTTAAGTACAAGAAGACTGACTTCTCTTACTGTATATGTTTTGAACCATTCCTGTAACACTAGTTATGGATTCCAATTCTTCACTTCAGGTTTACTGAATCTCGCTGACTTTCTTATTGACGATGAAACACAGAAATTGCATCGGAATTAAATACAAAAGGCACAATGCCGACTCAAGTACAAGAAGACTGGCTCTTCTTACTGTCTATGTTTTGAACCTTTCCTGTGAGACAGGTTTTAGATTCCGATGCTTCACTTCAGGTTTACTGTATCCCTTGCATCTTCTTATTGACGACGAAACACAGAAATTGCTTCGGAATTAAATACAAAAGGCACAAAAACGTCTTAAGTTCAAGAAAACTGACTCTTCTTCCTGTCTATGTTTTGAACCATTCCTGTGACACTAGTTATAGATTCCGATGTTTCACTTCAGGTTTACTGTATCCCTCTGACCTTCTTATTGACGCTGAAGCACAGAAATTGCGTCGGAATTAAATACAAAACGCACAATGCCGACTTAACTACAAGAAAACTGACTCTTCCTACTGTCTATGTTTTGAACCATTCCTGTGACACTTGTTATAGATTCCGATGCTTCACTTCAGGTTTACTGTATCCCTCTGACCTTCTTATTGACGATGAAACACAGAAATTGCATCGGACTTGTATACAAAAGGCACAATGCCGACTCAAGTACAAGAAGACTGGCTCTTCTTACTGTCTATGTTTTGAACCTTTCCTGTGAGCCCGTTTTTAGGTTCCGATGGTTCACTTCTGGTTTACTGCATCCCTTGGACATTCTTATTGACGAATAAACACAGAAATTGCATCGAAATTAAATACAAAAGGCACAATGCCGACTTAAGTACAAGAAAACTGATTCTTCTTACTGTCTATGTTTGAACCATTCCTGTGACACTAGTTATAGATTCCGATGCTTCACTTCAGGTTTACTGTATCCCTCTGACCTCCTTATTGACGATGAAACACAGAAATTGCATCGGAATTAAATACAAAAGGCACAATGCCGAATTAAGTACAAGAAAACTGACTCTTCTTACTGTCTATGTTTTGAACCATTCCTGTGACACTAGTTATAGATTCCGATGATTCACTTCAGGTTTACTCTATCCCTCTGACCTTCTTATTGACGATAAAACACAGAAATTGCATCGGAATTAAATACAAAAGGCACAATGGCGACTCAAATACAAGAAGACTGGCTCTTCTTACTGTCTATGCTATGAACCTTTCCTGTCAGACCGGTTTTAGATTCCGATACTTCACTTCAGGTTTACTGTATCCCTTGGACCGTATTATTACCGACGAAACATAAAAATTGCATCGGAATTAAATACAAAAGGCACAATGCCGACTTAAGTACAAGAAAACTGACTCTTCTTACTGTCTATGTTTTGAACCATTCCTGTGTCACTAGTTATAGATTCCGATGCTTCACTTAAGGTTTTCTGTATCCCTCTGATCTTCTTATTTTCGATGAAAGATACAAATTGCATCGGAATTACATACAAAAGGCACAATGCCGTCTTAAGTACAGGAAAACTGACTCTTCTTAAAGTCTTTGTTTTGAACCATTCTTGTGACACTAGTTATAGATTCCGATGCTTCACTTCAGGTTTACTGTATCCCTCTGACCTTCTTATTGACGATGAAACACAGAAATTGCATCGGAATTAGATACAAATGGCACAATGCCGACTTAAGGACAAGAAAACTTACTTTTCTTACTGTCTTTGTTTTGACTCATTTCTGTGACACTAGTTATAGATTCCAATTCTTCACTTCAGGTTTAATGAATCTCGCTGACCTTCTTATTGACGATGAAACACAGAAATTGCATCGGAATTCAATACAAAAGGCACAATGCCGACTCAAGTACAACAAGACTGGTTCTTCTTACTGTCTAAGTTTTGAACCCTTCCTGTGAGACCGGTTTTAGATTCCGATGCTTCACTTCAGGTTTACTGTATCCGGTGGACCTTCTTATTGACGACGAAACGCAGAAATTGCATCGGAATTCAATACAAAAGGCAGAATGCCGACTTAAGTACAAGAAATCTGACACTTCTTATTTTCTATGTTTTGAACCATTCCTGTGACACTAGTTATACATTTCGATGCTTCACTTCAGGTTTACTGTATCCCTGTGACCTTCTTATTGACGATGAAACACAGAAATTGCATCGGAATTATATACAAAAGGCACAATGCCGACTTAAGTACAAGAAAACTGACTCTTCCTACTGTCTATGTTTTGAACCATTCCTATGACACTCGTTATAGATTCCGATGCTTCACTTCAGGTTAACTGTATGCCTCTGACCTTCTTATTGACGATGAAACACAGAAATTGCATCGGAATTATATACAAAAGTCACAATGCCGACCAAGTACAAGAAGACTGGCTCTTCTTACTGTCTATGTTTTGAACCTTTCCTGTGAGCCCGTTTTTAGATTCCGATGCTTCATTTCAGGTTTACTGTATCCCTTGGACGTTCTTATTGACGAATAAACATAGAAATTGCATCGGAATTAAATACAAAAGGCACAATGCCGACTCAAGTACAAGAAAACTGACTCTTCTTACTGTCTATGTTTGAACCATTCCTGTGGCACTAGTTATAGATTCCGATGCTTCACTTCAGGTTTACTGTATCCCTCTGACCTCCTTATTGACGATGAAACACAGAAATTGCATCGGAATTAAATACAAAAGGCACAATGCCGAATTAACTACAAGAAAACGGACTCTTCTTACTGTCTATGTTTTGAACCATTCCTGTGACACTAGTTATAGATTCCGATGCTTCACTTCAGGTTTACTGTATCCCTCTGACATTCTTATAGACGATGAAACACAGAAAGAGCATCAAATTTAAACTCAATATGCAGAATTCCGACTTAAGTACAAGAAAACGGACTCTTCTTACTGTCTATGCTTTGAACCATTCGTGTGACACTAGTTATAGGTTCCGATGCTTCACTTCAGGTTTACTGTATCCCTCTGACCTTCTTATTGACGATGAAACACAGAAATTGCATCAGAATTAAATACAAAAGGCACAATGCCGACACAAGTACAAGAAGACTGGCTCTTCTTACTGTCTGTGTTTGAACCATTCCTGTGAGACAGGATTTAGATTCCGTTGCCTCACTTCTGGTTTTCTGTATCCCATGGACCTTCTTATTGACGACGAAACACAGAAATTGCATCGGAATTAAATACAAAAGGCACAATACGGACTTAAGTACAAGAAAACTGACTCTTCTTACTGTCTATATTTTGAACCATTACTGTGACACTAGTTATAGATTCCGATGCTTCACTTCAGGTTTACTGTATCCCTCTGACCTCCTTATTGACGATGAAACACAGAAATTGCATCGGAATTAAATTCAAAAGGCACAATGGCGACTCAAATACAAGAAGACTGGCTCTTCTTACTGTCTATGCTATGAACCTTTCCTGTGAGACCGGTTTTAGATTCCGATGCTTCACTTCAGGTTTACTGTATCCCTTGGACCGTATTATTGACGACGAAACATAAAAATTGCATCGGAATTAAATACAAAAGGCACAATGCCGACTTAAGTACAAGAAAACTGACTCTTCTTACTGTCTATGTTTTGAACCATTCCTGTGTCACTAGTTATAGATTCTGATGCTTCACTTAAGGTTTACTGTATCCCTCTGATCTTATTGACGATGAAAGATACAAATTGCATCGGAAGTACATACAATAGGCACAATGCCGTCTTAAGTACAGGAAAACTGACTCTTCTTAAAGTCTTTGTTTTGAACCATTCTTGTGGCACTAGTTATAGATTCCGATGCTTCACTTCAGGTTTACTGTATCCCTCTGACGTTCTTATTGACGATGAAACACAGAAATTGCATCGGAATTTGATACAAATGGCACAATGCCGACTTAAGGAAAAGAAAACTTACTTTTCTTACTGTCTTTGTTTGAACCATTCCTGTGACACTAGATATAGATTCCAATTCTTCACTTCAGGTTTAATGTATCTCGCTGACCTTCTTATTGACGATGAAACACAGAAATTGCATAGGAATTAAATACAAAAGGCACAATGCCGACTCAAGTACAACAAGACTGGCTCTTCTTACTGTCTATGTTTTGAACCTTTCCTGTGAGACCGGTTTTAGATTCCGATGCTTCATTTCAGGTTTACTGTACCCCTTGGACGTTCTTATTGACGAATAAACATAGAAATTGCATCGGAAATAAATACAAAAGGCACAATGCCGACTTAAGTACAAGAAAACTGACTCTTCTTACTGTCTATGTTTGAACCATTCCTGTGGCACTAGTTATAGATTCCGATGCTTCTCTTCAGGTTTACTGTATCCCTCTGACCTCCTTATTGACGATGAAACACAGAAATTGCATCGGAATTAAATACAAAAGGCATAATGCCGAATGAAGTACAAGAAAACGGACTCTTCTTACTGTCTATGTTTTGAACCATTCCTGTGACACTAGTTATAGATTCCGATGCTTCACTTCAGGTTTACTGTATCCGCCTGACACTCTTATAGACGATGAAACACAGAAAGTGCATCAAATTTAAACTCAAAAGGCACAATTCCGACTTAAGTACAAGAAAACGGACTCTTCTTACTGTCTATGCTTTGAACCATTCGTGAGACACTAGTTATGGATTCCGATGCTTTACTTCAGGTTTACTGTATCCCTCTGACCTTCTTATTGACGATGAAACACAGAAATTGCATCGGAATAAATAAAAAAGGCACAATGCCAACTCAAGTACAAGAAGACTGGCTCTTTTTACTGTATATGTTTTGAACCTTTCTTGCGAGTCCGATTTTAGTTTCCGATGCTTCACTTCAGGTTTACTGTATCCCTTGGACATTCCTATTGACGGCGAAACACAGAAATTGCACCGGAATTAAAAACAAAAGGCACAATGCCGACTTAAGGACAAGAAAACCGACTCTTCTTACTGTCTATGTTTGAACCATTCCTGTGACACTAGTTATAGATTCCGATGCTTCACTTCAGGTTTACTGTACCCCTCTGGCCTCCTAATTGACGATGACACACAGAAATTGGATCGGAATTAAATACAAAAGGCACAATGCAGACGTAAGTACAAGAAAACTGACTTTTCTTACTGTCTATGTTATGAACCATTCCTGTGACACTAGTTATAGATTCCGATGCTTCACTTCAGGTTTACTGTATCCGGAGGAACTTCTTGCTGACGACGAAACGCAGAAATTGCATCGGAATTAAATACAAAAGGCACAATGCCGACTCAAGTACAAGAAAACTGACTCTTTTTACTGTCTATGTTTGAACAATTCCTGTGACACTAGTTATAGATTCCGATGCTTCACTTCAGGTTTACTGTATCCCTATGACCTTCTTATTGACGATGAAACACAGAAATTGCATCGGAATTAAATACAAAAGGCACAATGCGGACTTAAGTACAAGAAAACTGACTCTTCTTACTGTCTATGTTTTGAACCATTCCTGTGACACTATTTATAGATTCCGATGTTTCACTTCAGGTGTACTGTATCCCTCTGACATTCTTGTTGACGATGAAATACAGAAATTGCATCGGAATTATATACAAATGGCACAATGCCGACTCAAGTACTAGAAGACTGGCTCTTCTTACTGTCTATGTTTTAACCCTTTCCTATGAGCCCGTTTTTAGATTTCGATGCATCACTTCAGGTTTACTGTATGCCGTGGACATTCTTATTGACGAATAAACACAGAAATTGCATCGGAATTAAATACAAAAGGCACAATGCCGACTTAAGTACAAGAAAACTGACTCTTCTTACTTTCTATGTTTGAACCATTCCTGTGACACTAGTTATAGATTCCGATGCTTCACTTCAGGTTTACTGTATCCCTTTGTCCTCTTTATTGACTATGAAACACAGAAATTGCATCGGAATTAAATACAAAAGGCACAATGCCGAATTAAGTACAAGAAAACTGACTCTTCTAACAGTCTATGTTTTGAACCATTCCTGTGACACTAGTTATAGATTCCGATGTTTCACTTCAGGTTTACTGTATCCCTCTGGCCATCTTAATGACTATGAAACATAGAAATAGCATCGGGATTAAATACAAAAGGCACAATGCCGACTTAAGTACAAGAAAACTTACTCTTCTTACTGTCTATGTTTTTAACCATTCCTGTGACACTAGTTATAGATTCCGATGCTTCACTTCAGGTTTACTGTATCCCTCGGACCTTCTTATTGACGATGAAACACAGAAACTGCATCGGAATTAAATACATAGGCACAATGCTGACTTAAGTACAAGAAAACGGACTCTTCTTAATGTCTATGTTTTGAACCATTCGTGTGACACTAGTTATAGATTCCGATGCTTCACTTCAGGTTTACTGTATCCCTCTGACCTTATTGAGGATGAAACACAGAAATTGCATCGGAATTATATACAAAAGGCACAATGCCGACTCAAGTACTTCAAGACTGGCTCTTCTTACTGTCTATGTTTTGAACCTTTCCTGTGAGCCCGTTTTTAGATTTCGATGCTTCATTTCAGGTTTACTGTATCCCTTGGACATTCTTATTGACGAATAAACACACAAATTGCATCGGAATTAAATACAAAAGGCACAATGCCGACTTAAGTACAAGAAAACTGACTCTTCCTACTGTCTATTTTTTAACCATTCCTGTGACACTAGTTACAGATTCCGATGCTTCACTTCAGGTTTACTGTATCCCTCTGACCTCCTTATTGACGATGAAACACAGAAATTGCATAGGAATTAAATACAAAAGGCACAATGCCGAATTAAGTACAAGAAAACTGACTCTTCTTACAGTCTATGTTTTAACCATTCCTGTGACACTAGTTATAGATTCCGATGCTTCACTTCAGGTTTACTGTATCCCTCTGACCTTCTTATTGACGATGAAACACAGAAATTGCATCGGAATTAAACACAAGCGCACAATGCCTGATCTTCTTATTGACGATGAAACATACAAATTGCATCGGAATTACATACAAAAGGCACAATGCCGTCTTAAGTACAGGAAAACTGACTCTTCTTAAAGTCTTTGTTTTGAACCATTCTTGTGACACTAGTTATAGATTCCGATGCTTCACTTCAGGTTTACTGTATCCCTCTGACCTTCTTATTGACGATGAAACACAGAAATTGCATCGGAATTAGATACAAAAGGCACAATGCCGACTCAAGGACAAGAAAACTTACTTTTCTTACTGTCTTTGTTTTGAACCATTCCTGTGACACTAGTTATAGATTCCGATGCTTCCCTTCAAGCTTACTGTATCCCTCTGACCTTCTTATTCACGATGAAACACAGAAATTGCATCGGAATTAAATACAAAAGGCACAATGCCGATTTAAGTACAAGAAGACTGACTTTTCTTACTGTCTATGTTTTAAACCATTCCTGTGACACTAGTTATAGATTCCAATTCTTCATTTCAGGTTTACTGAATCTCGCTGACCTTCTTATCGACGATGAAACACAGAAATTGCATGTGAATTAAATACAAAAGGCACAATGCCGACTCAAGTACATCAAGACTGGCTCTTCTTACTGTCTATGTTTTGAACCTTTCCTGTGAGACAGGTTTTAGATTCCTTTGCTTCACTTCAGGTTTACTGTATCCCTTGGACCTTCTTATTGACGACGAAACACAGAAATTGCTTCGGAATTAAATACAAAATGCACAATAACGACTTAAGTTCAAGAAAACTGACTATTCTTTCTGTCTATGTTTTGAACCATTCCTGTGACACTAGTTATAGATTCCGATGCTTCACTTCAGGTTTACTGTATCCCTCTGACCTTCTTGTTGACGATGAAACACAGAAATTGCATCGGAATTATATACAAAAGGCAAAATGCCGACTCAAGTACTAGAAGACTGGCTCTTCTTTCTGTCTATGTTTGAACCTTTCCTGTGAGCCCGTTTTTAGATTTCGATGCTTCACTTCAGGTTTACTGTATGCCTTGGACATTCTTATTGACGAATAAACACAGAAATTGCATCGGAATTAAATAAAAAAGGCTCAATGCCGACTTAAGTACAAGAAAACTGACTCTTCTTACTGTCTATGTTTGAACCATTCCTGTGACACTAGTTATAGATTCCGATGCTTCACTTCAGGTTTACTGTATCCCTCTGACCTCCTTATTGACGATGAAACACAGAAATTGCATCGGAATTAAATACAAAAGGCACAATGCCGAATTAAAGACAAGAAAACTGACTCTTCTTACAGTCTATGTTTTGAACCATTCCTGTGACACTAGTTATAGATTCCGATGCTTCACTCAGGTTTACTGTATCCCTCTGACCTTCTTATTGACGATGAAACACAGAAATTGCATCGGAATTAAACACAATAGGCACAATGCCGACTCAAGTACAAGAAGACTGGCTGTTCTTGTGTCTATGTTTTGAACCTTTCCTGTGAGACCTGTTTTAGATTCCGATGCTTCACTTCAGGTTTACTGTATACCTCTGGCCTTCTTAATGACTATGAAACATAGAAATTGCATCGGGATTAAATACAAAAGGCACAATGCCGACTTAAGTACAAGAAAACGGACCCTTCTTACTGTCTATGTTTTGAACCATTCCTGTGACACTAGTTATAGATTCCGATGCTTCACTTCAGGTTTACTGTATCCCTCTGACCTCCTTATTGACGATGAATCACAGAAATTGCGTCGGAATTAATTACAAAAGGCACAATGCCGAATTAAGTACAAGAAAACTGACTCATCTTACTGTCTAAGTTTTGAACCATTCCTGTGACACTAGTTATAGATTCCGATGCTTCACTTCAGGTTTACTGTATCCCTCTGACCTTATAGACGATGACACACAGAAAGTGCATCGGAATTAAACTCGAAAGGCACAATGCCGACTTAAGTACAAGAAAACTGACTCTTCTTACTGTCTATGTTTTGAACCATTCCTGTGACACTATTTATAGATTCCGATGTTTCACTTCAGGTGTACTGTATCCCTCTGACATTCTTGTTGACGATGAAATACAGAAATTGCATCGGAATTATATACAAAAGGCACAATGCCGACTCAAGTACTACAAGACTGGCTCTTCTTACTGTCTATGTTTTGAACCTTTCCTGTGAGCCCGTTTTTAGATTTCGATGCTTCATTTCAGGTTTACTGTATCCCTTGGACATTCTTATTGACGAATAAACACACAAATTGCATCGGAATTAAATACAAAAGTCACAATGCCGACTTAAGTACAAGAAAACTGACTCTTCCTACTGTCTATGTTTGAACCATTCCGTTGACACTAGTTATAGATTCCGATGCTTCACTTCAGGTTTACTGTATCCCTCTGACCTCCTTATTGACGATGAAACACAGAAATTGCATCGGAATTAAATACAAAAGGCACAATGCCGAATTAAGTACAAGAAAACTGACTCTTCTTACAGTCTATGTTTTAACCATTCCTGTGACACTAGTTATAGATTCCGATGCTTCACTTCAGGTTTACTGTATACCTTGGGCCTTTTTAATGACTATGAAACATAGAAATTGCATCGGGATTAAATACAAAAGGCAGAATGCCGACTTAAGTACAAGAAAACGGACCCTTCCTACCGTCTATGTTTTGAACCATTCCTGTGACACTAGTTATAGATTCCGATGCTTCACTTCAGGTTTACTGTATCCCTCTGACCTCCTTATTGACGATGACACACAGAAATTGCATCGGAATTGAATACAAAAGGCACAATGCCGAATTAAGTACAAGAAAACTGACTCATCTTACTGTCTATGATTTGAACCATTCCTGTGACACTAGTTATAGATTCCGATGCTTCACTTCAGGTTACTGTATCTCTCTGACCTTCTTATTGACGATAAAACACAGAAATTGCATCGGAATTAAATACAAAAGGCACAATGCCGACTCAAGTACAAGAAGACTGGCTCTTCTTACTGTCTATGTTTGAACCTTTTCTGTGAGGCCGGTTTTAGATTCCGATGCTTCACATCAGGTTTACTGTATCCCTTGGACCGTATTATTGACGACGAAACATAAAAATTGCATCGGAATTAAATACAAAAGGCACAATGCCGACTTAAGTACAAGAAAACTGACTCTTCTTACTTTCTATGTTTTGAACCATTCCTGTGTCACTAGTTATAGATTCCGATGCTTCACTTCAGGTTTACTTTATCCCTCTGATCTTCTTATTGACGATGAAACATACAAATTGCATCGGAATTACATACAAAAGGCACAATGCCGTCTTAAGTACAGGAAAACTGACTCTTCTTAAAGTCTTTGTTTTGAACCATTCTTGTGACACTAGTTATAGATTCCGATGCTTCACTTCAGGTTTACTGTATCCCTCTGACCTTCTTATTGACGATGAAACACAGAAATTGCATCGGAATTAGATACAAAAGGCACAATGCCGACTTAAGGATAAGAAAACTTACTTTTCTTACTGTCTTTGTTTTGAACCATTCCTGTGACGCTAGTTATAGATTCCGATGCATCCCTTCAAGCTTACTGTATCCCTCTGACCTTCTTATTCACGATGAAACACAGAAATTGCATCGGAATTAAATACAAAAGGCACAATGCCGATTTAAGTACAAGAAGACTGACTTTTCTTACTGTCTATGTTTTAAACCATTCCTGTGACACTAGTTATAGATTCCAATTCTTCACTTCAGGTTTACTGAATCTCGCTGACCTTCTTATCGACGATGAAACACAGAAATTGCATGTGAATTAAATACAAAAGGCACAATGCCGACTCAAGTACATCAAGACTGGCTCTTCTTACTGTCTATGTTTTGAACCTTTCCTGTGAGACAGGTTTTAGATTCCTTTGCTTCACTTCAGGTTTACTGTATCCCTTGGACCTTCTTATTGACGACGAAACACAGAAATTGCTTCGGAATTAAATACAAAATGCACAATAACGACTTAAGTTCAAGAAAACTGACTATTCTTACTGTCTATGTTTTGAACCATTCCTGTGACACTAGTTATAGATTCCGATGCTTCACTTCAGGTTTACTGTATCCTTCTAACCTTCTTATTGAAGATAAAACACATAAATTGCATCGGAATTAAATACAAAAGGCACAATGCCGACTCAAGTACCAGAAGACTGGCTCTTCTTTCTGTCTATGTTTTGAACCTTTCCTGTGAGACCAGTTTTAGATTCCGGAGCTTCACTTCAGGTTTACTGTATCCGGTGGACCTTCTTATTGACGACGAAACGCAGAAATTGCATCGGAATTCATTACAAAAGGCACAATGCCGACTTAAGTACAAGAAATCTGACACTTCTTACTGTCTGTGTTTTGAACCATTCGTGTGACACTAGTTATAGATTTCGATGCTTTACTACAGGTTTACTGTATCCCTTGGACATTCCTATTGACGGCGAAACACAGAAATTGCATCGGAATTAAAAACAAAAGGCACAATGCCGACTTAAGTACAAGAAAACCGACTCTTCTTACTGTCTATGTTTGAACCATTCCTGTGACACTAGTTATAGATTCCGATGCTTCACTTCAGGTTTACTGTATCCCTCTGGCCTCCTAATTGACGATGACACACAGAAATTGCATCGGAATTAAATACAAAAGGCACAATGCCGACGTAAGTACAAGAAAACTGACTCTTCTTACTGTGTATGTTATGAACCGTTCCTGTGACACTAATTGATTCCGATGCTTCACCTCAGGTTTACTGTATCCGGAGGAACTTCTTGCTGACGACAAAACGCAGAAATTGCATCGGAATTAAATACAAAAGGCACAATGCCGACTCAAGTACAGTCAAACTGACTCTTCTTACTGTCTATGTTTGAACAATTCCTGTGACACTAGTTATAGATTCCGATGCTTCACTTCAGGTTTACTATATCCCTATGACCTTCTTATTGACGATGAAACACGGAAATTGCATCGGAATTAACTACAAAAGGCACAATGCCGACTTAAGTACAAGAAAACCGACTCTTCTTACTGTCTATGTTTTGAACCATTCCTGTGACCCTATTTATAGATTCCAATGCTTCACTTCAGGTTTACTGTATCCCTCTGACCTTCTTGTTGACGATGAAACACAGAAATTGCATCGGAATTATATACCAAATTCAAAATGCCGACTCAACTACTAGAAGACTGGCTCTTCTTACTGTCTATGTTTTGAACCTTTCCTGTGAGCCCGTTTTTAGATTTCGATGCTTCACTTCAGGTTTACTGTATGCCTTGGACATTCTTATTGACGAATAAACACAGAAATTGCATCGGAATTAAATACAAAAGGCACAATGCCGACTTAAGTACAAGAAAACTGACTCTTCTTACTGTCTATGTTTGAACCATTCCTGTGACACTGGTTATAGATTCCGATGCTTCACTTCAGGTTTACTGTATCCCTCTGACCTCCTTATTGACGATGAAACACAGAAATTGCATCGGAATTAAATACAAAAGGCACAATGCCGAATTAAGTACAAGAAAACTGACTCTTCTTACAGTCTATGTTTTGAACCATTCCTGTGACACTAGTTATAGTTTCCGATGCTTCACTTCAGGTTTACTGTATCCCTCTGACCTTCTTATTGACGATGAAACACAGAAATTGCATCGGAATTAAACACAATAGGCACAATACCGACTCAAGTACAAGAAGACTGGCTGTTCTTGTGTCTATGTTTTGAACCTTTCCTGTGAGACCTGTTTTAGATTCCGATGCTTCACTTCAGGTTTACTGTATACCTCTGGCCTTTTTAATGACTATGAAACATAGAAATTGCATCGGAATTAATTACAAAAGGCACAATGCCGAATTAAGTACAAAAAAACTGACTCATCTTACTGTCTAAGTTTTGAACCATTCCTGTGACATTAGTTATAGATTCCGATGCTTCACTTCAGGTTTACTGTATCCCTCTGACCTTATAGACGATGAAACACAGAAAGTATATCGGAATTAAACTCGAAAGGCACAATGCCGACTTAAGTACAAGAAAACTGACTCTTCTTTCTGTCTATGTTTGGACAATTCCTGTGACACTAGTTATAGATTCCGATGCTTCACTTCATGTTTACTGTATCCCTTTGACCTTCTTATTGACGATAAAACACAGAAATTGCAGCGGAATTAAATACAAAAGGCACAATGGCGACTCACATACAAGAAGACTGGCTCTTCTTACTGTCTATTTTATGAACCTTTCCTGTGTGACCGGTTTTAGATTCCGATGATTCACTTCAGGTTTACTGTATCCCTTGGATCGTATTACTGACGACGAAACATAAAAATTGCATCGGAATTAAATACAAAAGGCACTATGCCGACTTAGGTACAAGAATACTGACTCTTCTTACTGTCTATGTTTGAACCATTCCTGTGTCACTAGTTATAGATTCCGATGCTTCACTTCAGGTTTACTGTATCCCTCTGAACTTCTTATTGACGATGAAACATACAAATTGCATCGGAATTACATACAAAAGGCACAATGCCGTATTAAGTACAGGAAAACTGACTCTTCTTAAAGTCTTTGTTTTGAACCATTCTTGTGACACTAGTTATAGATTCTGATGCATCACTTCAGGTTTACTGTATCCCTCTGACCTTCTTATTGACGATGAAACACAGAAATTGCATCGGAATTAGATACAAAAGGCATAATGCCGACTTAAGGACAAGAAAACTTACTTTTTTTACTGTCTTTGTTTTGAACCATTCCTGTGACACTAGTTACAGGTTCCGATGCTTCCCTTCAAGCTTACTGTATCCCTTGGACCTTCTTATTGACGACGAAACACAGAAATTGCTTCGGAATTAAATACAAAATGCACAATAACGACTTAAGTACAAGAAAACTGACTATTCTTACTGTCTATGTTTTGAACCATTCCTGTGACACTAGTTATAGATTCCGATGCTTCACTTCAGGTTTACTGTATCCGGTGGACCTTCTTATTGACGACGAAACGCAGAAATTGCATCGGAATTCAATACAAAAGGCACAATGCCGACTTAAGTACAAGAAATCTGACACTTCTTACTGTCTATGTTTTGAACCATTCGTGTGACACTAGTTATAGATTCCGATGCTTTACTTCAGGTTTACTGTATCCCTTGGACATTCCTATTGACGGCGAAACACAGAAATTGCATCGGAATTAAAAACAAAAGGCACAATGCCGACGTAAGTACAAGAAAACTGACTCTTCTTACTGTCTATGTTATGAACCGTTCCTGTGACACTAATAGATTCCGATGCTTCACTTCAGGTTTACTGTATCCGGAGGAACTTCTTGCTGACGACAAAACGCAGAAATTGCATCGGAATTAAATACAAAAGGCACAATGCCGACTCAAGTACAAGCAAACTGACTCTTCTTACTGTCTATGTTTGAACAATTCCTGTGACACTAGTTATAGATTCCGATGCTTCACTTCAGGTTTACTATATCCCTATGACCTTCTTATTGACGATGAAACACAGAAATTGCATCGGAATTAACTACAAAAGGCACAATGCCGACTTAAGTACAAGAAAACCGACTCTTCTTACTTTCTATGTTTTGAACCATTCCTGTGACCCTATTTATAGATTCCGATGCTTCACTTCAGGTTTACTGTATCCCTCTGACCTTCTTGTTGACGATGAAACACAGAAATTGCATCGGAATTATATACAAAAGGCAAAATGCCGACACAAGTACTAGAAGACTGGCTCTTCTTACTGTCTATGCTTTGAACCTTTCCTGTGAGCCCGTTTTTAGATTTCGATGCTTCACTTCAGGTTTACTGTATGCCTTGGACATTCTTATTGACGAATAAACACAGAAATTGCATCGGAATTTAATACAAAATGCACAATACCGATTTAAGTACAAGAAAACTGACGCTTCTTACTGTCTATGTTTGAACCATTCCTGTGACACTAGTTATAGATTCCGATGCTTCACTTCAGGTTTACTGTATCCTTCTGACCTCCTTATTGACGATGAAACACAGAAATTGCATCGGAATCAAATACAAAAGGCACAATGCCGAATTAAGTACAAGAAAACTGACTCTTCTTACAGTCTATGTTTTGAACCATTCCTGTGACACTAGTTATAGATTCCGATGCTTCACTTCAGGTTTACTGTATCCCTCTGACCTCCTTATTGACGATGAATCACAGAAATTGCATCGGAATTAATTACAAAAGGCACAATGCCGAATTAAGTACAAGAAAACTGACTCATCTTACTGTCTAAGTTTTGAACCATTCCTGTTACACTAGTTATAGATTCCGATGCTTCACTTCAGGTTTACAGTATCCCTCTGACCTTATAGACGATGAAACACAGAAAGTGCATCGGAATTAAACTCGAAAGGCACAATGCCGACTTAAGTACGAGAAAACTGACTCTTCTTTCTGTCTATGTTTGGACAATTCCTGTGACACTAGTTATAGATTCCGATGCTTCACTTCATGTTCACTGTATCCCTTTGACCTTCTTATTGACGATAAAACACAGAAATTGCAGCGGAATTAAATACAAAAGGCACAATGGCGACTCACATACAAGAAGACTGGCTCTTCTTACTGTCTATTCTATGAACCTTTCCTGTGAGACCTGTTTTAGATTCCGATGATTCACTTCAGGTTTACTGTATCCCTTGGACCGTATTATTGACGACGAAACATAAAAATTGCATCGGAATTAAATACAAAAGGCACTAAGCCGACTTAGGTACAAGAAAACTGACTCTTCTTACTGTCTATGTTTTGAACCATTCCTGTGTCACTAGTTATAGATTCCGATGCTTCACTTCAGGTTTACTGTATCCCTCTGATCTTCTTATTGACGATGAAACTTACAAATTGCATCGGAATTACATACAAAAGGCACAATGCCGTATTAAGTACAGGAAAACTGACTCTTCTTAAAGTCTTTGTTTTGAACCATTCTTGTGACACTAGTTATAGATTCTGATGCATCACTTCAGGTTTACTGTATCCCTCTGACCTTCTTATTGACGATGAAATACAGAAATTGCATCGGAATTAGATACAAAAGGCATAATGCCGACTTAAGGACAAGAAAACTTACTTTTTTTACTGTCTTTGTTTTGAACCATTCCTGTGACACTAGTTACAGATTCCGATGCTTCCCTTCAAGCTTACTGTATCCCTCTGACCTTCTTATTGACGATGAAACACAGAAATTGCATCGGAATTAAATACAAAAGGCACAATAACGACCTAAGTTCAAGAAAACTGACTATTCTTACTGTCTATATTTTGAACCATTCCTGTGACACTAGTTATAGATTCCGATGATTCACTTCAGGTTTACTGTATCCCTCTGACCTTCTTATTGACGATGAAACACAGAAATTGCATCGGAATTAAATACAAAAGGCACAATAACGACCTAAGTTCAAGAAAACTGACTATTCTTACTGTCTATATTTTGAACCATTCCTGTGACACTAGTTATAGATTCCGATGATTCACTTCAGGTTTACTGTATCCCTCTGACCTTCTTATTGACGATGAAACACAGCAATTGCATCGGAATTAAATAGAAAACGCACAATGCCGACTTAAGTACAAGGAAACTGTCTCTTCTCACTGTTTATGTTTTGAACCATTCCTGTGACACTAGTTATAGATTCCGATGCTTCACTTCAGGTTTACTGTATCCCTCTGACCTTCGTATTTACGATGAAACACAGAAATTGCATGGGAATTAAATACAAAAGGCACAATGCCGACTTAAGTACAAGAAAACTGACTCTTCTTACTGTCTATATTTTGAACCATTCCTGTGACACTTGTTATAGATTCCGATGCTTCACTTCAGGTTAACTGTATGCCTCTGACCTTCTTATTGTCGATGAAACACAGAAATTGCATCGGAATTATATACAAAAGTCACAATGCCGACCAACTACAAGAATACTGGCTCTTCTTACTGTCTATGTTTTGAGCCTTTCCTGTGAGCCCGTTTTTAGATTCCGATGCTTCATTTCAGGTTTACTGTATCCCTTGGACGTTCTTATTGACGAATAAACATAGAAAATGCATCAGAATTAAATACAAAAGGCACAATGCCGACTTAAGAACAAGAAAACTGACTCTTCTTACTGTCTATGTTTGAAGCATTCCTGTGGCACTAGTTATAGATTCCGATGCTTCTCTTCAGGTTTACTGTATCCCTCTGACCTCCTTATTACGATGAAACACAGAAATTGCATCGGAATTAAATACAAGAGGCACAATGTCGATATAAGTACAAGAAAACGGACTCTTCTTACTGTCTATGTTTTGAACCATTCCTGTGACACTAGTTATAGATTCCGATGCTTCGCGTCAGGTTTACTGTATCCCTCTGACCTTCTTATAGACGATGAAACACAGAAAGTGCATCAAGTTTAAACTCAAAAGGCACAATGCCGACTTAAGTACAAGAAAACGGACTCTTCTTACTGTCTATGTTTTGAACCATTCGTGTGACACTAGTTATAGATTCCGATGCTTTACTTCAGGTTTACTGTATCTCTTGGACATTCCTATTGACTGCGAAACACAGAAATTGCTTCGGAATTAAAAACAAAAGGCACAATGCCGACTTAAGTACAAGTAAACCGACTCTTCTTACTGTCTATGTTTGAACCATTCCTGTGACACTAGTTATAGATTCCGATGCTTCACTTCAGGTTTACTGTATCCCTATGACCTTCTTATTGACGATGAAACACAGAAATTGCATCGGAATTAAATACAAAATGCACAATGCCGACTTAAGTACAAGAAAACTGACCCTTCTTACTGTCTATGATTTGAACCTTTCCTGTGAGACCGGTTTTAGATTCCGATGCTTCACTTCAGGTTTACTGTATCCGGTGGACCTTCTTATTGAAGACGAAACGCAGAAATTGCATCGTAATTCAATACAAAAGGCACAATGCCGACTTAAGTACAAGAAATCTGACACTTCTTACTGTCTATGTTTTGAACCATTCCTGTGACACTAGTTATACATTCCGGTGCTTCACTTCAGGTTTACTGTATCCCTCTGACCTTCTTATTGACGATGAAACACAGACATTGCATCGGAATTAAATACAAAAGGCTCAATGCCGACTTAAGTACAAGGAAACTGTCTCTTCTTACTGTTTATGTTTTGAACCATTCCTGTGACACTAGTTATAGATTCCGATGCTTCACTTCAGGTTTACTGTATCCCTCTGACCTTCTTATTTACGATGAAACACAGAAATTGCATCGGAATTAAATACAAAAGGCACAATGTCGACTTAAGTACAAGAAAACTGACTCTTCTTACTGTCTATAGTTTGAACCATTCCTGTGACACTTGTTATAGATTCCGATGCTTCACTTCAGGTTACCTGTATGCCTCTGACCTTCTTATTGACGATGAAACACAGAAATTGCATCGGAATTATATACAAAAGTCACAATGCCGACCAACTACAAGAAGACTGGCTCTTCTTACTGTCTATGTTTTGAGCCTTTCCTGTGAGCCCGTTTTTAGATTCCGATGCTTCATTTCAGGTTTACTGTATCCCTTGGACGTTCTTATTGACGAATAAACATAGAAATTGCATCAGAATTAAATACAAAAGGCACAATGCCGACTTAAGAACAAGAAAACTGACTCTTCTTACTGTCTATGTTTGAAGCATTCCTGTGGCACTAGTTATAGATTCCGATGCTTCTCTTCAGGTTTACTGTATCCCTCTGACCTCCTTATTACGATGAAACACAGAAATTGCATCGGAATTAAATACAAGAGGCACAATGCCGATATAAGTACAAGAAAACGGACTCTTCTTACTGTCTATGTTTTGAACCATTCCTGTGACACTAGTTATAGATTCCGATGCTTCACGTCAGGTTTACTGTATCCCTCTGACCTTCTTATAGACGATGAAACACAGAAAGTGCATCAAATTTAAACTCAAAAGGCACAATGCCGACTTAAGTACAAGAAAACGGACTCTTCTTACTGTCTATGTTTTGAACCATTCGTGTGACACTAGTTATAGATTCCGATGCTTTACTTCAGGTTTACTGTATCCCTTGGACATTCCTATTGACTGCGAAACACAGAAATTGCATCGGAATTAAAAACAAAAGGCACAATGCCGACTTAAGTACAAGTAAACCGACTCTTCTTACTGTCTATGTTTGAACCATTCCTGTGACACTAGTTATAGATTCCGATGCTTCACTTCAGGTTTACTGTATCCCTATGACCTTCTTATTGACGATGAAACACAGAAATTGCATCGGAATTAAATACAAAAGGCACAATGCCGACTTAAGTACAAGAAAACTGACTCTTCTTACTGTCTATGTTTTGAACCATTCGTGTGACACTAGTTATAGATTCCGATGTTTCACTTCAGGTTTACTGAATCCCTCTGACCTTCTTATTGACGATGAAACACAGAAATTGCATCGGAATTAAATACAAAAGGCACAATGCCGACTCAAGTACAAGAAGACTGGCTCTTCTTACTGTCTGTGTTTGAACCGTTCCTGTGAGGCAGGTTTTAGATTCCGTTGCCTCACTTCAGGTTTACTGTATCCCATGGTCCTTCTTATTGTCGATGAAACACAGAAATTGCATCGGAATTAAATACAAAAGGCACAATACCGACTTAAGTACAAGAAAACTGACTCTTCTTACTGTCTATGTTTTGAACCATTCCTGTGACACTAGTTATAGATTCCGATGCTTCACTTCAGGTTTACTGTATCCCACGGACCTTCTTATTGTCGATGAAACACAGAAATTGCATCGGAATTAAATACAAAAGGCACAATACCAACTTAAGTACAAGAAAACTGACTCTTCTTACTGTCTATGCTTTGAACCATTCCTGTGACACTAGTTATAGATTCCGATGCTTCACTTCAGGTTTACTGTATCCCACGGACCTTCTTATTGTCGATGAAACACAGAAATTGCATCGGAATTAAATACAAAAGGCACAATACCAACTTAAGTACAAGAGAACTGACTCTTCTTACTGTCTATGCTTTGAACCATTCCTGTGACACTAGTTATAGATTCCGATGCTTCACTTCAGGTTTACTGTATCCCTCTGACCTTCTTATTGACGATGAAACACAGAAATTGCATCGGAATTAAATACAAAAGGCACAATGCCAACTCAAGTTCAAGAAGGCTGGCTCTTCCCACTGTCTATGTTTTGGACCTTTCCTGTGAGCCCGCTTTTAGATTCCGATACTTCACTTCAGGTTTACTGTATCCCTTGGACATTCCTATTGACGACGAAACACAGAAATTGCATTACAATTAAAAACAAAAGGCACAATACCGACTTAAGTACAAGAAAGCCGACTCTTCTTACTGTCTATGTTTGAACCATTCCTGTGACACTAGTTATAGATTCCGATGCTTCGCTTGAGGTTTACTGTATCCCTCTGGCCTCCTTATTGACGATGAAACACAGAAATTGCATCGGAATTAAATACAAAAGGCACAATGCCGAATTAAGTACAAGAAAACTGACTCTTCTTACTGTCTACGTTTTGAACCATTCCTGTGAAACTAGTTATAGATTCCGATGCTTCACTTCAGGTTTACTGTATCCCTTTGACCTTCTTATTGACGATAAAACACAGAAATTGCATCGGAATTAAATACAAAAGGCACAATGCAGACTCAAGTACAAGAAGACTGTCTCTTCTTACTGTCTATGATTTAAACCTTTCCTGTGAGACCGGTATAAGATTCCGATGCTTCACTTCAGGTTTACTATATCCCTCTGACCTTCTTATTGACGATGAAACATAGAAATTGAGTCGCGATTAAATACAAAAGGCACAATGCTGACTTAAGTACAAGAAAACGGGCTCTTCTTACTGTCTATGTTTTAAACCATTCCTGTGACACTAGTTATAGATTCCGATGCTTCACTTCAGGTTTACTATATCCCTCTGACGTTCTTATTGACGATGAAACACAGAAAGTGCATCGGAATTAAACTAAAAATGCACAATGCCGACTTAAGTACAGGAAAACGGACTCTTCTTACAGTCTATGCTTTGAACCATTCCTGTAACACTAGTTATAGATTCCGATGCTTCACTTCAGGTTTACTGTATCCCTCTGACCATACTGACGATGAAACATAGAAATTGCATCGGAATTAAATACAAAAGGTACAATGCCGACTCAAGTACAAGAAGACTGGCTCTTCTTACTGTCTATGTTTTGAACCTTTCCTGTGAGCCCGTTTTTAGATTTCGATGATTCACTTCAGATTTACAGTATCCCTTGGACATTCTTATTGACGAATAAACACACAAATTGCATCGGAATTAAATACAAAAGGCACAATGCCGACTTAAGTACAAGAAAACTGACTCTTCTTACTGTCTATGTTTGAACCATTCCTGTGACACTAGTTATAGATTCCGATGCTTCACTTCAGGTTTATTGTATCCCTCTGACCTTCTTATTGACGATGAAACACAGACATTGCATCGGAATTAAATACAAAAGGCACAATGCCGACTTAAGTACAAGAAAACGGACTCTTCTTACTGTCTATGTTTTGAACCATTCCTGTGACACTAGTTATAGATTCCGATGCTTCGCGTCAGGTTTACTGTATCCCTCTGACCTTCTTATAGACGATGAAACACAGAAAGTGCATCAAGTTTAAACTCAAAAGGCACAATGCCGACTTAAGTACAAGAAAACGGACTCTTCTTACTGTCTATGTTTTGAACCATTCGTGTGACACTAGTTATAGATTCCGATGCTTTACTTCAGGTTTACTGTATCTCTTGGACATTCCTATTGACTGCGAAACACAGAAATTGCTTCGGAATTAAAAACAAAAGGCACAATGCCGACTTAAGTACAAGTAAACCGACTCTTCTTACTGTCTATGTTTGAACCATTCCTGTGACACTAGTTATAGATTCCGATGCTTCACTTCAGGTTTACTGTATCCCTATGACCTTCTTATTGACGATGAAACACAGAAATTGCATCGGAATTAAATACAAAATGCACAATGCCGACTTAAGTACAAGAAAACTGACCCTTCTTACTGTCTATGATTTGAACCTTTCCTGTGAGACCGGTTTTAGATTCCGATGCTTCACTTCAGGTTTACTGTATCCGGTGGACCTTCTTATTGAAGACGAAACGCAGAAATTGCATCGTAATTCAATACAAAAGGCACAATGCCGACTTAAGTACAAGAAATCTGACACTTCTTACTGTCTATGTTTTGAACCATTCCTGTGACACTAGTTATACATTCCGGTGCTTCACTTCAGGTTTACTGTATCCCTCTGACCTTCTTATTGACGATGAAACACAGACATTGCATCGGAATTAAATACAAAAGGCACAATGCCGACTTAAGTACAAGGAAACTGTCTCTTCTTACTGTTTATGTTTTGAACCATTCCTGTGACACTAGTTATAGATTCCGATGCTTCACTTCAGGTTTACTGTATCCCTCTGACCTTCTTATTTACGATGAAACACAGAAATTGCATCGGAATTAAATACAAAAGGCACAATGTCGACTTAAGTACAAGAAAACTGACTCTTCTTACTGTCTATAGTTTGAACCATTCCTGTGACACTTGTTATAGATTCCGATGCTTCACTTCAGGTTACCTGTATGCCTCTGACCTTCTTATTGACGATGAAACACAGAAATTGCATCGGAATTATATACAAAAGTCACAATGCCGACCAACTACAAGAAGACTGGCTCTTCTTACTGTCTATGTTTTGAGCCTTTCCTGTGAGCCCGTTTTTAGATTCCGATGCTTCATTTCAGGTTTACTGTATCCCTTGGACGTTCTTATTGACGAATAAACATAGAAATTGCATCAGAATTAAATACAAAAGGCACAATGCCGACTTAAGAACAAGAAAACTGACTCTTCTTACTGTCTATGTTTGAAGCATTCCTGTGGCACTAGTTATAGATTCCGATGCTTCTCTTCAGGTTTACTGTATCCCTCTGACCTCCTTATTACGATGAAACACAGAAATTGCATCGGAATTAAATACAAGAGGCACAATGCCGATATAAGTACAAGAAAACGGACTCTTCTTACTGTCTATGTTTTGAACCATTCCTGTGACACTAGTTATAGATTCCGATGCTTCACGTCAGGTTTACTGTATCCCTCTGACCTTCTTATAGACGATGAAACACAGAAAGTGCATCAAATTTAAACTCAAAAGGCACAATGCCGACTTAAGTACAAGAAAACGGACTCTTCTTACTGTCTATGTTTTGAACCATTCGTGTGACACTAGTTATAGATTCCGATGCTTTACTTCAGGTTTACTGTATCCCTTGGACATTCCTATTGACTGCGAAACACAGAAATTGCATCGGAATTAAAAACAAAAGGCACAATGCCGACTTAAGTACAAGTAAACCGACTCTTCTTACTGTCTATGTTTGAACCATTCCTGTGACACTAGTTATAGATTCCGATGCTTCACTTCAGGTTTACTGTATCCCTATGACCTTCTTATTGACGATGAAACACAGAAATTGCATCGGAATTAAATACAAAAGGCACAATGCCGACTTAAGTACAAGAAAACTGACTCTTCTTACTGTCTATGTTTTGAACCATTCGTGTGACACTAGTTATAGATTCCGATGTTTCACTTCAGGTTTACTGAATCCCTCTGACCTTCTTATTGACGATGAAACACAGAAATTGCATCGGAATTAAATACAAAAGGCACAATGCCGACTCAAGTACAAGAAGACTGGCTCTTCTTACTGTCTGTGTTTGAACCGTTCCTGTGAGGCAGGTTTTAGATTCCGTTGCCTCACTTCAGGTTTACTGTATCCCATGGTCCTTCTTATTGTCGATGAAACACAGAAATTGCATCGGAATTAAATACAAAAGGCACAATACCGACTTAAGTACAAGAAAACTGACTCTTCTTACTGTCTATGTTTTGAACCATTCCTGTGACACTAGTTATAGATTCCGATGCTTCACTTCAGGTTTACTGTATCCCACGGACCTTCTTATTGTCGATGAAACACAGAAATTGCATCGGAATTAAATACAAAAGGCACAATACCAACTTAAGTACAAGAAAACTGACTCTTCTTACTGTCTATGCTTTGAACCATTCCTGTGACACTAGTTATAGATTCCGATGCTTCACTTCAGGTTTACTGTATCCCACGGACCTTCTTATTGTCGATGAAACACAGAAATTGCATCGGAATTAAATACAAAAGGCACAATACCAACTTAAGTACAAGAGAACTGACTCTTCTTACTGTCTATGCTTTGAACCATTCCTGTGACACTAGTTATAGATTCCGATGCTTCACTTCAGGTTTACTGTATCCCTCTGACCTTCTTATTGACGATGAAACACAGAAATTGCATCGGAATTAAATACAAAAGGCACAATGCCAACTCAAGTTCAAGAAGGCTGGCTCTTCCCACTGTCTATGTTTTGGACCTTTCCTGTGAGCCCGCTTTTAGATTCCGATACTTCACTTCAGGTTTACTGTATCCCTTGGACATTCCTATTGACGACGAAACACAGAAATTGCATTACAATTAAAAACAAAAGGCACAATACCGACTTAAGTACAAGAAAGCCGACTCTTCTTACTGTCTATGTTTGAACCATTCCTGTGACACTAGTTATAGATTCCGATGCTTCGCTTGAGGTTTACTGTATCCCTCTGGCCTCCTTATTGACGATGAAACACAGAAATTGCATCGGAATTAAATACAAAAGGCACAATGCCGAATTAAGTACAAGAAAACTGACTCTTCTTACTGTCTACGTTTTGAACCATTCCTGTGAAACTAGTTATAGATTCCGATGCTTCACTTCAGGTTTACTGTATCCCTTTGACCTTCTTATTGACGATAAAACACAGAAATTGCATCGGAATTAAATACAAAAGGCACAATGCAGACTCAAGTACAAGAAGACTGTCTCTTCTTACTGTCTATGATTTAAACCTTTCCTGTGAGACCGGTATAAGATTCCGATGCTTCACTTCAGGTTTACTATATCCCTCTGACCTTCTTATTGACGATGAAACATAGAAATTGAGTCGCGATTAAATACAAAAGGCACAATGCTGACTTAAGTACAAGAAAACGGGCTCTTCTTACTGTCTATGTTTTAAACCATTCCTGTGACACTAGTTATAGATTCCGATGCTTCACTTCAGGTTTACTATATCCCTCTGACGTTCTTATTGACGATGAAACACAGAAAGTGCATCGGAATTAAACTAAAAATGCACAATGCCGACTTAAGTACAGGAAAACGGACTCTTCTTACAGTCTATGCTTTGAACCATTCCTGTAACACTAGTTATAGATTCCGATGCTTCACTTCAGGTTTACTGTATCCCTCTGACCATACTGACGATGAAACATAGAAATTGCATCGGAATTAAATACAAAAGGTACAATGCCGACTCAAGTACAAGAAGACTGGCTCTTCTTACTGTCTATGTTTTGAACCTTTCCTGTGAGCCCGTTTTTAGATTTCGATGATTCACTTCAGATTTACAGTATCCCTTGGACATTCTTATTGACGAATAAACACACAAATTGCATCGGAATTAAATACAAAAGGCACAATGCCGACTTAAGTACAAGAAAACTGACTCTTCTTACTGTCTATGTTTGAACCATTCCTGTGACACTAGTTATAGATTCCGATGCTTCACTTCAGGTTTATTGTATCCCTCTGACCTTCTTATTGACGATGAAACACAGACATTGCATCGGAATTAAATACAAAAGGCACAATGCCGACTTAAGTACAAGAAAACGGACTCTTCTTACTGTCTATGTTTTGAATCATTCGTGTGACACTAGTTATAGATTCCGACGCTTCACTTCAGGTTTACTGTATCCCTCTGACCTTCTTATTGGCGATGAAACACAGAAATTGCATCGGAATTAAATACAAAAGGCACAATGCCGACTCAATTACAAGAAGACGGGCTCTTCTTACTGTCTGTGTTTTGAATCATTCCTGTGAGACAGGTTTTAGATTCCGTTGCCTCACTTCAGGTTTACTGTATCCCATGGACCTTCTTATTGACGATGAAACACAGAAATTGCATCGGAATTAAATACAAAAGGCACAATACCGACTTAAGTACAAGAAAACTGACTCTTCTTACTGTCTATGTTTTGAACCATTCATGTGACACTAGTTATACATTCAGATGCTACACTTCAGGTATACTGTATCCCTCTGACCTTCTTATTGACGATGAAACACAGACATTGCATCGGAATTAAATACAAAAGGCACAATGCCGACTTAAGTACAAGAAAACGGACTCTTCTTACTGTCTATGTTCTGAACCATTCGTGTGACACTAGTTATAGATTCAGATGCTTCACTTCAGGTTTACTGTATCCCTCTGACCTTCTTATTGACGATGAAACACAGACATTGCATCGGAATTAAACTCAAAAGGCACAATGCCGACTTAAGTACAAGAAAACGGACTCTTCTTACTGTCTATGATTTGAACCATTCGTGTGACACTAGTTATAGATTCCGATGCTTCACTTCAGGTTTACTGTATCCCTCTGACCTTCTTATTGACGATAAAACACAGAAATTGCGTCGGAATTAATTACAAAAGGCACAATGCCGAATTAAGTACAAGAAGACTGGCTCCTCTTACTGTCTATGTTTGAACCTTTCCTGTGAGACCGGTTTTAGATTCCGATGCTTCACTACAGGTTTACTGTATCCCTCTGACTTTCTTAATGACTATGAAACATAGAAATTGCATCGGGATTAAATACAAAAGGCACAATGCCGACTTAAGTACAAGAAAACGGACTCTTCTTACTGTCTATGTTTTGAACCATTCGTGTGACACTAGTTATAGATTCCGATGCTTCACTTCAGGTTTACTGTATCCCTCTGACCTTCTTATTGGCGATGAAACACAGAAATTGCATCGGAATTAAATACAAAAGGCACAATGCCGACTCAATTACAAGAAGACGGGCTCTTCTTATTGTCTGTGTTTTGAATCATTCCTGTGAGACAGGTTTTAGATTCCGTTGCCTCACTTCAGGTTTACTGTATCCCATGGACCTTCTTATTGACGATGAAACACAGAAATTGCATCGGAATTAAATACAAAAGGCACAATACCGACTTAAGTACAAGAAAACTGACTCTTCTTACTGTCTATGTTTTGAACCATTCATGTGACACTAGTTATACATTCAGATGCTACACTTCAGGTATACTGTATCCCTCTGACCTTCTTATTGACGATGAAACACAGACATTGCATCGGAATTAAATACAAAAGGCACAATGCCGACTTAAGTACAAGAAAACGGACTCTTCTTACTGTCTATGTTTTGAACCAATCGTGTGACACTAGTTATAGATTCCGATGCTTCACTTCAGGTTTACTGTATCCCTCTGACCTTCTTATTGACGATGAAACACAGACATTGCATCGGAATTAAACTCAAAAGGCACAATGCCGACTTAAGTACAAGAAAACGGACTCTTCTTACTGTCTATGATTTGAACCATTCGTGTGACACTAGTTATAGATTCCGATGCTTCACTTCAGGTTTACTGTATCCCTCTGACCTTCTTATTGACGATAAAACACAGACATTGCGTCGGAATTAAATACAAAAGGCACAATGCCGAATTAAGTACAAGAAGACTGGCTCCTCTTACTGTCTATGTTTGAACCTTTCCTGTGAGACCGGTTTTAGATTCCGATGCTTCACTACAGGTTTACTGTATCCCTCTGACTTTCTTAATGACTATGAAACATAGAAATTGCATCGGGATTAAATACAAAAGGCACAATGCCGACTTAAGTACAAGAAAACGGACTCTTCTTACTGTCTATGTTTTGAACCATTCCTGTGACACTAGTTATAGATTCCGTTGCTTCACTTCAGGTTTACTGTATCCCTCTGACCTTCTTATTGACGATGAAACACAGAAATTGCATCGGAATTAAATACAAAAGGCACAATGCCGACTCAAGTAGAAGAAGACTGGCTCTTCTTACTGTCTGTGTTTTGAACCTTTCCTGTGAGACAGGATTCAGATTCCGTTGCCTCACTTCTGGTTTACTGTATCCCATGGACCTTCTTATTGACGACGAAACACAGAAATTGCATCGGAATTAAATACAAAATGCACACTACCGACTTAAGTACAAGAAAACTGACTGTTCTTACTGTCTATGTTTTGAACCATTCCTGTGACACTAGTTATAGATTTCGATGCTTCACTTCAGGTTTACTGTATCCCTCTGACCTTCTTATTGACGATGAAACACAGAAATTGCATCGGAATTAAATACAAAAGGCACAATGCCGACTCAAATACAAGAAGACTGGCTCTTCTTACTGTCTATGTTTTGAACCTTTCCTGTGAGCCCGGTTTTAGATTTCGATGCTTCACTTCAGGTTTTCTCTATCCCTTGGACATTCTTATTGACGAATAAACACAGAAATTGCATCGGTATTAAATACAAAAGGCACAATGCCGACTTAAGTACAAGAAAACTGACTCTTCTTACTGTCTATGTTTGTACCACTCCTGTGACACTAGTTACAGATTCCGATGCTTCACTTATGGTTTACTGTATCCCTCTGACCTCCTTATTGACGATGAAACACAGAAATTGCATCGGAATTAACTACAAAAGGCACAATGCCGAATTATGTACAAGAAAACCGACACTTCTTACAGTCTATGTTTTGAACCATTCCTGTGACACTAGTTATAGATTCTGATGGTTCACTTCAGGTTTACTGTATCCCTCTGACCTTCTTATTGACGATGAAACACAGAAAGTGTATCGGAATTTAACTCAAAAGGCACAATGCCGACTTAAGTAGAAGAAAACGGACTCTTCTTACTGTCTATGTTTTGGACCATTCGTGTGACACTAGTTATAGACTCCGATGCTTCACTTCAGGTTTACTATATCCCTCTGACCTTCTTATTGACGATGAAACACAGAAATTGCATCGGAACTAAATACAAAAGGCACAATGCCGACTCAAGTACTAGAAGACTGGCTCTTCTTACTGTCTATGTTTTGAACCTTTCCTGTGAGCCCGTTTTTAGATTTCGTTGCTTCACTTCAGGTTTTCTGTATCCCTTAGACATTCTTATTGACGATGAAACACAGAAATTGCATCGGAATTAAATACAAAAGGCACAATGCCGACTCAAGTACAAGAAGACTGGCTCTTCTTACAGTCTGTGTTTTGAACCTTTCCTGTGAGACAGGATTCAGATTCCGTTGCCTCACTTCTGGTTTACTGTATCCCATGGACCTTCTTATTGACGACGAAACACAGAAATTGCATCGGAATTAAATACAAAATGCACAATATCGACTTAAGTACAAGAAAACTGTCTCTTCTTACTGTCTATGTTTTGAACCATTCCTGTGACACTAGTTATAGATTTCGATGCTTCACTTCAGGTTTACTGTATCCCTCTGACCTTCTTATTGACGATGAAACACAGAAATTGCATCGGAATTAAATACAAAAGGCACAATGCCAACTCAAGTACAAGAAGACTGGCTCTTCTTACTGTCTGTGTTTTGAACCTTTCCTGTGAGATGGGTTTTACATTCCGATGCTTTACTTCAGGTTTACTGTATCCGGAGGACCTTCTTGCTGACGACGAAACGCAGAAATTGCATCGGAATTAAATACAAAAGGCACAATGCCGATTCAAGTACAAGAAAACTGACTCTTCTTACTGTCTATGTTTGAACAATTCCTGTGACACTAGTTATAGATTCCGATGCTTCACTTCAGGTTTACTGTATCCCTATGACCTTCTTATTGACGATGAAACACAGAAATTGCATCGGAATTAAATACAAAAGGCACAATGCCAACTTAAGTACAAGAAAACTGACTCTTCTTACTGTCTATGTTTTGAACCATTCCTGTAACACTATTTATAGATTCCGATGCTTCACTTCAGGTTTACTGTATCCCTCTGACCTTCTCATTGACGATGAAACACAGAAATTGCATCGGAATTATATACAAAAGGCACAATGCCGTCTCAAGTACTAGAAGACAGGCTCTTCTTACTGTCTATGTTTTGAACCTTTCCTGTGAGCCCGTTTTTAGATTTCGATGCTTCACTTCTGGTTTTCTGTATCCCTTGGACATTCTTATTGACGAATAAACACAGAAATTGCATCGGAATTAAATACAAATGCACAATGCCGACTTAAGTACAAGAAAACGGACTCTTCTTACTGTCTATGTTTTGAACCATTCGCGTGACACTAGTTATAGATTCCGATGCTTCACTTCAGGTTTACTGTATCCCTCTGACCTTCTTATTGGCGATGAAACACAGAAATTGCATCGGAATTAAATACAAAAGGCACAATGCCGACTCAATTACAAGAAGACGGGCTCTTCTTACTGTCTGTGTTTTGAATCATTCCTGTGAGACAGGTTTTAGATTCCGTTGCCTCACTTCAGGTTTACTGTATCCCATGGACCTTCTTATTGACGATGAAACACAGAAATTGCATCGGAATTAAATACAAAAGGCACAATGCCGAATTAAGTACAAGAAGACTGGCTCCTCTTACTGTCTATGTTTGAACCTTTCCTGTGAGACCGGTTTTAGATTCCGATGCTTCACTACAGGTTTACTGTATCCCTCTGACTTTCTTAATGACTATGAAACATAGAAATTGCATCGGGATTAAATACAAAAGGCACAATGCCGACTTAAGTACAAGAAAACGGACTCTTCTTACTGTCTATGTTTTGAACCATTCGTGTGACACTAGTTATAGATTCCGTTGCTTCACTTCAGGTTTACTGTATCCCTCTGACCTTCTTATTGACGATGAAACACAGAAATTGCATCGGAATTAAATACAAAAGGCACAATGCCGACTCAAGTAGAAGAAGACTGGCTCTTCTTACTGTCTGTGTTTTGAACCTTTCCTGTGAGACAGGATTCAGATTCCGTCGCCTCACTTCTGGTTTACTGTATCCCATGGACCTTCTTATTGACGACGAAACACAGAAATTGCATCGGAATTAAATACAAAATGCACACTACCGACTTAAGTACAAGAAAACTGACTGTTCTTACTGTCTATGTTTTGAACCATTCCTGTGACACTAGTTATAGATTTCGATGCTTCACTTCAGGTTTACTGTATCCCTCTGACCTTCTTATTGACGATGAAACACAGAAATTGCATCGGAATTAAATACAAAAGGCACAATGCCGACTCAAATACAAGAAGACTGGCTCTTCTTACTGTCTATGTTTTGAACCTTTCCTGTGAGCCCGGTTTTAGATTTCGATGCTTCACTTCAGGTTTTCTCTATCCCTTGGACATTCTTATTGACGAATAAACACAGATATTGCATCGGAATTAAATACAAAAGGCACAATGCCGACTTAAGTACAAGAAAACTGACTCTTCTTACTGTCTATGTTTGTACCACTCCTGTGACACTAGTTACAGATTCCGATGCTTCACTTATGGTTTACTGTATCCCTCTGACCTCCTTATTGACGATGAAACACAGAAATTGCATCGGAATTAATACAAAAGGCACACTGCCGAATTAAGTACAAGAAAACTGACACTTCTTACAGTCTATGTTTTGAACCATTCCTGTGACACTAGTTATAGATTCCGATGCTTCACTTGGGGTAACTGTATCCCTCTGGCCATCTTAATGACTATGAAACATAGAAATTGCATCGGGATTAAATACAAAAGGCACAATGCCGACTTAAGTACAAGAAAACGGACTCTTCTTACTGTCTATGTTTTGAACCGTTCCTGTGACACTAGTTATAGATTCTGATGCTTCACTTCAGGTTTACTGTATCCCTCTGACCTTCTTATTGACGATGAAACACAGAAAGTGTATCGGAATTTAACTCAAAAGGCACAATGCCGACTTAAGTAGAAGAAAACGGACTCTTCTTACTGTCTATGTTTTGGACCATTCGTGTGACACTAGTTATAGACTCCGATGCTTCACTTCAGGTTTACTATATCCCTCTGACCTTCTTATTGACGATGAAACACAGAAATTGCATCGGAACTAAATACAAAAGGCACAATGCCGACTCAAGTACTAGAAGACTGGCTCTTCTTACTGTCTATGTTTTGAACCTTTCCTGTGAGCCCGTTTTTAGATTTCGTTGCTTCACTTCAGGTTTTCTGTATCCCTTAGACATTCTTATTGACGATGAAACACAGAAATTGCATCGGAATTAAATACAAAAGGCACAATGCCGACTCAAGTACAAGAAGACTGGCTCTTCTTACAGTCTGTGTTTTGAACCTTTCCTGTGAGACAGGATTCAGATTCCGTTGCCTCACTTCTGGTTTACTGTATCCCATGGACCTTCTTATTGACGACGAAACACAGAAATTGCATCGGAATTAAATACAAAATGCACAATATCGACTTAAGTACAAGAAAACTGTCTCTTCTTACTGTCTATGTTTTGAACCATTCCTGTGACACTAGTTATAGATTTCGATGCTTCACTTCAGGTTTACTGTATCCCTCAGACCTTCTTATTGACGATGAAACACAGAAATTGCATCGGAATTAAATACAAAAGGCACAATGCCGACTCAAGTACAAGAAGACTGGCTCTTCTTACTGTCTGTGTTTTGAACCTTTCCTGTGAGATGGGTTTTACATTCCGATGCTTTACTTCAGGTTTACTGTATCCGGAGGACCTTCTTGCTGACGACGAAACGCAGAAATTGCATCGGAATTAAATACAAAAGGCACAATGCCGATTCAAGTACAAGAAAACTGACTCTTCTTACTGTCTATGTTTGAACAATTCCTGTGACACTAGTTATAGATTCCGATGCTTCACTTCAGGTTTACTGTATCCCTATGACCTTCTTATTGACGATGAAACACAGAAATTGCATCGGAATTAAATACAAAAGGCACAATGCCAACTTAAGTACAAGAAAACTGACTCTTCTTACTGTCTATGTTTTGAACCATTCCTGTAACACTATTTATAGATTCCAATGCTTCACTTCAGGTTTACTGTATCCCTCTGACCTTCTCATTGACGATGAAACACAGAAATTGCATCGGAATTATATACAAAAGGCACAATGCCGTCTCAAGTACTAGAAGACAGGCTCTTCTTACTGTCTATGTTTTGAACCTTTCCTGTGAGCCCGTTTTTAGATTTCGATGCTTCACTTCTGGTTTTCTGTATCCCTTGGACATTCTTATTGACGAATAAACACAGAAATTGCATCGGAATTAAATACAAAGGCACAATGCCGACTTAAGTACAAGAAAACTGACTCTTCTTACTGTCTATGTTTGAACAACTCCTGTGACACTAGTTACAGATTCCGATGCTTCACTTATGGTTTACTGTATCCCTCTGACCTCCTTATTGACGATGAAACACAGAAATTGCATCGGAATTAAATACAAAAGGCACAATGCCGAATTAAGTACAAGAAAACAGACTCTTCTTACGGTCTATGTTTTGAACCATTCCTGTGACACTAGTTATATATTCCGATGCTTCACTTCAGGTTTACTGTATCCCTCTGGCCTTCTTAATGACTATGAAACATAGAAATTGCATCGGGATTAAATACAAAAGGCACAATTCCGACTTAAGTACAAGAAAACGGACTCTTCTTACTGTCTATGCTTTGAACCATTCCTGTGACACTAGTTATCGATTCCGATGCTTCACTTCAGGTTTACTGTATCCCTCTGACCTTCGTATTGACGATGAAACACAGAAATTGCATCGGAATTAAATACAAAAGGCACAATGCCGACTCAAGTACTAGAAGACTGGCTCTTCTTACTGTCTATATTTTGAACCTTTCCTGTGAGCCCGTTTTTAGATTTCGATGCTTCACTTCAGGTTTTCTGTATCCCTTAGACATTCTTATTGACGATGAAACACAGAAATTGCATCGGAATTAAATACAAAAGGCACAATACCGACTCAAGTACAAGAAGACTGGCTCTTCTTACTGTCTGTGTTTTGAACCTTTCCTGTGAGACAGGTTTTAGATTCCGTTTCCTCACTTCAGGTTCACTGTATCCCACAGACCTTCTTATTGTCGATGAGACACAGAAATTGCATCGGAATTAAATACAAAAGGCACAATACCGACTGAAGTACCAGAAAACTGACTCTTCTTACTGTCTATGATTTGAACCTTTCCTGTGACACTAGTTATAGATTCCGATGCTTCACTTCAGGTTTACTGTATCCCTCTGACCTTCTTATTGACGAAGAAACACAGAAATTGCATCGGATTTAAATACAAAAGGCACAATGCCAACTCAAGTTCAAAAAGGCTGGCTCTTCTTACTGTCTATGTCTTGAACCTTTCCTGTGAGCCCGTTTTTAGATTCCGACGCTTCACTTCAGGTTTACTATATCCCTTGGACATTCCTATTGACGACGAAACACAGAAATTGCATTAGAATTAAAGACAAACGTCACATAGCCGACTTAAGTACAAGAAAACCGACACTTCTTACTGTCTATGTTTGAACCAGTCCTGTGACACTAGTTATAAATTCCGATGCTTCGCTTGAGGTTTACTGTATCCCTCTGGCCTCCTTAATGACGATGACACACAGAGATTTCATCGGAATTAAATACTAAAGGCACAATGCCGACGTAAGTACAAGAAAACTGACTCTTCTTACTGTCTATGTTTTGAACCATTCCTGTGACACTAGTTATAGATTCCGATGCTTCACTTCAGGTTTACTGTATCCCTCTGACCTTCTTATTGACGATGAAACACAGAAATTGCATCGGAATTAAATACAAAAGGCACAATGCGAATCAAGTACAAGATGACTGGCTCTTCTTACTGTCTGTGTTTTGACACTTTCCTGTAAGATGGGTTTTAGATTCCGATGCTTCACTTCAGGTTTACTGTATCCGGAGGACCTTCTTGCTGACGACGAAACGCAGAAATTGCATCGGAATTAAATACAAAAGGCACAATGCCGATTCAAGTACAAGAAAACTGACTCTTCTTACTGTCTATGTTTGAACAATTCCTGTGACACTAGTTATAGATTCCGATGCTTCACTTCAGGTTTACTGTATCCCTATGACCTTCTTATTGACGATGAAACACAGAAATTGCATCGGAATTAAATACAAAAGGCACAATGCCAACTTAAGTACAAGAAAACTGACTCTTCTTACTGTCTATGTTTTGAACCATTCCTGTAACACTATTTATAGATTCCGATGCTTCACTTCAGGTTTACTGTATCCCTCTGAACTTCTCATTGACGATGAAACACAGAAATTGCATCGGAATTATATACAAAAGGCACAATGCCGTCTCAAGTACTAGAAGACAGGCTCTTCTTACTGTCTATGTTTTGAACCTTTCCTGTGAGCCCGTTTTTAGATTTCGATGCTTCACTTCTGGTTTTCTGTATCCCTTGGACATTCTTATTGACGAATAAACACAGAAATTGCATCGGAATTAAATACAAAGGCACAATGCCGACTTAAGTACAAGAAAACTGACTCTTCTTACTGTCTATGTTTGAACAACTCCTGTGACACTAGTTACAGATTCCGATGCTTCACTTATGGTTTACTGTATCCCTCTGACCTCCTTATTGACGATGAAACACAGAAATTGCATCGGAATTAAATACAAAAGGCACAATGCCGAATTAAGTACAAGAAAACAGACTCTTCTTACGGTCTATGTTTTGAACCATTCCTGTGACACTAGTTATATATTCCGATGCTTCACTTCAGGTTTACTGTATCCCTCTGGCCTTCTTAATGACTATGAAACATAGAAATTGCATCGGGATTAAATACAAAAGGCACAATGCCGACTTAAGTACAAGAAAACGGACTCTTCTTACTGTCTATGTTTTGAACCATTCCTGTGACACTAGTTATCGATTCCGATGCTTCACTTCAGGTTTACTGTATCCCTCTGACCTTCGTATTGACGATGAAACACAGAAATTGCATCGGAATTAAATACAAAAGGCACAATGCCGACTCAAGTACTAGAAGACTGGCTCTTCTTACTGTCTATATTTTGAACCTTTCCTGTGAGCCCGTTTTTAGATTTCGATGCTTCACTTCAGGTTTTCTGTATCCCTTAGACATTCTTATTGACGATGAAACACAGAAATTGCATCGGAATTAAATACAAAAGGCACAATACCGACTCAAGTACAAGAAGACTGGCTCTTCTTACTGTCTGTGTTTTGAACCTTTCCTGTGAGACAGGTTTTAGATTCCGTTTCCTCACTTCAGGTTCACTGTATCCCATGGACCTTCTTATTGTCGATGAGACACAGAAATTGCATCGGAATTAAATACAAAAGGCACAATACCGACTGAAGTACCAGAAAACTGACTCTTCTTACTGTCTATGATTTGAACCTTTCCTGTGACACTAGTTATAGATTCCGATGCTTCACTTCAGGTTTACTGTATCCCTCTGACCTTCTTATTGACGAAGAAACACAGAAATTGCATCGGATTTAAATACAAAAGGCACAATGCCAACTCAAGTTCAAAAAGGCTGGCTCTTCTTACTGTCTATGTCTTGAACCTTTCCTGTGAGCCCGTTTTTAGATTCCGACGCTTCACTTCAGGTTTACTATATCCCTTGGACATTCCTATTGACGACGAAACACAGAAATTGCATTAGAATTAAAGACAAAAGTCACATAGCCGACTTAAGTACAAGAAAACCGACACTTCTTACTGTCTATGTTTGAACCAGTCCTGTGACACTAGTTATAAATTCCGATGCTTCGCTTGAGGTTTACTGTATCCCTCTGGCCTCCTTAATGACGATGACACACAGAGATTTCATCGGAATTAAATACTAAAGGCACAATGCCGACGTAAGTACAAGAAAACTGACTCTTCTTACTGTCTATGTTTTGAACCATTCCTGTGACACTAGTTATAGATTCCGATGCTTCACTTCAGGTTTACTGTATCCCTCTGACCTTCTTATTGACGATGAAACACAGAAATTGCATCGGAATTAAATACAAAAGGCACAATGCGAATCAAGTACAAGATGACTGGCTCTTCTTACTGTCTATGTTTTGACACTTTCCTGTAAGATGGGTTTTAGATTCCGATGCTTCACTTCAGGTTTACTCTATCCGGTGGACCTTCTTATTGACGACGAAACGCAGAAATTGCATTGGAATTAAATACTAACGGCACAATGCCGACTTAAGTACAAGAAAACTGACTCTTCTTACTGTCTATGTTTGAACAAGTCCTGTGACACTAGTTATATATTCCGATTTTTCACTTCAGGTTTACTGTATCCCTCTGACCTCCTTATTGACGATGAAACACACAAATTGCATCGGAATTAAATACAAAAGGCACAATGCCGAATTAAGTACAAGAAAACTGACTCTTCTTACTGTCTATGTTTTGAACCATTCCTGTGACACTAGTTATAGATTCCGATGCTTCACTTCAGGTGTACTGTAACCCTTTGACCTTCTTATTGGCGATAAAACACAGAAATTGCATCGGAATTAAATACAAAAGGCACAATGCCGACTCAAGTACAAATAGACTGGCTCTTCTTACTGTCTATGTTTTGAACCTTTCCTGTGAGACCGGTATTAGATTCCGATGCTTCACTTCAGGTTTACTATCTCCCTTGGACATTCCTATTGACGACGAAACACAGAAATTGCATCGGAATTAAAAACAACAGGCACAATGCCGACGCATGTACAAGAAAACTGACTCTTGCTACTGTCTATGTTATGAACCATTCCTGTGACACTAGTTATAGATTCCGAGTTTTCACTTCAGGTTTACTGTATCCCTCTGACCTTATTGACGATGAAACACACAAATTGCTTCGGAATTAAATACAAAAGGCACAACGCCGAATTAAGTACAAGAAAACTGACTCTTCTTACTGTCTATGTTTTGAACGATTCCTGTAACACTATTTATAGATTCCGATGCTTCACTTCAGGTTTACTGTATCCCCCTGACCTTCTTATTGACGATGAAACACAGAAATTGCATCGGAATTATATACAAAAGGCACAATGCCGACTCAAGTACTAGAAGACTGGCTGTTCTTACTGTCTATGCTTTGAACCTTTCATGTGAGCCCGTTTTTAGATTTCGATGCTTCACTTCAGGTTTACTGTATCCCTTGGACATTCTTATTGACGAATAAACACAGAAATTGCATCGGAATTAAATACAAAAGGCACAATGCCAACTCAAGTTCAAGAAGGCTGGCTCTTCTTACTGCCTATGTCTTGAATCTTTCCTGTGAGCCCGTTTTTAGATTCCGATGCTTCACTTCAGGTTTACTGTATCCCTTGGACATTCCTATTGACGACGAAACACAGAAATTGCATCGGAATTAAAGACAAAAGTCACATAGCCGACTTCAGTACAAGAAAACCGACTCTTCTTACTGTCATTGTTTGAACCATTCCAGTGACACTAGTTATACATTCCGATGCTACGCTTGAGATTTACTGTATCCCTCTGGCCTCCTTAATGACGATGACACACAGAGATTGCATCGGAATTAAATACTAAAGGCACAATGCCGACGTAAGTACAAGAAAACTGACTCTTCTTACTGTCTATGTTTTGAACCATTCCTGTGACACTAGTTATAGCTTCCGTTGCTTCACTTCAGGTTTACTGTATCCCTCTGACATTCTTATTGACGATGAAACACAGAAATTGCATCGGAATTAAATACAAAAGGCACAATGCCGACTAAAGTACAAGATGACTGGCTCTTCTTACTGTATATGTTTTGACACTTTCCTGTGAGATGGGTTTTAGATTCCGATGCTTCACTTCAGGTTTACTGTATCGGGTGGACCTTCTTATTGACGACGAAACGCAGAAATTGTATCGGAATTAAATACAAAAGGCACAATGCCGACTTAAATACAAGAAAACTGCCTCTTCTTACTGTCTATGTTTGAACAATTCCTGTGACACTAGTTATAGATTCCGATGCTTCACTTCAGATTTACTGTATCCCTCTGACCTCCTTATTGACGATGAAACACAGAAATTGCATCGGAATTAAATACAAAAGGCACAATGCCGAATTAAGTACAAGAAAACTGACTCTTCTTACTATCTATGTTTCGAACCATTCTTGTGACCCTAGTTATAGATTCGGATGCTTCACTTCAGGTTTACTGTATCCCTTTGACCTTCCTATTGACGATAAAACACAGAGATTGCATCGGAATTAAATACAAAAGGTACAATGCCGACTCAAGTACAAGAAGACTGGCTCTTCTTACTGTCTATGTTCTGAACCTTTCCTGTGAGACAGGTTTTAGATTCCGTTTCTTCACTTCAGGTTTACTGCATCCCATGGACCTTCGTAATGACGACAAAACAGAGAAATTGCATCGGAATTAAATACAAAAGGCACAATGCCGACTTAACTACAAGAAAACTTACTCTTCTTACTGTCTATGTTTGAACCATTCCTGTGACATTAGTTATAGATTCCGATGCTTCACTTCAGGTATACTGTATCCCTCTGGCCTCCTTATTGACGATGAAACACAGAAATTGCATCGGAATTAAATACAAAAGGCACAATGCCGACTTAAGTACAAGAAAACTGACTCTTTTTACTGTCTATGTTTTGAACCGTTCCTGTGACACTAGTTATAGATTCCGATGCTTTACTTCAGGTTTACTGTATCCCTCTGACCTTCTTATTGACGATGAAACACAGAAATTGCATCGGAATTATATACAAAAGGCACAATGCCGATTTAAGTACAAGAAAACTGACTCTTCTTACAGTCTATGTTTTGAACCATTCCTGTGACACTAGTTATAGATTCCGATGCATCACTTCAGGTTTACTGTATCCCTCTGACCTTCTTATTGACGATGAAACACAGAAAGTGCATCGGAATTTAACTCAAAAGGCACAATGCCGACTTAAGTACAAGAAAACGGACTCTTCTTACAGTCTATGTTTTGAACCATTCGTGTGACACTAATTATAGATTCCGATGCTTCACTTCAGGTTTACTGTATCCCTCTGACCTTCTTATTGATGATGAAACACACAAATTGCATCGGAATTAAATACAAAAAGCACAGTGCCGACTCAAGTACAAGAAGACTGGCTCTTCTTACTGTCTGTCTTTTGAACCTTTCCTGTGAGACAGGTTTTAGATTCCGTTGCCTCTCTTCAGGTTTACTGTATCACATGGACCTTCTTATTGTCGATGAAACACAGAAATTGCATCGGAATTAAAAACAAAAGGCACAATACCGACTTAAGTACAAGAAAACTGACTCTTCTTACTGTCTATGTTTTGAACCATTCCTGTGACACTAGTTATAGATTCCGATGCTTCACTTCAGGCTTACTGTATCCTTCTGACCATCTTATTGACGATGAAACACAGAAATTGCATCGGAATTAAATACAAAATGCACAATGCCAACTCAAGTTCAAGAAGGCTGGCTCTTCTTACTGTATATGTTTTGAACCTTGCCTGTGAGCCAGTTTTTAGATTCCGATGCTTCACTTCAGGTTTACTGTATCCCTTGGACATTCCTATTGACGACGAAACACAGAAATTGCATCGGAATTAAACACAAAAATCACAATGCCGACTCAAGTACAAGAAAACTGACTCTTCTTACTGTCTATGTTTGAACCATTCCTGTGACACTAGTTATAGATTCCGATGCTTCACTTCAGGTTTACTGTATCCCTCTGACCTTATTGACGATGAAACACAGAAATTGCATCCGAATTAAATACAAAAGGTACAATGCCGACTCAAATACAAGAGGACTGGCTCTTCTTACTGTCTATATTTTGTACCTTTCCTGTGATACAGGTTTTAGATTCCGTTTCTTCACTTCAGGTTTACTGCATCCCATGGACCTTCTTATTGACGACGAAACACAGAAATTGCATCGGAATTAAATACAAAAGGCACAATACTGACTTAAGTACACGAAAACTGACTCTTCGTACTGTCTATGTTTTGAACCATTCCTGTGACACCAGTTATAGATTCCGATGCTTCACTTCAGGTGTACTGTATCCCTCTGACCTTCTTATTGATGATGAAACACAGAAATTGCATCGGAATTAAATACAAAAGGCACAGTGCCGACTCAAGTACAAGAAGGCTGGCTCTTCTTACTGTCTATCTTTCGAACCTTTCCTGTGAGCCCGGTTTTAGATACCGTAATTCCCTTCAGGTTTACTGTATCCCTTGGACATTCCTATTGACGACGAAACACAGAAATATCATCGGAATTAAATAGAATAGGCACAATGCCGACTTAATTACAAGAAAACTGATTCCTCTTACTGTCTATGTTTTGAACCTTTTCTGTGACACTAGTTATAGATTCCGATGCTTTATTTCAGTTTTACTGTATCCCTCTGACCTTCTTATTGGCGATGAAACACAGAAATTACATCGGAATTAAACTAAATATGCACAATGCCGGCTTAAGTACAAGAAAACGGACTCTTCTTACTGTCAATCTTTTGAACCATTCCTGTAACACTAGTTATAGATTCCGATGCTTCACTTAAGGATTACTGTATCCCTCTGACCTTATTGACGATGAAACACAGAAATTGCATCGGAATTAAATACAATAGGTACAATGCCGACTCAAGTACAGGAAGACTGGCTCTTCTTACTGTCTATGTTTTGAACATTTCCTGTGAGACAGGTTTTAGGTTCCGTTTCTTCACTTCAGGATTACTGCATCCCATGGACCTTCTTATTGACGACGAAACACAGAAATTGCATCGGAATTAAATACAAAAGGCACAATGCCGACTTAAGTACACGAAAACTGACTCCTCCTACTGTCTATGTTTTGAACCATTCCTGTGACACTAGTTATAGATTCCGATGCTTCACTTCAGGTTTACTGTATCCCTTGGACATTCCTATTGACGACGAAACACAGAAATTGCATCGGAATTAAATACAAAACGCACAATGCCGACTTAAGTACAAGAAAACTGACTCTTCTTACTGTCTATATTTGAACCATTCCTGTGACACTAGTTATAGATTCCGATGCTTCACTTCAGGTTTACTGTATCCCTCTGGCCTCCTTGTTGACGATGAAACACAGAAATTGCATCGGAATTAAATACAAATGGCACAATGCCGACTTAAGTACAAGAAAACTGACTCTTCTTACTGTCTATGTTTTGAACCGTTCCTGTGACACTAGTTATAGATTCCGATGTTCACTTCAGGTTTACTGTATCACTCTAACCATTTTTATTGACGATGAAACACAGAAATTGCATCGGAATTAAATACAAAAGGCACAATTCCGACTCAAGTACGAGAAGACTGGCTCTTCTTACTGTCTATGATTTGAACTTTTCCTGTGAGACCGGTTTTAGATTCCGATGATTCACTTTAGGTTTACTGTATCCCTTGGACATTCTTATTGACGCCGAAACACAGAAATTGCATCGAAATTAAATAGAATAGACACAATGCCGACTTAAGTACAAGAAAACTGACTCTTCTTACTGTCTATGTTTTGAACCTTTCCTGTGACACTAGTTATAGATTCCGAAGCTTCATTTCAGTTTTACTGTATCCCTCTGACCTTCTTATTGACGATGAAACACAGAAATTACATCGGAATTAATATACAAATGGCACAATGCCAACTCAAGTACACGAAGACTGGCTCTTCTTACTGTCTATGTTTTGAACCCTTCCTGTGACACTAGTTATAGATTCCGATGCTTCACTTCAGGTTTACTGTATCCCTCTGACCTCCTTATTGACGATGAAACACAGAAATTGCATCGGAATTAATTACATAATGCACAATGCCGACTCAAGTACAAGAAGACTGGCTCTTCTTACTGTCTATGTTTTGAACCTTTCCTGTGAGACCGGTATTAGATTCCGATGCTTCACTTCAGGTTTACTGTATCCCTCTGACCTTCTTATTGACGATGAAACATAGAAATTGAATCGGGATTAAATACAAAAGGCACAATGCTGACTTAAGTACAAGAAAACGGGCTCTTCTTACTGTCTATGTTTTGAACCATTCCTGCGACACTAGTTATAGATTCCGATGCTTCACTTCAGGTTTACTATATCCCTCTGACCTTCTTATTGACGATGAAACACAGAAAGAGCATCGGAATTAAACTAAAAATTCACAATGCCGACTTAAGTACAAGAAAACGGACTCTTCTTACGGTCTATGTTTTGAACCATTCCTGTAACACTAGTTATAGATTCCGATGCTTCACTTCAGGTTTACTGTATCCCTCTGACCTTATTGACGATGAAACACAGAAATTGCATCGGAATTAAATACAAAAGGTACAATGCCGACTCAAGTACAAGAAGACTGGCTCTTCTTACTGTCTATGTTTTGAACCTTTCCTGTGAGACAGGTTTTAGATTACGTTTCTTCACTTCAGGTTTACTGCATCCCATGGACCTTCTTATTGACGACAAAACAGAGAAATTGCATCGGAATTAAATACAAGAGGCACAATGCCGACTTAAGTACAAGAAAACTGACTCTTCTTACTGTCTATGTTTGAACCATTCCTGTGACACTAGTTATAGATTCCGAAGCTTCACTTCACGTTTACTGTATCCCTCTGGCCTTCTCATTGACGATGAAACACAGAAATTGCATCGGAATTAAATACAAAAGGCACAATGCCGACTCAAGTTCTAGAAGACTGGCTCTTCTTACTGACTATGTTTTGAACCTTTCCTGTGAGCCCGTTTTTAGATTTCGACGCTTCACTTCAGGTTTACTGTATCCCTTGGACATTCTTATTGACGAATATACACAGAAATTGCATCGGATTTAATACAAAAGGGACAATGCCGTCTTAAAAACAAGAAAACTGACTCTTCTTACTGTCTATGTTTGAACCATTCCTGTGACACTAGTTGTAGATTCCGATGCTTCACTTCAGGTTTACTGTATCCCTCTGACCTCCTTATTGACGATGAAACACAGAAATTGCATCGGAATTAAATACAAAAGGCACAATGCCGAAAGAAGTACAAGAAAACTGACTCTTCTTACAGTCTACGTTTTGAACCATTCCTATGACACTAGTTATAGATTCCGATGCTTCACTTCAGTTGTACTGTATACCTCTGACCTTCTTATTGACGATGAAACACAGAAATTGCATCGGAATTAAACACAAAAGGCACAATGCCGACTCAAGTACAAGAAGACTGGCTCTTCTTACTGTCTATGTTTTGAACCTTTCCTGTGAGACCGGTTTTAGTTTCCGATGCTTCACATCAGGTTTACTGTATCCCCCTGGCCTTCTTAATGACTACGAAACATAGAAATTGCATCGGGATTAAATACAAAAGGCACAATGAGGACTTAAGTACAAGAAAACGGACTCTTCTTACTGTCTATGTTTTGAACCATTCCTGTGACACTAGTTATAGATTCCGATGCTTCACTTCAGGTTTACTGTATCCCTCTGACCTTCTTATTGACGATGAAACACAGAAAGTGCATCGGAATTAAACTCAAAAGGCACAATGCCGACTTAAGTACAAGAAAACGGACTCTTCTTACTGTCTATCTTTGAACCATTCGTGTGACACTAGTTATAGATTCCGATGCTTCACTTCAGGTTTACTGTATCCCTCTGACATTATTGACGATGAAACACAGAAATTGCATCGGAACTAAATACAAAATATACAATGCCGACTCAAGTACAAGAAGACTGGCTCTTCTTACTGTCTATCTTTCGAACCTTTCCTGTGAGGCCGGTTTTAGATTCCGATGCTTCACTTCAGGTTTACTGTATCCCTTGGACATTCCTATTGACGGCGAAACACAGAAATTGCATCGGAATTAAATACAAAAGGCACAATGCCGACTTAAGTACAAGAAAACTGACTCTTCTTACTGTCTATGTTTTGAAACGTTCCTGTGACACTAGTTATAGATTCCGATGTTTCACTTCAGGTTTACTGTATCCCTCTAACCTTTTTATTGACGATGAAACACAGAAATTGCATCGGAATTAAATACAAAAGGCACAATGCCGATTCAAGTTCAAGAAGACTGGCTCTTCTTACTGTCTTTGTTTTGAACGTTTCCTGAGACCAGTTTTGCATTCCGATGCTTCACTTTAGGTTTACTATATTCCTTGGATATCCTTATTGACGCCGAAACACAGAAATTGCATCGGAATTAAATACAAAAGGCACAATGCCGACTTAAGTACAAGAAAACTGACTCTTCTTACTGTCTATGTTTTGAAACGTTCCTGTGACACTAGTTATAGATTCCGATGTTTCATTTCAGTTTTACTGTATCCCTCTGACCTTCTTATTGACGATCAAACACAGAAATTACATCGGAATTAAATAAAAAAGGCACAATGCCAACTCAAGTACATGAAGACTGGCTGTTCTTACTGTCTATGTTTTGAACCATTCCTGTGACACTAGTTATAGATTCCGATGCTTCACGTCAGGTTTACTGTATCCCTCTGACCTCCTCATTGACGGTGAAACACAGAAATTGCATCAGAATTAAATACAAAGGGCACAATGCCGACTCAAGTACAAGAAGACTGGCTCTACTTACTGTCTATGTTTTGAACCTTTCCTGTGAGATGGGTTTTAGATTCCGATGCTGCACATCAGGTTTACTGTATCTGGTGGACCTTCTTGCTGACGACGAAACGCAGAAATTGCTTCGGAATTAGATACAAAAGGCACAATGCCGAATTAAGTACAAGAAAACGGACTCTTCTTACTGACTATGTTTTGAACCATTCCTGTGACACTAGTTATAGATTCCGATGCTTCACCTCAGGTTTACTGTATCCCTCTGACCTCCTAATTGACGATGAAACACAGAAATTGCATCGGAATTAAATACAAAAGGCACAATGCCGATTTAAGTACAAGAAAACTGACTCTTCTTACAGTCTATGTTTTGAACCATTCCTGTGACACTAGTTATAGATTCCGATGCTTTACTTCAGGTTTACTGTATCCCTTCGACCTTCTTATTGACGATAAAACACAGACATTGCATCGGAATTAAACACAAAAGGCACAATGCCGACACAAGTACAAGAAGACTGGCTCTTCTTACTGTCTATGTCTTGAACCTTTCCTGTGAGACCGGTTTTAGATTCCGATGCTTCACATCGGGTCTACTGTATCCCTCTGACCTTCTTAATAACTATGAAACATAGAAATTGCATGGAGATTAAATACAAAAGGCACAATGCCGACATAAGTACAAGAAAACGGACTCTTCTTACTGTCTATGTTTTGAACCTTTCCTGTGAGACAGGTTTTAGATTCTATTGCCTCACTTCAGGTTTACTGTGTCCCATGGACCTTCTTATTGACGATGAAACACAGAAATTGCATCGGAATTAAATACAAAAGGCACAATACCGACTTAAGTACAAGAAATCCGACTCTTCTTACAGTCTATGTTTGAACCATTCCTGTGACACTAGTTATAGATTCCGATGCTTCGCATCAGGTCTACTGTATCCCTCTGGCCTCCTTATTGACGATGACACACAGAGATTGCATCGGAATTAAATACAAAAGGCACAATGCCGACGTAAGTACAAGAAAACTGACTCTTCTTACTGTCTATGTTTTGAACCGTACCTGTGACACTAGTTATAGATTCCGATGTTTCACTTCAGGTTTACTGTATCCCTCTAACCTTTTTATTGACGATGAATCACAGAAATTGCATCGGCATTAAATACAAAAGGCACAATGCCGACACAAGTACAAGAAGACTGGCTCTTCTTACTGTCTATGTTTTGAACGTTTACTGTGATACCGGTTTTAGATTCCGATGCTTCACTTCAGGTTTACTATATCCCTTGGACCTTCTTATTGACGCCGAAACACAGAAATTGCATCGGAATTAAATAGAATAGGCACAATGCCGACTTAAGTACAAGAAAACTGACTCTTCTTACTGTCTATGTTCTGAACCTTTCCTGTGACACTAGTTATAGATTCCAATGCTTCATTTCAGTTTTACTGTATCCCTCTGACCTTCTTATCGACGATGAAACACAGAAATTACATCGGAATTAAATACAAAGGGCACAATGCCAACTCTAGTACAAGGAGACTGGCTCTTCTTACTGTCTATGTTTTGAACCATTCCTGTGACACTAGTTATAGATTCCGATGCTTCACTTCAGGTTTACTGTATCACTCTGGCCTTCTTAGTGACGATGAAACACAGAAATTGCATCGGAATTAAATACAAAAGACACAATGCCCACTTAAGTACAAGAAAACTGACTCTTTTAAATGTCTATGTTTTGAACCATTCCTGTGACACTAGTTATACATTTCGTTTCTTCACTTCAGGTTTACTGAATCCTGCTGACCTTCTTGTTGACGATGAAACACAGAAATTGCATCGGAATTAAATACAAAAGGCACAACGCCGACTCAAATACAAGAAGACTGGCTCTTCTTACTGTCTTTGTTATGATTCTTCCTGTGAGACCGGTTTTAGATTTCGATGTTTCACTTCAGGTTTACTGTATCCCGTGGACCTTCTTATTGACGACGAAAGACAGAAATTGCAACGGAATTAAATAGAAAAGGCACAATGCCGACTCAAGTACAAGAAGACTGGCTCTTCTTACTGTCTATGTTTTGAACCTTTCCTGTGAGACCGGTTTTAGATTCCGATACTTCACTTCAGGTTTACTGTATCCGGTGGACCTTCTTATTGACGACGAAACGCAGAAATTGCATCGGAATTGAATACAAAAGGCACAATGCCGACTTAAGTACATGAAATCTGACACTTCTTACTGTCTATGTTTTGAACCATTCCTCTGACACTAGTTATACATTCCGATGCTTCACTTCACGTTTACTGTATCCCTCTGGCCTTCTCATTGACGAAGAAACACAGAAATTGCATCGGAATTAAATACAAAAGGCACAATGCCGACTCAAGTTCTAGAAGACTGGCTCTTCTTACTGTCTATGCTTTGAACCTTTCCTGTGAGCCCGTTTTTAGATTTCGATGCTTCACTTCAGGTTTACTGTATCCCTTGGACATTCTTATTGACGAATATACACAGAAATTGCATCGGATTTAATACAAAAGGCACAATGCCGTCTTAAAAACAAGAAATCTGACTCTTCTTACTGTCTATGTTTGAACCATTCCTGTGACACTAGTTATAGATTCCGATGCTTCACTTCAGGTTTACTGTATCCCTCTGACCTCCTTATTGACGATGAAACACAGAAATTGCATCGGAATTAAACACAAAAGGCACAATGCCGACACAAGTACAAGAAGACTGGCTCTTCTTACTGTCTATGTTTTGAACCTTTCCTGTGAGACCGGTTTTAGATTCCGATGCTTCACTTCAGGTTTACTGTATCCCCCTGGCCTTCTTAATGACTACGAAACATAGAAATTGCATCGGGATTAAATACAAAAGGCACAATGCCGACTTAAGTACAAGAAAACGGACTCTTCTTACTGTCTATGTTTTGAACCATTCCTGTGACACTAGTTATAGATTCCGATGCTTCACTTCAGGTTTACTGTATCCCTCTGACCTTCTTATTGACGATGAAACACAGAAAGTGCATCGGAATTAAACTCAAAAGGCACAATGCCAAATTAAGTACAAGAAAACGGACTCTTCTTACTGTCTATCTTTGAACCATTCGTGTGACACTAGTTATAGATTCCGATGCTTCACTTCAGGTTTACTGTATCCCTCTGACCTTATTGACGATGAAACACGGAAATTGCATCGGAATTAAATACAATAGGTACAATGCCGACTCAAGTACAAGAAGACTAGCTCTTTTTACTGTCTATATTTTGAACCTTTCCTGTGAGACAGGTTTTAGATTCCGTTTCTTCACTTCAGGTTTACTGCATCCCATGGACCTTCTTATTGACGACGAAACACAGAGATTGCATCGGAATTAAATACAAAAGGCACAATACCGACTTAAGTACACGAAAACTGACTCTTAATACTGTCTATGTTTTGAACCATTCCTGTGACACTAGTTATAGATTCCGATGCTTCACTTCAGGTTTACTGTATCCCTCTGACCTTCTTATTGACGATGAAACACAGAAAGTGCCTCGGAATTAATCTCAAAAGGCACAATGCCGACTTAAGTACAAGAAAACGGACTCTTCTTACTGTCTATCTTTGAACCATTCGTGTGACACTAGTTATAGATTCCGATGCTTCACTTCAGGTTTACTGTATCCCTCTGACCTTATTGACGATGAAACACAGAAATTGCATCGGAATTAAATACAAAATGTACAATGCCGACTCAAGTACAAGAAGACTGATCTTCTTACTGTCTATCTTTCGAACCTTTCCTGTGAGTCCAGTTTTAGATTCCGATGTTTCACTTCAGGTTTACTGTATCCCTTGGACATTCCTATTGACGACGAAACACAGAAATTGCATCGGAATTAAACACAAAAGGCACAATGCCGACTTAAGTACAAGAAAACTGACTCTTCTTACTGTCTATGTTTGAACCATTCCAGTGACACTTGTTATAAATTCCGATGCTCACTTCAGGTTTACTGTATCCCTCTGGCCTCCTTATTGACGATGAAACACAGAAATTGCATCGGAATTAAATACAAAAGGCACAATGCCGACTTAAGTACAAGAAAACTGACTCTTCTTACTGTCTATGTTTTGAAACGTTCCTGTGACACTAGTTATAGATTCAGATGTTTCACTTCAGGTTTACTGTATCCCTCTAACCTTTTTATTGACGATGAAACACAGAAATTGCATCGGAATTAAATACAAAAGGCACAATGCCGACTCAAGTTCAAGAAGACTGGCTCTTCTTACTGTCTTTGTTTTGAACGTTTCCTGAGACCAGTTTTGCATTCCGATGCTTCACTTTAGGTTTACTATATTCCTTGGACATCCTTATTGACGCCGAAACACAGTAATTGCATCGGAATTAAATAGAATAGGCACAATGCCGACTTAAGTACAAGAAAACTAACTCTTCTTACTGTCTATGTTTTGAACCCTTCCTGTGACACTAGTTATAGATTCCGATGCTTCATTTCAGTTTTACTGTATCCCTCTGACCTTCTTATTGACGATCAAACACAGAAATTACATCGGAATTAAACAAAAAAGGCACAATGCCAACTCAAGTACATGAAGACTGGCTGTTCTTACTGTCTATGTTTTGAACCATTCCTGTGACACTAGTTATAGATTCCGATGCTTCACGTCAGGTTTACTGTATCCCTCTGACCTCCTTATTGACGATGAAACACAGAAATTGCATCAGAATTAAATACAAAGGGCACAATGCCGACTCAAGTACAAGAAGACTGGCTCTACTTACTGTCTATGTTTTGAACCTTTCCTGTGAGATGGGTTTTAGATTCCGATGCTGCACATCAGGTTTACTGTATCCGGTGGACCTTCTTGCTGACGACGAAACGCAGAAATTGCTTCGGAATTAAATACAAAAGGCACAATGCCGAATTAAGTACAAGAAAACGGACTCTTCTTACTGTCTATGTTTTGAACCATTCCTGTGACACTAGTTATAGATTCCGATGCTTCACCTCAGGTTTACTGTATCCCTCTGACCTCCTAATTGACGATGAAACACAGAAATTGCATCGGAATTAAATACAAAAGGCACAATGCCGATTTAAGTACAAGAAAACTGACTCTTCTTACAGTCTATGTTTTGAACCATTCCTGTGACACTAGTTATAGATTCCGATGCTTCACTTCAGGTTTACTGTATCCCTCTGACCTTCTTATTGACGATAAAACACAGACATTGCATCGGAATTAAACACAAAAGGCACAATGCCGACACAAGTACAAGAAGACTGGCTCTTCTTACTGTCTATGTCTTGAACCTTTCCTGTGAGACCGGTTTTAGATTCCGATGCTTCACAACGGGTCTACTGTATCCCTCTGACCTTCTTAATGACTATGAAACATAGAAATTGCATGGAGATTAAATACAAAAGGCACAATGCCGACATAAGTACAAGAAAACGGACTCTTCTTACTGTCTATGTTATGAACCATTCCTGTGACACTAGTTATAGATTTCGATGCTTCACTTCAGGTTTACTGTATCCCGTTGATTTTCTTATTGACGATGAAACACAGAAAGTGCATCGGAATTAAACTCAAAAAGAACAATGCCGACTTAAGTACAAGAAAACGGACTCTTCTTACTGACTATGCTTTGAACCATTCGTGTGACACTAGTTATAGATTCCGAAGCTTCACTTCAGGTTTACTGTATCCCTCTGACCTTCTTATTGACGATGAAACACAGAAATTGCATCTGAATTAAATACAAAAGGCACAATGCCGACTCAAGTACAAGAAGACTGGCTCTTTTTACTGTCTGTGTTTTGAACCTTTCCTGTGAGACAGGTTTTAGATTCTATTGCCTCACTTCAGGTTTACTGTGTCCCATGGACCTTCTTATTGACGATGAAACACAGAAATTGCATCGGAATTAAATACAAAAGGCACAATACCGACTTAAGTACAAGAAATCCGACTCTTCTTACAGTCTATGTTTGAACCATTCCTGTGACACTAGTTATAGATTCCGATGCTTCGCTTCAGGTCTACTGTATCCCTCTGGCCTCCTTATTGACGATGACACACAGAGATTGCATCGGAATTAGATACAAAAGGCACAATGCCGACGTAAGTACAAGAAAACTGACTCTTCTTACTGTCTATGTTTTGAACCGTTCCTGTGACACTAGTTATAGATTCCGATGTTTCACTTCAGGTTTACTGTATCCCTCTAACCTTTTTATTGACGATGAATCACAGAAATTGCATCGGCATTAAATACAAAAGGCACAATGCCGACACAAGTACAAGAAGACTGGCTCTTCTTACTGTCTATGTTTTGAACGTTTACTGTGATACCGGTTTTAGATTCCGATGCTTCACTTCAGGTTTACTATATCCCTTGGACCTTCTTATTGACGCCGAAACACAGAAATTGCATCGGAATTAAATAGAATAGGCACAATGCCGACTTAAGTACAAGAAAACTGACTCTTCTTACTGTCTATGTTCTGAACCTTTCCTGTGACACTAGTTATAGATTCCGATGCTTCATTTCAGTTTTACTGTATCCCTTTGACCTTCTTATAGACGATGAAACACAGAAATTACATCGGAATTAAATACAAAGGGCACAATGCCAACTCTAGTACAAGGAGACTGGCTCTTCTTACTGTCTATGTTTTGAACCATACCTGTGACACTAGTTATAGATTCCGATGCTTCACTTCAGGTTTACTGTATCCCTCTGGCCTTCTTAGTGACGATGAAACACAGAAATTGCATCGGAATTAAATACAAAAGACACAATGCCCACTTAAGTACAAGAAAACTGACTCTTTTAAATGTCTATGTTTTGAACCAATCCTGTGACACTAGTTATACATTTCGTTTCTTCACTTCAGGTTTACTGAATCCCGCTGACCTTCTTGTTGACGATGAAACACAGAAATTGCATCGGAATTAAATACAAAAGGCACAACGCCGACTCAAATACAAGAAGACTGGCTCTTCTTACTGTCTTTGTTATGAACCTTCCTGTGAGACCGGTTTTAGATTTCGATGTTTCACTTCAGGTTTACTGTATCCCGTGGACCTTCTTATTGACGACGAAAGACAGAAATTGCAACGGAATTAAATAGAAAAGGCACAATGCCGACTCAAGTTCTAGAAGACTGGCTCTTCTTACTGTCTATGCTTTGAACCTTTCCTGTGAGCCCGTTTTTAGATTTCGATGCTTCACTTCAGGTTTACTGTATCCCTTGGACATTCTTATTGACGAATATACACAGAAATTGCATCGGATTTAATACAAAAGGCACAATGCCGTCTTAAAAACAAGAAATCTGACTCTTCTTACTGTCTATGTTTGAACCATTCCTGTGACACTAGTTATAGATTCCGATGCTACACTTCAGGTTTACTGTATCCCTCTGACCTCCTTATTGACGATGAAACACAGAAATTGCATCGGAATTAAACACAAAAGGCACAATGCCGACTCAAGTACAAGAAGACTGGCTCTTCTTACTGTCTATGTTTTGAACCTTTCCTGTGAGACCGGTTTTAGATTCCGATGCTTCACTTCAGGTTTACTGTATCCCCCTGGCCTTCTTAATGACTACGAAACATAGAAATTGCATCGGGATTAAATACAAAAGGCACAATGCCGACTTAAGTACAAGGAAACGGACTCTTCTTACTGTCTATGTTTTGAACCATTCCTGTGACACTAGTTATAGATTCCGATGCTTCACTTCAGGTTTACTGTATCCCTCTGACCTTCTTATTGACGATGAAACACAGAAAGTGCATCGGAATTAAACTCAAAAGGCACAATGCCGAATTAAGTACAAGAAAACGGACTCTTCTTACTGTCTATCTTTGAACCATTCGTGTGACACTAGTTATAGATTCCGATGCTTCACTTCAGGTTTACTGTATCCCTCTGACCTTATTGACGATGAAACACGGAAATTGCATCGGAATTAAATACAATAGGTACAATGCCGACTCAAGTACAAGAAGACTAGCTCTTCTTACTGTCTATATTTTGAACCTTTCCTGTGAGACAGGTTTTAGATTCCGTTTCTTCACTTCAGGTTTACTGCATCCCATGGACCTTCTTATTGACGACGAAACACAGAGATTGCATCGGAATTAAATACAAAAGGCACAATACCGACTTAAGTACACGAAAACTGACTCTTAATACTGTCTATGTTTTGAACCATTCCTGTGACACTAGTTATAGATTCCGATGCTTCACTTCAGGTTTACTGTATCCCTCTGACCTTCTTATTGACGATGAAACACAGAAAGTGCATCGGAATTAATCTCAAAAGGCACAATGCCGAGTTAAGTACAAGAAAACGGACTCTTCTTCCTGTCTATCTTTGAGCCATTCGTGTGACACTAGTTATAGATTCCGATGCTTCACTTCAGGTTTACTGTATCCCTCTGACCTTATTGACGATGAAACACAGAAATTGCATCGGAATTAAATACTAAATGTACAATGCCGACTCAAGTACAAGAAGACTGATCTTCTTACTGTCTATCTTTCGAACCTTTCCTATGAGCCCAGTTTTAGATTCCGATGTTTCACTTCAGGTTTACTGTATCCCTTGGACATTCCTATTGACGACGAAACACAGAAATTGCATCGGAATTAAACACAAAAGGCACAATGCCGACTTAAGTACAAGAAAACTGACTCTTCTTACTGTCTATGTTTGAACCATTCCTGTGACACTAGTTATAGATTCCGATGCTCACTTCAGCTTTACTGTATCCCTCTGGCCTCCTTAATGACGATGAAACACAGAAATTGCATTGGAATTAAATACAAAAGGCACAATGCCGACTTAAGTACAAGAAAACTGACTCTTCTTACTGTCTATGTTTTGAACCCTTCCTGTGACACTAGTTATAGATTCCGATGCTTCATTTCAGTTTTACTGTACCCCTCTGACCTTCTTATTGACGATGAAACACAGAAATTACATCGGAATTAAATAAAAAAGGCACAATGCCAACTCAAGTACAAGAAGACTGGCTCTTCTTACTGTCTATGTTTTGAACCATTCCTGTGACACTAGTTATAGATTCCGATGCTTCACGTCAGGTTTACTGTATCCCTCTGACCTCCTTATTGACGACGAAACACAGAAATTGGATCAGAATTAAATACAAAGGGCACAATGCCGACTCAAGTACAAGAAGACTGGCTCTACTTACTGTCTATGTTTTGAACCCTTCCTGTGACGCTAGTTATAGATTCCGATGCTTCACCTCAGGTTTACTGTATCCCTCCGACCTCCTAATTGACGATGAAACACAGAAATTGCATCGGAATTAAATACAAAAGGCTCAATGCCGAATTAAGTACAAGAAAACTGACTCTTTTAAATGTCTTTGTTTTGAACCAATCCTGTGACACTAGTTATACATTTCGTTTCTTCACTTCAGGTTTACTGAATCCCGCTGACCTTCTTGTTGACGATGAAACACAGAAATTGCATCGGAATTAAATACAAAAGGCACAACGCCGACTCAAATACAAGAAGACTGGCTCTTCTTACTGTCTTTGTTATGAACCTTCCTGTGAGACCGGTTTTAGATTTCGATGTTTCACTTCAGGTTTACTGTATCCCGTGGACCTTCTTATTGACGACGAAAGACAGAAATTGCAACGGAATTAAATAGAAAAGGCACAATGCCGACTCAAGTACAAGAAGACTGGCTCTTCTTACTGTCTATGTTTTGAACCTTTCCTGTGAGACCGGTTTTAGATTCCGATACTTCACTTCAGGTTTACTGTATCCGGTGGACCTTCTTATTGACGACGAAACGCAGAAATTGCATCGGAATTGAATACAAAAGGCACAATGCCGACTTAAGTACAAGAAATCTGACACTTCTTACTGTCTATGTTTTGAACCATTCCTCTGACACTAGTTATACATTCCGATGCTTCACTTCACGTTTACTGTATCCCTCTGGCCTTCTCATTGACGAAGAAACACAGAAATTGCATCGGAATTAAATACAAAAGGCACAATGCCGACTCAAGTTCTAGAAGACTGGCTCTTCTTACTGTCTATGCTTTGAACCTTTCCTGTGAGCCCGTTTTTAGATTTCGATGCTTCACTTCAGGTTTACTGTATCCCTTGGACATTCTTATTGACGAATATACACAGAAATTGCATCGGATTTAATACAAAAGGCACAATGCCGTCTTAAAAACAAGAAATCTGACTCTTCTTACTGTCTATGTTTGAACCATTCCTGTGACACTAGTTATAGATTCCGATGCTTCACTTCAGGTTTACTGTATCCCTCTGACCTCCTTATTGACGATGAAACACAGAAATTGCATCGGAATTAAACACAAAAGGCACAATGCCGACTCAAGTACAAGAAGACTGGCTCTTCTTACTGTCTATGTTTTGAACCTTTCCTGTGAGACCGGTTTTATATTCCGATGCTTCACTTCAGGTTTACTGTATCCCCCTGGCCTTCTTAATGACTACGAAACATAGAAATTGCATCGGGATTAAATACAAAAGGCACAATGCCGACTTAAGTACAAGAAAACGGACTCTTCTTACTGTCTATGTTTTGAACCATTCCTGTGACACTAGTTATAGATTCCGATGCTTCACTTCAGGTTTACTGTATCCCTCTGACCTTCTTATTGACGATGAAACACAGATAGTGCATCGGAATTAAACTCAAAAGGCACAATGCCGAATTAACTACAAGAAAACGGACTCTTCTTACTGTCTATCTTTGAACCATTCGTGTGACACTAGTTATAGATTCCGATGCTTCACTTCAGGTTTACTGTATCCCTCTGACCTTATTGACGATGAAACACGGAAATTGCATCGGAATTAAATACAATAGGTACAATGCCGACTCAAGTACAAGAAGACTAGCTCTTCTTACTGTCTATATTTTGAACCTTTCCTGTGAGACAGGTTTTAGATTCCGTTTCTTCACTTCAGGTTTACTGCATCCCATGGACCTTCTTATTGACGACGAAACACAGAGATTGCATCGGAATTAAATACAAAAGGCACAATACCGACTTAAGTACACGAAAACTGACTCTTAATACTGTCTATGTTTTGAACCATTCCTGTGACACTAGTTATAGATTCCGATGCTTCACTTCAGGTTTACTGTATCCCTCTGACCTTCTTATTGACGATGAAACACAGAAAGTGCATCGGAATTAATCTCAAAAGGCACAATGCCGACTTAAGTACAAGAAAACGGACTCTTCTTACTGTCTATCTTTGAACCATTCGTGTGACACTAGTTATAGATTCCGATGCTTCACTTCAGGTTTACTGTATCCCTCTGACCTTATTGACGATGAAACACAGAAATTGCATCGGAATTAAATACAAAATGTACAATGCCGACTCAAGTACAAGAAGACTGATCTTCTTACTGTCTATCTTTCGAACCTTTCCTGTGAGCCCAGTTTTAGATTCCGATGTTTCACTTCAGGTTTACTGTATCCCTTGGACATTCCTATTGACGACGAAACACAGAAATTGCATCGGAATTAAACACAAAAGGCACAATGCCGACTTAAGTACAAGAAAACTGACTCTTCTTACTGTCTATGTTTGAACCATTCCTGTGACACTAGTTATAGATTCCGATGCTCACTTCAGCTTTACTGTATCCCTCTGGCCTCCTTATTGACGATGAAACACAGAAATTGCATTGGAATTAAATACAAAAGGCACAATGCCGACTTAAGTACAAGAAAACTGACTCTTCTTACTGTCTATGTTTTGAACCCTTCCTGTGACACTAGTTATAGATTCCGATGCTTCATTTCAGTTTTACTGTACCCCTCTGACCTTCTTATTGACGATGAAACACAGAAATTACATCGGAATTAAATAAAAAAGGCACAATGCCAACTCAAGTACAAGTCGACTGGCTCTTCTTACTGTCTATGTTTTGAACCATTCCTGTGACACTAGTTATAGATTCCGATGCTTCACGTCAGGTTTACTGTATCCCTCTGACCTCCTTATTGACGATGAAACACAGAAATTGGATCAGAATGAAATACAAAGGGCACAATGCCGACTCAAGTACAAGAAGACTGGCTCTACTTACTGTCTATGTTTTGAACCTTTCCTGTGAGATGGGTTTTAGATTCCGATGCTGCACATCAGGTTTACTGTATCCGGTGGACCTTCTTGCTGACGACGAAGCACAGAAATTGCATCGGAATTAAATAGAATAGGCACAATGCCGACTTAAGTACAAGAAAACTGACTCTTCTTACTGTCTATGTTTTGAACCCTTCCTGTGACGCTAGTTATAGATTCCGATGCTTCACCTCAGGTTTACTGTATCCCTCCGACCTCCTAATTGACGATGAAACACAGAAATTGCATCGGAATTAAATACAAAAGGCACAATGCCGAATTAAGTACAAGAAAACTGACTCTTCTTACAGTCTATGTTTTGAACCATTCCTGTGACACTAGTTATAGATTCCGATGCTTCACTTCAGGTTTACTGTATCCCTCTGACCTTCTTATTGACGATAAAACACAGACATTGCATCGGAATTAAACACAAAAGGCACAATGCCGACACAAGTACAAGAAGACTGGCTCTTCTTACTGTCTATGTTTTGAACCTTTCCTGTGAGACCGGTTTTAGATTCCGATGCTTCACTTCAGGTTTACTGTATCCCATGGACCTTCGTATTAACGACGAAACACAGAAATTGCATTGAAATTAAATACAAAAGGCACAATGCCGACTTAAGTACAAGAAAACTTACTCTTCTTACTGTCTATGTTTTAAACCTTTCCTGTGAGACTGGTTTTAGATTCCGATGCTTCACTTCAGGTTTACTGTATCCCATGGACCTTCGTATTAACGACGAAACACAGAAATTGCATTGGAATTAAATACAAAAGGCACAATACCGACTTCAGTTCAAGAAAACTGGCTCTTCTTACTGTCTATGTTTTGAACCTTTCCTGTGAGACCGGTTTTCGATTCCGATACTTCACTTCAGGTTTACTGTATCCGGTGGACCTTCTTATTGACGTCGAAACGCAGAAATTGCATCGGAATTAAATAGAAAAGGCACAATGCTGACTTAAGTACAAGAAATCTGACACCTCTTATTGTCTATGTTTTGAACCATTCCTCTGACACTATTTTTACATTCCGATGCTACACTTCAGGTTTACTGTATCCCTCTGACCTTCTTATTGACGATGAAACACACAAATTGCATCGGAATTAAATACAAAAGGCTCAATGCCGACTTAAGTACAAGAAAACTGACTCTTCTTACTGTCTATGTTTGAACCATTCCTGTGACACTAGTTATAGATTCCGATGCTTCACTTCAGGTCTACTGTATCCCTCTGACCTTCTTATTGACGATGAAACACAGAAATTGCATCGAAATTATATACCAAAGGCACAATGCCGACTCAAGTACAAGAAGACTGGCTCTTCTTACTGTCTATGATTTGAACCTTTCCTGTGATCCCGGTTTTAGATTCCGATGCTTCACTTCAGGTTTACTGTATCCCTTGGAATTTCTTATTGACGACGAAACACAGAAATTGCATCGGAATTAAATACAAAAGGCACAATGCCGACTTAAGTACGAGAAAACTGACTCTTCTTACTGTCTATGTTTGAACCATTCCTGTGACCCTAGTTATAGATTCCGATGCTTCACTTCGGGTTTACTGTATCCCTCTGACCTCCTTATTGACGATGAAACACAGAAATTGCTTCGGAATTAAATAGATAATGTACAAAACCGAATTAAGTACAAGAAAACTGTCTCTTCTTACTGTCTATGTTTTGAACCCTTCCTGTGACACTGGTTATAGATTCTCATGCTTCACTTCAGGTTTACTGTATCCCTCTGACCTTCTTATTGACGAAGAAACACAGAAATTGCATCGGAATTAAATACAAACGGCACAATGCCGACTCAAGTTCTAGAAGACAGGCTCTTCTTACTGTCTATGCTTTGAACCTTTCCTGTGAGCCCGTTTTTAGATTTCGATGCTTCACTTCAGGTTTACTGTATCCCTTGGACATTCTTATTGACGAATATGCACAGAAATTGCATCGGATTTAATACAAAAGGCACAATGCCGTCTTAAAAACAAGAAAACTGACTCTTCTTACTGTCTATGTTTGAACCATTCCTGTGACACTAGTTATAGATTCCGATGCTTCACTTCAGGTTTACTGTATCCCTCTGACCTCCTTATTGACGATCAAACACAGAAATTGCATCGGAATTGAATACAAAAGGCACAATGCCGAGTGAAGTACAAGAAAACTGACTCTTCTTACAGTCTATGTTTTGAACCATTCCTATGACACTAGTTATAGATTCCGATGCTTCACTTCAGGTTTACTGTATACCTATGACCTTCTTATTGACGATAAAACACAGAAATTGCATTGGAATTAAACAGAAAAGGCACAATGCCGACTCAAGTACAAGAAGACTGGCTCTTCTTACTGTCTATGTTTGAACCTTTCCTGTGAGACCGGTTTTAGATTCCGATGCTTCACTTCAGGTTTACTGTATCCCCCTGGCCTTCTTAATGACTACGAAACATAGAAATTGCATCGGGATTAAATACAAAAGGCACAATGCCGACTTAAGTACAAGAAAACGGACTCTTCTTACTGTCTATGTTTTGAACCATTCCTGTGACACTAGTTATAGATTCCGATGCTTCACTTCAGGTTTACTGTATCCCTCTGACCTTCTTATTGACGATGAAACACAGAAAGTGCATCGGAATTAAACTCAAAAGGCACAATGCCGAATTAAGTACAAGAAAACGGACTCTTCTTACTGTCTATCTTTGAACCATTCGTGTGACACTAGTTATAGATTCCGATGCTTCACTTCAGGTTTACTGTATCCCTCTGACCTTATTGACGATGAAACACGGAAATTGCATCGGAATTAAATACAATAGGTACAATGCCGACTCAAGTACAAGAAGACTAGCTCTTCTTACTGTCTATATTTTGAACCTTTCCTGTGAGACAGGTTTTAGATTCCGTTTCTTCACTTCAGGTTTACTGCATCCCATGGACCTTCTTATTGACGACGAAACACAGAGATTGCATCGGAATTAAATACAAAAGGCACAATACCGACTTAAGTACACGAAAACTGACTCTTAATACTGTCTATGTTTTGAACCATTCCTGTGACACTAGTTATAGATTCCGATGCTTCACTTCAGGTTTACTGTATCCCTCTGACCTTCTTATTGACGATGAAACACAGAAAGTGCATCGGAATTAATCTCAAAAGGCACAATGCCGACTTAAGTACAAGAAAACGGACTCTTCTTACTGTCTATCTTTGAACCATTCGTGTGACACTAGTTATAGATTCCGATGCTTCACTTCAGGTTTACTGTATCCCTCTGACCTTATTGACGATGAAACACAGAAATTGCATCGGAATTAAATACAAAATGTACAATGCCGACTCAAGTACAAGAAGACTGGCTCTTCTTACTGTCTATCTTTCGAACCTTTCCTGTGAGCCCGGTTTTAGATTCCGATGTTTCACTTCAGGTTTACTGTATCCCTTGGACATTCCTATTGACGACGAAACACAGAAATTGCATCGGAATTAAACACAAAAGGCACAATGCCGACTTAAGTACAAGAAAACTGACTCTTCTTACTGTCTATGTTTGAACCATTCCTGTGACACTAGTTATAGATTCCGATGCTCACTTCAGCTTTACTGTATCCCTCTGGCCTCCTTATTGACGATGAAACACAGAAATTGCATTGGAATTAAATACAAAAGGCACAATGCCGACTTAAGTACAAGAAAACTGACTCTTCTTACTGTCTATGTTTTGAACCCTTCCTGTGACACTAGTTATAGATTCCGATGCTTCATTTCAGTTTTACTGTATCCCTCTGACCTTCTTATTGACGATGAAACACAGAAATTACATCGGAATTAAATAAAAAAGGCACAATGATAACTCAAATACAAGAAGACTGGCTCTTCTTACTGTCTATGTTTTGAACCATTCCTGTGACACTAGTTATAGATTCCGATGCTTCACGTCAGGTTTACTGTATCCCTCTGATCTCCTTATTGACGATGAAACACAGAAATTGGATCAGAATTAAATACAAAGGGCACAATGCCGACTCAAGTACAAGAAGACTGGCTCTACTTACTGTCTATGTTTTGAACCATTCGTGTGAGATGGGTTTTAGATTCCGATGCTGCACATCAGGTTTACTGTATCCGGTGGACCTTCTTGCTGACGACGAAACACAGAAATTGCATCGGAATTAAATGGAATAGGCACAATGCCGACTTAAGTACAAGAAAACTGACTCTACTTACTGTCTATGTTTTGAACCCTTCCTGTGACACTAGTTATAGATTCCGATGCTTCACCTCAGGTTTACTGTATCCCTCCGACCTCCTAATTGACGATGAAACACAGAAATTGCATCGGAATTAAATACAAAAGGCACAATGCCGAATTAAGTACAAGAAAACTGACTCTTCTTACAGTCTATGATTTGAACCATTCCTGTGACACTAGTTATAGATTCCGATGCTTCACTTCAGGTTTACTGTATCCCTCTGACCTTCTTATTGACGATAAAACACAGACATTGCATCGGAATTAAACACAAAAGGCACAATGCCGACACAAGTACAAGAAGACTGGCTCTTCTTACTGTCTATGTCTTGAACCTTTCCTGTGAGACCGGTTTTAGATTCCGATGCTTCACATCGGGTCTACTGTATCCCTCTGACCTTCTTAATGACTATGAAACATAGAAATTGCATGGGGATTAAATACAAAAGGCACAATGCCGACATAAGTACAAGAAAACGGACTCTTCTTACTGTCTATGTTTTGAACCTTTCCTGTGACACTAGTTATAGATTCCGATGCTTCATTTCAGTTTTACTGTATCCCTCTGACCTTCTTATTGACGATGAAACACAGAAATTACATCGGAATTAAATACAAAGGGCACAATGCCAACTCAAGTACAAGAAGACTGGCTCTTCTTACTGTCTATGTTTTGAACCATTCCTGTGACACTAGTTATAGATTCCGATGCTTCACTTCAGGTTTACTGTATCCCATGGACCTTCGTATTAACGACGAAACACAGAAATTGCATTGAAATTAAATACAAAAGGCATAATACCGACTTCAGTTCAAGAAAACTGACTCTTCTTACTGTCTATGTTTTGAACCATTCCTGTGACACTAGTTATAGAATCCGATGCTTCACTTCAGGTTTACTGTATCCCTCCGACCTTCTTATTGACGATGAAACACAGAAATTGCATCGGAATTAAATACAAAAGGCACAACGCCGACTCAAATACAAGAGGAATGGCTCTTCTTACTGTCTATGTTTTGAACCTTTCCTGTGAGACCGGTTTTAGATTCCGATGCTTCACTTCAGGTTTACTGTATCCCATGGACCTTCGTATTAACGACGAAACACAGAAATTGCATTGAAAATAAATACAAAAGGCACAATGCCGACTTAAGTACAAGGAAACTTACTCTTCTTACTGTCTATGTTTGAACCTTTCCTGTGAGACTGGTTTTAGATTCCGATGCTTCACTTCAGGTTTACTGTATCCCATGGACCTTCGTATTAACGACGAAACACAGAAATTGCATTGAAATTAAATACAAAAGGCACAATGCCGACTTAAGTACAAGAAAACTTACTCTTCTTACTGTCTATGTTTTGAACCTTTCCTGTGAGACTGGTTTTAGATTTCGATTCTTCATTTCAGGTTTACTGTATCCCATGGACCTTCGTATTAACGACGAAACACAGAAATTGCATTGGAATTAAATACAAAAGGCACAATACCGACTTCAGTTCAAGAAAACTGGCTCTTCTTACTGTCTATGTTTTGAACCATTCCTGTGACACTAGTTATAGAATCCAATGCTTCACTTCAGGTTTCCTGTATCCCTCCGACCTTCTTATTGACGATGAAACACAGAAATTGCATCGGAATTAAATACAAAAGGCACAATGCCGACTCAAGTACAAGAAGACTGGCTCTTCTTACTGTCTATGTTTTGAACCTTTCCTGTGAGACCGGTTTTAGATTCCGATACTTCACTTCAGGTTTACTGTATCCGGTGGACCTTCTTATTGACGACGAACGCAGAAATTGCATCGGAATTAAATAGAAAAGGCACAATGCCGACATAAGTACAAGAAATCTGACACTTCTTATTGTCTATGTTTTGAACCATTCCTCTGACACTATTTTTACATTCCGATGCTTCACTTCAGGTTTACTGTATCCCTCTGACATTCTTATTGACGATGAAACGCACAAACTGCATCGGAATTAAATACAAAAGGCTCAATGCCGACTTAAGTACAAGAAAACTGACTCTTCTTACAGTCTATGTTTTGAACCTTTCCTGTGACAGTAGTTATAGATTGCGATGCTTCATTTCAGTTTTACTGTATCCCACTGACCTTCTTATTGACGATGAAACACAGAAATTACATCGGAATTAAATACAAAAGGCACATTGCCGACTTAAGTACAAGAAAACTGACTCCCCTTACTTTCTATGTTTTGAACCATTCCTGTGACACTAGTTATAGATTCCGATGCTTCACTTCAGGTTTACTGTATCCCTCTGACCTCCTTATTGACGATGAAACACAGAAATAGCATGGGAATTAAATACAAATGGCACAATGCCGACTCAAGTACAAGAAGATTGGCTCGTCTTACTGTCTTTGTTTTAAACCATTCCTGTGACACTAGTTATAGATTCCGATGCTTCACTTCAGGTTTACTGTATCCCTCTGACCTTGTTATTGACGATGAAACACAGAAATTGAATCAGAATTAAATACAAAAGGCACAATGCCGACTTAAGTACAAGAAGACTGACACTACCTACTTTCTATGCTTTGAACCATTCGTGTGACACTAGTTATACATTTCGTTTCTTCACTTCAGGTTTACTGAATCCCGCTGACCTTCTTATTGACGATGAAACACAGAAATTGCATCGGAATTAAATACAAAAGGCACAACGCCGTCTCAAATACAAGAAGACTGGCTCTTCTTACTGACTTTGTTATGAACCTTTCCTGTGAGACCGGTCTTAGATTCCGATGCTTCACTTCAGGTTTACTGTATCCCGTGGACCTTCTTATTGACGACGAAACACAGAAATTGCATCGGAATTAAATAGAAAAAGCACAATGCCGACATAAGTACAAAAATCCTTACTCTTCTTACTGTTTGTGTTTTGAACCTTTCCTGTGAGACTGGTTTTAGATTCCGATGCTTCACTTCAGGTTCACTATATCCCATCGACCTTCGTATTAACGACGAAACACAGAAATTGCATCGGAATTAAATACAAAAGGCACAATACCGACTTCAGTTTAAGAAAACGGACTCTTCTTACTGTCTATGTTTTGAACCATTCCTGTGACACTAGTTATAGAATCCGATGCTTCACTTCAGGTTTACTGTATCCCTCCTACCTTCTTATTGACGATGAAACACAGAAATTGCATCGGAATTAAATACAAAAGGCACAATGCCGAATCAAGTACAAGAAGACTGGCTCTTCTTACTGTCTATGTTTTGAACCTTTCCTGTGAGACCGGTTTTAGATTCCGATACTTCACTTCAGGTTTACTGTATCCGGTGGACCTTCTTATTGACGACGAAACGCCGAAATTGCATCGGAATTGAATACAAAAGGCACAATGCCGACTTAAGTACAAGACATCTGACACTTCTTACTGTCTATGTTTTGAACTATTTCTCTGACACTAGTTATAGATTCCGATGCTTCACTTCAGGTTTACTGTATCCCTCTGACCTTCTTATTGACGATGAAACACAGAAATTGCATCGGAATTATATACCAAAGGCACAATGCCGACTCAAGTACAAGAAGACTGGCTCTTCTTACTGTCTATGATTTGAACCTTTCCTGTGAGCCCGGTTTTAGATTCCTGTGCTTCACTTCAGGTTTACTGTATCCCTTGGACATTCTTATTGACGACGAAAGACAGAAATTGCATCGGAATTAAATACAAAAGGTACAATGCCCACTTCAGTACAAGAAATCTGACTCTTCTTACTGTCTATGTTTGAACCATTCCTGTGACCCTAGTTATAGATTCCGATGCTTCACTTCAGGTTTACTGTATCCCTCTTACCTTCTTATGGACGATAAAACACAGAAATTGCATCGGAATTAAATACAAAAGGCACAATGCCGACTCAAGTACAAGGAGACTGACTCTTCTTACTGTCTATGCTTTGAACCTTTCCTGGTTGACCGGTTTTAGATTCCGATGCTTCACTTCAGGTTTACTGTATCCCTCTGACCTTCTTATTGACGATGAAACATAGAAATTGCATCGGGGTTAAATACATAAAGCACAATGCCGACTTAAGTACAAGAAAACGGAATCTTCTTACTGTCTATGTTTTGAACCATTCCTGTGACACTAGTTATAGATTCTGATGCTTCACTTCAGGTTTACTCTATCCCTCTGACCTTCTTATTGACGATGAAACACAGAAAGTGCCTCGGAATTAAACTCAAAAGGCACAATGACGACTTCAGTACAAGAAAACGGACTCTTCTTGCTGTCTATGTTTTGAACCATTCCTGTGACACTAGTTATAGATTCCGATGCTTCACTTCGGGTTTACTGTATCCCTGTGACATTCTTATTGACGATCAAACACAGAAAATGCAACGGAATTAAATACAAAAGGCACAATGCCGACTCAAGTACAAGAAGACTGGCTCTTCTTACTGTCTATGTTTTGAACCTTTCCTGTGAGACAGGTTTTAGATTCTGTTGCTTCAATTCAGGTTTACTGTATCCCATGGACCTTCTTATTGACGACGAAACACAGAAATTGCATCGGATTTAATACAAAAGGCACAATACCGACTTAAGTACAAGAAAACTGACCCTTCTTACTGTCTATGTTTTGAACCATTCCTGTGACACTAGTTATAGATTCCGATGCTTCCCTTCAGGTTTACTGTATCCCTCTGACCTTGTTATTGACGATGAAACACAGAAATTGCATGGAATTAAATACAAAAGGCACAACTCCGACTCAAATACAAGATGACTGGCTCTTCTTACTGTCTTTGTTATGAACCTTTCCTGTGAGACCGGTTTTAGATTCCCATGATTCACTTCATGTTTACTGTATCCCGTGGACCTTCTTATTGACGACGAAACACAGAAATTGCATCGGAATTAAATAGAAAAGGCACAATACCGACTTATGTACAAGAAAACTTACTCTTCTTACTGTTTATGTTTTGAACCGTTCCTGCGAGACAGGTTTTAGATTCCGATGCTTTACTTCAGGTTTACTGTATCCCATGGACCTTCGTATTGACGACGAAACACAGAAATTGCATCGGAATTAAATACAAAAGGCACAATACCGACTTAAGTTCAAGAAAACTGACTCTTCTTACTGTCTATGTTTTGAACCATTCCTGTGACACTAGTTATAGAATCCGATGCTTCACTTCAGGTTTACTGTATCCCTCCGACCTTCTTATTGACGATGAAACGCAGAAATTGCATCGGAATTAAATACAAAAGGCACAATGCCGACTCAAGTACAAGAAGACTGGCTCTTCTTACTGTCTATGTTTTGAACCTTTCCTGTGAGGCAGGTTTTAGATTCTGTTGCTTCAATTCAGGTTTACTGTATCCCATGGACCTTCTTATTGACGACGAAACACAGAAATTGCATCGGATTTAATACAAAAGGCACAATACCGACTTAAGTACAAGAAAACTGACCCTTCTTACTGTCTATGTTTTGAACCATTCCTGTGACACTAGTTATTGATTCCGATGCTTCCCTTCAGGTTTACTGTATCCCTCTGACCTTGTTATTGACGATGAAACACAGAAATTGCATGGAATTAAATACAAAAGGCACAACTCCGACTCAAATACAAGATGACTGGCTCTTCTTACTGTCTTTGTTATGAACCTTTCCTGTGAGACCGGTTTTAGATTCCCATGATTCACTTCATGTTTACTGTATCCCGTGGACCTTCTTATTGACGACGAAACACAGAAATTGCATCGGAATTAAATAGAAAAGGCACAATACCGACTTAAGTACAAGAAAACTTACTCTTCTTACTGTTTATGGTTTGAACCGTTCCTGCGAGACAGGTTTTAGATTCCGATGCTTTACTTCAGGTTTACTGTATCCCATGGACCTTCGTATTGACGACGAAACACAGAAATTGCATCGGAATTAAATACAAAAGGCACAATACCGACTTAAGTTCAAGAAAACTGACTCTTCTTACTGTCTATGTTTTGAACCATTCCTGTGACACTAGTTACAGAATCCGATGCTTCACTTCAGGTTTACTGTATCCCTCCGACCTTCTTATTGACGATGAAACGCAGAAATTGCATCGGAATTAAATACAAAAGGCACAATGCCGACTCAAGTACAAGAAGACTGGCTCTTCTTACTGTCTATGTTTTGAACCTTTCCTGTGAGGCAGGTTTTAGATTCTGTTGCTTCAATTCAGGTTTACTGTATCCCATGGACCTTCTTATTGACGACGAAACACAGAAATTGCATCGGATTTAATACAAAAGGCACAATACCGACTTAAGTACAAGAAAACTGACCCTTCTTACTGTCTATGTTTTGAACCATTCCTGTGACACTAGTTATAGATTCCGATGCTTCCTTTCAGGTTTACTGTATCCCTCTGACCTTGTTATTGACGATGAAACACAGAAATTCCATGGAATTAAATACAAAAGGCACAACTCCGACTCAAATACAAGATGACTGGCTCTTCTTACTGTCTTTGTTATGAACCTTTCCTGTGAGACCGGTTTTAGATTCCCATGCTTCACTTCATGTTTACTGTATCCCGTGGACCTTCTTATTGACGACGAAACACAGAAATTGCATCGGAATTAAATAGAAAAGGCACAATGCCGACTTAAGTACAAGAAAACTTACTCTTCTTACTGTTTATGTTTTGAACCGTTCCTGCGAGACAGGTTTTAGATTCCGATGCTTTACTTCAGGTTTACTGTATCCCATGGACCTTCGTATTGACGACGAAACACAGAAATTGCATCGGAATTAAATACAAAAGGCACAATACCGACTTAAGTTCAAGAAAACTGACTCTTCTTACTGTCTATGTTTTGAACCATTCCTGTGACACTAGTTATAGATTCCGATGCTTCACTTCAGGTTTACTGTATCCCTCTGACCTTCTTATTGACGATGAAACACAGAAATTGCATCGTAATTATATACCAAATCATAATGCCGACTCAAGTACAAGAAGACTGGCTCTTCTTACTGTCTATGTTTTGAAACTTTCCTGTGAGCCCGGTTTTAGATTCCGATGCTTCACTTCAGGTTTACTGTATCCCATGGACATTCTTATTGACGACGAAACACAGAAATTGCATCGGAATTAAATACAAAAGGCACAATGCCGACTTGTTCTTGTTGTGAACTTCAGTCCTGAGACTGGTTTGATGCAGCTCTCCATGCTACTCTTTCCTGTGCAAGCTTTTTCATCTCTCTGTTCCTACTGCAACCTACATCCTTCTGAATCTGCTTAGTGTATTCATCTCTTGGTCTCCCTCTACGATTTTTACCCTCCACGCTGCCCTCCAATACTAAATTGGTGAGCCCTTGATGCCTCAGAACATGTCCTACCAACCGATCCCTTCTTCTGGTCAAGTTGTGCCACAAACTTCTCTTCTCCCCAATCCTATTCAATACTTCCTTGTTAGTTATGTGATCTACCCATCTAATCTTCAGCATTCTTCTGTAGCACCACATTTCGAAAGCTTCTATTCTCTTCTTGTCCAAACTATTTATCGTCCATGTTTCACTTCCATACATGGCTACACTCCATACGAATACTTTCAGAAATGACTTCCTGACACTTAAATCAATACTGGATGTTAACAAATTTCTCTTCTTCAGAAACGCTTTCCTTGCCATTGCCAGCCTACGTTTTATATCCTCTCTACTTCGACCATCATCAGTTATTTTGCTCCCCAAATAGCAAAACTCCTTTACTACTTTAAGTGCCTCATTTCCTAATCTAATTCCCTCAGCATCACCTGACTTAATTAGACTACATTCCATTATCCTTGTTTTGCTTTTGTTGATCTTCATCTTATATCCTCCTTTCAAGACACTGTCCATTCCATTCAACTGCTCTTCCAAGTCCTTTGCTGTCTCTGACAGAATTACAATGTCATCGGCGAACCTCAAAGTTTTTATTTCTTCTCCAAGAATTTTAATACCTACTCCGAATTTTTCTTTTGTTTCCTTTACTGCTTGCTCAATATACAGATTGAACAACATCGGGGAGAGGCTACAACCCTGTCTTACTCCCTTCCCAACCACTGCTTCCCTTTCATGTCCCTCGACTATTATAACTGCCATCTGGTTTCTGTACAAATTGTAAATAGCCTTTCGCTCCCTGTATTTTACCCCTGCCACCTTTAGAATTTGAAAGAGAGTATTCCAGTCAACATTGTCAAAAGCTTTCTCTAAGTCTACAAATGCTAGAAACGTAGGTTTGCCTTTCCCTAATCTTTCTTCTAAGATAAGTCGTAAGGTCAGTATTGCCTCACGTGTTCCAGTGTTTCTACGGAATCCAAACTGATCTTCCCCGAGGTTTTCTTCTACTAGTTTTTCCATTCGTCTGCAAAGAATTCGTGTTAGTATTTTGCAGCTGTGACTTATTAAGCTGATAGTTCGGTAATTTTCACATCTGTCAACACCTGCTTTCTTTGGGATTGGAATTATTATATTCTTCTTGAAGTCTGAGGGTATTTCGCCTGTTTCATACATCTTGCCCACCAGATGGTAGAGTTTTGTCAGGACTGGCTCTCCCACGGCCGTCAGTAGTTCCAATGGAATATTGTCTACTCCGGGGGCCTTGTTTCGACTCAGGTCTTTCAGTGCTCAGTCAAACTCTTCACGCAGTATCGTATCTCCCATTTCATCTTCATCTACATCCCCTTCCATTTCCATAATATTGTCCTCAAGTACATCGCCCTTGTATTGACCCTCTATATATTCCTTCCACCTTTCTGCTTTCCCTTCTTTGCTTAGAACTGGGTTTCCATCTGAGCTCTTGATATTCATACAAGTCGTTCTCTTATCTCCAAAGGTCTCTTTAATTTTCCTGTAGGCGGTATCTATCTTACCCCTAGTGAGATAGGCCTCTACATCCTTACATTTGTCCTCTAGCCATCCCTGCTTAGCCATTTTGCACTTCCTGCCGATCTCATTTTTGAGACGTTTGTATTCCTTTTTGCCTGTTTCACTTACTGCATTTTTATATTTTCTCCTTTCATCAATTAAATTCAATATTTCTTCTGTTACCCAAGGATTTCTACTAGCCCTCGTCTTTTTACCTACTTGATCCTCTGCTGCCTTCACTACTTCATCCCTCAAAGCTACCCATTCTTCTTCTACTGTATTTATTTCCCCCATTCCTGTCAATTGCTCCCTTATGCTCTCCCTGAATCTCTGTTCAACCTCTGGTTTATCCAGGTCCCATCTCCTTAAATTCCCACCTTTTTGCAGTTTCTTCAGTTTTAATCTACAGGTCATAACCAATAGATTGTGGTCAGAGTCCACATCTGCCTGTGGAAATGTCTTACAATTTAAAACCTGGTTCCTAAATCTCTGTCTTACCATTATATAATCTATCTGATACCTTTTAGTATCTCCAGGGTTCTTCCAGGTATACAACCTTCTTTCATGATTCTTAAACCAAGTGTTAGTTATGATTATGTTGTGCTCTGTGCAAAATTCTACCAGGCGGCTTCCTCTTTCATTTCTGTCCCCCAATCCATATTCACCTACTATGTTTCCTTCTCTCCCTTTTCCTACACTCGAATTCCAGTCACCCATGACTATTAAATTTTCGTCTCCCTTCACAATCTGGATAATTTCTTTTATTTCATCATACATTTCTTCAATTTCTTCGTCATCTGCAGAGCTAGTTGGCATATAAACTTGTACTACTGTAGTAGGTGTGGGCTTCGTATCTATCTTGGCCACAATAATGCGTTCACTATGCTGTTTGTAGTAGCTTACCCGCATTCCTATTTTCCTATTCATTATTAAACCTACTCCTGCATTACCCCTATTTGATTTTGTGTTTATAACCCTGTAGTCACCTGACCAGAAGTCTTGTTCCTCCTGCCACCGAACTTCACTAATTCCCACTATATCTAACTTCAACCTATCCATTTCCCTTTCTAAATTTTCTAACCTACCTGCCCGATTAAGGGATCTGACATTCCACGCTCCGATCCGTAGAACGCCAGTTTTCTTTCTCCTGATAATGACATCCTCTTGAGTAGTCCCCGCCCGCAGATCCGAATGGAAGACTATTTTACCTCCGGAATATTTTACCCAAGAGGACGCCATCATCATGTAATCATACAGTAAAGCTGCATGCCCTCGGGAAAAATTACGGCTGTAGTTCCCCCTTGCTTTCAGCCGTTCGCAGTACCAGCACAGCAAGGCCGTTTTGGTTATTGTTACAGGGCCAGATCAGTCAATCATCCAGACTGTTGCCATTGCAACTACTGAAAAGGCTGCTGCCCCTCTTCAGGAACCACACGTTTGTCTGGCCTCTCAACAGATACCCCTCCGTTGTGGTTGCACCTACGGTACGGCTATCTGTATCGCTGAGGCACGCAAGCCTCCCCACCAATGGCAAGGTCCATGGTTCATGGGGGGGTATGCCGACTTAAGTACAAGAAAACTGACTCTTCTTACTGTCTATATTTGAACCATTCCCGTGACACTAGTTATAGATTCCGATGCTTCACTTCAGGTTTACTGTATCCCTCTGACCTCCTTATTGACGATGAAACACAGAAATTGCTTCGGAATTAAATAGAAAAGGCACAAGGCCGAATTAAGTACAAGAAAACTGTCTCTTCATACTGTCTATGTTTTGAACCATTCGTGTGACACTTATTATAGATTCCGATGCTTCACTTCAGGTTTACTGTATCCCTCTGACCTTCTTATTGACGATAAAACACAGAAATTGCATCGGAATTAAATAAAAAAGGCACAATGCCGACTCAAGTACACGAAGACTGACTCTTCTTACTGTCTATGTTTTGAAACTTTCCTGTGATACATGTTTTAGATTCCGATGCTTCACTTCAGGTTTACTGTATCCCTCTGACCTTCTTATTGACGATGAAACATAGAAATTGCATCGGGATTAAATACATTAGGCACAATGCCGACTTAAGTACAAGAAAACGGACTCTTCTGACTGTCTTTGTTTTAAACCATTCTTGTGACACTAGTTATAGATTCTAAAGCTTCACTTCAGGTTCACTGTATCCCTCTGACCTTCTTATTGACGATGAAACACCGAAAGTGCCTCGGAATTAAACTCAAAAGGCACAATGCCGACTTCAGTACAAGAAAACGGACTCTTCTTACTGTCTATGTTTTGAACCATTCCTGTGACACTAGTTATAGATTCCGATGCTTCACTTCGGGTTTACTGTATCCCTCTGACATTCTTATTGACGATCAAACTCAGAAAATGCAACGGAAATAAATACAAAAGGCACAATGTCGTCTCAAGTACAAGAAGACTGGCTCTTCTTACTGTCTATGTTTTGAACCATTCCAGTGACACTAGTTATAGATTCCGATGCTTCACTTCAGGTTTACTGTATCCCTCTGACCTTCTTATTGACGATGAAACACAGAAATTGCATCGGAATTAAATAAAAAAGGCACAATGCCGACTCAAGTACAAGAAGACTGGCTCTTCTTACTGTCTATGTTTTGAACCTTTCCTGTGAGACCGGCTTTAGGTTCCGATGCTTCACTTCAGGTTTACTGTATCCGGTGGACCTTCTTATTGACGACCAAACACAGCAATTGCATCGGAAATAAATACAAAAGGCACAATGCCGACTTAAGTACAACAAAACTGACTCTTCTTACTGTATCAATCTGACCTCATGATTGACGATGAAACACAGAAATTGCATCGGAATTAAACACAAAAGACACAATGCCGAATTAAGTACAAGAAAACTGACTCTTCTTACTGTCCATGTTTTGAACCATTCCTGTGACACTAGTTGTAGATTCCGATGCTTCACTTCAGGTTTACTGTATCCCTCTGACCCAGTTATTGACAATAAAACACAGAAATTGCATCGGAATTAAATACAAAAGGCACAATGCCGACTCAAGTACAAGAAGACTGGCTCTTCTTACTGTCTATGTTTTGAACCTTTCCTGTGAGACCGGTTTTAGGTTCCGATGCTTCACTTCAGGTTTACTGTATCCCTCTGACCTCCTTATTGACGATGAAACACAGAAATTGCTTCGGAATTAAATAGAAAAGGCACAATGCCGAATTAAGTACAAGAAAACTGTCTCTTCTTACTGTCTATCTTTTGAACTATTCCTGTGACACTATTTATAGATTCCGATGCTTCACTTCAGGTTTACTGTATCCCTCTGACCTTCTTATTGACGATGAAACATAGAAATTGCATCGGGATTAATTACATAAGGCACAATGCCGACTTAAGTACAGGAAAACGTACTCTTCTTACTGTCTATGTTTTGATCCATTCCTGTGACACTAGTTATAGATTCTGATGCTTCACTTCAGGTTTACTGTATCCCTCTGACCTTCTTATTCACGATGAAACACAGAAAGTGCCTCGGAATTAAACTCAAAAGGCACAATGCCGACTTCAGTACAAGGAAACGGACTCTTCTTACTGCCTATGTTTTGAACCATTCCTGTGACACTAGTTATAGATTCCGATGCTTCACATCAAGTTTACTGTATCCCTCTGACCTTCTTATTGACGATCAAACACAGAAAATGCAACGGAATTAAATACAAAAGGCACAATGTCGACTCAAGTACAAGAAGACTGGATCTTCTTACTGTCTATGTTTTGAACCTTTCCTGTGAGACAGGTTTTAGATTCCCTTGCTTCACTTCAGGTTTACTGTATCCCATGGACCTTCTTATTGACGACGAAACACAGAAATTGCCTCGGAATTAAATACAAAAGGCACAATACCGACTTAAGTACAAGAAAACTGACCCTTCTTACTGTCTATGCTTTGAACCATTACTGTGTCACTAGTTACAGATTCCGAATCTTCACTTCAGGTTTACTGTATCCCTCTGACCTTCTTATTGACGATGAAACACAGAAATTGCATCGGAATTAAATACAAAAGGCACAATGTCGACTCAAGTACACGAAGACTGACTCTTCTTACTGTCTATGTTTTGAAACTTTCCTGTGATACATGTTTTAGATTCCGATGCTTCACTTCAGGTTTACTGTATCCCTCTGACCTTCTTATTGACGATGAAACATAGAAATTGCATCGGGATTAAATACATTAGGCACAATGCCGACTTAAGTACAAGAAAACGGACTCTTCTGACTGTCTTTGTTTTAAACCATTCTTGTGACACTAGTTATAGATTCTAAAGCTTCACTTCAGGTTCACTGTATCCCTCTGACCTTCTTATTGACGATGAAACACCGAAAGTGCCTCGGAATTAAACTCAAAAGGCACAATGCCGACTTCAGTACAAGAAAACGGACTCTTCTTACTGTCTATGTTTTGAACCATTCCTGTGACACTAGTTATAGATTCCGATGCTTCACTTCGGGTTTACTGTATCCCTCTGACATTCTTATTGACGATCAAACACAGAAAATGCAACGGAAATAAATACAAAAGGCACAATGTCGACTCAAGTACAAGAAGACTGGCTCTTCTTACTGTCTATGTTTTGAACCATTCCAGTGACACTAGTTATAGATTCCGATGCTTCACTTCAGGTTTACTGTATCCCTCTGACCCAGTTATTGACAATAAAACACAGAAATTGCATCGGAATTAAATACAAAAGGCACAATGCCGACTCAAGTACAAGAAGACTGGCTCTTCTTACTGTCTATGTTTTGAACCTTTCCTGTGAGACCGGTTTTAGGTTCCGATGCTTCACTTCAGGTTTACTGTATCCCTCTGACCTCCTTATTGACGATGAAACACAGAAATTGCTTCGGAATTAAATAGAAAAGGCACAATGCCGAATTAAGTACAAGAAAACTGTCTCTTCTTACTGTCTATCTTTTGAACTATTCCTGTGACACTATTTATAGATTCCGATGCTTCACTTCAGGTTTACTGTATCCCTCTGACCTTCTTATTGACGATGAAACATAGAAATTGCATCGGGATTAATTACATAAGGCACAATGCCGACTTAAGTACAGGAAAACGTACTCTTCTTACTGTCTATGTTTTGATCCATTCCTGTGACACTAGTTATAGATTCTGATGCTTCACTTCAGGTTTACTGTATCCCTCTGACCTTCTTATTCACGATGAAACACAGAAAGTGCCTCGGAATTAAACTCAAAAGGCACAATGCCGACTTCAGTACAAGGAAACGGACTCTTCTTACTGCCTATGTTTTGAACCATTCCTGTGACACTAGTTATAGATTCCGATGCTTCACATCAAGTTTACTGTATCCCTCTGACCTTCTTATTGACGATCAAACACAGAAAATGCAACGGAATTAAATACAAAAGGCACAATGTCGACTCAAGTACAAGAAGACTGGATCTTCTTACTGTCTATGTTTTGAACCTTTCCTGTGAGACAGGTTTTAGATTCCCTTGCTTCACTTCAGGTTTACTGTATCCCATGGACCTTCTTATTGACGACGAAACACAGAAATTGCCTCGGAATTAAATACAAAAGGCACAATACCGACTTAAGTACAAGAAAACTGACCCTTCTTACTGTCTATGCTTTGAACCATTACTGTGTCACTAGTTACAGATTCCGAATCTTCACTTCAGGTTTACTGTATCCCTCTGACCTTCTTATTGACGATGAAACACGGAAATTGCATCGGAATTAAATACAAAAGGCACAATGCCGACTCTAGTACAAGAAGACTGACTCTTCTTACTGTCTATGTTTTGAACCTTTTCTGTGTGACGGGCTCTAGATTCCGATGCTTCACTTCAGGTTTACTGTATCCCTTGGACTTCTTATTGACGCCGAAACATAGAAATTCCATCGGAATTAAATAGAAAAGGCACAATGCCGACCTAAGTACAAGAAGACTAACTCTTCTTACTGTCTATGCTTTGAACCACTCCTGTGACACAAGTTATAGATTCCGAAGCTTCACTTCAGTTTTACTGTATCCCTCTGACCTTCTTATTGACGATGAAACACAGAAATTGCAACGGAATTAAATACAAAAGGCACAATGACGACTCAAGTACAAGATATCCGGCTCCTTTTACTGTCTATGTTTTGAACCTTTCCTGTGACACCGGTTTTAGATTCCGGTGCTTCACTTCAGGTTTACTGTATTCCTTGGACATTCTTTTTGACGCCGAACACAGATATTGCATCGGAATTAAATAGAAAATGCACAACGCCGACATAAGTAGTAGAAGACTGACTCTTTTTCCTATCTATGTTTTGAATCATTCCTGTGACACTAGTTAAAGCTTCCGCTGCTTCACTTCAGATTTACTGTTTTCAGCTGACCTTCTTATTGACGATGAAAAACAGAAATTGCATCGGAATTAAATTCAAAAGGCACAATGCCGACTTAAGTACAAGAAGACTGACTCTTCCTACTGTCTATGTTTTGAACCATTCCTGTGACACTAGTTATAGATTCCGATGCTGCACTTCAGGTTTCCTGTATCCCTCTGACTGTCTTATAAACGATGAAACACAGAAATTGCAACGGAATTAAATACAAAATGCACAATGCCGACTCAGGTACAAGAAGTATGGCTCTGCTTACTGTCTATGCTATGAACCTTTCCTGTGAGACCAGTTTTAGATTCCGATGCTTCACTTCAGGTTTACTGTATCCCTTGGACCTTCTTGTTGACGACGATACACAGAAATTACATCGGAATTAAATAGAAAAGGCACATTTCCGACTTAAGTACAAGAAAAAAGACTCTTCTTAATATCTATGATTTGAACCATTCCTGCGACACTAGTTGTAGATTCCGATGCTTCACCTCAGGTTTACTGTATCCCTCTGACCCTCGTATTGACGATGAAACACAGAAATTGCATCGGAATTAAATACAAAAGGCACAATGCCGACTCAAGGAAAGGAGGCTGGCTCTTCTTCCTTTCTATGTTTTGAACCAATTCTGTGACACTAGTTATGGATTCCGATGCTTCTCTTCAGGTTGACTGTATCCAGCTGACCTTCTTATTGACGATTAAACACAGAAATTGCATCGGAATTAAATACAAAAGGCACAATGCCGACTTAAGTACAAGAAGATTGACTCTTCTTACTGTCTATGTTTTAAACCATTCCTGTGACACTAGTTATAGATTCCGATGCATCACTTCAGTTTACTGTATCCCTCTGACCTTCTTATTGACGATGAAACACAGAAATTACATCGGAATTAAATACAAAAGACACAATTCCGGATCAAGTACAACAAAACTGCCTCTTCTTACTGTCTATGTTTTGAACCATTCCTGTGACACTAGTTATAGATTCCGATGCTTCACTTCATGTTTACTGTATCCCTCTGACCCTCTTATTGACGATCAGACACAGAAATTGCATCGGAATTAAATACAAAAGGCACAATGCCGACTGAAGATCAAGAAAACTGACTCTTCTTACTGTCTATTTTTTGATCCATTCCTGTGACACTAGCTATAGACTGCGAGGCTTCACTTCAGTTTTACTGTATGCCTCTGACCTTCTTATTGACGATGAAACACAGAAATTGCATCGCAATTAAATACAAAAGGCACAATGCCGACTCTAGTACAAGAAGACTGACTCTTCTTACTGTCTATGTTTTGAACCTTTTCTGTGTGACGGGCTCTAGATTCCGATGCTTCACTTCAGGTTTACTGTATCCCTTGGACCTTCTTATTGACGCCGAAACACAGAAATTGCATCGGAATTAAATAGAAAAGGCACAATGCCGACCCTAGTACAAGAAGACCAACTCTTCTTACTGTCTATGCTTTGAACCACTCCTGTGACACAAGTTATAGATTCCGATGCTTCACTAGAGGTTTATTGTATCCCTCTGACCTTCTTATTGACGATGAAACACAGAAATTGCATCGGAATTATATACAAAAGGCACAATGCCGACCGTAGTACAAGAAGACTAACTCTTCTTACTGTCTATGTTTTGAACCATTCCTGTGACACAAGTTATAGATTCCGAAGCTTCACTTCAGTATTACTGTATCCCTCTGACCTTCTTATTGACGATGAAACACAGAAATTGCATCGGAATTAAATACAAAAGGCACAATGACGACTCAAGTACAAGATGTCTGGCTCCTTTTACTGTCTATGTTTTGAACCTTTCCTGTGACACCGGTTTTAGATTCCGGTGCTTCACTTCAGGTTTACTGTATTCCTTCGACATTCTTATTGACAACGAACACAGAAATTGCATCGGAATTAAATAGAAAATGCACAACGCCGACATAAGTACAAGAAAACTGACTCTTTTTTTTGTCTATGTTTTGAATCATTCCTGTGACACTAGTTATAGATTCCGATGCTGCACTTCAGGTTTCTTGTATCCCTCTGACAGTCTTATTAACGATGAAACACAGAAACTGCATCGGAATTAAATACAAAAGGCACAATGCCGACTCAGGTATAAGAAGTCTGGCTCTTCTTACTGTCTATGTTATGAACCTTTCCTGTGACGCCAGTTTTAGATTGCGATGCTTCACTTCAGGTTTACTGTATCCCTTGGACCTTCTTATTGACGATGATACACAGAAATTGCATCGGAATTAAATAGAAAAGGCACAACGCCGACTTAAGTACAAGAAAAAACAATCTTCTTAATATCTATGATTTGAAACATTCCAGTGACACTAGTTATAGATTCCGATGCTTCACTTCAGGTTTACTGTATCCCTCTGACCGTCGTATTGACGATGAAACACAGAAATTGCATTGGAATTTAATACAAAAGGCGCAATGCCGACTCAAGTACAAGAAGACTGGCTCTTCTTACTGTCAATGTTTTGAACCTTTCCTGTGAGACAGGTTTTAGATTCCTATGCTTCACTTCAGGTTTTCTCTATCCGGTGGACCTTCTTACTGACGACGTAACGCAGAAATTGCACCGAAATTGAATACAAAATGCACAATGCCGACTTAAGTACAAGAAATCTGACACTTCTTACTGTCTATGTTTGAACCATTCCTGTGACACTAGTTATACATTCCGATGCTTCACTTCAGGTTTACTGTATCCCTCTGACCTTCTTATTGACGATGAAACACAGAAATTGCATCGGAATTATATACCAAAGGCACAATGCCGGCTCAAGTACAAGAAGACTGACTCTTCTTACTGTCCATGATTTGAACCTTTCCTGTGAGCCCGGTTTTAGATTCCGATGCTTCACTTCAGGTTTACTGTATCCCTCTGACCTATTTATTGACGATGAAGCACAGAAATTGCTTCGGAATTAAATAGAAAAGGCACAATGCCGAATTAAGTACAAGAAAACTGACTGTACTTACTGTCTATGTTTTTGAACCATTCCTGTAACACTACTTATAGATTCCGATGCTTCACTTCAGGTATACTGTATCCGGTGGACCTTCTTATTGACGACGAAACGCAGAAATTGCATCGGAATTAAATACAAAATGCACAATGCCGACTTAAGTACAAGAAAACTGACTCTTCTTACTGTCTATGTTTGAACCACTCCTGTGACACAAGTTATAGATCCAGATGCTTCACTTCAGGTTTACTGTATCCCTCTGACCTCCTGATTGACGATGAAACACAGAAATTGCATCGGAATTAAATACAAAATGCACAATGCTGAATTAAGTACAAGAAAACAGACCCTTCTTACTGCCTATGTTTTGAACCATTCCTGTGACAGTAGTTACAGATTCCGATGGTTTACTTCAGGTTTACTGTATCCCTCTGACCTTCTTATTGACGATAAAACACAGAAATTGCATCGGAATTAAATACAAAACGCGCAATGCCGATTCAAGTACAAGAAGACTGGCTCTTCTTACTGTCTATGTTTTGAACCTTTCCTGTGAGACAGGTTTTAGATTCCGTTGCTTCACTTCAGGTTTACTGCATCCCATGGTCCTTCTCATTGACGACGAAACACAGAAATTGCATCGGAATTAAATACAAAAGGCACAATACCGACTTAAGTACAACAAAACTGACACTTCTTATTGTCTATGTTTTGAACCTTTCCTGTGACACTAGTTATTGATTCCGATGCTCCACTTCAGGTTTACTGTATCCCTCTGACCTTCTTATTGACGATGAAACACACAAAATTGCAACGGAATTAAATACAAAAGGCACAATGCCGACTCAAGTACAAGAAGATTGGCTCTTCTTACTGTCTATGTTTTTGAACCTTTCCTGTGAGCCCGATTTTAGATTCCGATGCTATCCTTCAGGTATACTGTATCCTCTGGACATTCCTATTGATGAAGAAACACAGAAATTGCATCGGAATTAAATACAAAAGGCACAATGCCGACTTAAGTACAAGAAAACTGACTCTTCTTTCTGTCTATCTTTGAACCATTCCTGTGACACTAGTTATAGATTCCGATGCTTCACTTCAGGTTTTCTGTATCCCTCTGGCCTCCTTATTGACGATGAAACACAGAAATTGCATCGGAATTAAATACAAAAGGCACAATGCCGACTTAAGTACTAGGACACTGACTCTTCTTACTGTCAACGTTTTCAACCGTTCCTGTGACACTAGTTATAGATTCCGATGCTTCACTTCAGGTTTACTGTATCCCTCTAACCTTTCTATTGACGACAAAACACAGAAATTGCATCGGAAATAAATACAAAAGGCACAATGCCGACTCAAGTACAAGAAGACTGGCTCTTCTTACTGTCTATGTTTTGAACCTTTCCTGAGAGACCGCTTTTAGATTCCGATGCTTCACTTCAGGTTTACTGTATCCCTTGGACCTTGTTATTGACGCTGAAACACAGAAATTGTATCGGAATTAAATAGAATAGGCACAATGCCGACTTAAGTACAAGAAAACTGACTCTTCTTACTGTCTATGTTTTGAACCATTCCTGTGACACTAGTTGTAGATTACGATGCTTCACTTCAGGTTTACTGAATCCCTCTGACCTTCTTATTGACGATGAAACACAGAAGTTGCATCGGAATTAAATACGACAGGCACTAATCCGACTTAAGTACAAGAAAATTTAATCTTCTTACTGTCTATGTCTTGAACCATTCCTGTGACACTAGTTATAGATTCCGATGCTTCACTTAAGGTTTACTGTATCCCGCTGACATTCTTATTGACGATGAAACACAGAAATTGTATCGGAATTAAATAGAATAGGCACAATGCCGACTTAAGTACAAGAAAACTGACTCTTCTTACTGTTTATGTTTTGAACCATTCCTGTGACACTAGTTAAAGATTCCGATGCTTCACTTCAGATTTACTGTATACCTGTGACCTTGTTATTGACGAAGAAACACAGAAATTGCTTCGGAATTATATACAAAAGGCACAATGCCGACTTAAGTACAAGAAAACTGACTCTTCTTACTGTCTATGTTTTGATCCATTCCTGTGACACTAGTTACAGATTCCGATGCTTCACTTCAGGTTTACTGTATCCCTCTGACCATCTTATTGACGATGAAACACAGAAATAGCATCTTAATTAAATACAAAAGGCACAATGCCGACTTAAGTACAGGAAGACTGACTCTTCTTGTTGTCTATGTGTTGAAAAATTCCTGTGCCACTAGTTATAGATTCCGATGCTTCACTTCAGGTTTACTGTATCCCTCTGACCTTTTTATTGACGAAGAAACACAGATATTGCATCGGAATTAAATACAAAAGGCACAATGCCGTCTCAAGTACAAGAAGACTGGCTCTTCTTACTGCCTATGCTTTCAACCATTCCTGTGACACTAGTTATAGATTCCGATGCTTCAGTTCAGGTTTACTGTATCCAGCTGACCTTCTTATTGACGATGAAACACAGAAATTGCATCGGAATTATATACAAAAGGCACAATGCCGACTTAAGTACAAGAAGACTGACTCTTCTTACTGTCTATGCTTTGAACCATTCCTGTGACACAAGTTATAGATTCCGATGCTTCACTTCAGGTTTACTGTATCCCTCTGACCTTCGTATTGACGATGAAACAAAGAAATTACTTCGGAATTAAATACAAAATTCACAATGCCGACTTAAATACAAGAAGACTGACTCTTCTTACTGCCTATGTTTTGAACCATTCCTGTGACACTAGTTATAGATTCCGATGCTTTACTTTAGGTATACTGTATCCCTCTGACCTTCGTACCGACGATGAAACACAGAAATTGCATTGGAATTAAATACAAAAGGCACAATGCCGACTCAAGTACAAGAAGACTGGCTATACTTCCTGTCTATGATTTGAACCGTTCCTGTGACACTAGTTATTGATTCCGATGCTTCACTTCAGGTTTACTGTATCCCTCTGACCGTCGTACTGAAAATGAAACACAGAAATTGCATCGGAATTAAATACAAATGGCACAACGCCGACTTAAGTACAAAAAGACTGACTCTTCTTACTGTCTATGTTTTGAACCATTCCTGTGACACTAGTTATAGATTCCGATGCTTCACTTCAGGTTTACTGTATCCCTCTGACCTTCTTATAGGCGATGAAACACAGAAATTGCATTGGAATTAAATACAAAAGGCACAATGCCGACTTAAGTACAAGAAAACTGACTCTTCTTACTGTCTATGTTTTGAACCATTTCTGTGACACTAGTTATAGATTCCGATGCTTCACCTCAGGTTTATTGTATCCCTCTGATCTCCTTATTGACGATGAAACACAGAAATTGCATCGGAATTTTATACAAAAGGCACAATTCCAACTTAAGTACAAGAAGACCGACTCTTCTTACTGTCTATGTTTTGAACCATTCCTGTGACACTAGATATAGATTCCGATGCTTCACTTCAGGTTTACTGTATCCCTTTGACCTTCTTATTGACGATGAAACACAGAAACTGCATCTTAATTAAATACAAAAGGCGCAATGCCGACTTATGTACAAGACGAGTGACTCTTTTAACTGTCTATGTTTTGAACCATTCCTGTGACACTAGTTATAGATTCCGATGCTTCACTTCAGTTTTACTGTATCCCTTTGACCTTCTTATTGACGATGAAACACAGAAATTGCATCGGAATTAAATACAAAAGGCACACTGCCGACTTAAGTTCAAGAAGACTGAATCTTCCTGCCGTCTATGCTTTGAACCATTCCTGTGACACTAGTTTTAGATTCCGATGCTTCACTTCAGGTATACTGTATCTCTCTGACCTCCTTATTGACGATGAAACACAGAAATTGCATCTTAACTAAATACAAAAGGAACAATGCAGACTTAAGTACAAGAAGACCGACTCTTCTTACTGTCTATGTTTTGAACCATTCCTGTTACACAAGTTATAGATTCCTATGCTTCACTTTAGGTTTACTGTATCCCTCTGACCTTCTTATTGAAGATCAAACACAAATATTTCATCGGAATAAAATACAAAAGGCATAATGCCGACTCAAGTACAAGAAGACTGGCTCTTCTTAGTGTCTATGTTTTGAACCATTTCTGTGACAATAGTTATAGATTCCAATGCTTCACTTCAGGTTTACTGTATCCAGCTGACCTTATTATTGACGATGAAAAGCAGAAATGGCATCGTAATTAATTACAAAAGGCACAATGCCGACTTAAGTACAAGAAGACTGACTCTTTTTACTGTCTATGTTTTAACCATTCCTGTGACACTAGTTATAGATTCCGATGCCTCACTTCAGATTTACTGTATCCCTTGACCTTCTTATTGACGATGAAACACAGAAATTGAATCGGAATTAAATACAAAAGGCACAATACCGACTTAAATACAAGAAAACTGACTCTTCTTCCTGTCTATGTTTTGAACCATTCCTGTGACACTAGTTATAGATTCCCATGCTTCACTTAAGTCTTACTGTATCCCTCTGACCTCCTTATTGACGATGAAACACAGAAATAGCATCGGAAGTAAATACAAAAGGCACAATGCCGACTCAAGTACAAGAAGACTGACTCTTCTTACTGTCTATATTTTGAACCGTTCCTGTGACACTAGTTATACATTTCCGATGCTTCACTTCAGGTTTACTGTACCCCTTGGACCCTCTTTTTGACGACGAAACACAGAAATTGCATCGGAATTAAATAGAAAAGGCACAATGCCTACTTAAGTACAAGACAACTGACTCTTCTTCCTGTCTATGATTTGAACCATTCCTGTGACACTAGTTATAGATTCCGATGCATCACTTCAGCTTTACTGTAACCCTCTGACCTTCTTATTGACGATGGAACACAGATATTGCATCGGAATTAAATACAAAAGGCACAATACCGACTCAAGTACAAGAAGACTGCCTCTTCTTACCGTCTATGTTTGAACCTTTCCTGTGAGACCAGTTTTAGATTCCGAAGCATCACTTCAGGTTTACCTTATCACTCTGACCTTCTTATTGACGATGAAACACAGAAAATGCATCGGAATTAAAAACAAAAGGCACAATGCCGACTTAAGTATAAGAAAACAAACTCTTCTTACTGTCTTTGCTTTGAACCATTCCTGTGACACTAGTTATTGATGCCGATGCTTCACTTCAGGTTTACTGTATCCCTCTGACCTTCTTATTGACGATGAAACACAGATATTGCATCGGAAATAAATACAAAAGGAACAATACCGACTCAAGTACAAGAAGACTGCCTCTTCTAACTGTCTATGTTTTGAACCTTTCCTGTGAGACCAGTTTTAGATTTCGATGCTTGACTTCAGGTTTACTGTATCCCTTGGATCTTCTTTTTGACGACGAAACACAGAAATTGCATCGGAATTGAATACAAAAGGCACAATGAGGACTTAAGTAAAAGAAAACTGACTCTTCTTACTGTCTATGTTTGAATCATTCCTGTGACACTAGTTATAGATTCAGATGCCTCACTTCGGGTTTACTGCATTCCTCTGACCTCCTTATTGACGATGAAGCACAGAAATTGCATCGGAATTAAATACGTAAGACACAATGCCGACTTAAGTACAAGAAAACTGACTCTTCTTACTGTCTATGCTTTGAACCATTCCTGTGACACTAGTTATAGATTCCGATGCTTCACTTCAGGTTTACTGTATCCCTCTGACCTTCTTATTGACGATGAAACACAGAAATTGCATTGGAATTATATACAAAAGGCACAATGCCGACCTAAGTACAAGAAGACTGACTCTCCTTACTGTCTATGATTTGAACCATACCTGTGACACAAGTTATAGATTCCGATGCTTCACTTTAGTTTTACTGTATCCCTCTAACCTTCTTATTGACGATGAAACACAGAAATAGCATCGGAATTAAATACAAAAGGCACAATGCCGACTCAAGTACAAGAAGTCTGGCTCTTCTTACCGTCTATGTTTTGAACTTTTCCTGTGACACCGGTTTTAGATTCCGGTGCTTCACTTCAGGTTTACTGTATTTCTTGGACCTTCTTATTGACGACGAACACAGAAATTGCATCGGAATTAAATAGAAAATGCACAACGCCGACATAAGTACAAGCAAACTGACTCTTTTTCCTGTCTATGTTTTGAACCATTCCTGTGACACTAGTTATAGATTCCAATGCTGCACTTCAGGGTTACTTTATCCCTCTGACCGTCTTATTAACGATGAAACACAGAAATTGCATCGGAATTAAATACAAAAGGCACAATGCCGGCTCAGGTACAAGAAGTCTTGCTCTTCTTACTGTCTATGTTTTGAACCTTTCCTGGGACACCGGTTTTAGATTCCGATGCTTCACTTCAGGTTTAGTGTATCCCACGGACATTCTTATTGACGACGAAACACAGAAATGGCATCGGAATTAAATAGAAAAGGCACAAAGCCGACTTAAGTACATGAAAAAAGACTCTTCTTACTATCTATGATTTGAACCATTCCTGTGACACTAGTTATAGATTCCGATGCTTCACTTCAGGTTTACTGTATCCCTTGGACCTTCTTATTGACGACGAACACAGAAATTGCATCGGAATTAAATAGAAAATGCCCAATGCCGACTTCAGTACAAGATAACTGACTCTTTTTTTGTTTATGTTTTAAACCATTCCTGTGACACTAGTTATAGATTCCGATGCTTCACTTCAGGTTTACTGTATCCAGCTGACCTTCTTATTGACGATGAAACACAGAAATTGCATCGGAATTAATTACAAAAGGCAAAATGCCGAATCAAGTACAAGATGACTGGCTCTTCTTTCTGTCTATGATTTCAACCTTTCCTGTGAGACCGGTTTCAGGTTCCGATGATTCACCTTACTTCTACTGTATCCCTTGGACCTTCATATTGACGCCGAAACACAGAAATTGCATCGGAATTAAATAGAAAAGGCACAATGCCGACATAAGTACAAGAAAATTGACTCTTCTTACTGTCTATGTTTTGAACCACTCCTGTGACACTAGTTATAGATTCCGATGCTTCACTTCAGGTTTATTGTATCCCTCTGACCTTCTTATTGACGATGAAAAACAGAAATTGCATCGGAATTACATACAAAAGGCACAATGCCGACTTAAGTACAAGAAAACTGACTCTTCTTACTGTCTATGTTTTGAACCATTCCTGTGACACTAGTTATAGACTCCGATGCTTCACTTCAGGTTTACTGTATCCCTCTGACCTTCTTATTGACGATGAAACACAGAAATTGCATCGGAATTAAATGCAAAAGGCACAATGCCGACCTAAGTACAAGAAAACTGTCTCTTCTTACTGTTTATGTTTGAACTATTCCTGTGACACTAGTTATAGATTCCGATGCTTCACTTCAGGTTTACTGTATCCCTCTGACCTTCTTATTGACGATGAAACACAGAAATTGCATCGGAATTAAATACAAAAGGCACAATGCCGACTCAAGTACAAGAAGACTGGGTCTTCTTACTGTCTATGCTTTGAACCATTTCTGTGACACTAGTTATACATTCCGATGCTTCACTTCAGGTTTACTGTATCCCTCTGACCTTCTTATTGACGATGAAACACAGAAATTGCATCGGAATTAAATGCAAAAGGCACAATGCCGACCTAAGTACAAGAAAACTGTCTCTTCTTACTGTTTATGTTTGAACTATTCCTGTGACACTAGTTATAGATTCCGATGCTTCACTTCAGGTTTACTGTATCCCTCTGACCTTCTTATTGACGATGAAACACAGAAATTGCATCGGAATTAAATACAAAAGGCACACTGCCGACTTAAGTTCAAGAAGACTGAATCTTCCTACCGTCTATGCTTTGAACCATTCCTGTGACACTAGTTTTAGATTCCGATGCTTCACTTCAGGTATACTGTATCTCTCTGACCTCCTTATTGACGATGAAACACAGAAATTGCATCTTAACTAAATACAAAAGGAACAATGCAGACTTAAGTACAAGAAGACCGACTCTTCTTACTGTCTATGTTTTGAACCATTCCTGTAACACAAGTTATAGATTCCTATGCTTCACTTTAGGTTTACTGTATCCCTCTGACCTTCTTATTGAAGATCAAACACAAATATTTCATCGGAATAAAATACAAAAGGCATAATGCCGACTCAAGTACAAGAAGACTGGCTCTTCTTAGTGTCTATGTTTTGAACCATTTCTGTGACAATAGTTATAGATTCCAATGCTTCACTTCAGGTTTACTGTATCCAGCTGACCTTATTATTGACGATGAAAAGCAGAAATGGCATCGTAATTAATTACAAAAGGCACAATGCCGACTTAAGTACAAGAAGACTGACTCTTTTTACTGTCTATGTTTTAACCATTCCTGTGACACTAGTTATAGATTCCGATGCTTCACTTCAGATTTACTGTATCCCTTGACCTTCTTATTGACGATGAAACACAGAAATTGAATCGGAATTAAATACAAAAGGCACAATACCGACTTAAATACAAGAAAACTGACTCTTCTTCCTGTCTATGTTTTGAACCATTCCTGTGACACTAGTTATAGATTCCCATGCTTCACTTAAGTTTTACTGTATCCCTCTGACCTCCTTATTGACGATGAAACACAGAAATAGCATCGGAAGTAAATACAAAAGGCACAATGCCGACTCAAGTACAAGAAGACTGACTCTTCTTACTGTCTATATTTTGAACCGTTCCTGTGACACTAGTTATACATTTCCGATGCTTCACTTCAGGTTTACTGTACCCCTTGGACCCTCTTTTTGACGACGAAACACAGAAATTGCATCGGAATTAAATAGAAAAGGCACAATGCCTACTTAAGTACAAGACAACTGACTCTTCTTCCTGTCTATGATTTGAACCATTCCTGTGACACTAGTTATAGATTCCGATGCATCACTTCAGCTTTACTGTAACCCTCTGACCTTCTTATTGACGATGAAACACAGATATTGCATCGGAATTAAATACAAAAGGCACAATACCGACTCAAGTACAAGAAGACTGCCTCTTCTTACCGTCTATGTTTGAACCTTTCCTGTGAGACCAGTTTTAGATTCCGAAGCATCACTTCAGGTTTACCTTATCACTCTGACCTTCTTATTGACGATGAAACACAGAAAATGCATCGGAATTAAAAACAAAAGGCACAATGCCGACTTAAGTATAAGAAAACAAACTCTTCTTACTGTCTTTGCTTTGATCCATTCCTGTGACACTAGTTATTGATGCCGATGCTTCACTTCAGGTTTACTGTATCCCTCTGACCTTCTTATTGACGATTAAACACAGATATTGCATCGGAAATAAATACAAAAGGAACAATACCGACTCAAGTACAAGAAGACTGCCTCTTCTAACTGTCTATGTTTTGAACCTTTCCTGTGAGACCAGTTTTAGATTTCGATGCTTGACTTCAGGTTTACTGTATCCCTTGGATCTTCTTTTTGACGACGAAACACAGAAATTGCATCGGAATTGAATACAAAAGGCACAATGAGGACTTAAGTAAAAGAAAACTGACTCTTCTTACTGTCTATGTTTGAATCATTCCTGTGACACTAGTTATAGATTCAGATGCCTCACTTCGGGTTTACTGCATTCCTCTGACCTCCTTATTGACGATGAAGCACAGAAATTGCATCGGAATTAAATACGTAAGACACAATGCCGACTTAAGTACAAGAAAACTGACTCTTCTTACTGTCTATGCTTTGAACCATTCCTGTGACACTAGTTATAGATTCCGATGCTTCACTTCAGGTTTACTGTATCCCTCTGACCTTCTTATTGACGATGAAACACAGAAATTGCATTGGAATTATATACAAAAGGCACAATGCCGACCTAAGTACAAGAAGACCGACTCTCCTTACTGTCTATGATTTGAACCATACCTGTGACACAAGTTATAGATTCCGATGCTTCACTTTAGTTTTACTGTATCCCTCTAACCTTCTTATTGACGATGAAACACAGAAATAGCATCGGAATTAAATACAAAAGGCACAATGCCGACTCAAGTACAAGAAGTCTGGCTCTTCTTACCGTCTATGTTTTGAACTTTTCCTGTGACACCGGTTTTAGATTCCGGTGCTTCACTTCAGGTTTACTGTATTTCTTGGACCTTCTTATTGACGACGAACACAGAAATTGCATCGGAATTAAATAGAAAATGCACAACGCCGACATAAGTACAAGCAAACTGACTCTTTTTCCTGTCTATGTTTTGAACCATTCCTGTGACACTAGTTATAGATTCCAATGCTGCACTTCAGGGTTACTTTATCCCTCTGACCGTCTTATTAACGATGAAACACAGAAATTGCATCGGAATTAAATACAAAAGGCACAATGCCGGCTCAGGTACAAGAAGTCTTGCTCTTCTTACTGTCTATGTTTTGAACCTTTCCTGGGACACCGGTTTTAGATTCCGATGCTTCACTTCAGGTTTAGTGTATCCCACGGACATTCTTATTGACGACGAAACACAGAAATGGCATCGGAATTAAATAGAAAAGGCACAAAGCCGACTTAAGTACATGAAAAAAGACTCTTCTTACTATCTATGATTTGAACCATTCCTGTGACACTAGTTATAGATTCCGATGCTTCACTTCAGGTTTACTGTATCCCTTGGACCTTCTTATTGACGACGAACACAGAAATTGCATCGGAATTAAATAGAAAATGCCCAATGCCGACTTCAGTACAAGATAACTGACTCTTTTTTTGTTTATGTTTTAAACCATTCCTGTGACACTAGTTATAGATTCCGATGCTTCACTTCAGGTTTACTGTATCCAGCTGACCTTCTTATTGACGATGAAACACAGAAATTGCATCGGAATTAATTACAAAAGGCAAAATGCCGAATCAAGTACAAGAAGACTGGCTCTTCTTTCTGTCTATGATTTCAACCTTTCCTGTGAGACCGGTTTCAGGTTCCGATGATTCACCTTACTTCTACTGTATCCCTTGGACCTTCATATTGACGCCGAAACACAGAAATTGCATCGGAATTAAATAGAAAAGGCACAATGCCGACATAAGTACAAGAAAATTGACTCTTCTTACTGTCTATGTTTTGAACCACTCCTGTGACACTAGTTATAGATTCCGATGCTTCACTTCAGGTTTATTGTATCCCTCTGACCTTCTTATTGACGATGAAAAACAGAAATTGCATCGGAATTACATACAAAAGGCACAATGCCGACTTAAGTACAAGAAAACTGACTCTTCTTACTGTCTATGTTTTGAACCATTCCTGTGACACTAGTTATAGACTCCGATGCTTCACTTCAGGTTTACTGTATCCCTCTGACCTTCTTATTGACGATGAAACACAGAAATTGCATCGGAATTAAATGCAAAAGGCACAATGCCGACCTAAGTACAAGAAAACTGTCTCTTCTTACTGTTTATGTTTGAACTATTCCTGTGACACTAGTTATAGATTCCGATGCTTCACTTCAGGTTTACTGTATCCCTCTGACCTTCTTATTGACGATGAAACACAGAAATTGCATCGGAATTAAATACAAAAGGCACAATGCCGACTCAAGTACAAGAAGACTGGGTCTTCTTACTGTCTATGCTTTGAACCATTTCTGTGACACTAGTTATACATTCCGATGCTTCACTTCAAGTTTACTGTATCCCTCTGACCTTCGTATTGACGATGAAACATAGAAATTGCATCGGAAATAAATACAAGAGGCACAACGCCGACTTAAGTACAAAAAGACTGACTCTTCTTACTGTCTATGATTTGAACCATTCCTGTGACACTAGTTATAGATTCTGATGCTCTACTTCAGGTTTACTGTATCCCTCTGACCTTCTTATAGACGATGGAACACAGAAATTGCATCTTAATTAAATACAAAAGGCGCAATGCCGACTTAAGTACATGAAGACTGATACTTCTTACTGTCTATGCTTTGAACCATTCCTGTGACACTAGTTATAGATTCCGATGCTTCACTTCAGGTTTACTGTATCCCTCTGACCTTCGTATTGACGAAGAAACACAGAAATTGCATCGGAATTAAATACAAAATTCTAAATGCCGACTTAAGTACAAAAAGACTGACTCTTCTTACTGTCTATGTTTTGAACCATTCTTGTGACACTAGTTATAGATTCCGATGCCTTACTTCAGGTATACTGTATCCCTCTGACCTTCGTATTGACGATGAAACACAGAAATTGCATCGGAATTAAATACAAATGGAACAATGACGACTTAAGTACAAGAAAACTGACTCTTCTTACTGTCTATGTTTTGAACCATTCCTGTGACACTAGTTATAGATTCCGATGCTTCACTTCAGGTTCACTGTATACCTCTGACCGTCGTACTGACGATGAAAAACAGAAATTACATCGGAAATAAATACAAAAGGCACAATGCCGACTCAAGTACAAGAAGACTGGCTATACTTGCTGTCTATGATTTGAACCATTCCTGTGACACTAGTTATAGATTCCGATGCTTTACTTCAGGTTTACTGTATCCCTCTGACCGTAGTACTGACAATGAAACACAGAAATTGCATCGGAATTAAATACAAAAGGCACAATGCCGACTTAAGTACAAGAAAACTGACTCTTCTTACTGTCTATGTTTTGAACCATTCCTGTGACACTAGTTATAGATTCCGATGCTTCACCTCAGGTTTACTGTATCCCTCTGAACTCCTTATTGACGATGAAACACAGAAATTGCATCGAAATTTTATACAAAAGGCACAATGCCGACTTAAGTACAAGAAGACTGACTCTTCTTACTGTCTATGTTTTGAACCATTCCTGTGACACTAGTTATAGATTCCGATTCTTCACTTCTAGTTTACTGTATCCCTTTGACCTTCTCATTGACGATGAAACACGGAAATTGCATCTTAATTAAATACAAAAGGCGCAATGCCGACTTATGTACAAGAAGAGTGACTCTACTAACTGTCTATGATTTGAACCATTCCTGTGCCACTAGTTATAGATTCCGATGCTTCACTTCAGGATTACTGTATCCCTCTGACCTTCTTATTGACGAAGAAACACAGATATTGCACCGGAATCGAACACAAAATTCACAATGCCGACTCAAGTACAAAAAGACTGACTCTTCTTACTGTCTATGTTTCGAACCATTCCTGTGACACTAGTTATAGATTCCTATGCCTTACTTCAGGTATACTGTATCACTCTGACCTTCTTATTGACGATGAAACATAGAAATTGCATCGGAATTAAATGCAAAAGGCACAATGCCGACTTAAGTACAAGAAAACTGACTCTTCTTACTGTCTATGTTTTACCATTCCTGTGACACTAGTTATAGATTCCGATGCTTCACTTGAGGTTTACTGTACCCCTTGACCGTCGTACTGACGATGAAACTCAGAAATTTAATCGGAATTAAATACAAAAGGCACAATGCCGATTAAGTACAAATAGACTGACTCTTCTTAGTGTCTATGTTTTGAACCATTCCTGTGACAATAGTTATAGATTCCGATGCTTCACTTCAGGTTTACTGTATCCCTCTGACCTTCGTATTGACGAAGAAACACAGAAATTGCATCGGAATTAAATACAAAATTCTAAATGCCGACTTAAGTACAAAAAGACTGACTCTTCTTACTGTCTATGCTTTGAACCATTCTTGTGACACTAGTTATAGATTCCAATGCCTTACTTCAGGTATACTGTATCCCTCTGACCTTCGTATTGACGATGAAACACAGAAATTGCATCGGAATTAAATACAAATGGAACAATGACGACTTAAGTACAAGAAAACTGACTCTTCTTACTGTCTATGTTTTGAACCATTCCTGTGACACTAGTTATAGATTCCGATGCTTCACTTCAGGTTCACTGTATACCTCTGACCGTCGTACTGACGATGAAAAACAGAAATTACATCGGAAATAAATACAAAAGGCACAATGCCGACTCAAGTACAAGAAGACTGGCTATACTTGCTGTCTATGATTTGAACCATTCCTGTGACACTAGTTATAGATTCCGATGCTTTACTTCAGGTTTACTGTATCCCTCTGACCGTAGTACTGACAATGAAACACAGAAATTGCATCGGAATTAAATACAAAAGGCACAATGCCGACTTAAGTACAAGAAAACTGACTCTTCTTACTGTCTATGTTTTGAACCATTCCTGTGACACTAGTTATAGATTCCGATGCTTCACCTCAGGTTTACTGTATCCCTCTGAACTCCTTATTGACGATGAAACACAGAAATTGCATCGAAATTTTATACAAAAGGCACAATGCCGACTTAAGTACAAGAAGACTGACTCTTCTTACTGTCTATGTTTTGAACCATTCCTGTGACACTAGTTATAGATTCCGATTCTTCACTTCTAGTTTACTGTATCCCTTTGACCTTCTCATTGACGATGAAACACGGAAATTGCATCTTAATTAAATACAAAAGGCGCAATGCCGACTTATGTACAAGAAGAGTGACTCTACTAACTGTCTATGATTTGAACCATTCCTGTGCCACTAGTTATAGATTCCGATGCTTCACTTCAGGATTACTGTATCCCTCTGACCTTCTTATTGACGAAGAAACACAGATATTGCACCGGAATCGAACACAAAATTCACAATGCCGACTCAAGTACAAAAAGACTGACTCTTCTTACTGTCTATGTTTCGAACCATTCCTGTGACACTAGTTATAGATTCCTATGCCTTACTTCAGGTATACTGTATCACTCTGACCTTCTTATTGACGATGAAACATAGAAATTGCATCGGAATTAAATGCAAAAGGCACAATGCCGACTTAAGTACAAGAAGACTGACTCTTCTTACTGTCTATGTTTTGAACCATTCCTGTGACACTAGATATAGATTCCGATGCTTCACTTCAGGTTTACTGTATCTCTTTGATCTTCTTATTGACGATGAAACACAGAAATTGCATCTTAATTAAATACAAAAAGCGCAATGCCGACTTATGTACAAGAAGAGTGACTCTTCTAACTGTCTATGATTTGAACCATTCCTGTGACACTAGTTATAGATTCCGATGCTTCACTTCAGGGTTACTGTATCCCTCTGACCTTCTTATTGACGATGAAACACAGAAATTGCATCGGAATTAAATGCAAAAGGCACAATGCCGACCTAAGTACAAGAAAACTGACTCTTCTTACTGTTTATGTTTGAACTATTCCTGTGACACTAGTTATAGATTCCGATGCTTCACTTCAGGTTTACTGTATCCCTCTGACCTTCTTATTGACGATGAAACACAGAAATTGCATCGGAATTAAATACAAAAGGCACAATGCCGACTCAAGTACAAGAAGACTGGGTCTTCTTACTGTCTATGCTTTGAACCATTTCTGTGACACTAGTTATACATTCCGATGCTTCACTTCAAGTTTACTGTATCCCTCTGACCTTCGTATTGACGATGAAACATAGAAATTGCATCGGAATTAAATACAAGAGGCACAACGCCGACTTAAGTACAAAAAGACTGACATTTCTTACTGTCTATGATTTGAACCATTCCTGTGACACTAGTTATAGATTCTGATGCTCTACTTCAGGTTTACTGTATCCCTCTGACCTTCTTATAGACGATGGAACACAGAAATTGCATCTTAATTAAATACAAAAGGCGCAATGCCGACTTAAGCACATGAAGACTGATACTTCTTACTGTCTATGCTTTGAACCATTCCTGTGACACTAGTTATAGATTCCGATGCTTCACTTCAGGTTTACTGTATCCCTCTGACCTTCGTATTGACGAAGAAACATAGAAATTGCATCGGAATTAAATACAAAATTCTAAATGCCGACTTAAGTACAAAAAGACTGACTCTTCTTACTGTCTATGTTTTGAACCATTCTTGTGACACTAGTTATAGATTCCGATGCCTTACTTCAGGTATACTGTATCCCTCTGACCTTCGTATTGACGATGAAACACAGAAATTGCGTCGGAATTAAATACAATTGGAACAATGACGACTTAAGTACAAGAAAACTGACTCTTCTTACTGTCTATGTTTTGAACCATTCCTGTGACACTAGTTATAGATTCCGATGCTTCACTTCAGGTTCACTGTATACCTCTGACCGTCGTACTGACGATGAAAAACAGAAATTACAACGGAAATAAATACAAAAGGCACAACGCCGACTCAAGTACAAGAAGACTGGCTATACTTGCTGTCTATGATTTGAACCATTCCTGTGACACTAGTTATAGATTCCGATGCTTTACTTCAGGTTTACTGTATCCCTCTGGCCGTAGTACTGACAATGAAACACAGAAATTGCATCGGAATTAAATACAAAAGGCACAATGCCGACTTAAGTACAAGAAAACTGACTCTTCTTACTGTCTATGTTTTGAACCATTCCTGTGACACTAGTTATAGATTCCGATGCTTCACCTCAGGTTTACTGTATCCCTCTGAACTCCTTATTGACGATGAAACACAGAAATTGCATCGAAATTTTATACAAAAGGCACAATGCCGACTTAAGTACAAGAAGACTGACTCTTCTTACTGTCTATGTTTTGAACCATTCCTGTGACACTAGTTATAGATTCCGATGCTTCACTTCTGGTTTACTGTATCCCTTTGACCTTCTCATTGACGATGAAACACGGGAATTGCATCTTAATTAAATACAAAAGGCGCAATGCCGACTTATGTACAAGAAGAGTGACTCTACTAACTGTCTATGATTTGAACCATTCCTGTGCCACTAGTTATAGATTCCGATGCTTCACTTCAGGATTACTGTATCCCTCTGACCTTCTTATTGACGAAGAAACACAGATATTGCACCGGAATCGAACACAAAATTCACAATGCCGACTCAAGTACAAAAAGACTGACTCTTCTTACTGTCTATGTTTCGAACCATTCCTGTGACACTAGTTATAGATTCCTATGCCTTACTTCAGGTATACTGTATCACTCTGACCTTCTTATTGACGATGAAACATAGAAATTGCATCGGAATTAAATGCAAAAGGCACAATGCCGACTTAAGTACAAGAAAACTGACTCTTCTTACTGTCTATGTTTTACCATTCCTGTGACACTAGTTATAGATTCCGATGCTTCACTTGAGGTTTACTGTATCCCTCTGACCGTCGTACTGACGATGAAACTCAGAAATTTAATCGGAATTAAATACAAAAGGCACAATGCCGATTAAGTACAAAAAGACTGACTCTTCTTACTGTCTATGTTTTGAACCATTCCTGTGACAATAGTTATAGATTCCGATGCTTCACTTCAGGTTTACTGTATCCCTCTGACCTCCTTATTGACGATGAAACACAGAAATTGCATCGGAATTTTATACAAAAGGCACAATGCCGACTTAAGTACAAGAAGAGTGACTCTTCTAACTGTCTATGATTTGAACCATTCCTGTGACACTAGTTATAGATTCCGATGCTTCACTTCAGGTTTACTGTATCCCTCTGACCTTCTTATTGACGAAGAAACACAGATATTGCATCGGAATTAAATACAAAAGGCACAATGCCGACTTAAGTACAAAAAGACTGATACTTCTTACTGTCTACGCATTGAACCATTCCTGTGACACTAGTTATAGATTCCGATGCTTCACTTCAGGTTTACTGTATCCCTCTGACCTTCGTATTGACGATGAAACACAGAAATTGCTTCGGAATTAAATACAATATTCACAATGCCGACTCAAGTACAAAAAGACTGACTCTTCTTAATGTCTATGTTTTGAACCATTCCTGTGACACTAGTTATAGATTCCGATGCTTTACTTCAGGTATACTGTGTCCCTCTGACCTTCTTTTTGACGATGAAACACAGAAATTGAATCGAAATTAAATACAAAAGGAACAATGCCGACTTAAGTACAAGAAAACTGACTCTTCTTACTGTCTATGTTTTGAACCATTCCTGTGACACTAGTTATAGATTCCGATGCTTCACTTCAGGTTTACTGTATCCCTCTGGCCGTCGTACTGACGATGAAACACAGAAATTGCATCGGAATTAAATACAAAAGGCACAATGCCGACCCAACTACAAGAAGACTGGCTATACTTCCTGTCTATGATTTGAACCATTCCTGTGACACTAGTTATTGATTCTGATGCTTCACTTCAGGTTTACTGTATCCCTCTGACCGTCGTACTGACGATGAATCACAGAAATTGCATCGGAATTAAATACAAAAGGCACAATGCCGACTATAGTACAAGAAGACTGACTCTTCCAACTGTCTATGTTTTGAACCATTCCTGTGACACTAGTTATAGATTCCGATGCTTCTCTTCAGGTTTACTGTATCCCTCTGACCGTCGTACTGACGATGAAACACAGAAATTGCATCGGAATTAAATACAAAAGGCACAATGCCGACTTAAGTACAAAAAGACTGACTCTTCTTACTGTCTATGTTTTGAACCATTCCTGTGACACTAGTTATAGATTCCGATGCTTCACTTCAGGTTTACTGTATCCCTCTGACCTTCTTATAGACGATGAAAAACAGAATTTGCATCGTAATTGAATACACAAGGCACAATGCCGACTGAAGTACATGAAGACTGGCTCTTCTTACTGTCTATGTTTTGAACCATTTCTGTGACACTAGTTATAAGTTCCGATTCTTCACTTCAGGTATACTGTATCCCTTTGACCTTCTTATTGACGACGAAACACAGATATTGCATCGGAATTAAATAGAAAAGGCACAATGCCGACTTAAGTACAAGAAGACTGATACTTCTTACTGTCTATGCTTTGAACCATTCCTGTGACACTACTTATACACTCCTGGAAATGTCAAAAAGAACACATTGACACCGGTGTGTCAGGCCCACCATACTTGCTCCGGACACTGCGAGAGGGCTGTACAAGCAATGATCACACGCACGGCACAGCGGACACACCAGGAACAGCGGTGTTGGCCGTCGAATGGCGCTAGCTGCGCAGCATTTGTGCACCGCCGCCGTCAGTGTCAGCTAGTTTGCCGTGGCATACGGAGCTCCATCGCAGTCTTTAACACTGGTAGCATGCCGCGACAGCGTGGTCGTGTACCGTATGTGCAGTTGACGGACTTTGAGCGAGGGCGTATAGTGGGCACGCGGGAGGCCGGGTGGACGTACCGCCGAATTGCTAAACACGTGGGGCGTGAGGTCTCCACAGTACATCGATGTTGTCGCCAGTGGTCGGCGGAAGGTGCACGTGCCCGTCGACCTGGGAGCGGACCGCAGCGACGCACGGTTGCACGCCAAGACCGTAGGAACCTACGCAGTGCCGTAGGGGACCGCACCGCCACTTCCCAGCAAATTAGGGACACTGTTGCTCCTGGGGTATCGGCGAGGACCATTCGCAACCGTCTCCATGAAGCTGGGCTACGGTCCCGCACACCGTTAGGCCGTCTTCCGCTCACGCCCCAACATCGTGCAGCCCGCCTCCAGTGGTGTCGTGACAGGCGTGAATGGAGAGACGAATGGAGACGTGTCGTCTTCAGCGATGAGAGTCGCTTCTGCCTTGGTGCCAATGATGGTCGTATGCGTGTTTGGCGCCGTGCAGGTGAGCGCCACAATCAGGACTGCATACGACCGAGGCACACAGGGCCAACACCCGGCATCATGGTGTGGGGAGCGATCTCCTACACTGGCCGTACACCACTGGTGATCGTCGAGGGGACACTGAATAGTGCACGGTACATCCAAACCGTCATCGAACCCATCGTTCTACCATTCCTAGACCGGCAAGGGAACTTGCTGTTCCAACAGGACAATGCACGTCCGCATGTATCCCGTGCCACCCAACGTGCTCTAGAAGGTGTAAGTCAACTACCCTGGCCAGCAAGATCTCCGGATCTGTCCCCCATTGAGCATGTTTGGGACTGGATGAAGCGTCGTCTCACGCGGTCTGCACGTCCAGCACGAACGCTGGTCCAACTGAGGCGCCAGGTGGAAATGGCATGGCAAGCCGTTACACAGGACTACATCCAGCATCTCTACGATCGTCTCCATGGGAGAATAGTAGCCTGCATTGCTACGAAAGGTGGATATACACTGTTCTAGTGCCGACATTGTGCATGCTCTGTTGCCTGTGTCTATGTGCCTGTGGTTCTGTCAGTGTGATCATGTGATGTATCTGACCCCAGGAATGTGTCAATAAAGTTTCCCCTTCCTGAGACAATGAATTCACGGTGTTCTTATTTCAATTTCCAGGAGTGTACATTCCGATGTTTCACTTCAGGTTTACAGTATCCCTCTGACCTTCGTATTGACGATGAAACACAGAAATTGAGTCGGAATTAAATACAAAATTCACAATGCCGACTTAAGTACAAAGGGACTGACCCTTCTTACTGTCTATGTTTTGAACCATTCCTGTGACACTAGTTATAGATTCCGATGCTTTACTTCAGGTATACTGTATCCCTCTGACCTTATTATTGACGATGAAACACAGAAATTGCATCGGAATTAAATACAAAAGGAACAATGCCGGCTTAAGTACAAGAAAACTGACTCTTCTTACTGTCCATGTTTTGAACCATTCCTGTGACACTAGTTATGGATTCCGATGCTTCACTTCAGGTTTACTGTATCCCTCTGACCGTCGTACGGACGATGAAACACAGAAATTGCATCGGAATGAAATACAAAAGGCACAATGCCGACTCAAGTAAAAGAAGACTGGCTATACTTCCTGTCTATGTTTTGAACCGTTCCTGTGATACTAGTTATATATTTCCGATGCTTCACTTCAGGTTTACTGTACCCCTTGGACCCTCTTATTGACGACGAAACACAGAAATTGCATCGGAATTAAATAGAAAAGGCACAATGCCTACTTAAGTACAAGACAACTGAATCTTCTTCCTGTCTATGATTTGAACCATTCCTGTGACACTAGTTATAGATTCCGATGCATCACTTCAGCTTTACTGTATCCCTCTGACCTTCTTATTGACGATGAAACACAGATAGTGCATCGGAATTAAATACAAAAGGCACAATACCGACTCAAGTACAAGAAGACTGCCTCTTCTTACTGTCTATGTTTTGAACCTTTCCTGTGAGACCAGTTTTAGATTCCGAAGCATCACTTCAGGTTTACCTTATCACTCTGACCTTCTTATTGACGATGAAACACAGAAAATGCATCGGAATTAAACACAAAAGGCACAATGCCGACTTAAGTATAAGAAAACAGACTCCTCTTACTGTCTTTGCTTTGAACCATTCCTGTCACACTAGTTATAGATGCCGATGCTTCACTTCAGGTTTACTGTATCCCTCTGACCTTCTTATTGACGATGAAACACAGATATTGCATCGGAAATAAATACAAAAGGCACAATACCGGCTCAAGTACAAGAAGACTGCCTCTTCTAACTGTCTATGTTTTGAACCTTTCCTGTGAGACCAGTTTTAGATTTCGATGCTTGACTTCAGGTTTACTGTATCCCTTGGACCTTCTTTTTGACGACGAAACACAGAAATTGCATCGGAATTGAATACAAAAGTCACAATGAGGACTTAAGTAAAAGAAAACTGACTCTTCTCACTGTCTATGTTTGAATCATTCCTGTGACACTAGTTATAGATTCAGATGCCTCACTTCGGGTTTACTGCATTCCTCTGACCTCCTTATTGACGATGAAGCACAGAAATTGCATCGGAATTGAATACAAAAGGCACAATGCCGACTTAAGAACAAGAAAACTGACTCTTCTTACTGTCTGTGTTTTGATCCATTCATGTGACACTAGCTATAGATTGCGATGCTTCACTTCAGGTTTACTGTATCCCTCTGACCTTTTTATTGACGATGAAACACAGAAATTGCATCGGAATTAAATACATAAGACACAATGCCGACTTAAGTACAAGAAAACTGACTCTTCTTACTGTCTATGCTTTGAACCATTCCTGTGACACTAGTTATAGATTCCGATGCTTCACTTCAGGTTTACTGTATCCCTCTGACCTTCGTATTGACGATGAAACAGAAATTGCATCGGAATTATATACAAAAGGCACAATGCCGACCTAAGTACAAGAAGACTGACTCTCCTTACTGTCTATGATTTGAACCATACCTGTGACACAAGTTATAGATTCCGGTGCTTCACTTCAGGTTTACTGTATTCCTTGGACCTTCTTATTGACGACGAACACAGGAATTGCATCGGAATTAAATAGAAAATGCACAACGCCGACATAAGTACAAGCAAACAGACTCTTTTTCCTGTCTATGTTTTGAACCATTCCTGTGACACTAGTTATAGATTCCAATGCTGCACTTCAGGGTTACTTTATCCCTCTGACCGTCTTATTAACGATGAAACACAGAAATTGCATCGGAATTAAATACAAAAGGCACAATGCCGGCTCAGGTACAAGAAGTCTTGCTCTTCTTACTGTCTATGTTTTGAACCTTTCCTGGGACACCGGTTTTAGATTCCGATGCTTCACTTCAGGTTTAGTGTATCCCACGGACATTCTTATTGACGACGAAACACAGAAATTGCATCGGAATTAAATAGAAAAGGCACAAAGCCGACTTAAGTACATGAAAAAAGACTCTTCTTACTATCTATGATTTGAACCATTCCTGTGACACTAGTCATAGATTCCGATGATTCACTTCAGGTTTACTGTATCCCTCTGACCGTCGTATTGACGATGAAACACAGAAATTGCATCGGAATTAAATACAAAAGGCACAATGCTGATTCAAGTACAAGAAGCCTGGCTCTTCTTCCTGTCTATGTCTTGAACCATTCCTGTGACACTAGTTATGGATTCCGATGCTTCTCATCAGGTTTACTGTATCCAGCTGACCTTCTTATTGACGACGATACACAGAAATTGCATCGGAATTAAACACAAAAGGCACAATGCCGACTAAAGTACAAGAAGGTTGACTCTTCTTACTGTCTATGTTTTGAACCATTCCTGTGACACTAGTTATAGATTCCGATGCATCACTTCTGTTTTACTGTATCCCTCTGACCTTCATATTGACGATGGAACACAGAAATTGCATCGGAATTAAATACAAAAGGCACAATGCCGACTCATGTACAAGAAGACTGACTCTTCTTACTGTCTATGATTTGAACCATACCTGTGACACTAGTTATGGATTCCAATGCATCACTTCAGGTTTACTGTATCCCTCTGACCGTCGTATTGATGATGAAAAACAGAAATTGCATCGGAATTAAATACAAAAGGCACAATGCCGACTTAAGTACAAGAAAACTGTCTCTTCTAACTGTCTAAGCTTTGAACCATTCCTGTGACACTAGTCATGGATTCCGATGCTCACTTCAGGTTTACTGTATCCCTCTGACCTTCTTATTGACTATGAGACACAGAAATTGCATCAGAATTAAATACAAAAAGCACAATTCCGACTTAAGTACAAGAAAACTTACTCTTCTTACTGTTTATGCTTTGAACCATTCCTATGACACTAGTTATAGATTCCGATGCTTCACTTCAGGTTTACTGTATCCCTTGGATCTTCTTATTGACGACGAACACAGAAATTGCATCGGAATTAAATAGAAAATGCCCAATGCCGACTTCAGTACAAGAAAACTGACTCTTTTTTTGTTTATGTTTTAAACCATTCCTGTGACACTAGTTAATGATTCCGATGCTTCACTTCAGGTTTACTGTATCCAGCTGACCTTCTTATTGACGATGAAACACAGAAATTGCATCGGAATTAAATACAAAAGGCACAATGCCGACTTAAGTACAAGAAGACTGACTCTTCCTAATGTCCATGATTTGAACCGTTCCTGTAACACTAGTTATAGATTCCGATGCTTCACTTCAGGTTTACTGTATCCCTCTGACCGTCGTATTGACGATGAAACACAGGAATTGCATCGGAATTAAATACAAAAGGCACAATGCCGAGTCAAGTACAAGAAGACTGGCTATACTTCCTGTCTATGTTTTGAACCATTCCTGTGACACTAGTTATAGATTCCGATGGTTCACTTCAGGTTTACTGTATCCAGCTGACCTTCTTATTGACGATGAAACACAGAAATTGCATCGGAATTAAATACAAGAGGCACAACGCCGACTTAAGTACAAAAAGACTGACTCTTCTTATTGTCTATGATTTGAGCCATTCCTGTGACACTAGTTATAGATTCCGATGCTCTACTTCAGGTTTACTGTATCCCTCTGACCTTCTTATAGACGATGGAACACAGAAATTGCATCTTAATTAAATACAAAAGGCGCAATGCCGACTTAAGTACAAGAAGACTGATACTTCTTACTGTCTATGCTTTGAACCATTCCTGTGACACTAGTTATAGATTCCGATGCTTCACTTCAGGTTTACTGTATCCCTCTGACCTTCTTATTGACGATGAAACACAGAAATTGCATCGGAATTAAATGCAAAAGTCACAATGCCGACCTAAGTACTAGAAAACTGACTCTTCTTACTGTTTATGTTTGAACCATTCCTGTCACACTAGTTATAGATTCCGATGCTTCACTTCAAGTTTACTGTATTCCTCTGACCTTCTTATTGACGAAGAAACACAGATATTGCATCGGAATTAAATACAAAAGGCACAATGCCGACTTAAGTACAAGAAGACTGACCCTTCTTACTGTCTATGTTTTGAACCATACCTGTGACACTAGTTATAGATTCCGATACTTCACTTCAGGTTTACTGTATCCCTCTGACCTTCGTATTGACGATGAAACATAGAAATTGCATCGGAATTAAATACAAGAGGCACAACGCCGACTTAAGTACAAAAAGACTGACTCTTCTTATTGTCTATGATTTGAACCATTCCTGTGACACTAGTTATAGATTCCGATGCTCTACTTCAGGTTTACTGTATCCCTCTGACCTTCTTATAGACGATGGAACACAGAAATTGCATCTTAATTAAATACAAAAGGCGCAATGCCGACTTAAGTACAAGAAGACTGATACTTCTTACTGTCTATGCTTTGAACCATTCCTGTGACACTAGTTATAGATTCCGATGCTTCACTTCAGGTTTACTGTATCCCTCTGACCTTCGTATTGACGAAGAAACACAGAAATTGCATCGCAATTAAATACAAAATTCTAAATGCCGACTTAAGTACAAAAAGACTGACTCTTCTTACTGTCTATGTTTTGAACCATTCTTGTGACACTAGTTATAGATTTCGATGCTTTACTTCAGGTATACTGTATCCCTCTGACCTTCGTATTGACGATGAAACTCAGAAATTTCATCGGAATTATATACAAAAGGCACAATGCCGATTAAGTACAAAAAGACTGACTCTTCTTACTGTCTATGTTTTGAACCATTCCTGTGACACTAGTTATAGAATCCGATGCTTCACTTCAGGTTTACTGTATCCCTCTGACCTCCTTATTGACGATGAAACACAGAAATTGCATCGGAATTTTATACAAAAGGCACAATGCCGACTTAAGTACAAGAAGACTGACTCTTCTTACTGTCTATGTTTTGAACCATTCCTGTGACACTAGATATAGATTCCGATGCTTCACTTCAGGTTTACTGTATCCCTTTGACCTTCTTATTGACGATGAAACACAGAAATTGCATCTTAATTAAATAAAAAAAGCGCAATGCCGACTTATGTACAACAAGAGTGACTCTTCTAACTGTCTATGATTTGAACCATTCCTGTGACACTAGTTATACATTCCGATGCTTCACTTCAGGTTTACTGTATCCCTCTGACCTTCTTATTGACGAAGAAACACAGTTATTGCATCGGAATTAAATACAAAATGCACAATGCCGACTTAAGTACAAGAAGACTGATACTTCTTACTGTCTACGCTTTGAACCATTCCTGTGACACTAGTTATAGATTCCGATGCTTCACTTCAGGTTTACTGTATCCCTCTGACCTTCGTATTGACGATGAAACACAGAAATTGCATCGGTATTAAATACAAAATTCACAATGCCGACTCAAGTACAAAAAGACTGACTCTTCTTAATGTCTATGTTTTGAACCATTCCTGTGACACTAGTTATAGATTCCGATGCTTTACTTCAGGTATACTGTATCCCTGTGACCTTCTTTTTGACGATGAAACACAGAAATTGCATCGAAATTAAATACAAAAGGAACAATGCCGACTTAAGTAGAAGAAAACTAACTCTTCTTACTGTCCATGTTTTGAACCATTCCTGTGACACTAGTTATAGATTCCGATGCTTCACTTCAGGTTTACTGTATCCCTCTGACCGTCGTACTAACGATGAAACACAGAAATTGCATCGGAATTAAATACAAAAGGCACAATGCCGACCCAACTACAAGAAGACCGGCTATACTTCCTGTCTATGATTTGAACCATTCCTGTGACACTAGTTATTGATTCCGATGCTTCACTTCAGGTTTACTGTATCCCTCTAACCGTCGTACTGACGATGAATCACAGAAATTGCATCGGAATTAAATACAAAAGGCACAATGCCGACTTAAGTACAAGAAGACTGACTCTTCCAACTGTCTATGTTTTGAACCATTCCTGTGACACTAGTTATAGATTCCGATGCTTCTCTTCAGGTTTACTGGATCCCTCTGACCGTCGTACTGACGATGAAACACAGAAATTGCATCGGAATTAAATACAAAAGGCACAACGCCGACTTAAGTACAAAAAGACTGACTCTTCTTACTGTCTATGTTTTGAACCATTCCTGTGACACTAGTTATAGATTGCGATGCTTCACTTCAGGTTTACTGTATCCCTCTGACCTTCTTATAGACGATGAAAAACAGAATTTGCATCGTAATTAAATACACAAGGCACAATGCCGACTGAAGTACATGAAGACTGGCTCTTCTTACTGTCTATGTTTTGAACCATTTCTGTGACACTAGTTATAAATTCCGATTCTTCACTTCAATTATACTGTATCCCTCGGACCTTCTTATTGACAACGAAACACAGATATTGCATCGGAATTAAATAGAAAAGGCACAATGCCGACTTAAGTACAAGAAGACTGGTACTTCTTACTGTCTATGCTTTGAACCATTCCTGTGACACTTGTTATACACTCCTGGAAATGGGAAAAAGAACGCATTGACACCGGTGTGTCAGGCCCACCATACTTGCTCCGGACACTGCGAGAGGGCTGTACAAGCAATGATCACACGCACGGCACAGCGGACACACCAGGAACAGCGGTGTTGGCCGTCGAATGGCGCTAGCTGCGCAGCATTTGTGCACCGCCGCCGTCAGTGTTAGCCAGTTTGCCGTGGCATACGGAGCTCCATCGCAGTCTTTAACACTGGTAGCATGCCGCGACAGCGTGGACGTGTACCGTATGTGCAGTTGACGGACTTTGAGCGAGGGCGTATAGTGGGCACGCGGGAGGCCGGGTGGACGTACCGCCGAATTGCTAAACACGTGGGGCGTTAGGTCTCCACAGTACATCGATGTTGTCGCCAGTGGTCGGCGGAAGGTGCACGTGCCCGTCGACCTGGGAGCGGACCGCAGCGACGCACGGATGCACGCCAAGACCGTAGGATCCTACGCAGCGCCGTAGGAGACCGCACCGCCACTTCCCAGCAAATTAGGGACACTGTTGCTCCTGGGGTATCGGCGAGGACCATTCGCAACCGTCTCCATGAAGCTGGGCTACGGTCCCGCACACCGTTAGGCCGTCTTCCGCTCACGCCCCAACATCGTGCAGCCCGCCTCCAGTGGTAACGTGACAGGCGTGAATGGAGGGACGAATGGAGACGTGTCGTCTTCAGCGATGAGAGTCGCTTCTGCCTTGGTGCCAATGATGGTCGTATGCGTGTTTGGCGCCGTGCAGGTGAGCGCCACAATCAGGACTGCATACGACCGAGGCACACAGGGCCAACACCCGGCATCATGGTGTGGGGAGCGATCTCCTACACTGGCCGTACACCACTGGTGATCGTCGAGGGGACACTGAATAGTGCACGGTACATCCAAACCGTCATCGAACCCATCGTTCTACCATTCCTAGACCGGCAAGGGAACTTGCTGTTCCAACAGGACAATGCACGTCCGCATGTATCCCGTGCCACCCAACGTGCTCTAGAAGGTGTAAGTCAACTACCCTGGCCAGCAAGATCTCCGGATCTGTCCCCCATTGAGCATGTTTGGGACTGGATGAAGCGTCGTCTCACGCGGTCTGCACGTCCAGCACGAACGCTGGTCCAACTGAGGCGCCAGGTGGAAATGGCATGGCAAGCCGTTCCACAGGACTACATCCAGCATCTCTACGATCGTCTCCATGGGAGAATAGCAGCCAGCATTGCTACGAAAGGTGGATATACACTGTACTAGTGCCGACATTGTGCATGCTCTGTTGCCTGTGTCTATGTGCCTGTGGTTCAGTCAGTGTGATCATGTGATGTATCTGACCCCAGGAATGTGTCAATAAAGTTTCCCCTTCCTGGGACAATGAATTCACGGTGTTCTTATTTCAATTTCCAGGAGTGTACATTCCGATGCTTCACCTCAGGTTTACTGTATCCCTCTGACCTTCGTATTGACGATGAAACACAGAAATTGCATCGGAATTAAATACAAAATTCACAATGCCGACTTAAGTACAAAGGGACTGACTCTTCTTACTGTCTATGTTTTGAACCATTCCTGTGACACTAGTTATAGATTCCGATGCTTCACTTCAGGTTTACTGTATCCAGCTTACCGTCTTATTGACGATGAAACACAAAAATTGCATCGGAATTAAATACAAAAGGCACAAAGCCGACTTAAGTACAAGAAGACTGAATCTTCTTACTGTCTATGTTTTGAACCATTCATGTGACACTAGTTATAGATTCCGATGCTTCACTTCAGGTTTACTGTATCCCTCTGAAGGTCGTACGGACGATGAAACACAGAAATTGCATCGGAATTAAATACAAAAGGCACAATGCCGACTCAAGTACAAGAAGACTGGCTATACTTCCTGTCTATGATTTGAACCATTGCTGTGACACTAGTTATAGATTCCGATGCTTCACTTCAGGTTTACTCTATCCCTCTGACCGTCGTACTGACGATGAAACACAGAAATTGCATCGGAATTAAATACAAAAGGCACAATTCCGACTTAGGTACAAGAAAACTGACTCTTCTTACTGTTTATGTTTTGAACCATTCCTGTGACACTAGTTATAGATTCCGATGCTTCACTACAGGTTTACTGTATCCAGCTGACCTTCTTATTGACGATGAAACACAGAAATTGCATCGGAATTAAATTCAAAAGGCACAATGTGACCTAAGTACAAGAAAACTGACTCTTCTTACTGTCTATGATTTGAACCATTCATGTGACACTAGTTATAGATTCCGATGCTTTACTTCAGGTATACTGTATCCCTCTGACCTTATTATTGACGATGAAACACAGAAATTGCATCGGAATTAAATACAAAAGGAACAATGCCGACTTAAGTACAAGAAAACTGACTCTTCTTACTGTCCATGTTTTGAACCATTCCTGTGACACTAGTTATAGATTCCGATGCTTCACTTCAGGTTTACTGTATCCCTCTGACCGTCGTACGGACGATGAAACACAGAAATTGCATCGGAATTAAATACAAAAGGCACAATGCCGACTCAAGTACAAGAAGACTGGCTATACTTCCTGTCTATGATTTGAACCATTGCTGTGACACTAGTTATAGATTCCGATGCTTCACTTCAGGTTTACTGTATCCCTCTGACCGTCGTACTGACGATGAAACACAGAAATTGCATCGGAATTAAATACAAAAGGCACAATTCCGACTTAGGTACAAGAAAACTGACTCTTCTTACTGTTTATGTTTTGAACCATTCCTGTGACACTAGTTATAGATTCCGATGCTTCACTACAGGTTTACTGTATCCAGCTGACCTTCTTATTGACGATGAAACACAGAAATTGCATCGGAATTATATACAAATGGCGCAATGCCGACTTATGTACAGGAAGAGTGACTCTTCTAACTGTCTACGATTTGAACCATTCCTGTGACACTAGTTATAGATTCCGATGCTTCACTTCAGGTTTACTGTATCCAGCTTACCGTCTTATTGACGATGAAACACAAAAATTGCATCGGAATTAAATACAAAAGGCACAAAGCCGACTTAAGTACAAGAAGACTGAATCTTCTTACTGTCTATGTTTTGAACCATTCCTGTGACATTAGGTATAGATTCCGATGCTTCACTTCAGTTTTACTGTATCCCTCTCACCTTCTTATTGACGATGAAACACAGAAATTGCATCGGAATTAAATACATAAGGCACAATGCCGACTCAAGTACAAGAAGACTGACTCTCCTTACTGTCTATGTTTTGAACCATTCCTGTGACACTAGTTATAGATTCCGATGCTTCAATTCAGTTTTACAGTATCCCTCTGACCTTCTTATTGACGATGAAACACAGAAATTGCATCGGAATTAAATACAAAGGGCACAATGCCGACTTAAGTACAAGAAGACTGAATCTTCTTACTGTCTATGTTTTGAACCATTCCTGTGACACTAAGTTATAGATTCCGATGCTTCACTTCAGGTTTACTGTGTCCCTCTGACCGTCGTACTGACGATGAAACACAGAAATTTCATCGGAATTAAATACAAAAGGCACAATTCCGACTCAAGTACTAGAACACTGGCTCTTCTTACTGTCTATGCTTTGAACTTTTCCTGTGAGACCGGTTTTAGATTCAGATGTTGCACTTCAGGATTACTGTATCCCTTGGACCTTCTTATTGACGACGAAACAAAGAAATTGCATCGGAATGAAATAGAAAAGGCACAATGCCGACTTAAGTACAAGAAAACAGACTCTTCGTAATATCTTTGTTTTGATCCATTCCTGTGACACTAGTTATAGATTCCGATGCATCACTTCAGGTTTACTGTATCCCGCTGACTTTCTTATTGACGATGAAATACAGAAATTGCATCGGAATTAAATACAAAAGGTACAATGCCGACTCAAGTACAAGAAGACTGGCTCTTCTTACTGTCTATGATTTGAACCTTTCCTGTGAGACCGGTTTTAGATTCCGATGCTGCACTTTACGTTTACTGTATCCCTTGGACCTTCTTATTGACGATGAAACTCAGATATTGCATCGGAATGAAATACAAAAGGCACAATGCCGACCTAAGTACAAGAAAACTGACTCTTCTTACTGTTTATGTTTTGAACCATTAATGAGACACTAGTTATAGATTCTGATGATTCACTTCAGGTTTACTGTATCCCTGTTACCTTCTTATTGACGATGAAACACAGAAATTGCATCGGAATTAAATACAAAAGGCACAATGACGACTTAAGTACATGAAAGCTGACACTTCTTACTGTCTATGTTTTGAACCATTCCTGTGACACTAGTTATAGATTCCGATGCTTCACTTCAGGTTTACTGTATCCCTCTGACCTTCTTATTGACGATGAAACACGTAAATTGCATCGGAATTAAATACAAAAGGCACAATGCCATCTTAAGTAAAAGAAGACTGACTCTTATTACTGTCTATGTTTTGAACCATTCCTGTGACACTAGTTATACTTTCCGATGCTTCACTTCAGCATTACTGTATCCCTCTGACCTTCTTATTGACGATGAAACTCAGATATTGCATCGGAATTAAATACAAAAGGCACAATTCCGACTCAAGTACAAGAAGACTGGCTCTTCTTACTGTCTATGTTTTGATCCATTCCTGTGACACTAGTTATAGATTCCGATGCTTCACTTCTGGTTTACTGTATCCCTCTGACCGACGTATTGACGTTGAAACACAGAAATTGCATCGGAATTAAATACAAAAGGCACAACGCCGACTTAAGTACAAAAAGACTGACACTTCTTACGGTCTATGTTTTGAACCATTCCTGAGGCACTAGTTATAGATTCCGATGCTTCACTTCACTTTTACTGTATCCCTCTGACCTTCTTATAGACGATGAAACACAGAAATTGCATCGGAATTAAATACAAAAGGCACAATGCCGACTTAAGTACAAGAAGACTGGCTCTCCTTACTGTCTGTGTTTTGAACCATTCCTGTGACACTAGTTATAGATTCCGAAGCTTCGCTTCAGGTTTACTGTATCCCTCTGACCGTCATACTGACGGTGAAACGTAGAAATTGCATCGGAATTAAATACAAAAGGCACTATGCCGTCTCACGTACAAGAAGACTGGCTATACTTCCTGTCTATGATTTGAACCATTCCTGTGACACTGGTTATAGTTTCCGATGCTTCACTTCAGGTTTACTGTATCCGGCTGACCTTCTTATTGACAATGAAACACAGAAATTGCATCGGAATTAAATACAAAAGGCTCAATGCCGACTCAAGTACAAGAAGACTGGGTCTTCTTACAGTATATGTTTTGAACCTTTCATGTGAGACCGGTTTTAGATTCCGATGCTTTACTTCAAGGTTACTGTATCCCTTGGACCTTCTTATTGACGCCGAAACACAGAAATTGCATCGGAATTAATTAGAAAAGGCCCAAGGCCGACTTAAGTACAAGAAAATTAACTCTTCTTTCTGTCTATGTTTTGAACCATTCCTATGACACTAGTTATAGATTCCGATGCTTCACTTCAGGTTAACTGTATCCCTCTTACCTTCGTACTGACGATGAAACACAGAAATTACATCGGAGTTACACACAAAAGGCACAATGCCGACTTAAGTACAAGAAAACTGACTCTTCTTACTGTCTATGATTTGAACCATTCCTGTGACACTAGTTATAGGTTCCGATGCTTCACTTCAGGTTTACTGTATCCCTCTGACCGTCTTATTGACGATTAAACACAGAAATTGCATCGGAATTAAATACAAAAGGCACAATGCCAACCTAAGTACAAGAAAACTGACTCTTCTTAGTGTTTATGTTTGAACCATTCCTGTGACACTAGTTTTAGATTCCGATGCTTCACTTCAGGTTTACTGTATCCCTGTGACATTCTTATTGACGATGAAACACAGAAATTGCATCGGAATTAAATACAAAAGGCACAACGCCAACTTAAGTACAAGAAGACTGACTATTCTTACTGCCTATGTTTTGAACCATTTCTGTGACATTAGTTATAGATTCCGGTGCTTCACTTCAGCTTTACTGTATCCCTCAGACCTTCGTATTGACGATGAAACAAAGAAATTGCATCGGAAATAAATACAAAAGGCACAATGCCGTCTCAAGTACAAGAAGACTGGCTCTTCTTACTGTCTATGATTTGAACCATTTCTGTGACACTAGTTATTGATTCCGATGCTTCACTTCGGATCTACTGTATCTCTCTGACCTTCTTATTGACGATGAAACACAGAAATTCCATCGGAATTTAATACAAAAGGCACAATGCCGACTTAAGTACAAGAAAACCGACTCTGCTTACTGTCTATGCTTTTGAACCATTCCTGTGACTCTAGTTATAGATTCCGATACTTCACTTCAGGTTTACTGTATCCCTCTGGCCTTATTATTGACGATGAAACACAGAAATTGCATCTTAATTATATACAAAAGGCACAATGCCGACTTCAGTAGAAGAACACTGACTCTTCTTACTGTCGATGTTTTGAACCATTCCTGTGAAACTAGTTATAGATTCCGATACTTCACTTCAGGTTTACTGTATCCCCCTGACCTTATTATTGATGATGAAACACAGAAATTGCATCTTAATTAAATACAAAAAAGGCACAAAGCCGACTTCGGTACAAGAACACTGACTCTTCTTACTGTCTATGTTTTGAACCGTTCCTGTGACACTAGTTACAGATTCCGATGCTTCACTTCAGGTTTACTGTATCCCTCTGACAATGTTATTGAGGAAGAAACACAGATATTGCATCGGAATTAAATACAAAAGGCACAATGCCGACTTATGTACAAGAAGACTAACCCTTCTTACTGTCTATGTTTCGAACCATTCCTGTGACATTAGTTATAGATTCCGATGCTTCACCTCAGGTTTACTGTATCCCTCTGAGCTTCTTATTGACGATGAAACACAGAAATTGCATCGGAATTATATACAAAAGGCACAATGCCGACTTAAGTACAAGGTGACTGACTCTTCTTACTGTCTATGTTTTGAACCATTCCTGTTACACTAGTTATAGATTCCGATGCTTCACTTCAGGTTTACTGTATCCCTCTGACCATCGTATTGAGGAAGAAACACAGATATTGCATCGGAATAAAATACAAAAGGCACAATGCCCTCTTATGTACAAGAAGACTAACCCTTCTTACTATCTATGTTTTGAACCATTCCTGTGACACTAGTTATAGATTCCGATGCTTCACCTCAGGTTTACTGTATCCCTCTGAGCTTCTTATTGACGATGAATCACAGAAATTGCATCTTAATTAAATACAGAAGGCACAATGCCGACATAAGTAAAAGAAGACTGACTCTTCTTACTGTCTATGATTTGAACCATTCCTGTGACACTAGGTATAGATTCCGATGCTTCACGTCAGGTTTACTGTATCCAGCTGACCTTCTTATTGACGATGAAGCACAGAAATTGCATCGGAATTATATACAAAAGGCACAATGCCGACTTAAGTACAAGAAAACTGACTCTTCTTACTGTCTATGTTTTGAACCATTCCTGTGACACTAGTTATAGATTCCGATGCTTCACTTCAGGTTTACTGTATCCCTCTGACCTTCGTATTGACGATGAAACACGTAAATTGCATCGGAATTAAATACAAAAGGCACAATGCCGTCTTAAGTACAAGAAGACTTGCTCTTATTACTGTCTATGTTTTGAACAATTCCTGTGACACTAGTTATAGTTTCCGATGCTTCACTTCAGGATTACTGCATCCCTCTGACCTTCTTATTGACGATGAAACACAGAAATTGCATCGGAATTAAATACAAAAGGCACAATGCCGACTCAAGTACAAGAAGACTGGCTCTTCTTACTGTCTATGCTTTGATCCATTCCTGTGACACTAGTTATAGATTCCGATGCTTCACTTCTGGTTTACTGTATCCCTCTGACCTACATATTGACGTTGAAACACAGAAATTGCATCGGAATTAAATACAAAAGCCACAATGCCGACTCAAGTACAAGAAGACTGGCTCTTCTTACTGTCTGTATTTTGAACCATTCCTGTGACACTTGTTACAGATTTATATGCTTCACTTTAGGTTTACTGTATCCAGCTGACCTTCTTATTGACGATGAAGCACATAATTTGCATCGGAATTAAATACCAAAGGCACAATGCCGACATAAGTACAAGAAGACTGACTCTACTAACTGTTTATGTTTTGAACCATTCCTGTGACACTAGTTATAGATTCCGATGCATCACTTCAGGTTTACTGTATCCAGCTGACCTTCTTATTGACGATGAAACACAGAAATCGCATCGGAATTAAATACATAAGGCACAATGCCGACTTAAGTACAAGAAAACTGACTCTTCTTACTGTCTATGCTTTGAACCATTCCTGTGACACTAGTTATAGATTCAGATGCATCACTTCTGGTTTACTGTATCCCTCTGACCTTCTTATAGACGATGAAACACAGAAATTGCATCGGAATTAAATACAAAAGGCACAATGCCGACTTAAGTACAAGAAGACTGACTCTTCTTACTGTCTATGTTTTGAACCATTCCTGTGACACTAGTTATAGATTCCGATGCTTCACTTCAGGTTCACTGTATCCCTCTGACCTTCTTATTGATGATGAAACACAGAAATTGCATCCAAATTAAATAAAAAAGGCACAATGCAGACTCAAGTACAAGAAGACTGGCTCTTCTTACTGTCTATGTTTTGAACCATTCCTGCAACACTAGTTATAGATTCCGATGCTGCACTTCAGGTTTACTGTATCCCTCTGACCTTATTATTAATGATGAAACACAGAAATTGCATCTTAATTAAATATAAATGGCACAAAGCCGACTTCGGTACAAGAACACTGTATCTTCTTACTGTCAATGGTTTGAACCATTCCTGTGACACTAGTTATAGATTCCGATGCTTCACTTCAGGTTTACTGCATCCCTCTGACCTTCTTATTGACGACCAACACAGAAAATTCATCGGAATGCAATACAAAAGGCACAATGCCGACTCAAGTACAAGAAAACTGGCTCTTCTTACTGTCTATGTTTTGAACCATTCCTGCGACACTAGTTATAGATTCCGATGCTTCACTTCAGGTTTACTGTATCCCTCTGACCTTCGTATTGACGAAGAAACACAGAAATTGCATCGGAATTAAATACAAAAGGCTCAATGCCGACTCAAGTACAAGAAGACTGGCTCTTCTTACTGTCTTTTTTTGAACCATTTCTGTGCCACTAGTTATAGATTCCGATGCTTCACTTCAGGTTTACTGTATCCTTCTGACCTTCTTATTGACGATGAAACACAGAAATTGCGTCGGAATTAAATACAAAAGGCACAATGCCAACCTAAGTACAAGAAAACTGACTCTTCTTACTGTTTATGTTTGAATCGTTCCTGTGACACTAGTTATAGATTATGATGCTTCACTTCAGGTTTACTGTATCCCTGTGACCTTCTTATTGACGATGAAACACAGAAATTGCATCGCAATTAAATACAAAAGGCACAATGCCGACTTAAGTACAAGAAGACTGACTCTTCTTACTGTCTATGCTTTGAACCATTCCTGTAACACTAGTTATAGATTCCGATGCTTCACTTCAGCTTTACTGTATCCCTCTGACCTTCTTATTGACGATGAAACAGAAAATGCATCGGAATTAAATACAAATGGCACAATGCCAACTCAAGTACAAGAAGACTGGCTCTTCTTTCTGTCTATGTTTTGAACCTTCCTGTGAGACTGGTTTTAGATTCCGATACTTCACTTCAGGTTTACTGTATCCCTTGGAACTTCTTATTGACGACGAAACATAGAAACTGCATCGCAATTAAATAGAAAAGGCACAATGCCGACTCAAGTACGAGAAAACAGACTCTTCTTAATATCTATGTTTTGAACCATTCCTGTGACACTAGTTATAGATTCCGATGCATCACTTCAGGTTTACTGTATTCCTCTGACCTTCTTATTGACGAAGAAACACAGATATTGCATCGGAATTAAATACAAAAGGCACAATAACAACTTATGTACAAGAAGACTAACCCTTCTTACTGTCTATGCTTTGAACCATTCTTGTGACACTAGTTATAGATTCCGATGCTTCACTTCAGGTTTACTGTAGCCCTCTGAGCTTCTTATTGACGATGAAACACAGAAATTGCATCGGAATTATATACAAAAGGCACAATGCCGGCTTAAGTACAAGAAGACTGACTCTTCTTACTGTCTATGATTTGAAACATTCCTCTGAAACTAGTTATAGATTCGGATACTTCACTTCAGGTTTACTGTATCCCTCAGACCTTATTATTGATGATGAAACAAAGAAATTGCATCTTAATTAAATACAAAAGGCACAAAGCTGACTTCGGTACAAGAACACTGACTCTTCTTACTGTCAATGGTTTGAACCATTCATGTGACACTAGTTATAGATTCCGATGCTTCACTTCAGGTTTACTGTATCCCTCTGACCGTCTTATTGACGATCAATCACACAAAATTCATCGGAATTAAATACAAAAGGCACAATGCAGACTCAAGTACAAGAAGACTGGCTCTTCTTACTGTCTATGTTTTGAACCATTCCTGTGACACTTGTTATAGATTCCGATGTTTCACTTCAGGTTTACTGTATCTAGCTGACCTTCTTATTGACGATGAAGCACATAACTTGCATCGGAATTAAATACAAAAGGCACAATGCCGACTTAAGTACAAGAAGACTGACTCAACTTACTGTTTATGCTTTGAACCATTCCTGTGACACTACTTATAGATTCCGATGCTTCACTTCAGGTTTACTGTATCCAGCGGACCTTCTTACTGACGATGGAACACAGAAATTGCATCGGAATTAAATACATAAGGCACAATGCCGACTTAAGGACAAGAAAACTGACTCTTCTTATTGTCTATGTTTTGAACCATTCCTGTGACACTAGTTATAGATTCCGATGCATCACTTGAGGTTTACTGTATCCCTCTGACCTTCTTATTGAATACGAAACACAAAAATTGCATCGGCATTAAAAACAAAAGGCACAATGCCGACTTAAGAACAAGAAGACTGACTCTTCTTGCTGTCTATGCTTTGAACCATTCCTGTGACACTAGTTATAGATTCCGATGCTTCACTTCAGGTTTACTGTATCCCTCTGACCGTCGTATTGGCGATGAAACACAAAAAATGCATCGGAATTAAATACAAAGGGCACAATGCCGACTCGAGTACAAGAAGACTGGCTATACTTCCTGTCTATGATTTGAACCATTCCTGTGATACTAGTTATAGATTCCGATGTTTCACTTCAGGTTTGCTGTATCCCTCTGAGCTTCTTATTGACGATGAAACACAGAAATTGCATCGGAATTATATACAAATGGCAAAATGCCGACTGAAGTACAAGAAGACTGGCTCTTCTTACTATCTATGTCTTGAACCATTTCTGTGACACTAGTTATAGATTCCGATGTTTCACTTCAGGTTTACTGTATTCCTCTGACCTTCATATTGACGAAGAAACACAGATATTGCATCGGAATTAAATACAAAAGGCACAATGCCGACTTAAGTACAAGTAGACTGACCCTTCTTCCTGTCTACGTTTTGAACCAATCCTGTGACACCAGTTTTAGATTCCGATACTTCACTTCATGTTTACTGTATCCCTCTGACCGTCGTACTGACGATGAAACACAGAAATTGCATCGGAATTAAATACAAAAGGCACAATGCCGACTGAAGTACAAGAAGACTGGCTCTTCTTACTGTCTATGTTTTGAACCTTTCCTGTGAGACAGGTTTTAGATTCCGATGCTTCACTACAGGTTTACTGAATCCCTTGGACCTTCTTATTGACGACGAAACACAGAAATTGCATCAGAATTAAATAGAAAATGCACAATGCCGACTCAAGTACATGAAAAGAGACACTTCTTAATATCTATGTTTTGAACCATTCCTGTGACACTAGTTATAGATTCCGATGCATCACTTCAGGTTTACTGTATCCCTCTGACCGTCGTATTGGCGATGAAACACAGAAATTGTATCGGAATTAAATACAAAAGGCACAATGCCACTTCAAGTACAAGAAGACTGGCTAAACTTCCTATCTATGCTTTGAACCATTCCTGTGATACTAGTTATAGATTCCGATGCTTCACTTCAGGTTTACTGTATCCCTGTGACCTTCTCATTGACGATGAAACACAGAAATTGCATTGGAATTAAATACAAAAGGCACAATTCCGACTTAAGTACAAGAAAACTGATTCTTCTTACTGTCTATGATTTGAACCATTCCTGTGACACTAGTTATAGATTCCAATACTTCACTTGAGGTTTACTGTATCCCTCTGACCTTCTTATTGACGATGAAACACGTAATTTGCATCGGAATTAAATACAAAAGGCACAATGCCGACTTAAGTACAAGAAGACTGACTCTTCTTACAGTCTATGTTTTGAACCATTCCTGTGTCACTAGTTATAGATTCCGATGTTTCACTTCAGGTTTACTGTATTCCTCTGACCTTCTTATTGACGAAGAAACACAGATATTGCATCGGAATTAAATACAAAAGGCACAATAACAACTTATGTACAAGAAGACTAACCCTTCTTACTGTCTATGCTTTGAACCATTCTTGTGACACTAGTCATAGATTCCGATGCTTCACTTCAGGTTTACTGTAGCCCTCTGAGCTTCTTATTGACGATGAAACACACAAATTGCATCGGAATTATATACAAAAGGCACAATGCCGGCTTAAGTACAAGAAGACTGACTCTTCTTACTGTCTATGATTTGAAACATTCCTCTGAAACTAGTTATAGATTCGGATACTTCACTTCAGGTTTACTGTATCCCTCAGACCTTATTATTGATGATGAAACAAAGAAATTGCATCTTAATTAAATACAAAAGGCACAAAGCCGACTTCGGTACAAGAACACTGACTCTTCTTACTGTCAATGGTTTGAACCATTCATGTGACACTAGTTATAGATTCCGATGCTTCACTTCAGGTTTACTGTATCCCTCTGACCTTCTTATTGACGATGAAACATAGAAATTGCATCCGAATTAAATACAAAAGGCACAATGCCGACTCAAGTACAAGAAGACTGGCTCTTCTTACTGTCTATGTTTTGAACCATTCCTGCGACACTAGTTATTGATTCCAATGCTTCACTTCAGGTTTACTGTATCCCTCAGACCTTCGAATTGACGAAGAAACACAGAAATTGCATCGGAATTGAATACAAAAGGCACAATGCCGACTCAAGTACAAGAAGACTGGCTCTTCTTACTGTCTATGTTTTGAACCATTTCTGTGACACTAGTTATAGATTCCGATGCTTCACTTCAGGTTTACTGTATCCCTCAGACCTTCTTATTGACGATGAAACACAGAAATTGCGTCGGAATTAAATACAAAAGGCACAGTGCCAACCTAAGTACAAGAAAACTGACTCTTCTTACTGTTTATGTTTAAACCATTCCTGTGACAATAGTTATAGATTCCGATGCTTCACTTCAGGTTACTGTATCCCTGTGACATTCTTATTGACGATGAAACACAGAAATTGCATCGAAAACAAATACAAAAGGCACAATGACGACTCAAGTACAAGAAGACTGGCTCTTCTTACTGTCTATGTTTTGAACCATTTCTGTGACACTAGTTATAGATTCCGATGCTTCACTTCAGCTTTACTGTATCCCTCTGAACTTCTTATTGACGATGAAACACAGAAATTGCATCGGAATTAAATACAAAAGGCACAATGCCGACTTAAGTACAAGAAAACTGACTCTTCTTACTGTTTGTGCTTTAAACCATTCCTGTGTCACTAGTTATGGATTCCGATGCTTCACTTCAGGATCACTGAATCCCTCTGACCTTCTTATTGACGATGAAACACAGAAATATCATCGGAATTACATACAAAAGGCACAATGCCGACATAAGTACAAAGAGACTGACGCTTCTTACTGTCTTTGTTTTGAACCATTCCTGTGACACTAGTTATAGATTCCGATGCTTCACTTCAGGTTTACTGTATCCCTCTGACCTTCTTATTGACGATGAAACACGTAAATTGCATCGGAATTAAATACAAAAGGCGAAATGCCGACTTAAGTACAGGAAGACTGACTCTTCTTACTGTCTGTGTTTTGAACCATTCCTGTGACACTAGTTACAGATTCCGATGCTTCACTTCAGGTTTACTGAATCCTCTTTGACCTTCTTATTGACGATGAAACACAGAAATAGCATCGGAATTAAATACAAAAGGCACAATGCCGACTCAAGTACAAGAAGACTGGCTCGTCTTACAATCTATGTTTTGAATCATTTCTGTGACACTAGTTATAGATTCCGATGCTTCACTTCAGGTTTACTGTATTCCCCTGACCTTCTTATTGACGAAAAAACACAGATATTGCATCGGAATTAAATACAAAAGGCACAATAACGACTTATGTACTAGAAGACTAGCCCTTCTTACTGTCTATGTTTTGAACCATTCCTGCGACACTAGTTATAGATTCCGATGTTTCACTTCAGGTTTACTGTATCCCTCTGAGCTTCTTATTGACGATGAAACACAGAAATTGCATCGGAATTATATACAAAAGGCACAATGCCGACTTAAGTACAAGGTGACTGACTCTTCTTACTGTCTATGTATTGAACCATTCCTGTGACACTAGTTATAGATTCCGATGCTTCACTTCAGGTTTACTGTACCCCTTTGACTTTCGTATTGACGATGAAACACAGAAATTGCATCTTAATTAAATACAAAATGCACAATGCCGACTTAAGTACAAGAAGGCTGACTCTTCTTACTGTCAATGATTTGAACCATTCCTGTGACAATAGTTATAGATTCCGATGCTTCACTTCAGGTTTACTGTATCCCTCTGACTGTCGTACTGACGATGAAACACGGAAATGGCATCAGAATTAAATTCAAAAGGCACAATGCCGACTTAAGTACAAGAAGACTGACTCTACTTACTGTTTATGTTTTGAACCATTCCTGTGACACTAGTTACAGATTCCGATGCTTCACTTCAGGTTTACTGTATCCCTCTGACCTTCTTATTGACGATGAAACACAGAAATTGCATCGGAATTAAATACAAAAGGCACAATGCCGACATAAGTACAAGAAGACTGACTCTTCTTCCTGTCTATGTTTTGAACGATTCCTGTGACACTAGTTATAGATTCCGATGCTTCACTTCAGGTTTACCGTATCCCTCTGACCGTCTTATTGACGATGAAACACAGAAATTGCATTCGAATTAAATACAAAAGGCACAATGCCGACTCAAGTACAAGAAGACTGGCTCTTCTTACTATCTATGTTTTAAACCCTTCCTGCGACACTAGTTATAGTTTCCGATGCTTCACTTCAGGTTTACTGTAACCCTCTGACCTTCGAATTGATGAAGAAACACAGGAATTGCATCTTAATTAAATACAAAAGGCACAATGCCGACTTCAGTACAAGAACACTGACTCTTCTTACTATCTATGTTTTGAACCATTCCTGTGGCTCTAGTTATAGATTCCGATACTTCATTTCAGGTTTACTGTATCCCTCTGACCTTATTATTGACGATGAAACACAGGAATTGCATCTTAATTAAATAGAAAAGGCACAATGCCGACTTCAGTACATGAACACTGACTCTTCTTACTGTCTATGTTTTGAACCATTCCTGTGACTCTAGTTATAGATTCCGATACTTCACTTCAGGTTTACTGTATCCCTCTGACCTTATTATTGATGATGAAACACAGAAATTGCATCTTAATTAAATACAAAAGGCACAAAGCCGACTTCGGTACAAGAACACTGACTCTTCTTACTGTCAATGGTTTGAACCATTCCTGTGACACTAGTTATAGATTCCGATGCTTCACTTCAGGTTTACTGTATCCCTCTGACCTTTTTATTGACGATCAATCACAGAAAATTCATCGGAATTAAATACAAAAGGCACAATGCAGACTCAAGTACCAGAAGACTGTCTCTTCTTACTGTCTATGTTTTGAACCATTCCTGTGACACTAGTTATAGATTCCGATGCTTCACTTTAGGTTTACTGTATCTAGCTGACCTTCTTATTGACGATGAAGCACATAAATTGCATCGGAATTAATTAAAAAAGTCACAATGCCGACTTAAGTACAAGAAGACTGACTCCACTTACTGTTTATGTGTTGAACCATTCCTGTGACACTAGTTATAGATTCCGATGCTTCACTTCAGGTTTACTGTATCCAGCTGACCTTCTTACTGAGGATGAAACACAGAAATTGCATCGGAATTAAATACAAAAGGCACAATGCCGACTTAAGTACAAGAAAAATGACTCTTCTTACTGTCTATGTTTTGAACCATTCCTGTGACACTAGTTATAGATTCCGATGCATCACTTCAGGTTTACTGTATCCCTCTGACCTTCTTATTGTCGATGAAACACAGAAATTGCATCGGAATTAAATACAAAAGGCACAATGCCGACTTAAGTACAAGAAGACTGACTCTTCTTGCTGTCTATGTTTTGAACCATTCCTGTGACACTAGTTATAGATTCCGATGCTTCACTTCAGGTTTACTGTATCCCTCTGAAGTTCTTATTGACGATGAAACACCGAAATTGCATCCGAATTATATACAAAAGGCACAATGCCGACTCAAGTACAAGAAGACTGGCTCTTCTTACTGTCTATGTTTTGAACCATTCCTGCGACACTAGTTATAGATTCCAATGCTTCACTTCAGGTTTACTGTATCCCTCTGACCTTCGAATTGACGAAGAAACACGGAAATGGCATCAGAACTAAATTCAAAAGGCACAATGCCGACTTAAGTACAAGAAGACTGACTCTACTTACTGTTTATGTTTTGAACCATTCCTGTGACACTAGTTACAGATTCCGATGCTTCACTTCAGGTTTACTGTATCCCTCTGACCTTCTTATTGACGATGAAACACAGAAATTGCATCGGAATTAAATACAAAAGGCACAATGCCGACATAAGTACAAGAAGACTGACTCTTCTTCCTGTCTATGTTTTGAACGATTCCTGTGACACTAGTTATAGATTCCGATGCTTCACTTCAGGTTTACCGTATCCCTCTGACCTTCTTATTGACGATGAAACACAGAAATTGCATTCGAATTAAATAAAAAAGGCACAATGCCGACTTCAGTACAAGAACACTGACTCTTCTTACTGTCTATGTTTTGAACCATTCCTGTGACTCTAGTTATAGATTCCGATACTTCACTTCAGGTTTACTGTATCCCTCTGACCTTATTATTGATGATGAAACACAGAAATTTCATGTTAATTAAATACAAAAGGCACAATGCCGACTCAAGTGCAAGAAGACTGGCTCTTCTTACTGTCTATGTTTTGAACCATTCCTGTGACACTAGTTATAGATTCCGATGCATCACTTCAGGTTTACTGTATCCCTCTGACCTTCTTATTGACGATGAAACAAAGAAATTGCAACGGAATTATACACAAAAGGCACAATGCTGACTTAAGTACAAGAAGACTGACTCTTCTTACTGTCTATGCTTTGAACCATTCCTGCGAAACTAGTTATAGATTCGGATACTTCACTTCAGCTTTACTGTATCCCTCTGACCTTCTTATTGACGATGAAACACAGAAATTGTATCGGAATTAAATACAAATGGCACAATGCCGACTTAAGTACAAGAAAACTGACTCTTCTTATTGTCTATGCTTTGAACCATTCCTGTGTCACTAGTTATGGATTCCGATGCTTCACTTCAGGATTACTGAATCCCTCTGACCTTCTTATTGACGATGAAACACAGAAATAGCATCGGAATTACATACTAAAGGCACAATGCCGACTTAAGTACAAAGAGAACGACTCTTCTTACTGTCTATGTTTTGAACCATTCCTGTGACACTAGTTATAGATTCCGATGCTTCACTTCAGGTTTACTGTATCCCTCTGACCTTCTTATTGACGATGAAACACGTAAATTGCATCGGAATTAAATACAAAAGGCGAAATGCCGACTTAAGTACAGGAAGACTGACTCTTCTTTCTGTCTGTGTTTTGAACCATTCCTGTGACACTAGTTATAGATTCCGATGCTTCACTTCAGGTTTACTGAATCCACTTTGACCTTCTTATTGACGATGAAACACAGAAATAGCATCGGAATTAAATACAAAAGGCACAATGCCGACTCATGTACAAGAAGACTGGCTCGTCTTACATTCTATGTTTTGAATCATTTCTGTGACAATAGTTATAGATTCCGATGCTTCACTTCAGGTTTACTATATTCCTCTGACTTTCTTATTGACGAAAAAACACAGATATTGCAACAGAATTAAATACAAAAGGCACAATAACGACTTAAGTACAAGAAGACTAACCCTTCTTACTGTCTATGTTTTGAACCATTCCTGTGACACTAGTTATAGATTCCGATGCTTCAATTACGGTTTACTGTATCCCTCTGACCTTCATATTGACGATGAAACACAGAAATTGCATCGGAATTAAATACAAAAGGCACAATGCCGACATAAGTACAAGAAGACTGACTCTTCTTGCTGTCTATGTTTTGAATGATTCCTGTGACACTAGTTATAGATTCCGATGCTTCACTTCAGGTTTACTGTATCCCTCTGATCTTCTTATTGACGATGAAACACAGAAATTGCATTTGAATTAAATACAAAAGGCACAATGCCGATTCGGTACAAGAACACTGACTCTTCTTACTCTCTATGTTTTGAACCATTCCTGCGACACTAGTTATAGTTTGCGATGCTTCACTTCAGGTTTACTGTATCCCTCTGACCTTCGAATTGACGAAGAAACACAGGAATTGCATCTTAATTAAATACAAAAGGCACAATACCGACTTCAGTACAAGAACACTGACTCTTCTCACTGTCTATGATTTGAACCATTCCTGTGACTCTAGTTATAGATTCCGAAACTTCACTTCAGGTTTACTGTATCCCTCTGACCTTATTATTGACGATGGAACACAGGAATTGCACCTTAATTAAATACAAAAGGCACAATGCCGACTTCAGTACAAGAACACTGACTCTTCTTACTGTCTATGGTTTGAACCATTCCTGTGACACTAGTTATAGATTCCAATGCTTCACTTCAGGTTTACTGTATCCAGCTGACCTTCTTATTGACGGTGCAACACAGAAATTGCATAGGAATTATATACAAAAGGCACAATGCCGACTTAAGTACAAGAAGACTGACTCTTCTTACTGTCTATGTTTTGAACCATTCCTGTGAAACTAGTTATAGATTCGGATACTTCACTTCAGGTGTACTGTATCCCTCTGACCTTATTATTGATGATGAAACACAGAAATTGCATCTTAATTAAATACAAAAGCACAAAGCCGACTTCGGTGCAAGAACACTGACTCTTCTTATTGTCAATGGTTTGAACCATTCCTGTGACACTAGTTATAGATTCCGATGCTTCACTTCAGGATTCCTGTATCCCCCTGACATTCTTATTGACGATCAAATACAGAAAATTCATCGGAATTAAATACAAAAGTCACAATGCCGACTTAAGTACAAGAAGACTGACTCTACTTACTGTTTATGTTTTGAACCATTCCTGTGACACTAGTTATAGATTCCGATGCTTCACTTCAGGTTTACTGTATCCAGCTGACCTTCTTACTGACGATGAAACACAGAAATTGCATCGGAATTAAATACATAAGGCAAAATGCCGACTTAAGTACAAGAAAACTGACTCTTCTTACTGTCTATGTTTTGAACCATTCCTGTGACACTAGTTATAGATTCCGATGCATCACTTCAGGTCTACTGTATCCCTCTGACCTTCTTATTGACGATGAAACACAGAAATTGCATCGGAATTAAATACAAAAGGCACAATGCCGACATAAGTACAAGAAGACTGACTCTTCTTGCTGTCTATGTTTTGAATGATTCCTGTGACACTAGTTATAGATTCCGATGCTTCACTTCAGGTTTACTGTATCCCTCTGATCTTCTTATTGACGATGAAACACAGAAATTGCATTTGAATTAAATACAAAAGGCACAATGCCGATTCGGTACAAGAACACTGACTCTTCTTACTCTCTATGTTTTGAACCATTCCTGCGACACTAGTTATAGTTTGCGATGCTTCACTTCAGGTTTACTGTATCCCTCTGACCTTCGAATTGACGAAGAAACACAGGAATTGCATCTTAATTAAATACAAAAGGCACAATACCGACTTCAGTACAAGAACACTGACTCTTCTCACTGTCTATGATTTGAACCATTCCTGTGACTCTAGTTATAGATTCCGAAACTTCACTTCAGGTTTACTGTATCCCTCTGACCTTATTATTGACGATGGAACACAGGAATTGCACCTTAATTAAATACAAAAGGCACAATGCCGACTTCAGTACAAGAACACTGACTCTTCTTACTGTCTATGGTTTGAACCATTCCTGTGACACTAGTTATAGATTCCAATGCTTCACTTCAGGTTTACTGTATCCAGCTGACCTTCTTATTGACGGTGCAACACAGAAATTGCATAGGAATTATATACAAAAGGCACAATGCCGACTTAAGTACAAGAAGACTGACTCTTCTTACTGTCTATGTTTTGAACCATTCCTGTGAAACTAGTTATAGATTCGGATACTTCACTTCAGGTGTACTGTATCCCTCTGACCTTATTATTGATGATGAAACACAGAAATTGCATCTTAATTAAATACAAAAGCACAAAGCCGACTTCGGTGCAAGAACACTGACTCTTCTTATTGTCAATGGTTTGAACCATTCCTGTGACACTAGTTATAGATTCCGATGCTTCACTTCAGGATTCCTGTATCCCCCTGACATTCTTATTGACGATCAAATACAGAAAATTCATCGGAATTAAATACAAAAGTCACAATGCCGACTTAAGTACAAGAAGACTGACTCTACTTACTGTTTATGTTTTGAACCATTCCTGTGACACTAGTTATAGATTCCGATGCTTCACTTCAGGTTTACTGTATCCAGCTGACCTTCTTACTGACGATGAAACACAGAAATTGCATCGGAATTAAATACATAAGGCAAAATGCCGACTTAAGTACAAGAAAACTGACTCTTCTTACTGTCTATGTTTTGAACCATTCCTGTGACACTAGTTATAGATTCCGATGCATCACTTCAGGTCTACTGTATCCCTCTGACCTTCTTATTGACGATGAAACACAGAAATTGCATCGGAATTAAATACAAAAGGCACAATGCCGACTTAAGTACAAGAAGACTGACTCTTCTTGCTGTCTATGCTTTTAACGATTCCTGTGACACTAGTTATAGATTCCGATACTTCACTTCAGGTTTACTGTATCCCTCTGACCTTCTTATTGACGATGAAACACAGAAATTGCATCGGAATTAAATACAAAAGGCACAATGCCGACTCAAGTACAAGAAGACTGGCTCTTCCTACTGTCTATGTTTTGAACCATTCCTGCGACATTAGTTATAGTTTCCGATGCTTCACTTCAGGTTTACTGTATCCCTCTGACCTTCTAATTGACGAAGAAACACAGAAATTGCATCGGAATTAAATACAAAATTCACAATGCCGACTCAAGTACAATAAGAATGGCTCTTCTTACTGTCGATGTTTTAACCATTTCTGTGACACTAGTTATAGATTCCGATGCTTCACTTCAGGTTTACTGTATCCCTCTGACCTTCTTATTGCCGATGAAACACAGAAATTGCGTCGGAATTAAATACAAAAGGCACAGTGCCAACCTAAGTACAAGAAAACTGACTCTTCTTACTGTTTATGTTTGAACCATTCCTGTGACCCTAGTTATAGATTCCGATGCTTCACTTCAGGTTTACTGTATCCCTGTGACCTTCTTATTGACGATGAAACACAGAAATTCTATCGGAATTAAATACAAAAGTCACAATGCCGACTTAAGTACAACAAGACTGACTCTTCTTACTGTCTATGTTTTGAACCATTCCTGTGACACTAGTTATAGATTCCGATGCTTCACTTCAGCTTTACTGTATCCCTCTGACCTTCTTATTGACGATGAAACACAGAAACTGCATCGGAAATAAATACAAATGCACAATGCCGACTCAAGTACAAGAAGACTGGCTCTTCTTACTGTCTATGTTTTGAACCATTTCTGTGACACTAGTTATAGATTCCGATGCTTCACTTCAGGTTTACTGTATCCCTGTGACCTTCTTATTACCGATGAAACACAGAAATTGCATCGAAATTAAATACAAAAGGCACAATGCCGACTCAAGTACAAGAAGACTGGCTCTTCTTACTGTCTATGTATTGAACCATTCCTGTGACACTAGTTATAGATTCCGATGCTTCACTTCAGGTTTACTGTATCCAGCTGACCTTCTTACTGACGATGAAACACAGAAATTGCATCGGAATTAAATACATAAGGCAAAATGCCGACTTAAGTACAAGAAAACTGACTCTTCTTACTGTCTATGTTTTGAACCATTCCTGTGACACTAGTTATAGATTCCGATGCATCACTTCAGGTCTACTGTATCCCTCTGACCTTCTTATTGACGATGAAACACAGAAATTGCATCGGAATTAAATACAAAAGGCACAATGCCGACTTAAGTACAAGAAGACTGACTCTTCTTGCTGTCTATGCTTTTAACGATTCCTGTGACACTAGTTATAGATTCCGATACTTCACTTCAGGTTTACTGTATCCCTCTGACCTTCTTATTGACGATGAAACACAGAAATTGCATCGGAATTAAATACAAAAGGCACAATGCCGACTCAAGTACAAGAAGACTGGCTCTTCCTACTGTCTATGTTTTGAACCATTCCTGCGACATTAGTTATAGTTTCCGATGCTTCACTTCAGGTTTACTGTATCCCTCTGACCTTCTAATTGACGAAGAAACACAGAAATTGCGTCGGAATTAAATACAAAAGGCACAGTGCCAACCTAAGTACAAGAAAACTGACTCTTCTTACTGTTTATGTTTGAACCATTCCTGTGACCCTAGTTATAGATTCCGATGCTTCACTTCAGGTTTACTGTATCCCTGTGACCTTCTTATTGACGATGAAACACAGAAATTCTATCGGAATTAAATACAAAAGTCACAATGCCGACTTAAGTACAACAAGACTGACTCTTCTTACTGTCTATGTTTTGAACCATTCCTGTGACACTAGTTATAGATTCCGATGCTTCACTTCAGCTTTACTGTATCCCTCTGACCTTCTTATTGACGATGAAACACAGAAACTGCATCGGAAATAAATACAAATGCACAATGCCGACTCAAGTACAAGAAGACTGGCTCTTCTTACTGTCTATGTTTTGAACCATTTCTGTGACACTAGTTATAGATTCCGATGCTTCACTTCAGGTTTACTGTATCCCTGTGACCTTCTTATTACCGATGAAACACAGAAATTGCATCGAAATTAAATACAAAAGGCACAATGCCGACTTAAGTACAAGAAGGCTGACTCTTCTTACTGTCAATGATTTGAACCATTCCTGTGACAATAGTTATAGATTCCGATGCTTCACTTCAGGTTTACTGTATCCCTCTGACCGTCGTACTGACGATGAAACACGGAAATGGCATCAGAATTAAATTCAAAAGGCACAATGCCGACTTAAGTACAAGAAGACTGACTCTACTTACTGTTTATGTTTTGAACCATTCCTGTGACACTAGTTACAGATTCCGATGCTTCACTTCAGGTTTACTGTATCCCTCTGACCTTCTTATTGACGATGAAACACAGAAATTGCATCGGAATTAAAAAAAAAACTCACAATGCCGACATAAGTACAAGAAGACTGACTCTTCTTCCTGTCTATGTTTTGAACGATTCCTGTGACACTAGTTATAGATTCCGATGCTTCACTTCATTTTTACCGTATCCCTCTGACCTTCTTATTGACGATGAAACACAGAAATTGCATTCGAATTAAATACAAAAGGCACAATGCCGACTTCAGTACAAGAACACTGACTCTTCTTACTGTCTATGTTTTGAACCATTCCTGTGACTCTAGTTATAGATTCCGATACTTCACTTCAGGTTTACTGTATCCCTCTGACCTTATTATTGATGATGAAACACAGAAATTTCATCTTAATTAAATACAAAAGGCACAATGCCGACTCAAGTACAAGAAGACTGGCTCTTCTTACTGTCTATTTTTTGAACCATTCCTGTGACACTAGTTATAGATTCCGATGCATCACTTCAGGTTTACTGTATCCCTCTGACCTTCTTATTGACGATGAAACACAGAAATTGCATCGGAATTAAATACAAAAGGCACAATGCCGACTCAAGTACAAGAAGACTGGCTCTTCCTACTGTCTATGTTTTGAACCATTCCTGCGACATTAGTTATAGTTTCCGATGCTTCACTTCAGGTTTACTGTATCCCTCTGACCTTCTAATTGACGAAGAAACACAGAAATTGCATCGGAATTAAATACAAAAGGCACAATGCCGACTCAAGTACAATAAGAATGGCTCTTCTTACTGTCGATGTTTTAACCATTTCTGTGACACTAGTTATAGATTCCGATGCTTCACTTCAGGTTTACTGTATCCCTCTGACCTTCTTATTGCCGATGAAACACAGAAATTGCGTCGGAATTAAATACAAAAGGCACAGTGCCAACCTAAGTACAAGAAAACTGACTCTTCTTACTGTTTATGTTTGAACCATTCCTGTGACCCTAGTTATAGATTCCGATGCTTCACTTCAGGTTTACTGTATCCCTGTGACCTTCTTATTGACGATGAAACACAGAAATTCTACCGGAATTAAATACAAAAGTCACAATGCCGACTTAAGTACAACAAGACTGACTCTTCTTACTGTCTATGTTTTGAACCATTCCTGTGACACTAGTTATAGATTCCGATGCTTCACTTCAGCTTTACTGTATCTCTCTGACCTTCTTATTGACGATGAAACACAGAAACTGCATCGGAAATAAATACAAATGCACAATGCCGACTCAAGTACAAGAAGACTGGCTCTTCTTACTGTCTATGTTTTGAACCATTTCTGTGACACTAGTTATAGATTCCGATGCTTCACTTCAGGTTTACTGTATCCCTGTGACCTTCTTATTACCGATGAAACACAGAAATTGCATCGGAATTAAATACAAAAGGCACAATGCCGACTCAAGTACAAGAAGACTGGTTCTTCTTACTGTCTATGTATTGAACCATTCCTGTGACACTAGTTATAGATTCCGATGCTTCACTTCAGGTTTACTGTATCCCTTTGACTTTCGTATTGACGATGAAACACAGAAATTGCATCTTAATTAAATACAAAATGCACAATGCCGACTTAAGTACAAGAAGGCTGACTCTTCTTACTGTCAATGATTTGAACCATTCCTGTGACAATAGTTATAGATTCCGATGCTTCACTTCAGGTTTACTGTATCCCTCTGACCGTCGTACTGACGATGAAACACGGAAATGGCATCAGAATTAAATTCAAAAGGCACAATGCCGACTTAAGTACAAGAAGACTGACTCTACTTACTGTTTATGTTTTGAACCATTCCTGTGACACTAGTTACAGATTCCGATGCTTCACTTCAGGTTTACTGTATCCCTCTGACCTTCTTATTGACGATGAAACACAGAAATTGCATCGGAATTAAATACAAAAGGCACAATGCCGACATAAGTACAAGAAGACTGACTCTTCTTCCTGTCTATGTTTTGAACGATTCCTGTGACACTAGTTATAGATTCCGATGCTTCACTTCAGGTTTACCGTATCCCTCTGACCTTCTTATTGACGATGAAACACAGAAATTGCATTCGAATTAAATACAAAAGGCACAATGCCGACTTCAGTACAAGAACACTGACTCTTCTTACTGTCTATGTTTTGAACCATTCCTGTGACTCTAGTTATAGATTCCGATACTTCACTTCAGGTTTACTGTATCCCTCTGACCTTATTATTGATGATGAAACACAGAAATTTCATCTTAATTAAATACAAAAGGCACAATGCCGACTCAAGTACAAGAAGACTGGCACTTCTTACTGTCTATTTTTTGAACCATTCCTGTGACACTAGTTATAGATTCCGATGCATCACTTCAGGTTTACTGTATCCCTCTGACCTTCTTATTGACGATGAAACAAAGAAATTGCAACGGAATTATACACAAAAGGCACAATGCTGACTTAAGTACAAGAAGACTGACTCTTCTTACAGTCTATGCTTTGAACCATTCCTGCGAAACTAGTTATAGATTCGGATACTTCACTTCAGGTTTACTGTATCCCTCAGACCTTATTATTGATGATGAAACACAGAAATTGCATCTTAATTAAATACAAAAGGCACAAAGCCGACTTCGGTACAAGAACACTGACTCTTCTTACTGTCAATGGTTTGAACCATTCCTGTGACACTAGTTATAGATTCCGATGCTTCACTTCAGGTTTACTGTATCCCTCTGACCTTTTTATTGACGATCAATCACAGAAAATTCATCGGAATTAAATACAAAAGGCACAATGCAGACTCAAGTACCAAAAGACTGTCTCTTCTTACTGTCTATGTTTTGAACCATTCCTGTGACACTAGTTATAGATTCCGATGCTTCACTTTAGGTTTACTGTATCTAGCTGACTTTCTTATTGACGATGAAGCACATAAATTGCATCGGAATTAATTACAAAAGTCACAATCCCGACTTAAGTACAAGAAGACTGACTCCACTTACTGTTTATGTGTTGAACCATTCCTGTGACACTAGTTATAGATTCCGATGCTTCACTTCAGGTTTACTGTAACCAGCTGACCTTCTTACTGAGGATGAAACACAGAAATTGCATCGGAATTAAATACAAAAGGCACAATGCCGACTTAAGTACAAGAAAAATGACTCTTCTTACTGTCTATGTTTTGAACCATTCCTGTGACACTAGTTATAGATTCCGATGCATCACTTCAGGTTTACTGTATCCCTCTGACCTTCTTATTGTCGATGAAACACAGAAATTGCATCGGAATTAAATACAAAAGGCACAATGCCGACTTAAGTACAAGAAGACTGACTCTTCTTGCAGTCTATGTTTTGAACCATTCCTGTGACACTAGTTATAGATTCCGATGCTTCGCTTCAGGTTTACTGTATCCCTCTGAAGTTCTTATTCACGATGAAACACAGAAATTGCATCCGAATTAAATACAAAAGGCACAATGCCGACTCAAGTACAAGAAGACTGCCTCTTCTTACTGTCTATGTTTTGAACCATTCCTGCGACACTAGTTATAGATTCCAATGCTTCACTTCAGGTTTACTGTATCCCTCTGACCTTCGAATTGACGAAGAAACACAGAAATTGCATCGGAATTAAATACAAAAGGCACAATGCCGACTCAAGTACAAGAAGACTGGCTCTTCTTACTGTCTATGTTTTGAACCGTTTCTGTGACACTAGTTGTAGATTCCGATGCTTCACTTCAGGTTTACTGTATCCCTCTGACCTTCTTATTGACGATGAAACACGGAAATTGCGTCGGAATTAAATACAAAAGGCACAGTGCCAACCTAAGTACAAGAAAACTGACTCTTCTTACTGTTTATGTTTGAACCATTCCTGTGACACTAGTTATAGATTCCGATGCTTCACTTCAGGTTTACTGTATCCCTGTGACCTTCTTATTGACGATGAAACACTGAAATTGCGTCGGAATTAGATACAAAATTCACAATGCCGACTTTAGTATAAGAAGACTGACTCTTCTTACTGTCTATGTTTTGAACCATTATTGTGACACTAGTTATAGATTCCGATGCTTCACTTCAGCTTTACTGTATCCCTCTGTCCTTCTTATTGACGGTGAACACAGAAATTGTATCGGAATTAAATACAAAAGGCACAATGCCGACTTAAGTACAAGAAAACTGACTCTTCTTACTGTCTATGCTTTGAACCATTCCTGTGTCACTAGTTATGGATTCCGATGCTTCACTTCAGGTTTACTGTATCCCACTGACCTTCTTATTGACGATGAAACACGTAAATTGCATCGGAATTAAATACAAAAGGCGAAATGCCGACTTAAGTTCAGGAAGACTGACTCTTCTTTCTGTCTGTGTTTTGAACCATTCCTGTGACACTAGTTATAGATTCCGATGCTTCACTTCAGGTTTACTGAATCCACTTTGACCTTCTTATTGACGATGAAACACAGAAATAGCATCGGAATTAAATACAAAAGGCACAATGCCGACTCATGTACAAGAAGACTGGCTCGTCTTACATTCTATGTTTTCAATCATTTCTGTGACGCTACTTATAGATTCCGATGCTTCACTTCAGGTTTACTGTATTCCTCTGACTTTCTTATTGACGAAAAAACACAGATATTGCAACGGAATTAAATACAAAAGGCACAATAACGACTTATGTACAAGAAGACTAACCCTTCTTACTGTCTATGTTTTGAACCATTCCTGTGACACTAGTTATAGATTCCGATGCTTCAATTACGGTTTACTGTATCCCTCTGACCTTCATATTGACGATGAAACACAGAAATTGCATCGGAATTAAATACAAAAGGCACAATGCCGACATAAGTACAAGAAGACTGACTCTTCTTGCTGTCTATGTTTTGAATGATTCCTGTGACACTAGTTATAGATTCCGATGCTTCACTTCAGGTTTACTGTATCCCTCTGACCTTCTTATTGACGATGAAACACAGAAATTGCATTTGAATTAAATACAAAAGGCACAATGCCGATTCGGTACAAGAACACTGACTTTTCTTACTGTCTATGTTTTGAACCATTCCTGCGACACTAGTTATAGTTTCCGATGCTTCACTTCAGGTTTACTGTATCCCTCTGACCTTCGAATTGACGAAGAAACACAGGAATTGCATCTTAATTAAATACAAAAGGCACAATGCCGACTTCAGTACAAGAACACTGACTCTTCTTACTGTCTATGATTTGAACCATTCCTGTGACTCTAGTTATAGATTCCGATACTTCACTTCAGGTTTTCTGTATCCCTCTGACCTTATTATTGACGATGGAACACAGGAATTGCACCTTAATTAAATACAAAAGGCACAATGCCGACTTCAGTACAAGAACACTGACTCTTCTTACTGTCTATGGTTTGAACCATTCCTGTGACACTAGTTATAGATTCCAATGCTTCACTTCAGGTTTACTGTATCCAGCTGACCTTCTTATTGACGGTGCAACACAGAAATTGCATAGGAATTATATACAAAAGGCACAATGCCGACTTAAGTACAAGAAGACTGACTCTTCTTACTGTCTATGTTTTGAACCATTCCTGTGAAACTAGTTATAGATTCGGATACTTCACTTCAGGTTTACTGTATCCCTCTGACCTTATTATTGATGATGAAACACAGAAATTGCATCTTTATTAAATACAAAAGCACAAAGCCGACTTCGGTGCAAGAACACTGACTCTTCTTATTGTCAATGGTTTGAACCATTCCTGTGACACTAGTTATAGATTCCGATGCTTCACTTCAGGATTCCTGTATCCCTCTGACATTCTTATTGACGATCAAATACAGAAAATTCATCGGAATTAAATACAAAAGTCACAATGCCGACTTAAGTACAAGAAGACTGACTCTACTTACTGTTTATGTTTTGAACCATTCCTGTGACCCTAGTTATAGATTCCGATGCTTCACTTCAGGTTTATTGAATCCAGCTGACCTTCTTACTGACGATGAAACACAGAAATTGCATCGGAATTAAATACATAAGGCAAAATGCCGACTTAAGTACAAGAAAACTGACTCTTCTTACTGTCTATGTTTTGAACCATTGCTGTGACACTAGTTATAGATTCCGATGCATCACTTAAGGTCTACTGTATCCCTCTGACCTTCTTATTGACGATGAAACACAGAAATTGCATCGGAATTAAATACAAAAGGCACAATGCCGACTTAAGTACAAGAAGACTGACTCTTCTTGCTGTCTATGCTTTTGACGATTCCTGTGACACTAGTTATAGATTCCGATACTTCACTTCAGGTTTACTGTATCCCTCTGACCTTCTTATTGACGATGAAACACAGAAATTGCATCGGAATTAAATACAAAAGGCACAATGCCGACTCAAGTACAAGAAGACTGGCTCTTCCTACTGTCTATGTTTTGAACCATTCCTGCGACATTAGTTATAGTTTCCGATGCTTCATTTCAGGTTTACTGTATCCCTCTGACCTTCTAATTGACGAAGAAACACAGAAATTGCATCGGAATTAAATACAAAATTCACAATGCCGACTCAAGTACAAGAAGAATGGCTCTTCTTACTGTCGATGTTTTAACCATTTCTGTGACACTAGTTATAGATTCCGATGCTTCACTTCAGGTTTACTGTATCCCTCTGACCTTCTTGTTGCCGATGAAACACAGAAATTGCGTCGGAATTAAATACAAAAGGCACAGTGCCAACCTAAGTACAAGAAAACTGACTCTTCTTACTGTTTATGTTTGAACCACTCCTGTGACCCTAGTTATAGATTCCGATGCTTCACTTCAGGTTTACTGTATCCCTGTGACCTTCTTATTGACGATGAAACACAGAAATTCTATCGGAATTAAATACAAAAGTCACAATGCCGACTTAAGTACAACAAGACTGACTCTTCTTACTGTCTATGTTTTGAACCATTCCTGTGACACTAGTTATAGATTCCGATGCTTCACTTCAGCTTTACTGTATCCCTCTGAACTTCTTATTGACGATGAAACACAGAAACTGCATCGGAAATAAATACAAATGCACAATGCCGACTCAAGTACAAGAAGACTGGCTCTTCTTACTGTCTATGTTTTGAACCATTTCTGTGACACTAGTTATTGATTCCGATGCTTCACTTCAGGTTTAGTGTATCCCTCTGACCTTCTTATTGACGATGAAACACAGAAATTGCATCGGCATTAAATACAAAAGGCACAATGCCGACTTAAGTACAAGAAAACTGACTCTTCTTACTGGCTATGCTTTGAACCAATCCTGTGACACTAGTTATAGATTCCGATGCTTCACTTCAGCTTTACTGTATCCCTCTGACCTTCTTATTGACGATGAAACACAGAAATTGCATCGGAATTAAATACAAAAGGCACAATGCCGACTCAAGTACAAGAAGACTGGCTCTTCTTACTGTCTATGTTTTGAACCTTTCCTGTAAGACCGGTTTATGATTCCGATGCTTCACATCGGGTTTACTGTATCCCTTGGAACTTTTTATTGACGACGAAACACAGAAATTGCATCGGAATTAAATAGAAAAGGCACAATGCCGACTCAAGTACAAGACAACAGACTCTTCTTAATATCTATGTTTTGAACCATTCCTGTGACACTAGTTATAGTTTCCGATGCATCACTTCAGGTTTACTGTATCCCTCTGACCGTCGTATAGGCGATTGCATCGGAATTAAATACAAAAGGCACAATGCCGACTCAAGTACAAGAAGACTGGCTATACTTCCTGTCTATGTTTTGAACCATTCCTGTGATACTAGTTATAGATTCCGATGCTTCACTTCAGGTTTACTGTATCCCTGTGACCTTCTTATTGACGATGAAACACAGAAATTGCATCGGAATTAAATACAAAAGCACAATGCCGCCTTAAGTACAAGAAGACTGACTCTTCTTACTGTCTATGTTTTGAACCATTCCTGTGACACTAGTTATAGATTCGGATACTTCACTTCAAGTTTACTGTATCCCTCTGACCTTACTATTAATGATGAAACGCAGAAATTGCATCTTAATTAAATACAAAAGGCACAAAGCCGACTTCGGTACAAGAACACTGACTCTTCTTACTGTCAATGGTTTGAACCATTCCTGTGACACTAGTTGTAGATTCCGATGCTTCACTTCAGGTTTACTGTCTCCAGCTGACCTTCTTACTGACGATGAAACACAGAAATTGCATCGGAATTAAATACATAAGGCACAATGCCGACTTAAGTACAAGAAAACTGACTCTTCTTACTGTCTATGTTTTGAACCATTCCTGTGACACTAGTTATAGATTCCGATACTTCACTTCAGGGTTACTGTATCCCTCTGACCTTCTTATTGACGATGAAACACAGAAATTGCATCTTAATTAAATACAAAAGGCACAATGCCGACTTAAGTACAAGAAGACTGACTCTTCTTACTGTCAATGATTTGAACCATTCCTGTGACAATAGTTATAGATTCCGATGCTTCACTTCAGGTTTACTGTATCCCTCTGAACGTCGTACTGACGATGAAACACGGAAATGGCATCAGAATTAAATTCAAAAGGCACAATGCCGACTTAAGTACAAGAAAACTGACTCTACTTACTGTTTATGTTTTGAACCATTCCTGTGACACTAGTTATAGATTCCGATGCTTCACTTCAGGTTTACTGTATCCCTCTGACCTTCATAGTGACGATGAAACACAGAAATTGCATCGGAAATAAATACAAAAGGCACAATGCCGACATAAGTACAAGAAGAATGACCCTTCTTGCTGTCTATGTTTTGAACGATTCCTGTGACACTAGTTATAGATTCCGATGCTTCACTTCAGGTTTACTGTATCCCTCTGACCTTATTATTGACGATGAAACACAGGAATTGCATCTTAATTAAATACAAAAGGCACAATGCCGACTTCAGTACAAGAACACTGACTCTTCTTACTGTCTATGCTTTGAACCATTCCTGTGACTCTAGTTATAGATTCCGATACTTCACTTCAGGTTTACTGTATCCCTCTGACCTTATTATTGACGATGAAACACTGGAATTGCATCTTAATTAAATACAAAAGGCACAATGCCGACTTCAGTACAAGAACACTGACTCTTCTTACTGTCTATGGTTTGAACCATTCCTGTGACACTAGTTATAGATTGCAATGCTTCACTTCAGGTTTACTGTATCCAGCTGACCTTCTTATTGACGGTGCAACACAGAAATTGCATAGGAATTATATACAAAAGGCACAATGCCGACTTAAGCACAAGAAGACTGACTCTTCTTACTGTCTATGTTTTGAACCATTCCTGTGAAACTAGTTATAGATTCGGATGCTTCACTTCAGGTTTCCTGTATCTCTCTGACCTTATTATTGATGATTAAACACAGAAATTGCATCTTAATTAAATACAAAAGAGACAAAGCCGACTTCGGTACAAGAACACTGACTCTTCTTACTGTCAATGGTTTGAACCATTCCTGTGACACTAGTTATAGATTCCGATGCTTCACTTCAGGTTTACTGTATCCCTCTGACATTCTTATTGACGATCAAACACAGAAAATTCATCGGAATTAAATACAAAAGGCACAATGCCGACTCAAATAAAAGAAGACTGGCTCTTCTTACTGTCTATGTTTTGAACCATTCCTGTGACACTAGTTATAGATTCCGATGCATCACTTCAGGTTTACTGTATCCCTCTGACCTTCTTATTGACGATGAAACAAAGAAATTGCAACGAAATTAAATACAAAAGGCACAATGCCGACTTAAGTACAAGAAGACTGACTCTTCTTGCTGTCTATGTTTTGAACGATTCCTGTGACACTAGTTATAGATTCCGATGCTTCACTTCAGGTTTGCTGTATCTAGCTGACCTTCTTATTGACGATGAAGCACATAAATTGCATCGGAATTAAATACAAAAGGTACAATGCCGACTTAAGTACAAGAAGACTGACTCTACTTACTGTTTATGTTTTGAACCATTCCTGTGACACTAGATATAGATTCCGATGCTTCACTTCAGGTTTACTGTATCCAGCTGACCTTCTTACTGACGATGAAACACAGAAATTGCATCGGAATTAAATACATAAGGCACAATGCCGACTTAAGTACAAGAAAACTGACTCTTCTTACTGTCTATGTTTTGAACCATTCCTGTGACACTAGTTATAGATTCCGATGCATCACTTTCTGGTTTACTGTATCCCTCTGACCTTCTTATTGACGATGAAACACAGAAATTGCATCGGAATTAAATACAAAAGGCACAATGCCGACTTAAGTACAAGAAGACTGACTCTTCTTGCTGTCTATGTTTTGAACGATTCCTGTGACACTAGTTATAGATTCCGATGCTTCACTTCAGGTTTACTGTATCCCTCTGACCTTCTTATTGACGATGAAATACAGTAATTGCATCGGTATTAAATAGAAAAGGCACAATGCCGACTCAAGTACAAGAAGACTGGCTCTTCCTACTGTCTATGTTTTGAACCATTCCTGCGACACTAGTTATAGTTTCCGATGCTTCACTTCAGGTTTACTGTATCCCTCTGACCTTCTAATTGACGAAGAAACACAGAAATTGCATTGGAATTAAATACAAAGTTCACAATGCCGACTCAAGTACAAGAAGACTGGCTCTTCTTACTGTCTACGTTTTAACCATTTCTGTGACACTAGTTATAGATTCCGATGCTTCACTTCAGGTTTACTGTATCCCTCTGACCTTCTTATTGACGATGAAACACAGAAATTGCGTCAGAATTAAATACAAAAGGCACAGTGCCAACCTAAGTACAAGAAAACTGACTCTTCTTACTGTTTATGTTTGAACCATTCCTGTGACACTAGTTATAGATTCCGATGCATCACTTAAGGTTTACTGTATCCCTGTGACCTTCTTATTGACGATGAAACACAGAAATTGCATCGGAATTGAATACAAAAGTCACAATGCCGACTTAAGTACAAGAACACTGACTCTTCTTACTGTCTATGTTTTGAACCATTCCTGTGACACTAGTTATAGATTCCGATGCTTCACTTCAGCTTTACTGTATCCCTCTGACGTTCTTATTGACGATGAAACACAGAAATTGCATCGGAAATAAATACAAAGGCACAATGCCGACTCAAGTACAAGAAGACTGGCTCTTCTTACTGTCTATGTTTTGAACCATTTCTGTGACACTAGTTATTGATTCCGATGCTTCACTTCAGGTTTAGTGTATCCCTCTGACCTTCTTATTGACGACGAAACACAGAAATTGCATCGGCATTAAATACAAAAGGCACAATGCCGACTTAAGTACAAGAAAACTGACTCTTCTTGCTGTCTATGCTTTGAACCATTCCTGTGACACTAGTTATAGGTTCCGATGCTTCACTTCAGCATTACTGTATCCCTCTGACCTTCTTATTGACGATGAAACACAGAAATTGCATCGGAATTAAATACAAATGGCACAATGCCGACTCAAGTACAAGAAGACTGGCTCTTCTTACTGTCTATGTTTTGAATCTTTCCTGTGAGACCGGTTTAAGATTCCGATGCTTCACATCAGGTTTACTGTATCCCTTGGAACTTTTTATTGACGACGAAACACAGAAATTGCATCGGAATTAAATAGAAAAGGCACAATGCCGACTCAAGTACAAGACAACAGACTCTTCTTAATATCTATGTTTTGAACCATTGCTGTGACACTAGTTATAGTTTCCGATGCATCACTTCAGGTTTACTGTATCCCTCTGACCGTCGTATTGGCGATTGCATCGGAATTAAATACAAAAGGCACAATGCCGACTCAAGTACAAGAAGACTGGCTATACTTCCTGTCTATGTTTTGAACCATTCCTGTGATACTAGTTATAGATTCCGATGCTTCACTTCAGGTTTACTGTATCCCTGTGACCTTCTTATTAACGATGAAACACAGAAATTGCATCGGAATTAAATACAAAAGGCACAATGCCGCCTTAAGTACAAGAAGACTGACTCTTCTTACTGTCTATGTTTTGAACCATTCCTGTGACACTAGTTATAGATTCGGATACTTCACTTCAAGTTTACTGTATCCCTCTGACCTTATTATTAATGATGAAACGCAGAAATTGCATCTTAATTAAATACAAAAGGCACAAAGCCGACTTCGGTACAAGAACACTGACTCTTCTTACTGTCAATGGTTTGAACCATTCCTGTGACACTAGTTATAGATTCCAATGCTTCACTTCAGGTTTACTGTCTCCAGCTGACCTTCTCACTGACGATGAAACACAGAAATTGCATCGGAATTAAATACATAAGGCACAATGCCGACTTAAGTACAAGAAAACTGACTCTTCTTACTGTCTATGTTTTGAACCATTCCTGTGACACTAGTTATAGATTCCGATGCTTCACTTCAGGGTTACTGTATCCCTCTGACCTTCTTATTGACGATGAAACACAGAAATTGCATCTTAATTAAATACAAAAGGCACAATGCCGACTTAAGTACAAGAAGACTGACTCTTCTTACTGTCAATGATTTGAACCATTCCTGTGACAATAGTTATAGATTCCGATGCTTCACTTCAGGTTTACTGTATCCCTCTGAACGTCGTACTGACGATGAAACACGGAAATGGCATCAGAATTAAATTCAAAAGGCACAATGCCGACTTAAGTACAAGAAAACTGACTCTACTTACTGTTTATGTTTTGAACCATTCCTGTGACACTAGTTATAGATTCCGATGCTTCACTTCAGGTTTACTGTATCCCTCTGACCTTCATAGTGACGATGAAACACAGAAATTGCATCGGAAATAAATACAAAAGGCACAATGCCGACATAAGTACAAGAAGAATGACTCTTCTTGCTGTCTATGTTTTGAACGATTCCTGTGACACTAGTTATAGATTCCGATGCTTCACTTCAGGTATACTCTATCCCTCTGACCTTCTTATTGACGATGAAACACAGAAATTGCATTTGAATTAAATACAAAAGGCACAATGCCGACTCAAGTACAAGAAGACTGGCTCTTCTTACTGTCTATGTTTTGAACCATTCCTGCGACACTAGTTATAGTTTCCGATGTTTCACTTCAGGTTTACTGTATCCCTCTGACCTTCGAATTGACGAAGAAACACAGGAATTGCATCTTAATTAAATACAAAAGGCACAATGCCGACTTCAGTACAAGAACACTGACTCTTCTTACTGTCTATGCTTTGAACCATTCCTGTGACTCTAGTTATAGATTCCGATACTTCACTTCAGGTTTACTGTATCCCTCTGACCTTATTATTGACGATGAAACACAGGAATTGCATCTTAATTAAATACAAAAGGCACAATGCCGACTTCAGTACAAGAACACTGACTCTTCTTACTGTCTATGGTTTGAACCATTCCTGTGACACTAGTTATAGATTGCAATGCTTCACTTCAGGTTTACTGTATCCAGCTGACCTTCTTATTGACGGTGCAACACAGAAATTGCATAGGAAATATATACAAAAGGCACAATGCCGACTTAAGTACAAGAAGACTGACTCTTCTTACTGTCTATGTTTTGAACCATTCCTGTGAAACTAGTTATAGATTCGGATACTTCACTTCAGGTTTCCTGTATCTCTCTGACCTTATTATTGATGATTAAACACAGAAATTGCATCTTAATTAAATACAAAAGAGACAAAGCCGACTTCGGTACAAGAACACTGACTCTTCTTACTGTCAATGGTTTGAACCATTCCTGTGACACTAGTTATAGATTCCGATGCTTCACTTCAGGTTTACTGTATCCCTCTGACATTCTTATTGACGATCAAACACAGAAAATTCATCGGAATTAAATACAAAAGGCACAATGCCGACTCAAATACAAGAAGACTGGCTCTTCTTACTGTCTATGTTTTGAACCATTCCTGTGACACTAGTTATAGATTCCGATGCATCACTTCAGGTTTACTGTATCCCTCTGACCATCTTATTGACGATGAAACAAAGAAATTGCAACGGAATTAAATACAAAAAGCACAATGCCGACTTAAGTACAAGAAGACTGACTCTTCTTGCTGTCTATGTTTTGAACGATTCCTGTGACACTAGTTATAGATTCCGATGCTTCACTTCAGGTTTGCTGTATCTAGCTGACCTTCTTATTGACGATGAAGCACATAAATTGCATCGGATTTAAATACAAAAGGTACAATGCCGACTTAAGTACAAGAAGACTGACTCTACTTACTGTTTATGTTTTGAACCATTCCTGTGACCCTAGTTATAGATTCCGATGCTTCACTTCAGGTTTATTGAATCCAGCTGACCTTCTTACTGACGATGAAACACAGAAATTGCATCGGAATTAAATACATAAGGCAAAATGCCGACTTAAGTACAAGAAAACTGACTCTTCTTACTGTCTATGTTTTGAACCATTCCTGTGACACTAGTTATAGATTCCGATGCATCACTTCAGGTCTACTGTATCCCTCTGACCTTCTTATTGACGATGAAACACAGAAATTGCATCGGAATTAAATACAAAAGGCACAATGCCGACTTAAGTACAAGAAGACTGACTCTTCTTGCTGTCTATGCTTTTAACGATTCCTGTGACACTAGTTATAGATTCCGATGCTTCACTTCAGGTTTACTGTATCCCTCTGACCTTCATATTGACGATGAAACACAGAAATTGCATCGGAATTAAATACAACAGGCACAATGGCGACATAAGTACAAGAAGACTGCCTCTTCTTGCTGTCTACGTTTTGAACGATTCCTGTGACGCTAGTTATAGATTCCGATGCTTCACTTCAGGTTTACTGTATCCCTCTGACCTTCTTATTGACGATGAAACACAGAAAAAGCATTCGAATTAAATACAAAAGGCACAATGCCGACGCAAGTACAAGAAGACTGGCTCTTCTTACTGTCTATGTTTTGAACCATTCCTGTGACACTAGTTATAGTTTCCGATGCTTCACTTCAGGTTTACTGTATCCCTCTGACCTTCGAATTGACGAAGAAACACAGGAATTGCATCTTAATTAAATACAAAAGGCACAATGCCGACTTCAGTACAAGAACACTGACTCTTCTTACTGTCAATGGTTTGAACCATTCCTGTGACACTAGTTATAGATTCGGATACTTCACTTCAGGTTTACTGTATCCCTCTGACCTTATTATTGATGATGAAACACAGAAATTGCATCTTAATTAAATACAAAAGGCACAAAGCCGATTCGGTACAAGAACACTGACTCTACTTACTGTCAATGGTTTGAACCATTCCTGTGACACTAGTTATAGATTCCGATGCTTCTCTTCAGGTTTCCTGTATCCCTCTGACATTCTTATTGACGAAGAAACACAGGTATTGCATCGGAATTAAATACAAAAGGCACAATGCCGACTCAAGTACAAGAAGACTGGCTCTTCTTACTGTCTATGTTTTGAACCATTTCTGTGACACTAGTTATAGATTCCGATGCATCACTTCAGGTTTACTGTATCCCTCTGACCTTCTTATTGACGATGAAACAAAGAAATTGCAACGGAATTAAATACAAAAGCCACAATGCCGACTTAAGTACAAGAAGACTGACTCTTCTTGCTGTCTATGTTTTGAACGATTCCTGTGACACTAGTTATAGATTCCGATGCTTCACTTCAGGTTTGCTGTATCTAGCTGACCTTCTTGTTGACGTTGAAGCACATAAATTGCATCGGAATTAAATACAAAAGGTACAATGCCGACTTAAGTACATAAAGACTGACTCAACTTACTGTTTATGTTTTGAACCATTCCTGTGACACTAGTTATAGATTCCGATGCTTCACTTCAGGTTTACTGTATCCCTCTGACCTTCTAATTGACGAAGAAACACAGAAATTGCATCGGAATTAAATACAAAATTCACAATGCCGACTGAAGTACAAGAAGACTGGCTCTTCTTACTGTCTATGTTTTAACCATTTCTGTGACACTAGTTATAGATTCCGATGCTTCACTTCAGGTTTACTGTATCCCTCTGACCTTCTTATTGACGATGAAACACAGAAATTGCGTCGGAATTAAATACAAAAGGCACAGTGCCAACCTAAGTACAAGAAAACTGACTCTTCTTACTGTTTATGTTTGAACCATTCCTGTGACACTAGTTATAGATTCCGATGCTTCACTTCAGGTTTACTGTATCCCTGTGACCTTCTTATTGACGATGAAACACAGAAATTGCATCGGAATTAAATACATAAGGCACAATGCCGACTTAAGTACAAGAAGACTGACTCTTCTTACTGTCTATGTTTTGAACCATTCCTGTGACACTAGTTATAGATTCCGATGCTTCACTTCAGCTTTACTGTATCCCTCTGACCTTCTCATTTAAGATGAAACACAGAAATTGCATCGGAAATAAATACAAAGGCACAATGCCGACTCAAGTACAAGGTGACTCACTCTTCTTACTGACTATGTATTGAACCATTCATGTGACACTAGTTATAGATTCCGATGCTTCACTTCAGGTTTACTGTATCCCTTTGACTTTCGTATTGACGATGAAACACAGAAATTGAATCTTAATTAAATACAAAAGGCACAATGCCGACTTAACTACAAGAAGACTGACTCTTCTTACTGTCAATGATTTGAACCATTCCTGTGACAATAGTTATAGATTCCGATGCTTCACTTCAGGTTTACTGTATCCCTCTGACCGTCGTACTGACGATGATACACGGAAATGGCATCAGAATTAAATTCAAAAGGCACAATGCCGACTTAAGTACAATATGACTGACTCTACTTACTGTTTATGATTTGAACCATTCCTGTGACACTAGTTATAGATTCCGATGCTTCACTTCAGGTTTACTGTATCCCTCTGACCTTCATATTGACGATGAAACACAGAAATTGCATCGGAATTAAATACAAAAGGCACAATGCCGACTTAAGTACAAGAAGACTGACTCTTCTTGCTGTCTATGTTTTGAACGATTCCTGTGACACTAGTTATAGATTCCGATGCTTCACTTCAGGTTTGCTGTATCTAGCTGACCTTCTTATTGACGATGAAGCACATAAATTGCATCGGAATTAAATACAAAAGGTACAATGCCGACTTAAGTACAAAAAGACTGACTCTACTTACTGTTTATGTCTTGAACTATTCCTGTGACACTAGTTATAGATTCCGATGCTTCACTTCAGGTTTACTGTATCCAGCTGACCTTCTTACTGACGATGAAACACAGAAATTGCATCGGAATTAAATACATAAGGCACAATGCCGACTTAATTACAAGAAAACTGACTCTTCTTACTGTCTATGTTTTGAACCATTCCTGTGACACTAGTTATAGATTCCGATGCATCACTTCATGTTTACTGTATCCCTCTGACCTTCTTATTGACGATGAAACACAGAAATTGCAGCGGAATTAAATACAAAAGGCACAATGCCGACTTAAGTACAAGAAGACTGACTCTTCTTGCTGTCTATGTTTTGAACGATTCCTGTGACACTAGTTATAGATTCCGATGCTTCACTTCAGGTTTACTGTATCCCTCTGACCTTCTTATTGACGATGAAACACAGAAATTGCGTCGGAATTAAATACAAAAGGCACAGTGCCAACCTAAGTACAAGAAAACTGACTCTTCTTACTGTTTATGTTTGAACCATTCCTGTGACACTAGTTATAGATTCCGATGCTTCACTTCAGGTTTACTGTATCCCTGTGACGTTCTTATTGACGATGAAACACAGATATTGCATCGGAATTAAATACAAAAGTCACAATGCCGACTTAAGTACAAGAAGACTGACTCTTCTTACTATCTATGTTTTGAACCATTCCTGTGACACTAGTTATAGATTCCGATGCTTCACTTCAACTTTACTGTATCCCTCTGACCTTCTCATTGACAATGAAACACAGAAATTGCATCGGAAATAAATACAAAGGCACAATGCCGACTCAAGTACAAGGTGACTGACTCTTCTTACTGTCTATGTATTGAACCATTCCTGTGACACTAGTTATAGATTCCGAGGCTTCACTTCAGGTTTACTGTATCCCTTTGACTTTCGTATTGACGATGAAACACAGAAATTGCATCTTAATTAAATACAAAAGGCACAATGCCGACTTAAGTACAAGAAGACTGACTCTTCTTACTGTCAATGATTTGAAACATTCCTGTGACAATAGTTATAGATTCCGATGCTTCACTTCAGGTTTACTGTATCCCTCTGACCGTCGTACTGACGATGATACACGGAAATGGCATCAGAATTAAATTCAAAAAGCCCAATGCCGACTTAAGTACAAGAAGACTGACTCTACTTACTGTTTATGTTTTGAACCATTCCTGTGACACTAATTATAGATTCCGATGCTTCACTTAAGGTTTACTGTATCCCTCTGACCTTCATATTGACGATGAAACACAGATATTGCATCGGAATTAAATACAAAAGGCACAATGCCGACATAAGTACAAGAAGACTGACTCTTCTTGCTGTCTATGTTTTGAACGATTCCTGTGACACTAGTTATCGATTCCGATGCTTCACTTCAGGTTTACTGTATCCCTCTGACCTTCTTATTGACGATGAAAAACAGAAATTGCATTCGATTTAAATACAAAAGGCACAATGCCGACGCAAGTACAAGAAGACTGGCTCTTCTTACTGTCTATGTTTTGAACCATTCCTGCGACACTAGTTATAGTTTCCGATGCTTCACTTCAGGTTTACTGTATCCCTCTGACCTTCGAATTGACGAAGAAACACAGGTATTGCATCTTAATTAAATACAAAAGGCACAATGCCGACTTCAGTACAAGAACACTGACTCTTCTTACTGACTATGATTTTGAACCATTCCTGTGACTCTAGTTATAGATTCCGATACTTCACTTCAGGTTTACTGTATCCCTCTGACCCTATTATTGACGTTGAAACACAGGAATTGCATCTTAATTAAATACAAAAGGCACAATGCCGACTTCAGTACAAGAACACTGACCCTTCTTACCGTCTATGGTTTGAACCATTCCTGTGACACTTGTTATAGATTCCAATGCTTCACTTCAGGTTTACTGTATCCAGCTTTCCTTCTTATTGACGGTGCAACAAAGATATTGCATAGGAATTATACACAAAAGGCACAATGCCGACTTAAGTACAAGAAGACTGACTCTTCTTACTGTCTATGTTTTGAACAATTCCTGTGAAACTAGTTATAGATTCGGATACTTCACTTCAGGGTTACTGTATCACTCTGACCTTATTATTGATGATGAAACACAGAAATTGCATCTTAATTAAATACAAAAGGTACAAAGCCGACTTCGGTACAAGAACACTGACTCTTCTTACTGTCAATGGTTTGAACCATTCCTGTGACACTAGTTATGGATTCCGATGCTTCACTTCAGGTTTCCTGTATCCATCTGACATTCTTATTGACGATCAAACACAGAAAATTCCTCGGAATTAAATACAAAAGGCACAATGCCGACTCAAGTACAAGAAGACTATCTCTTCTTACTGTCTATGATTTGAACCATTCCTGTGACACTAGTTATAGATTCCGATGCATCACTTCAGGTTTACTGTATCCCTCTGACTTTCTTATTGACGATGAAACAAAGAAATTGCAACGGAATTAAATACAAAAGGCACAATGCCGACTTAAGTACAAGAAGACTGACTCTTCTTGCTGTGTATGTTTTGAACGATTCCTGTGACACTAGTTATAGTTTCCGATGCTTCACTTCAGGTTTACTGTATCCCTCTGACCTTCTTATTGACGATGAAACACAGAAATTGCATCGGAATTAAATACAAAAGGCACAATGCCGACTCAAGTACAAGAAGACTGGCTCTTCCTACTGTCAATGTTTTGAACCATTCCTGCGACACTAGTTATAGTTTCCGATGCTTCACTTCAGGTTTACTGTATCCCTCTGACCTTCTAATTGACGAAGAAACACAGAAATTGCATCGGAATTAAATACAAAATTCACAATGCCGACTCAAGTACAAGAAGACTGGCTCTTCTTACTGTCTATGTTTTAACCATTTCTGTGACACTAGTTATAGATTCCGATGCTTCGCTTCAGGTTTACCGTATCCCTCTGACCTTCTTATTGACGATGAAACACAGAAATTGCATCGGAATTAAAAACAAAAGGCACAATGCCGGCTCAAGTACAAGAAGTCTGACTCTTCTTACTGTCTATGTTTTGAACCATTCCTGTGACACTAGTTATAGATTCCGATGCTTCACTTCAGCTTTACTGTATCCCTCTGACCTTCTTATTGACGATGAAACACAGAAATTGCATCGGAAATAAATACAAAGGCACAATGCTGACTCAAGTACAAGAAGACTGGCTCTTCTTACTGTCTATGCTTTGAACCATTTCTGTGACACTAGTTATTGATTCCGATGCTTCACTTCAGGTTTAGTGTATCCCTCTGACCTTCTTATTGACGATGAAACACAGAAATTGCATCGGCATTAAATACAACAGGCACAATGCCGACTTAAGTACAAGAAAACTGACTCTTCTTACTGTCTATGCTTTGAACCATTCCTGTGACACTAGTTATAGATTCCGATGCTTCACTTCAGCTTTACTGTATCCCTCTGACCTTCTTATGGACGATGAAACACAGAAATTGCATCGGAATTAAATACAAAAGGCACAATGCCGACTCAAGTACAAGAAGACTGGCTCTTCTTACTGTCTATGTTTTGAACCTTTCCTGTGAGACCGGTTTAAGATTCCGATGCTTCACATCAGTTTTACTGTATCCCTTGGAACTTTTTATTGACGACGAAACACAGAAATTGCATCGGAATTAAATAGAAAAGGCACAACGCCGACTCAAGTACAAGACAACAGACTCTTCTTAATATTTATGTTTTGAACCGTTCCTGTGACACTAGTTATAGTTTCCGATGCATCACTTCAGGTTTACTGTATACCTCTGACCGTCGTATTGGCGATGAAACAAAGAAATTGCATCGGAATTAAGTACAGAAGGCACAATGCCGACTCAAGTACAAGAAGACTGGCTATACTTCCTGTCTATGTTTTGAACCATTCCTGTGATACTAGTTATAGATTCCGATGCTTCACTTCAGGTTTACTGTATCCCTGTGACCTTCTTATTGACGATGAAACACAGAAATTGCATCGGAATTAAATACAAAAGGCACAATTCCGACTTAAGTACAAGAAAACTGATTCTTCTTACTGTCTATGTTTTGAACCATTCCTGTGACACTAGTTATAGATTCCGATGCTTCACTTCAGGTTTACTGTATCCCTCTGACCTTCTTATTGACGATGAAATACGTAAATTGCATCGGAATTAAATACAAAAGGCACAATGCCGCCTTAAGTACAAGAAGACTGACTCTTCTTACTGTCTATGTTTTGAACCATTCCTGTGACACTAGTTATAGATTCGGATACTTCACTTCAAGTTTACTGTATCCCTCTGACCTTAATATTAATGATGAAACGCAGAAATTGCATCATAATTAAATACAAAAGGCACAAAGCCGACTTCGGTACAAGAACACTGACTCTTCTTACTGTCAATGGTTTGAACCATTCCTGTGTCGCTAGTTATAGATTCCGATGCTTCACTTCAGGTTTACTGTATTCCTCTGACCTTCTTATTGACGATCAAACACCGAAAATTCATCGGAATTAAATACAAAAGGCACAATGCCGACTCAAGTACAAGAAGACTGGTTCTTCTTACTGTCTATGTTTTGAACCATTCCTGTGACACTAGTTATAGATTCCGTGGCTTCGCTTCAGGTTTACTGTATCCCTCTGACCTTCGTATTAAAGAAGAAACACAGAAATTGCATCGGAATTAAATACAAAAGGCACAATGCCGACTCAAGTACAAGAAGACTGGCTCTTCTTACTGTCTATGTTTTGAACCATTTCTGTGACACCAGTTATTGATTTCGATGCTTCAATTCAGGTTTACTGTATCCCTCTGACCTTCTTAATGACGATGAAACACAGAAATTGCGTCGGAATTAAATACAAAGGGCACAATGCCGACTTAAGTACAAGACGACTGACTCTTCTTACTGTCTATGTTTTGAACCATTCCTGTGACACTAGTTATAGATTCCGATGCTTCACTTCAGTTTTACTGTGTCCCTCTGACCTTCTTATTGACGATGAAACACAGAAATTGCATCCGAATGAAATACAAAAAGCACAATGCCGACTCAAGTACAAGAAGACTGGCTCTTCTTACTGTCTATGTTTTGAATCATTCCTGTGACACTAGTTATAGATTCCGATGCTTCGTTACAGGTTTACTGTATCCCTCTGACCTTCGTATTGATGAAGAACCACAGAAATTGCATCGGAATTAAATACAAAAGGCACAATGCCGACTCAAGTACAAGAAGACTGGCTCTTCTTACTGTCTATGTTTTGAACCATTTCTGTGACACTAGTTATAGATTCCGATGCTTCACTTCTGGTTTATTGTATCCCTCTGACCTTCTTATGGACGATGAAACACAGAAATTGCGTCGGAATTAAATACAAAATGCACAATGCCAACCTAAGTACAAGAAAACTAACTCTTCTTACTGTTTATGTTTGAACCATTCCTGCGACACTAGTTATAGATTCCGATGCTTCACTTCAGGTTTACTGTATCCCTGTGACCTTCTTATTGACGATGAAACACAGAAATTGCATCGCAATTAAATACAAAAGGCACAATGCCGTCTTAAGAACAAGAATACTGACTCTTCTTACTGTGTATGTTTTGAACCATTCCTGTGACACTAGTTATAGAATCCGATGCTTCACTTCAGGTTTATTGTATCCCTCTGACCTTCTTATGGACGATGAAACACAGAAATTGCGTCGGAATTAAATACAAAATGCACAATGCCAACCTAAGTACAAGAAAACTGACTCTTCTTACTGTTTATGTTTGAACCATTCCTGCGACACTAGTTATAGAATCCGATGCTTCACTTCAGGTTTACTGTATCCCTCTGACCTTATTATTGACGATGGAACACAGAAATTGCATCTTAATTATATACAAAATGCACAATGCCGACTTCAGTACAAGAACACTGACTCTTCTTACTGTCTATGGTTTGAACGATTAATGTGACACTAGTTATAGATTCCGATGCTTCACTTCAGGTTTACTGTATCCAGCTGACCTTCTTATTGACGATGCAACACAGAAATTGCATCGGAGTTATATACAAAATGCACAATGCCGACTTAAGTACAAGAAGACTGACTCTTCTTATTGTCTATGCTTTGAACCATTCCTGTGAAACTAGTTATAGATTCCGATACTTCACTTCAGGTTTACTGTATCCCTCTGACCTTATTATTGATGATGAAACACAGAAATTGCATCTTAATTAAATACAAAAGGCACAAAGTTGACTTCGGTACAAGAACACTGACTCTTCTTACTGTCAATGGTTTGAACCATTTTTGTGACACTAGTTATAGATTCCGATGCTTCACTTCAGGTTTACTGTATCCCTCTGACCTTATTGACGATCAAACACAGAAAATTCATCGGAATTAAATACAAAAGGCACAATGCCAACTGAAGGACAAGAAGACCGGCTCTTCTTACTGTCTATGATTTGAACCATTCCTGTGACATTAGTTATAGATCCCGATGCTTCACTTCAGGTTTACTGTATCCAGCTGACCTTCTTATTGACGATGAAGCACATAAATTGCATCGGAATTAAATACAAAAGGCACAATGCCGACTTAAGTACAAGAAGACTGACTCTTCTTACTGTCTATGTTTTGAACCATTTCTGTGACACTAGTTATAGATTCCGATGATTCACTTCGGGTTTATTGTATCCCTCTGACCTTCTTATTGACGATCAAACACAGAAAATTCATCGGAATTATATACAAAAGGCACAATGCCGACTCAAATAGAAGAGGACTGGCTCTTTTTACTGTCTATGATTTGAACCATTTCTGTGACACTAGTTATAGATTCCGATGCTTCACTGCAGGTTTACTGTATCCCTCTGACCTTCTTATTGACGAAGAAACACAGGTATTGCATTGGAATTAAATACAAAATGCACAATGCCGACATAAGTACAAGAAGACTGACTCTACTTACTGTCTATGTTTTGAACCATTCCTGTGACACTAGTTATAGATTCCGATGCTTCACTTCAGGTTTACTGTATCCCTCTGACCTTCGTATTGACGATGAAACACAGAAATTGCATCGGAATTAATTACAAAGGCACAATGCCGACTTACCTACAAGAATACTGACTCTTCTTACTGTCTATGCTTTGAACCATTCCTGTGACACTAGTTATAGATTCCGATGATTCACTTCAGGTTTTCTGTATCCCTCTCACCTTCTTATTGACGATGAAACACAGAAATTGCATCGGAATTAAATACAAAAGAAACAATGCCGACTTAAGTACAAGAAAACTGATACTTCTTACTATCTATGTTTTGAACCATTCCTGTGACACTAGTTATAGATTCCTATGCTTCACTTCAGGTTTACTGTATCCCTCTGACCTTCTTATTGACGATGAAACACGTAAATTGCATCGGAATTAAATACAAAAGGCACAATGCCGACTTAAGTACAAGAAGACTGACTCTTCTTACTGTCTATGTTTTGAACCATTCCTGTGACACTAGTTATAGATTCCGATGCTTCACTTCAGGTTTACTGTATCCCTCTGACTTTCTTATTGACGATGAAGCACACAAATTGCATCGGAATTAAATAAAAAGGCACAATACCGACATAAGTACAAGAAGACTGACTCTACTTACTGTTTATGTTCTGAACCATTCCTGTGACACTAGTTATAGATTCCGATGCTTCACTTCAGGTTTACTGTATACCTCTGACCTTCGTATTGACGATGAAACACAGAAATTGCATCGTAATTAAATACAAAATGCACAATGCCGACTTAAGTACAAGAAAACTGAGTCCTCTTGCTGTCTATGTTTTGAACCATTCCTGTGACACTAGTTATAGATTCCCCGATGCTTCTCTTCGGGTTTACTGTATCCCTCTGACCTTCTTGGTGACGATAAAGCACGTAAATCGCATCGGAATTAAATACAAAAGGCACAATGACGACTTAAGTACAAGAAGACTGACTCTTCTTACTGTCTATGTTTTGAACCATTCCTGTGACATTAGTTATAGATTCCGATGCTTCACTTCAGGTTTACTGAATCCCTCTGACCTTCTTATTGATGATGAAACACAGAAATAGCATCGAAATGATATACAAAAGACACAATGCCGACTTAAGTACAAGAAGACTGGCTCTTCTTACTGTCTATGTTTGAACCATTCCTGTGACACTTGTTATAGATTCCGAGGCTTCACTTCTGGTTTACTGTATCCATCTGACCTTCTTATTGACGATGAAACACAGAAATTGCATCGGAATTATAAATAAAAAGCACAATGACGACTTATGTACAAGAAGACTGACTCTTCTTACTGTCTATGTTTTGAACCATTCCTGTGACACTAGTTATATATTCCGATGCTTCACTTCAGGTTTACTGTATCCCTCTGACCTTCTTATTGACGATGAAACACAGAAATGGCATCGGAATTAAATACAAAAGGCACAATGCCGACTCAAGTAGAAGAAGACTGGCTCTTATTACTGTCTATGTTTTGAACCATTTCTGTGACACTAGTTATAGATTCCGGTGCTTCACTTCAGGTTTACTGTATCCCTCTGAGCTTCTTATTGACGATGAAACACAGAAATTGCTTCGGAATTATATACAAAAGGCACAATGCCGACTTAAGTACAAGAAGACTGACTCTTCTTACTGTCTATGTTTTGATCCATTGCTGTGACACTAGTTATAGATTCCGATGCTTCACATCAGGTTTACTGTATCCCTTCGACCTTCTTATTGACGATCAAACACAGAAAATTCATCGGAATTATATACAAAAGGCACAATGCCGACTCAAATAGAAGAGGACTGGCTCTTTTTACTGTCTATGATTTGAACCATTTCTGTGACACTAGTTATAGATTTTGATGCTTCACTGCAGGTTTACTGTATCCCTCTGACCTTCTTATTGACGAAGAAACACAGGTATTGCATTGGAATTAAATACAAAATGCACAATGCCGACATAAGTACAAGAAGACTGACTCTACTTACTGTCTATGTTTTGAACCATTCCTGTGACACTAGTTATAGATTCCGATGCTTCACTTCAGGTTTACTGTATCCCTCTGACCTTCGTATTGACGATGAAACACAGAAATTGCATCGGAATTAATTACAAAGGCACAATGCCGACTTAAGTACAAGAATACTGACTCTTCTTACTGTCTATGTTTTGAACCATTCCTGTGACACTAGTTATAGATTCCGATGATTCACTTCAGGTTTTCTGTATACCTCTCACCTTCTTATTGACGATGAAACACAGAAATTGCATCGGAATTAAATACAAAAGAAACAATGCCGACTTAAGTACAAGAAAACTGATACTTCTTACTATCTATGTTTTGAACCATTCCTGTGACACTAGTTATAGATTCCTATGCTTCACTTCAGGTTTACTGTATCCCTCTGACCTTCTTATTGACGATGAAACACGTAAATTGCATCGGAATTAAATACAAAAGGCACAATGCCGACTTAAGTACAAGAAGACTGACTCTTCTTACTGTCTATGTTTTGAACCATTCCTGTGACACTAGTTATAGATTCCGATGCTTCACTTCAGGTTTACTGTATCCCTCTGACCTTCTTATTGACGATGAAGCACATAAATTGCATCGGAATTAAATACAAAAGCCACAATACCGACATAAGTACAAGAAGACTGACTCTACTTACTGTTTATGTTCTGAACCATTCCTGTGACACTAGTTATAGATTCCGATGCTTCACTTCAGGTTTACTGTATACCTCTGACCTTCGTATTGACGATGAAACACAGAAATTGCATCGTAATTAAATACAAAATGCACAATGCCGACTTACGTACAAGAAAACTGAGTCCTCTTGCTCTCTATGTTTTGAACCATTCCTGTGACACTAGTTATAGATTCCCCGATGCTTCACTTCGGGTTTACTGTATCCCTCTGACCTTCTTGTTGACGATAAAACACGTAAATCGCATCGGAATTAAATACAAAAGGCACAATGACGACTTAAGTACAAGAAGACTGACTCTTCTTACTGTCTATGTTTTGCACCATTCCTGTGACATTAGTTATAGATTCCGATGCTTCACTTCAGGTTTACTGAATCCCTCTGACCTTCTAATTGATGATGAAACACAGAAATAGCATCGAAATGATATACAAAAGACACAATGCCGACTTAAGTACAAGAAGACTGGCTCTTCTTACTGTCTATGTTTGAACCATTCCTGTGACACTTGTTATAGATTCCGAGGCTTCACTTCTGGTATACTGTATCCATCTGACCTTCTTATTGACGATGAAACACAGAAATTGCATCGGAATTATAAATAAAAAGCACAATGCCGACTTAAGTACAAGAAGACGGACTCTTCTTACTGTCTATGTTTTGAACCATTCCTGTGACACTAGTTATATATTCCGATGCTTCACTTCAGGTTTACTGTATCCCTCTGACCTTCTTATTGACGATGAAACACAGAAATGGCATCGGAATTAAATACAAAAGGCACAATGCCGACTCAAGTAGAAGAAGACTGGCTCTTATTACTGTCTATGTTTTGAACCATTTCTGTGACACTAGTTATAGATTCCGGTGCTTCACTTCAGGTTTACTGTATCCCTCTGAGCTTCTTATTGACGATGAAACACAGAAATTGCATCGGAATTATGTACAAAAGGCACAATGCCGACTTAAGTACAAGAAGACTGACTCTTCTTACTGTCTATGTTTTGAACCATTCCTGTGACACCTGTTATATATTCCGATGCTTCACTTCAGGTTTACTGTATCCCTCTGACCTTCTTATTGACGATGAAATACAGAAATGGCATCGGAATTAAATACAAAAGGCACAATGCCGACTCAAGTAGAAGAAGACTGGCTCTTATTACTGTCTATGCTTTGAACCATTTCTGTGACACTAGTTATAGATTCCGGTGCTTCACTTCAGGTTTACTGTATCCCTCTGAGCTTCTTATTGACGATGAAACACAGAAATTGCATCGGAATTATATACAAAAGGCACAATGCCGACTTAAGTACAAGAAGACTGACTCTTCTTACTGTCTATGTTTCGATCCATTGCTGTGACACTAGTTATAGATTCCGATGCTTCACATCAGGTTTACTGTATCCCTTCGACCTTCGTATTGACGATGAAACACAGAAATCGCATCTTAATTGAATACAAAAGGCACAATGCCGACTTAAGGACAAGAAGACTGACTCTTCTTACTGTCTATGATTTGAACCATTCCTGTGACACTAGTTACAGATTCCGATGCTTCACTTCAGGTTTACTGTATCCCTCTGACCTTCTTATTGACGATGAAGCACATAAACTGCATCGGAATTAAATACAAAAGGCACAATGCCGACATAAGTACAAGAAGACTGACTCTACTTACTGTTTCTGTTCGAACCATTCCTGTGACACTAGTTATAGATTCCGATGCTTCACTTCAGGTTTACTGTATCCCTCTGACCTTCGTATTGACGATGAAACACAGAAATTGCATCAGAATTAAATACATAAGTCACAATGCCGACTTAAGTACAAAAAGACTGACTCTTCTTACTGTCTATGTTTTGAACCATTCCTGAGACACTAGTTATAGATTCCGATGCTTCACTTCAGGTTTACTGTATCCCTCAGACCGTCTTATTGACGATGAAACACAGAAATTGCATCGGAATTAAATACAAAAAGCACAATGCCGACTTAAGAACAAGAAAAAATACTCTTCTTACAGTCTATGTTTTGAACCATTCCTGTGACACTAGTTATAGATTCCGATGCTTCACTTCAGGTTTACTGTATCCCTCTGAGCTTCTTATTGACGATGAAACACAGAAATCGCATCGGAATTGTATACAAAAGGCACAATGCCGTCTTAAGTACAAGGTGACTGAATCTTCTTACTGTCTATGTATTGAACCACTCCTGTGACACTAGTTATAGAATCCGATGCTTCACTTCAGGTTTACTGTATCTCTTTGACCTTCTTATTGACGATGAAACGCAGAAATTGCATGTTAATTAAATACAAAAGGCACAATGCCGACTTAAGTACAAGAAGACTGACTCTTCTTACTGTTTATGATTTGAACCATTCCTGTGACACTAGTTATAGATTCCGATGCTTCACTTCAGGTTTACTGTATCCAGCTGACCTTCTTATTGACGATGAAGCACATAAATTGCATCGGAATTAAATACAAAAGGCACAATGCCGACTTCAGTACAAGAAGACTGACTTTACAAACTGAATATGTTTTGAACCATTCCTGTGACAGTAGTTATAGATTCCGATGCTTCACTTCAGGTTTACTGTATCCAGCAGTCCTTCTTATTGACGATGAAACACAGAAATTGCATCGGAATTAAATACAAAAGGCACAATGCCGACTTAAGTACAATAAGACTGACTATTCTTACTGTCTACGTTTTTAACCAATCCTGTGACACTTGTTGTAGATTCCGATGCTTTACTTCATGTTTACTGTATCTATCTGACCTTCGTATTGACTATGAAACACAGAAATTGCATCGGAATTATATATAAAAAGCACAATGCCGACTTAAGTACAAGAAGACTGACTCTTTTTACTGTCCATTGAATTGAACCATTCCTGTGACAATAGTTATAGATTCCGATGCTTCACTTCAGGTTTACTGTATCCCTTTGACCTTGTTATTGACGATGAAACACAAAAATTGCATCTTAATTAAATACAAAAGGCACAATGCCGACTTATGTACAAGAAAACTGATTCTTCTTGCTGTCTATGTTTTGAACCATTCCTATGACACTAGTTATGGATTCCCCGATGCTTCTCTTCGGGTTTACTGTATCCCTCTGACCTTCTTGTTGACGATGAAACACGTAAATCCCATCGGAATGAAATACAAAAGGCACAATGCCGACTTAAGTACAAGAAGACTGACTCTTCTTACTGTCTATGTTTTAAACCATTCCTGTGACATTAGTTATAGATTCCGATGCTTCACTTCAGGTTTACTGAATCCCTCTGACCTTCGTATTCATGATGAAACACAGAAATAGCAGCGGAATGATATACAAAAGGCACAATGCCGACTTACGTACAAGAAGACTGGCTCTTCTTACTGTCTATGTTTTGAACCATTTCTGTGACACTAGTTACAGATTCCGATGCTTCACTTCTGGTTTACTGTATCCCTCTGACCTTCGTATTGACAAAGAAACACAGGTATTGCATCGGAATTAAATACAAAAGGCACAATGCCGACTTAAGTACAAGTAGACTGACTCTTCTTACTGTCTATGTTTTGAACCATTGCTGAGACACTAGTTATAGATTCCGATGCTTCACTTCGGGTTTACTGTATCCCTCTGACCTTCGTATTGACGATGAAACACAGAAATTGCATCGGAATGAAATACAAAAGACACAATGCCGACTTAAGTACAAGAAGACTGACTCTTCTTACTATCTATGTTTTCAACCATTCCTGTGACACTAGTTATAGATTCCGATGCTTCACTTCAGGTTTACTGTATCCCTCTGACCTTCTTATTGACGATGAAACACAGAAATTGCATCGGAATTAAATACAAAAGAAACAATGCCGACTTAAGTACAAGAAAACTGATACTTCTTAATGTCTATGTTTTGAACCATTCCTGTGACACTAGTTATAGATTCCTATTCTTCACTTCAGGTTTACTGTATCCCTCTGACCTTCTTATTGACGATGAAACACGTAAATTGCATCGGAATTAAATACAAAAGGCACAATGCCGACTTAAGTACTAGAAGACTGACTCTTCTTACTGTCTATGTTTTGAACCATTCCTGTGACACTAGTTATAGATTCCGTTGCTTCACTTCAGGTTTACTGTATCCCTCTGACCTTCTTATTGACGATGAAACACAGTAATTGCATCGGAATTAAATACAAAAGAAACAATGCCGACTTAAGTACAAGTAAACTGATACTTCATACTGTCTATGTTTTCAACCATTCCTGTGACACTAGTTATAGATTCCGCTGCTTCACTTCAGAATTACTGAATCCCTCGGACCTTCGTATGGACGATGAAACACCGAAATTGCATCGGAATTAAATATAAAAGGCACAATGCCGACTTAACTTCAAAAAGACTGACCCTTCTTACTGTCTATGTTTTGAACCATTCCTGTGACACTTGTTATAGATTCCGATGCTTCACTTCTGGTTTACTGTATCCATCTGACCTTCTTATTGCCGATAAAACACAGAAATTGCTTCGGAATTATATATAAAAAGCAGAATGCCGACTTAAGTACAAGAAGACTGACTCTTTTTACTGTCTATGCTTTGAACCATTCCTGTGACAATAGTTATAGAATCCAATGCTTCACTTCAGGTTTACTGTATCCCTTTGACCTTCTTATTGACGATGAAACACAGAAATTGCATCTTAATTAAATACAAAAGGCACAATGCCGACTTAAGTACAAGAAGACTGACTCTTCTTACTGTCTATGTTTTAAACCATTCCTGTGACATTAGTTATAGATTCCGATGCTTCACTTCAGGTTTACTGAATCCCTCTGACCATCTTATTCATGATGAAACACAGAAATAGCAGCGGAATGATATACAAAAGGCACAATGCCGACTTAAGTACAAGAAGACTGGCTCTTCTTACTCTCTATGTTTTGAACCATTTCTGTGACACTAGTTACAGATTCCGATGCTTCACTTCTGGTTTACTGTATCCCTCTGACCTTCGTATTGACAAAGAAACACAGGTATTGCATCGGAATTAAATACAAAAGGCCCTATGCCGACTTAAGTACAAAAAGACTGACTATTCTTACTGTCTACGTTTTTCACCATTCCTGTGACACTTGTTATAGATTCCGATGCTTCACTTCTTGTTTACTGTATCCATCTGACCTTCTTATTGACGATGAAACACAGAAATTGCATTGGAATTATATATAAAAAGCACAATGCCGACTTAAGTACAAGAAGACTGACTGTTTTTACTGTCCATGTATTGAACCATTCCTGTGACAAGAGTTATAGATTCCGATGCTTCACTTCAGGTTTACTGTATCCCTTTGACCTTCTTATTGACGATGAAACACAGAAATTGCATCTTAGTTAAATACAAAAGGCACAATGCCGACTTAAGTACAAGAAGACTGACTCATCTTACTATCTATGTTTTCAACCATTCCTGTGACACTAGTTATAGATTCCGATGCTTCACTTCAGGTTTACTGTATCCCTCTGACCTTCTTATTGACGATGAAACACAGAAATTGCATCGGAATTAAATACAAAAGAAACAATGCCGACTTAAGTATAAGAAAACTGATACTTCTTAATGTCTATGTTTTGAACCATTCCTGTGACACTAGTTACAGATTCCTATTCTTCACTTCAGGTTTACTGTATCCCTCTGACCTCCTTATTGACGATGAAACACGTAAATTGCATCGGAATTAAATACAAAAGGCACAATGCCGACTTAAGTACTAGAAGACTGACTCTTCTTACTGTCTATGTTTTGAACCATTCCTGTGACACTAGTTATAGATTCCGTTCCTTCACTTCAGGTTTACTGTATCCCTCTGACCTTCTTATTGACGATGAAACACAGTAATTGCATCGGAATTAAATACAAAAGAAACAATGCCGACTTAAGTACAAGTAAACTGATACTTCTTACTGTCTATGTTTTCAACCATTCCTGTGACACTAGTTATAGATTCCGCTGCTTCACTTCAGAAATACTGAATCCCTCTGACCTCCGTATTGACGATGAAACACAGAAATTGGATCGGAATTAAATATAAAAGGCACAATGCCGACTTAACTTCAAAAAGACTGACCCTTCTTACGGTCTATGTTTTTAACCATTCCTGTGACACTAGTCATAGATTCCGATGCTTCACTTCAGATTTAGTGTATCCCTCTGACCTTCGTATTGACGATGAAACACAGAATTTGCATCGGAATTAAATACAAAAGGCACAATGCCGACTTAAGTACAAAAAGACTGACTCATCCTACTGTCTATGTTTTGAACCATTCCTGTGACAATAGTTATAGAATCCAATGCTTCACTTCAGGTTTACTGTATCCCTTTGACCTTCTTATTGACGATGAAACACAGAAATTGCATCTTAATTAAATACAAAAGGCACAATGCCGACTTAAGTACAAGAAGACTGACTCTTCTTACTATCTATGTTTTCAACCATTCCTGTGACACTAGTTATAGATTCCGATGTTTCACTTCATGTTTACTGTATCCCTCTGACCTTCTTATTGACGATGAAACACAGTAATTGCATCGGAATTAAATACAAAAGAAACAATGCCGACTTAAGTACAAGAAAACTGATACTTCTTACTGTCTATGTTTTGAACCATTCCTGTGACACTAGTTAAAAATTCCGATGCTTCACTTCAGGTTTACTGTATCCCTCTGACCTTCTTATTGACGATGAAACACAGAAATTGCATCTTAATTAAATACAAAAGGCACAATGCCGACTTCAGTACAAGAACACTGACTCTTCTTACTGTCTATGGATTGAACCATTCCTGTGACACTAGTTATAGATTCCGATGTTTCACTTCAGGTTTACTGTATCCGTTTGACCTTCGTATTGACGATGAAACACAGAAATTGCATCGGAACTAAATACAAAAGGCACAATGCCGACTTAAGTACAAAAAGACTGACTCTTCTTACTGTTTATGCTTTGAACCATTCCTGTGACACTAGTTATAGCTTCCGACGCTTAACTTCAGGTTTATTGAATCCCTCTGACCTTCTTATTGACGATGAGACACAGAAATAGCATCGGAATTAAATACAATAGGCACAATGCCGACTCAAGTACAAGAAGACTGGCTCTTATTACTGCCTATGTTTTGAACCATTTCTGTGACACTAGTTATAGATTCCGATGCTTCACTTCAGTCTTACAGTATGCCTCTGTCCTTCTTATTGACGAAGAAACACAGATATTGCATCCGAATTAAATACAAAAGGCACAATGCCCTCTTTAGTACAAGAAGACTGACCCTTCTTACTGTCTATGATTTGAACCGTTCCTGTGACACTAGTTATAGATTCCGATGCTTCACTTCAGGTTTACTGTATCCCTCTGACCATCGTATTGACGATGAAACACAGAAATTGAATCGGAATTAAATACAAAAGGCACAATGCCGACTTAAGTACAAAAAGACTGACTCATCTTACTGTCTATGATTTGAACCATTTTCGTGAAACTAGTTATAGATTTCGATACTTCACGTTAGGGTTTACTGTATCCAGCTGACTTTCTTATTTACGATGAAACACAGAAATTGCATCGGAATTATATACAAAAGGCACAATGCCAACTTAAGTACAAGAAGACCGACTCTTCTTACTGTCTATGTTTTGAACCATTCCTGTGACACTAGTTATTGATTCCGATACTTCACTTCAGGTTTACTGTATCCCTCTGGCCTTCTTATTGACGATGAAACACAGAAATTGCATCTTAATTAAATACAAAAGGCACAATGCCGACTTCAGTGCAAGAACACTGACTCTTCTTACTGTCTATGGTTTGGACCATTCCTGTGACACTAGTTATAGATTCCGATGTTTCACTTCAGGTTTACTGTATCCCTCTGACCTTATTATTGACGATGAAACACAGAAATTGCATCTTAATTATATACAAATGGCGCAATGCCGACTTCAGTACAAGAACACTGACTCTTCTTACTCTCTATGGTTTGAACGATTAATGTGACACTAGTTATAGATTCCGATGCTTCACTTCAGGTTTACTGTATCCAGCTGATCTTCTTATTGACGATGCAACACAGAAATTGCATCGGAATTATATACAAAAGGCACAATGCCGACTTAAGTACAAGAAGACTGACTCTTCTTATTGTCTATGCTTTGAACCATTCCTGTGAAACTAGTTATAGATTCCGATACTTCACTTCAGGTTTACTGTATCCCTCTGACCTTATTATTGATGATGAAACACAGAAATTGCATCTTAATTAAATACAAAAGGCACAAAGTTGACTTCGGTAAAAGAACACTGACTCTTCTTACTGTCAATGGTTTGAACCATTCCTGTGACACTAGTTATAGATTCCGATGCTTCACTTCAGGTTTACTGTATCCCTCTGACCTTATTGATGATCAAACACAGAAAATTCATCGGAATTAAATACAAAAGGCACAATGCCAACTGAAGTACAAGAAGACCGGCTCTTCTTACTGTCTATGATTTGAACCATTCCTGTGACATTAGTTATAGATCCCGATGCTTCACTTCAGGTTTACTGTATCCAGCTGACCTTCTTATTGACGATGAAGCACATAAATTGCATCGGAATTAAATACAAAAGGCACAATGCCGACTTAAGTACAAGAAGACTGGCTCTTCTTACTGTCTATGTTTTGAACCATTTCTGTGACACTAGTTATAGATTCCGATGCTTCACTTCGGGTTTATTGTATCCCTCTGACCTTCTTATTGACGATCAAACACAGAAAATTCATCGGAATTATATACAAAATGCACAATGCTGACTCAAATAGAAGAGGACTGGCTCTTTTTACTGTCTATGTTTTGAACCATTTCTGTGACACTAGTTATAGATTCCAATGCTTCATTGCTGGTTTACTGTATCCCTCTGACCTTCTTATTGACGAAGAAACACAGGTATTGCATCGGAATTAAATACAAAATGCACAATGCCGACATAAGTACAAGAAGACTGACTCTACTTACTGTCTATGTTTTGAACCATTCCTGTGACACTAGTTATAGATTCCGATGCTTCACTTCAGGTTTACTGTATCCCTCTGAACTTCGTATTGACGATGAAACACAGAAATTGCATCGGAATTAATTACAAAAGGCACAATGCCGACTTAAGTACAAGAATACTGACTCTCTTACTGTCTATGTTTTGAACCATTCCTGTGACACTAGTTATAGATTCCGATGCTTCACTTCAGGTTTTCTGTATCCCTCTCACCTTCTTATTGACGATGAAACACAGAAATTGCATCGGAATTGAATACAAAAGAAACAATGCCGACTTAAGTACAAGAAAACTGATACTTCCTACTATCTATGTTTTGAACCATTCCTGTGACACTAGTTATAGATTCCTATGCTTCACTTCAGGTTTACTGTATCCCTCTGACCTTCTTATTGACGATGAAACACGTAAATTGCATCGGAATTAAATACAAAAGGCACAATGCCGACTTAAGTACAAGAAGACTGACTCTTCTTACTGTCTATGTTTTGAACCATTCCTGTGACACTAGTTATAGATTCCGATGCATCACTTCAGGTTTACTGTATTCCTCTGACCTTCTTATTGACGATGAAGCACATAAATTGCATCCGAATTAAATACAAAAGGCACAATACCGACATAAGTACAAGAAGACTGACTCTACTTACTGTTTATGTTCTGAACCATTCCTGTGACACTAGTTATAGATTCCGATGCTTCACTTGAGGTTTACTGTATACCTCTGACCTTCGTATTGACGATGAAACACAGAAATTGCATCGTAATTAAATATAAAATGCACAATGCCGACTTAAGTACAAGAAAACTGAGTCCTCTTGCTGTCTATGTTTTGAACCATTCCTGTGACACTAGTTATAGATTCCCCGATGCTTCACTTCGGGTTTACTGTATCCCTCTGACCTTCTTGTTGACGATAAAACACGTAAATCGCATCGGAATTAAATACAAAAGGCACAATGCCGACTTAAGTACAAGAAGACTGACTCTTCTTACTGTCTATGTTTTGAACCATTCCTGTGACATTAGTTATAGATTCCGATGCTTCACTTCAGGTTTACTGAATCTCTCTGACCTTCTTATTGATGATGAAACAGAGAAATAGCATCGAAATGATATACAAAAGACACAATGCCGACTTAAGTACAAGAAGACTGGCTCTTCTTACTGTCTATGTTTGAACCATTCCTGTGACACTTGTTATAGATTCCGAGGCTTCACTTCTGGTTTACTGTATCCATCTGACCTTCATATTGACGATGAAACACAGAAATTGCATCGGAATTATAAATAAAAAGCACAATGCCGACTTAAGTACAAGAAGACTGACTCTTCTTACTGTCTATGTTTTGAACCATTCCTGTGACACTAGTTATATATTCCGATGCTTCACTTCAGGTTTCCTGCATCCCTCTGACCTTCTTATTGACGATGAAACACAGAAATAGCATCGGAATTAAATACAAAAGGCACAATGCCGACTCAAGTAGAAGAAGACTGGCCCTTATTACTGTCTATGTTTTGAACCATTCCTGTGACACTAGTTATAGATTCCGATGCTTCACTTCAGGTTTACTGTATCCCTCTGACCTTCTTATTGACGATGAAACACAGAAATTGCATCGGAATTATATACAAAAGGCACAATGCCGACTTAAGTACAAGAAGACTGACTCTTCTTACTGTCTATGTTTTGATCCATTGCTGTGACACTAGTTATAGATTCCGATGCTTCACATCAGGTTTACTGTATCCCTTCGACCTTCGTATTGACGATGAAACACAGAAATCGCATCTTAATTGAATACAAAAGGCACAATGCCGACTTAAGGACAAGAAGACTAACTCTTCTTACTGTCTATGATTTGAACCATTCCTGTGACACTAGTTATAGATTCCGATGCTTCACTTCAGGTTTACTGTATCCCTCTGACCTTCTTATTGACGATGAAACACATAAACTGCATCGGAATTACATACAAAAGGCACAATGCCGACATAAGTACAAGAAGACTGACTCTACTTACTGTTTCTGTTTTGAACCATTCCTGTGACACCAGTTATAAATTCCGATGCTTCACTTCAGGTTTACTGTATACCTCTGACCTTCGTATTGACGATGAAACACAGAAATTGCATCGGAATTAAATACAAAATGCACAATGCATACTTAAGTACAAGAAAACTGATTCTTCTTGCTGTCTATGTTTTGAACCATTCCTATGACACTAGTTATAGATTCCCCGATGCTTCACTTCGGGTTTACTGCATCCCTCTGACCTTCTTGTTGACGGTGAAACACGTAAATCGCATCGGAATGAAATACAAAAGGCACAATGCCGACTTAAGTACAAGAAGACTGACTCTTCTTACTGTCTATGTTTTGAACCATTCCTGTGACATTAGTTATAGATTCCGATGCTTCACTTCAGGTTTACTGAATCCCTCTGACCTTCTTATTGATGATGAAACACAGAAATAGCATCGGAATGATATACAAAAGGCACAATGCCGACTTAAGTACATGAAGACTGGCTCTTCTTACTGTCTATGTTTTGAACCATTTCTGTGACACTAGTTATAGATTCCGATGCTTCACTTCTGGTTTACTGTATCCCTCTGACCTTCTTATTGACAAAGAAACACAGGTATTGCATCGGAATTTAATACAAAAGGCACAATGCCGACTTAAGTACAAGTAGACTGACCCTTCTTACTGTCTATGTTTTGAACCATTCCTGAGACAATAGTTATAGATTCCGATGCTTCACTTCGGGTTTACTGTATCCCTCTGACCTTCGTATTGACTATGAAACACAGAAATTGCATCGGAATTATATATAAAAAGCACAATGCCGACTTAAGTACAAGAAGACTGACTCTTTTTACTGTACATTGTATTGAACCATTCCTGTGACAATAGTTATAGATTCCGATGCTTCACTTCAGGTTTACTGTATCCCTCTGACCTTCTTATTGACGATGAAACACAGAAATTGCATCGGAATTAAATACAAAAGAAACAATGCCGACTTAAGTACAAGAAAACTGATACTTCTTAATGTCTATGTTTTGAACCATTCCTGTGACACTAGTTATAGATTCCTATTCTTCACTTCAGGTTTACTGTATCCCTCTGACCTTCTTATTGACGATGAAACACGTAAATTGCATCGGAATTAAATACAAAAGGCACAATGCCGACTTAAGTACTAGAAGACTGACTCTTCTTACTGTCTATGTTTTGAACCATTCCTGTGACACTAGTTATAGATTCCGTTGCTTCACTTCTGGTTTACTGTATCCCTCTGACCTTCTTAATGACGATGAAACACAGAAATTGCATCTTAATTAAATACAAAAGGCACAATGCCGACTTCACTGCAAGAACACTGACTCTTCTTACTGTCTATGGTTTGAACCATTCCTGTGACACTAGTTATAGATTCCGATGTTTCACTTCAGGTTTACTGTATCCCTCTGACCTTCTTATTGACGATGAAGCACATAAATTGCATCGGAATTAAATACAAAAGGGACAATGCCGACTTAAGTACAAGAAGACTGACTCTACTTACTGATTATGTTTTGAACTATTCCTGTGACACTAGTTATAGATTCCGATGCTTCACTTCAGGTTTACTGTATCCAGCTGACCTTCTTATTGACGATGAAATACAGAAATTGCATCGGAATTAAATACATATAGATTCCGATGCTTCACTTCGGGTTTACTGTATCCCTCTGACCTTCTTATTGACGATGAAACACAGAAATTGCATCGGAATTAAATACAAAAGAAACAATGCTGACTTAAGTACAAGAAAACTGATACTTCTTACTGTCTATGTTTTGAACCATTCCTTTGACACTAGTTATACAGTCCTATTCTTCACTTCAGGTTTACTGTATCCCTCTGACCTTCTTATTGACGACGAAACACGTAAATTGCATCGAAATTAAATACAAAAGGCACAATACCGACTTAAGTACTAGAAGACTGACTCTTCTTACTGTCTATGTTTTGAACCATTCCTGTGACACTAGTTATGGATTCCGATGCTTCACTTCAGGTTTACTGAATACCTCTGACCTTCTTATTGACGATGAAATACAGAAATAGCATCGGAATTAAATAGAAAAGGCACAATGCCGACTCAAGTACAAGAAGTCTGGCTCTTATTACTGTCTATGTTTTGAACCATTCCTGTGACACTAGTTATAGATTACGATGCTTCACTTCAGGCTTACTGTATGCCTCTGACCTTCTTATTGACAATGAAACACAGATATAGCATCGGAATTAAATACAAAAGGAACAATGCCGACTTAAGTACAAGAAGACTGACCCTTCTTACTGTCTATGTTTTGAACCATTCCTGTGACACTAGTTATAGATTCCGCTGCTTCACTTTAGAATTACTGTATCCCTCTCACCTTCGTAACACGATGAAACACAGAAATTGCATCGGAATTAAATATAAAAGGCACAATGCCGACTTAACTTCAAAAGACTGACCCTTCTTACTGCCTATGTTTTGAACCATTCCTGTGACACTAGTCATAGATTCCGATGCTTCAACTTCAGGTTTACTGTATCCCTCTGACCTTCTTATTGACGATGAAACACAGAATTTGCATCGGAATTAAATACAAAAGGCACAATGCCGACTTAAGTACAAAAAGACTGACTCTTCTTAATGTCTATGTTTTGAACCATTCCTGTGACACTTGTTATAGATTCCGATGCTTCACTTCTGGTTTACTGCATCCATCTGACTTTCTTATTGACGATGAAACACAGAAATTGCTTCGGAATTATATATAAAAAGCACAATGCCGACTTAAGTACAAGAAGACTGATTATTTTTACTGTCTATGTATTGAACCATTCCTGTGAGAATAGTTATAGATTCCGATGCTTCACTTCAGGTTTACCGTATCCCTTTGACCTTCTTATTGACGATGAAACACAGAAATTGCATCTTAATTAAATACAAAATGCACAATGCCGACTTAAGTACAAGAAGACTGTCTCTTCTTACTATGTATGATTTGAACCATTCCTGTGACACTAGTTATAGATTCCGATGCTTCACTTCAGGTTTACTGTATCCCTCTGACCTTCTTATTGACGATGAAACACAGAAATTGCATCGGAATTAAATACAAAAGAAACAATGCAGACTTAAGTACAACAAAACTGATACTTCTTACTGTCTATGTTTAGAATCATTCCTGTGACACTAGTTATAGATTCCGATGCTTCACTTCAGGTTTACTGTATCCCTCTGACCTTCTTATTGACGATGAAACACAGAAATTGCATCAGAATTAAATACAAAAGAAACAATGCCGACTTAAGTACAACAAAACTGATACTTCTTACTGTCTATGTTTAGAACCATTCCTGTGACACTAGTTATAGATTCCGATGCTTCACTTCAGGTTTACTGTATCCCTCTGACCTGCTTATTGACGATGAAACACAGAAATTGCATCTTAATTAAATACAAAAGGCACAATGCCGACTTAAGTGCAAGAAGACTGGCTCTTCTTACTGTCTATGTTTTGAAGCATTTCTGTGACACTAGTTACAGATTCCGATGCTTCACTTCTGGTTTACTGTATCCCTCTGACCTTCTTATTGACAAAGAAACACAGGTATTGCATCGGAATTAAATACAAAAGGCACAATGCCGACTTAAGTACAAGTAGACTGACTCTTCTTACTGTCTATGTTTTGAACCATTCTTGAGACACTAGTTATAGATTCCGATGCTTCACTTCGGGTTTACTGTATCCCTCTGACCATCGTATTGACGATGAAACACAGAAATTCCATCGGAATTAAATACAAAAGGCACAATGCCGACTTAAGTACAAAAAGACTGACTCTTCTTACTGTCTATGTTTTGAACCATTCCTGTGACACTTGTTACAGATTCCGATGCTTCACTTCTGGTTTACTGCATCCATCTGACCTTCTTATTGACGATGAAACACAGAAATTGCTCCGGAATTATATATTAAAAGCACAATGCCGACTTAAGTACAAGAAGACTGATTCTTTTTACTGTCTATGTATTGAACCATTCCTGTGACAATAGTTATAGATTCCGATGCTTCACTTCAGGTTTACTGTACCCCTTTGACCTTCTTATTGACGACGAAACACAGAAATTGCATCTTAATTAAATACCAAAGGCACAATGCCGACTTAAGTACAAGAGGACTGTCTCTTCTTACTATCTATGATTTGAACCATTCCTGTGACACTAGTTATAGATTCCGATGCTTCACTTCAGGTTTACTGTATCCCTCTGATCTTCTTATTGACGATGAAACACAGAAATTGCATCGGAGTTAAATACAAAAGAAACAATGCCGACTTAAGTACAACAAAATTGATACTTCTTACTGTCTATGTTTTGAACCATTCCTGAGACACTAGTTATAGATTCCGAAGCTTCACTTTGGGTTTACTGTATCCCTCTGACATTCGTATTTACGATGAAACACAGAAATTGCATCGGAATTAAATACAAAAGGCACAATGCCGACTTAAGTACAAAAAGACTGACTATTCTTACTGTCTACGTTTTTAACCATTCCTGTGACACTTGTTATAGATTCTGATGCTTCACTTCTTGTTTACTGTATCCATCTGACCTTCCTATTGACGATGAAACACAGAAATTGCATTGGAATTATATATAAAAAGCACAATGCTGACTTAAGTACAAGAAGACTGACTCTTTTTACTGTCCATGTATTGAACCATTCCTGTGACAATAGTTACAGATTCCGATGCTTCACTTCAGGTTTACTGTATCCCTTTGACCTTCTTATTGACGATGAAACACAGAAATTGCATCTTAATTAAATACAAAAATCACAATGCCGACTTAAGTACAAGAAGACTGACTCTTCTTACTATCTATGTTTTGAACCATTCCTGTGACACTAGTTATAGATTCCGATGCTTCACTTCAGGTTTACTGAATACCTCTGACCTTCTTATTGACGATGAAACACAGAAATAGCATCGGAATTAAATGCAAAAGCACAATGCCGACTCAAGTAGAAGAAGACTGGCTCTTATTACTGTCTATTTTTGAACCATTCCTGTGACACTAGTTATAGATTCCGATGCTACACTTCAGGCTTACTGTATGCCTCTGACCTTCTTATTGACGAAGAAACACAGATATTGCATCGGAATTATATACAAAAGGCACAATGCCGACTTAAGTACAAGAAGACTGACCCTTCTTACTGTCTATGCTTTGAACCATTCCAGTGACACTAGTTATAGATTCCGCTGCTTCACTTCAGAATTACTGTATCCCTCTGACCTTCGTATTGACGATGAAACACAGAAATTGCATCGGAATTAAATATAAAAGGCACAATGCCGACTTAACTTCAAAAAGACCGACCCTTCTTACTGTCTATGTTTTGAACCATTCCTGTGACACTAGTCATAGATTCCGATGCTTCACTTCAGGTTTAGTGTATTCCCCTGACCTTCTTATTGACGATGAAACACAGAATTTGCATCGGAATTAAATAAAAAAGGCACAATGCCGACTTAAGTACAAAAGGACTGACTCTTCTTACTGTCTATGTTTTGAACCATTCCTGTGACACTTGTTATAGATTCCGATGCTTCACTTCTGGTTTACTGTATCCATCTGACCTTCTTGTTGACGATAAAACACAGAAATTACATCGGAATTATATATAAAAAGCACAATGCCGACTTAGGTACAAGAAGACTGACTCTTTTTACTGTCTATGTTTTGAACCATTCCTGTGACAATGGTTATAGATTCCAATGCTTCACTTCAGGTTTACTGTATCCCTTTGACCTTCTTATTGACGATGAAACACAGAAATTGCATCTTAATTAAATACAAAATGCACAATGCCGACTTAAGTACAAGAAGACTGACTCTTCTTACTATCTATGTTTTCAACCATTCCTGTGACACTAGTTATAGATTCCGATGCTTCACTTCAGGTTTACTGTATCCCTCTGACCTTCTTATTGACGATGAAACACAGAAATTGCATCGGAATTAAATACAAAAGAAACAATGCCGACTTAAGTACATGAAAACTGATACTTCTTACTGTCTATGTTTTGAACCATTCCTCTGACACTAGTTATAGATTCCGATGCTTCACTTCAGGTTTACTGTATCCCTCTGACCTTCTTATTGACGTTGAAACACAGAAATTGCATCTTAATTAAATACAAAAGGCACAATGCCGACTTCAGTACAAGAACACTGACTCTTCTTACTGTCTATGGTTTGAACCATTCCTGTGACACTAGTTACAGATTCTGATGTTTCACTTCAGATTTACTGTATCCCTCTGACCTTCGTATTGACGATGAAACACAGAAATTGCATCGGATTTAAATACAAAAGGCACAATGCCAGCTTAAGTACAAAAAGACTGACTCTTCTTACTGTTTATGCTTTGAACCATTCCTGTGACACTAGTTATAGCTTCCGACGCTTCACTTCAGGTTTATTGAATCCCTCTGATCTTCTTATTGACGATGAGACACAGAAATAGCATCGGAATTAAATACAAAAGGCACAATGCCGACTCAAGTACAAGAAGACTGGCTCTTATTACTGTCTATGTTTTGAACCATTTCTGTGACACTAGTTATAGATTCCGATGCTTCACTTCAGTCTTACTGTATGCCTCTGTCCTTCTTCTTGACGAAGAAACACAGATATTGCATCTGAATTAAATACAAAAGGCACAATGCCCTCTTAAGTACAAGAAGACTGATCCTTCTTACTGTCTATGATTTGAACCGTTCCTGTGACACTAGTTATATATTCCGATGCTTCACTTCAGGTTTACTGTATCCCTCTGACCAGCGTATTGACGATGAAACACAGAAATTGAATCGGAATTAAATTCAAAAGGCACAATGCCGACTTAAGTACAAAAAGGCTGACTCTTCTTACTGTCTATGTTTTGAACTATTCCTGTGACACTAGTTATAGATTCCGATGCTTCACTTCAGGTTTACTGTATCCCTCTGACCTTCTTATTGACGATGAAACACAGAAATTGCATCGGAATTAAATACAAAAGGCACCTTGCCGGCTTAAGTACAAGATAACTGACTCATCTTACTGTCGATGATTTGAACCATTTTTGTGAAACTAGTTATAGATTTCGATACTTCACTTCAGGTTTACTGTATCCAGCTGACTTTCTTATTTACGATGAAACACAGATATTGCATCGGAATTATATACAAAAGGCACAATGCCGACTTAAGTACAAAAGACTGACTCTTCTTACTGTCTATGTTTTGAACCATTCCTGTGACACTAGTTATTGATTCCGATACTTCACTTCAGGTTTACTGTATCCCTCTGACTTTCTTATTGACGATGAAACACAGAAATTGCATCTTAATTAAATACAAAAGGCACAATGCCGACTTCAGTACAAGAACACTGACTCTTCTTACTGTCTATGGTTTGAATTATTCCTGTGACACTAGTTATAGATTCCGATGTTTCACTTCAGGTTTACTGTATCCCTCTGACCTTCGTATTGACGATGAAACGCAGAAATTGCATCGGAATTAAATAGAAAAGGCACAATGCCAACTTAAGTACAAAAAGACTGACTCTTCTTCCTGTCTATGCTTTGAACCATTCCTGTGACACTAGTTATAGATTCCGATGCTTCACTTCAGGTTTACTGAATACCTCTGACCTTCTTATTGACGATGAAACACAGAAATAGCATCGGAATTAAATACAAAAGGCACAATGCCGACTCAAGTACAAGAAGACTGGCTCTTATTACTGTCTATGTTTTGAACCATTTCTGTGACACTAGTTATGGATTCCGATGCTTCACTTCAGTCTTACTGTATGCCTCTGTCCTTCTTATTGTCGAAGAAACACAGATATTGCATCCGAATTAAATACAAAAGGCACAATGCCCTCTTAAGTACAAGAAGACTGACCCTTCTTACTGTCTACGATTTGAACCGTTCCTGTGACATTAGTTATAGATCCGATGCTTCACTTCAGGTTTACTGTATCCCTCTGACCATCGTATTGACGATGAAACACAGAAATTGAATCGGAATTAAATACAAAAGGCACAATGCCGACTTAAGTACAAAAAGACTGACTCTTCTTACTGTCTATGTTTTGAACCATTCCTGTGACACTAGTTATAGATTCCGATGCTTCACTTCAGGTTTACTGTATCCCTCTGACCTCATTATTGACGATGAAGCACATAAATTGCATCGGAATTAAATACAAAAGGGACAATGCCGACTTAAGTACAAGAAGACTGACTCTACTTACTAATTATGTTTTGAACTATTCCTGTGACACTAGTTATAGATTCCGATGCTTCACTTCAGGTTTACTGTATCCAGCTGACCTTCTTATTGACGATGAAATACAGAAATTGCATCGGAATTAAATCCATATAGATTCCGATGCTTCACTTCAGGTTTACTGTATCCCTCTGACCTTCTTATTGACGATGAAACACAGAAATTGCATCGGAATTAAATACAAAAGAAACAATGCCGCTTTAAGTACAAGAAAACTGATACTTCTTACTGTCTATGTTTTGAACCATTCCTTTGACACTAGTTATAGAGTCCTATTCTTCACTTCAGGTTTACTGTATCCCTCTGACCGTCTTATTGACGACGAAACACGTAAATTGCATCGGAATTAAATACAAAAGGCACAATGCCGTCTTAAGTACTAGAAGACTGACTCTTCTTACTGTCTATGTTTTGAACCATTCCTGTAACACTAGTTATAGATTCCGATGCTTCACTTCAGGTTTACTGAATACCTCTGACCTTCTTATTGACGATGAAACACAGAAATAGCAACGGAATTAAATACAAAAGGCACAATGCCGACTCAAGTACAAGAAGACTGGCTCTTATTACTGTCTATGTTTTGAACCATTTCTGTGACACTAGTTATAGACTAAGTTGCTTCACTTCAGGCTTACTGTATGCCTCTGACCTTCTTATTGACGATGAAACACAGATATAGCATCGGAACTAAATACAAAAGGCACAATGCCGACTTAAGTACAAGAAGACTGACACTTCTTACTGTCTATGTTTTGAACCATTCCTGTGACACTAGTTATGGATTCCGCTGCTTCACTTTAGAATTACTGTATAGCTCTCACCTTCGTATTGACGATGAAACACAGAAATTGCATCGGAATTAAATATAAAAGGCACAATGCCGACTTAACTTCAAAAAGACTGACCCTTCTTACTGTCTATGTTCTGAACCATTCCTGTGACACTAGTCATAGATTCCGATGCTTCTCTTCAGGTTTACTGTATCCCTCTGACCTTCTTATTGACGATGAAACACAGAATTTGCATCGGAATTAAATACAAAAGCCACAATGCCGACTTAAGTACAAAAAGACTGACTCTTCTGACTGTCTATGTTTTGAACCATTCCTGTGACACTTGTTTTAGATTCCGATGCTTCACTTCTGGTTTACTGCATCCATCTGACCTTCTTATTGACGATGAAACACAGAAATTGCTTCGCAATTATATATAAAAAGCACAATGCCGACTTAAGTACAAGCAGACTGATTCTTTTTACTGTCTATGTATTGAACCATTCCTGTGACAATAGTTATAGATTCCGATGCTTCACTTCAGGTTTTCTGTATCCCTTTGACCTTCTTATTGACGATGAAACACAGAAATTGCATCTTAATTAAATATAAAAGGCACAATGCCGACTTAAGTACAAGAAGACTGTCTCTTCTTACTATCTATGATTTGAACCATTCCTGTGACATTAGTTATAGATTCCGATGCCTCACTTCAGGTTTACTGTATCCCTCTGACCTTCTTATTGACGATGAAACACCGATATTGCATCGGAATTAAATACAAAAGAAACAATGCCGACTTAAGTACAACAAAACTGATACTTCTTACTGTCTGTGTTTAGAACCATTCCTGTGACACTAGTTATAGATTCCGATGCTTCACTTCAGGTTTACTGTATCCCTCTGACCTTCTTATTGACGACGAAACACAGAAATTGCATCTTAATTAAATACAAAAGGCACAATGCCGACTTCAGTACAAGAACACTGACTCTTCTTACTGTCTATGGTTTGAACCATTCCCGTGACACTAGTTATAGATTCCGATGATTCACTTCAGGTTTACCGTATGCCTCTGACCTTCGTATTGACGAAGAAACACAGATATTGCATCGGAATTAAATATTAAAGGCACAATGCCGACTTAAGTACAAGAAGACTGACCCTTCTTACTGTCTATGTTTCGAACCATTCCTGTGACACTAGTTATAGATTCCGCTGCTTCACTTTAGAATTACTGTATGCCTCTGACCTTCGTATTGACGATGAAACACAGAAATTGCATCGGAATTAAATATAAAAAGCACAATGCCGACTTAACTTCAAAAAGACTGACCCTTCTTATTGTCTATGTTTTGAACCATTCCTGTGACACTTGTTATAGATTCCGATGCTTCACTTCTGGTTTACTGTATCCATCTGACCTTCTTATTGAGATGAATCACAGAAATTGCATCGGAATTCTATATAAAAAGCTCAATGCCGACTTAAGTACAAGAAGACTGATTCTTTTTACTGTCTATGTATTGAACCATTCCTGTGACAATAGTTATAGATTCCGATGCTTCACTTCAGGTTTACTGTATCCCTTTGACCTTCTTATTGACGATGAAACGCAGAAATTGCATCTTAATTAAATAAAAAAGGCACAATGCCGACATAAGTACAAGAAAACTGACTCTTCTTACTATCTATGTTTTGAACCATTCCTGTGACACTAGTTATAGATTCCGATGCTTCACTTCAGGTTTACTGTATCCCTCTGACCTTCTTATTGACGATGAAACACAGAAATTGCATCGGAATTAAATACAAAAGAAACAATGCAGACTTAAGTACAACAAAACTGATACTTCTTACTGTCTATGTTTTGAACCATTCCTGTGACACTAGTTATAGATTCCGATCCTTTACTTCAGGTTTACTGTATCCCTCTGACCTTCTTATTGACGATGAAACCCAGAAATTGCATCTTAATTAAATACAAAAGGCGCATTGCCGACTTCAGTACAAGAACACTGACTCTTCTTACTGTCTATGGTTTGAACCATTCCTGTGACACTAGTTATAGATTCCGATGTTTCACTTCAGGTTTACTGTATCCCCCTGACCTTCGTATTGACGATGAAACACAGAAATTGCATCGGAATTAAATACAAAAGGCACAATGCCGACTTAAGTACAAAAAGACTGACTCTTCTTACTGTCTATGTTTTGAACCATTCCTGTGACACTAGTTATGGATTCCGCTGCTTCACTTTAGAATTACTGTATAGCTCTCACCTTCGTATTGACGATGAAACACAGAAATTGCATCGGAATTAAATATAAAAGGCACAATGCCGACTTAACTTCAAAAAGACTGACCCTTCTTACTGTCTATGTTCTGAACCATTCCTGTGACACTAGTCATAGATTCCGATGCTTCTCTTCAGGTTTACTGTATCCCTCTGACCTTCTTATTGACGATGAAACACAGAATTTGCATCGGAATTAAATACAAAAGCCACAATGCCGACTTAAGTACAAAAAGACTGACTCTTCTGACTGTCTATGTTTTGAACCATTCCTGTGACACTTGTTTTAGATTCCGATGCTTCACTTCTGGTTTACTGCATCCATCTGACCTTCTTATTGACGATGAAACACAGAAATTGCTTCGCAATTATATATAAAAAGCACAATGCCGACTTAAGTACAAGCAGACTGATTCTTTTTACTGTCTATGTATTGAACCATTCCTGTGACAATAGTTATAGATTCCGATGCTTCACTTCAGGTTTTCTGTATCCCTTTGACCTTCTTATTGACGATGAAACACAGAAATTGCATCTTAATTAAATATAAAAGGCACAATGCCGACTTAAGTACAAGAAGACTGTCTCTTCTTACTATCTATGATTTGAACCATTCCTGTGACATTAGTTATAGATTCCGATGCCTCACTTCAGGTTTACTGTATCCCTCTGACCTTCTTATTGACGATGAAACACCGATATTGCATCGGAATTAAATACAAAAGAAACAATGCCGACTTAAGTACAACAAAACTGATACTTCTTACTGTCTGTGTTTAGAACCATTCCTGTGACACTAGTTATAGATTCCGATGCTTCACTTCAGGTTTACTGTATCCCTCTGACCTTCTTATTGACGACGAAACACAGAAATTGCATCTTAATTAAATACAAAAGGCACAATGCCGACTTCAGTACAAGAACACTGACTCTTCTTACTGTCTATGGTTTGAACCATTCCCGTGACACTAGTTATAGATTCCGATGATTCACTTCAGGTTTACCGTATGCCTCTGACCTTCGTATTGACGAAGAAACACAGATATTGCATCGGAATTAAATATTAAAGGCACAATGCCGACTTAAGTACAAGAAGACTGACCCTTCTTACTGTCTATGTTTCGAACCATTCCTGTGACACTAGTTATAGATTCCGCTGCTTCACTTTAGAATTACTGTATGCCTCTGACCTTCGTATTGACGATGAAACACAGAAATTGCATCGGAATTAAATATAAAAAGCACAATGCCGACTTAACTTCAAAAAGACTGACCCTTCTTATTGTCTATGTTTTGAACCATTCCTGTGACACTTGTTATAGATTCCGATGCTTCACTTCTGGTTTACTGTATCCATCTGACCTTCTTATTGAGATGAATCACAGAAATTGCATCGGAATTCTATATAAAAAGCTCAATGCCGACTTAAGTACAAGAAGACTGATTCTTTTTACTGTCTATGTATTGAACCATTCCTGTGACAATAGTTATAGATTCCGATGCTTCACTTCAGGTTTACTGTATCCCTTTGACCTTCTTATTGACGATGAAACGCAGAAATTGCATCTTAATTAAATAAAAAAGGCACAATGCCGACATAAGTACAAGAAAACTGACTCTTCTTACTATCTATGTTTTGAACCATTCCTGTGACACTAGTTATAGATTCCGATGCTTCACTTCAGGTTTACTGTATCCCTCTGACCTTCTTATTGACGATGAAACACAGAAATTGCATCGGAATTAAATACAAAAGAAACAATGCAGACTTAAGTACAACAAAACTGATACTTCTTACTGTCTATGTTTTGAACCATTCCTGTGACACTAGTTATAGATTCCGATCCTTTACTTCAGGTTTACTGTATCCCTCTGACCTTCTTATTGACGATGAAACCCAGAAATTGCATCTTAATTAAATACAAAAGGCGCATTGCCGACTTCAGTACAAGAACACTGACTCTTCTTACTGTCTATGGTTTGAACCATTCCTGTGACACTAGTTATAGATTCCGATGTTTCACTTCAGGTTTACTGTATCCCCCTGACCTTCGTATTGACGATGAAACACAGAAATTGCATCGGAATTAAATACAAAAGGCACAATGCCGACTTAAGTACAAAAAGACTGACTCTTCTTACTGTCTATGTTTTGAACCATTCCTGTGACACTAGTTATAGATTCCGACGCTTCACTTCAGGTTTATTGAATGCCTCTGACCTTCTTATTGACGATGAAACACAGAAATTGCATCGGAATTAAATACAAAAGACACAATGCCGGCTTAAGTACAAGAAAACTGACTCTTCTTACTGTCTATGATTTGAACCATTTTTGTGAAACTAGTTATAAATTTCGAAACTTCACTTCAGGTTTACTGTATCCGGCTGACTTTCTCATTGACGATGAAACACAGAAATTGCCCCGGATTTATATACAAAAGGCACAATGCCGACTTAAGTACAAGAAGACTGACTCTTCTCACTGTCTATGTTTTGAACCATTCCTGTGACACTAGTTATTGATTCCGATACTTCACTTCAGGTTTATTGTATCCCTCTGACCTTATTATTGACGATGAAACACGGAAATTGCATTTTAATTAAATACAAAAGGCACAATGCCGACTTCAGTACAAGAACACTGACTCTTCTTACTGTCTATAGTTTGAACCATTCCTGTGACACTAGTTATAGATTCCAATGTCTCACTTCAGGTTTACTGTATACCTCTGACCTTCTTATTGACGATCAAACACAGATAATTCCTCGAAATTAAATACAAAAGGCACAATGCCGACTCAAGTACAAGAAGACTTTCCCTTCATACTGTCTATGATTTGAACCATTCCTGTGACACTAGTATTAGATTCCGATGCTTCACTTCAGGTTTACTGTATCCCTCTGACCTTCTTATTGACGATGAAACACAGAAATTGCATCGGAATTAAATACAAAAGGCGGAATGCTGACTTAAGTACATGAAAACTGATTCTTCTTACTGTCTATGTTTTGAACCAGTCCTGTGACACTAGTTATAGATTCCAATGCTTCACTTCAGGTTTACTGTATCCCTCTGACCTTCTTATTCACGATATAGCACGTAAATTGCATCGGAGTTAAATACAAACGGCACAATGCCGACTTAAGTACAAGAAGACTGACTCATCTTACTGTCTATGTTTTGAACCATTCCTGTGACTCTAGTTATAGATTCCGATGCTTCACTTCAGGTTTACTTAATCCCTCTGACCTTCTTATTGACGATGAAACACAGAAATACCATCGGAATTAAATACAAAAGGTACAATGCCGACTCAAGTACAAGAAGACTGGCTCTTCTTACTGTCTATGTTTTGAACCATTTCTGTGACACTAGTTATAGATTCCGATGCTTCACTTCAGGTTTTCTGTATCCCTCTGACCTTCATATTGACGAAGAAACACAGATATTGCACCGGAATTAAATACAAAAGGCACAATGCCGACTTAAGTACAAGAAGACTGACCCTTCTTACTGTCTATGTTTTGAACCATTCCTGTGACACTAGTTATAGATTCCGATGCTTCACTTCAGGTTAACTGTATCCCTCTGACCTTCGTATTGACGATGAAACACAGAAATTGCATCGGAATTAAATACAAAAGGCACAATGCTGACTTAAGTACAACAAAACTGACTCTTCTTACTGTCTATGTATTGAACCATTTCTGTGACACTAGTTATAGGTTCCGATGCTTCACTTCAGGTTTACTGTATCCAGCTGACTTTCTTAATGACGATGAAACACAGCAATTGCATCGGAATTATATTCGAAAGGCACAATGCCGACTTAAGTACAAGAAGACTGACTCTTCTTACTGTCTATGTTTTGAATCATTCCTGTGACACTAGTTATAGATTTCGATGAATTACTTCAGGTTTACTGTATCCCTTACCTTCTTATTGACGATGAAACACAGAAATTGCATCTTAATTGAATACAAAAGGCACAATGCCGACTTAAGTACAAGAAAACTGACTCTTCTTACTGTCTATGATTTGAACCATTCCGACCTTCTTATTGACGATCAAACACAGAAATTTCATCAGAATTAAATACAAAAGGCACAATGCCGACTCATGTACAAGAAGACTGGCTCTTCTTACTGCCTATGTTTTGAACCATTCCTGTGACACTAGTTATAGATTCCGATGCTTCACTTCAAGTTTACTGTATCCCTCTGACCTTCTTATTGACGATGAAACACAGAAATTGCATCGGAATTATATACAAAAGGCACAATGCTGACTTAAGTACAAGAAGACTGACTCTTCTTACTGTCTATGTTTTGAACCATTTCTGTGACACTAGTTATAGATTCCGAAGCTTCACTTCAGGTTTACTGTATCCCTCTGACCTTATTATTGACGATGAAACACAGAAATTGCATCTTAATTAAATACAAAAGGCACAATGTCGACTTCAGTATAAGAACACTGACTCTTCCTACTGTCTATGGTTTGAACCATTCCTGTGCCACTAGTTATTGATTCCGATGCTTCACTTCGGGTTACTGTATCCCTCTGACCTTCTTATTGACGATCAAACACAGAAAATTCATCGGAATTAAATACAAAAGGCACAATGCTGACTCATGTACAAGAAGACTGGCTCTTCTTATGTCTATGTTTTGAACCATTCCTATGACACTAGTTTTAGAATCCGATGCTTCACTTCAGGTTTACTGTATCCAGCACACCTTCTTATTGACGATGAAGCACATAAATTGCATCGGAATTAAATACAAACGGCACAATGCCGACTTAATTACAAGAAAACTGACTCTTCTTACTGTCTATGCTTTGAACCATTCCGACCTTCTTATTGACGATCAAACACAGAAATTTCATCAGAATTAAATACAAAAGGCACAATGCCGACTCATGTACAAGAAGACTGGCTCCTCTTAATGCCTATGTTTTGAACCATTCCTGTGACACTAATTATAGATACCGATGCTTCACTTAAGGTTTACTGTATGCAGCTGACCTTCTTATTGACGATGTAACACAGAAATTCCATCGGAATTAAATACATAAGGCACAATGCCGACTTAATTACAAGAAAACTGACTCTTCTTACTGTCTATGCTTTGAACCATTCCTGTGACACTAGTAATAGATTCCGATGCTTCAATTCAGGTTTACTGTATCCCCCCGGCCTTCTTATTGACGATGATACACAGAAATTGCATCGGAATTAAATACAAAAGGCGGAATGCCGACTTAAGTACAAAAAAACTGATTCTTCTTACTGTCTATGCTTTGAACCAGTCCTGTGTCACCAGTTATAGATTCCAATGCTTCACTTCACGTTTACTCTATCCCTCTGACCTTCTTATCGACGATCAAACACAGAAAATTCCTCGGAATTAAATACAAAAGGCACAATGCCGACTCAAGTACAAGAAGACTGGCTCTTCTTACTGTCTATGTTTTGAACCATTCCTGTGACACTAGTTTTAGATTCCAATGCTTCACTTCAGCTTTACTGTATCCAGCTGACCTTCTTATTGACGATGAAGCACATAACTTGCATCGGAATTAAATACAAAAGGCACAATGAAGACTTAAGTACAAGAAGACTGACTCTACTTACTGTCTATGTTTTGAACCATTCCTGTGACACTAGTTATAGATTCCGATGCTTCACTTCAGGTTTACTGTATCCCTCTGACCTTCGTATTGACGACGAAACACAGAAAGTGCATCGGAATTAAATACAAAAGGCACAATGCCGACTTAAGTACAAAAAGACTGACTCTTCTTACTGTCTATGTTTTGAACCATTCCTCTGACACTAATTATAGATTCCGATGCTTCACTTCAGGTTTACTGTATCCCTCTGACCTTCTTATTGACGATGAAACACAGAAATTGCATCGGAATTAAATACAAAAGGCACAATGCCGACTTAAGTACAACAAAACTGACTCTTCTTACTGTCTATGTATTGAACCATTTCTGTGACACTAGTTATAGGTTCCGATGCTTCACTTCAGGTTTACTGTATCCAGCTGACTTTCTTATTGACGATGAAACACAGAAATTGCATCGGAATTATATTCAAAAGGCACAATGCCGACTTAAGTACAAGAAGACTGACTCTTCTTACTGTCTATGTTTTGAATCATTCCTGTGACACTAGTTATAGATTCCGATACCTCACTTCAGGTTTACTGTATCCCTCTGACCTTATTATTGACGATGAAACACAGAAATTGCATCTTAATTAGATACAAAAGGCACAATGCCGACTTCGGTACAAGAACACTGACTCTTCTTACTGTCTATGTTTTGAACCATTCCCGTGACACTAGTTATAGATTCCGATGCTTCACTTCAGGTTTACTGTATCCTTCTGACCTTCTTATTGACGATCAAACACAGAAAATTCATCGGAATTAAATACAAAACGCACAATGCTGACTCATGTACAAGAAGACTGGCTCTTCTTACTGTCTATGTTTTGAACCATTCCTATGACACTAGTTATAGATTCCGATGCTTCACTTCAGGTTTACTGTCTCCAGCTGACCTTCTTATTGACGATGAAGCATATAAATTGCATCGGAATTAAATACTAACGGCACAATGCCGACTTAAGTACAAGAAGACTGACTCTACTTACTGTTTATGTTTTGAACCATTCCTGTGACACTAGTTATAGATTCCGATGCTTCGCTTAAGGTTTACTGTATGCAGCTGATCTACTTATTGACGATGAAACACAGAAATTGCATCGGAATTAAATACATAAGGCACAATGCCGACTTAATTACAAGAAAACTGACTCTTCTTACTGTCTATGCTTTGAACCATTCCTGTGACACTAGTAATAGATTCCGATGCTTCAATTCAGGTTTACTGTATCCCTCTTGCCTTCTTATTGACGATGAAACACAGAAATTGCATCGGAATTAAATACAAAAGGCGGAATGCCGACTTAAGTACAAAAAAACTGATTCTTCTTACTGTCTATGTTTTGAACCAGGTCTGTGAGACTAGTTATAGATTCCAATGCTTCACTTCAGGTTTACTCTATCCCTCTGACCTTCTTATCGACGTTCAAACACAGAAAATTCCTCGGAATTAAATACAAAAGGCACAATGCCGACTCAAGTACAAGAAGACTGGCTCTTCTTACTGTCTATGTTTTGAACCATTCCTGTGACACTAGTTTTAGATTCCGATGCTTCACTTCAGGTTTACTGTATCCAGCTGACCTTCTTATTGACGATGAAGTACATAAATTGCATCGGAATTAAATACAAAAGGCACAATGAAGACTTAAGTACAAGAAGACTGACTCTACTTACTGTTTATGTTTTGAACCATTCCTGTGACACTAGTTATAGATTTCGATGCTTTACTTCAGGTTTACTGTATCCCTTACCTTCTTATTGACGGTAAAACACAGAAATTGCATCTTAATTGAATACAAAAGGCACAATGCCGACTTAAGTACAATAAAACTGTCTCTTCTTACTGTCTATGATTTGAACCATTCCGACCTTCTTATTGACGATCAAACACAGAAATTTCATCAGAATTAAATACAAAAGGCACAATGCCGACTCATGTACAAGAAGACTGGCTCTTCTTACTGCCTATGCTTTGAACCATTCCTGTGACACTAGTTATAGATTCCGATGCTTCACTTCAAGTTTACTGTATCCCTCTGACCTTCTTATTGACGATGAAACACAGAAATTGCATCGGAATTATATACAAAAGGCACAATGCTGACTTAAGTACAAGAAGACTGACTCTTCTTACTGTCTATGTTTTGAACCATTTCTGTGACACTAGTTATAGATTCCGATGCTTCACTTCAGGTTTACTGTATCCCTCTGACCTTATTATTGACGATGAAACACAGAAATTGCATCTTAATTAAATACAAAAGGCACAACGGCGACTTCAGTATAAGAACACTGACTCTTCCAACTGTCTATGGTTTGAACCATTCCTGTGACACTAGTTATTGATTCCGATGCTTCACTTCGGGTTACTGTATCCCTCTGACCTTCTTATTGACGATGAAACACAGAAATTGCATCGGAATTAATTACATAAGGCTCAATGCCGACTTAAGTACAAGAAAACTGACTCTTCTTTCTGTCTATGTATTGAACCATTCCTGTGACACTAGTTATAGATTTCGATGCTTCTCTTCAGGTTTACTGAATCCCTCTGACCTTCTTATTGACGATGAAACGCAGAAATAGCATCGGAATTAAATATAAAATGCACAATGCCGACTCAAGTACAAGAAGACTGGCTCCTCTTACTGTCTATGTTTGAACCATTTCTGTGGCACTAGTTATAGATTCCGATGCTTCACTTCAGGTTTACTGTATCCCTCTGACCTTCTTATTGACGGATAAACACAGATATTGCATCGGAATTAAATACAAAAGGCACAATGCCGACTGAAGTACAAGAGGACTGACCCTTCTTACTGCCTATGATTTGAACCATTCCTGTGATACTAGTTATAGATTCCGATGCTTCACTTCAGGTTTACTGTATCCCTCTGACCTTCTTATTGACGATGAAACACAGAAAATTCATCGGTATTAAATACAAAAGGCACAATGCCGACTCAAGTACAAGAAGACTGGCTCTTCTTTCTGTCTATGTTTTGAACCATTCCTATGACACTAGTTATAGATTCCGATGCTTCACTTCAGGTTTACTGTATCCAGCTGACCTTCTTATTGACGATGAAGCACATAAATTGCATCGGAATTAAATACAAAAGGCACAATGCCGACTTAAGTACGAAAAAACTGACTCATCTTACTGTCTGTGTTTTGAACCATTCCTGTGACACTAGTTATAGATTCCAATGCTTCACTTCAGGTTTACTGTATCCCTCTGAGCTTCTTATTGACGATGAAACACAGAAATTGCATCGGAATTATATACAAAAAGCACAATGCCGACTTAAGTACAAGAAGACTGACTCTTCTTACTGTCTATGGTCTGAACCATTTCTGTGACACTAGTTACAGATTCCGATACTTCACATCAGCTTTACTGTATCCCTCTGACCTTATTATTGACGATGAAACACAGAAATTGCATCTTAATTAAATACAAAAGGCACAACGCCGACTCCAGTACAAGAACACTGACTCTTCATACTGTCTATGGTTTGAACCATTCCTGTGACACTAGTTAAAGGTTCCGTTGCTTCACTTCAGGTTTACTGTATCCATCTGACCTTATTGACGATGAAAGACAGAAATTGCATCGGAATTAAATACAAAAGGCGGAATGCCGACTTAAGTACAAGAAAACTGATTCTTCTTACTGTCTATGTTTGAACCATTCCTGTGACACTAGTTATAGATTCCTATGCTTCACTTCAGGTTTACTGTCTCCCTCTGACCTTCTTATTGACGATGAAACACTTAAATTGCATCGAAAATAAATACAAAAGGCACAATGCTGACTTAAGTACAAGAAGACTGACTCTTCTTACTGTCTATATTTTGAGCCATTCCTGTGACACTAGTTGTAGATTCCGATGCTTCACTTCAGGTTTACTTAATCTTCTGACCTTCTTATTGACAATGAAACACAGAAATAGCATCGGAATTAAATACAAAAGGTACAATGCCGACTCAAGTACAAGAAGACTGGCTCTTCTTACTGTCTATGTTTTGAACCATTCCTGTGACACTAGTTTTAGATTCCGATGTTTCACTTCAGGTTTACTGTATCCAGCTGACCTTCTTATTGACGATGAAGCACATAAATTGCATCGGAATTAAATACAAACGGCACAATGCCGACTTAAGTACAAGAAGACTGACTCTACTTACTGTTTATGTTTTGAACCATTCCTGTGACACTAGTTATAGATTCCGTTGCTTCACTTCAGGTTTACTGTATCCAGCTGACCTTCTTATTGACGATGAAAGACAGAAATTGCATCGGAATTAAATACATAAGGCACAATGCCGTCTTAATTACAAGAAAACTGACTCTTCTTACTGTCTATGTTTGAACCATTCCTGTGACACCAGTAATAGATTCCGATGCTTCACTTCAGGTTTACTGTATCCCTCTGACCTTCTTATTGACGATGAAACACAGAAATTTCATCGGAATTAAATACAGAAGGCGGAATGCGGACTTAAGTACAAGAAAACTGATTCTTCTTACTGTCTATGTTTTGAACCAGTCCTGTGACACTAGTTATAGATTCCAATGCTTCACTTCAGGTTTACTGTATCCCTCTGACCTTCTTATTGACGATATAACACGTAAATTGCATCGGAATTAAATACAAACGGCACAATGCCGACTTAAGTACAAGAAGACTGACTCTTCTTACTGTCTATGTTTTGAACCATTCCTGTGACTCTAGTTATAGATTCCGATGCTTCACTTCAGGTTTACTGAATCCCTCTGACCTTCTTATTGACGATGAAACACAGAAGTAGCATCGGAATTAAATACAAAAGGCACAATGCCGACTCAAGTACAAGAAGACTGGCTCTTCTTACTGTCTATGATTTGAACCATTTCTGTGACACTAGCTACAGATTACGATGCTTCACTTTTGGTTTACTGTATCCCTCTGACCTTCATATTGACGAAGAAACACAGATATTGCATCGGAATTAAATACAAAAGGCACAATGCCGACTAGGGGATACGGAATCACCTATCCCCGCAATGTTAATATATGCCTACTATAGGGAACATTTTCTCACAAACTACTGGAGACAGAGAGGTAAAAATTTTACTGTATGTGCATTCATATGTTACAACAATACTGAAACAACAGTTTATTGTCAAAGTATTTTCTTACAGAGATATTGTACATTTATTTTTAAGTAAATTTTTTCCATCGCTTTTTACTAGACTATCACCCCTAAGTCTTTTGTAAATCAAGTAATTAAAAAATCGTTGTTTCAGTATGTAATAGGGACCTATGTCACTACGTCATAAAAATTTCAGACTTCTAGGTTGACCAGTACCTGAGATAATGTTCCTAGATGAAGTAAAAAGTAAACTTACGGGAAACGGAGAAAGAAGATTAAAACATTCCTGATCCGTAGCTAATACCCCCTTCACAGTCTTCATAATCATCTTCAAGTCTTCTTTTGGCACCCCTCTGCACCTGTCTTGCTTTTTTCACTAATGTCTTGATTATATTATCAGCATGCCTTAGTCTGTGCTGATCTAAAAAGAACATAGCACGTACCGTACGGGAACCAACACACATACCCAACTTTTGAAGGACCTGGCATTTAGTTATATTTCCAAGATTGAAGGTTGCCACAGCATCATACACACCAAAATGTAGTGTATTAATTCCGACAAACACTGTTTTTGGGAGACGATGCCATATCACACTATTCAAGCACTCGTTGGGGTTCTGCGTTTTTCCGTGAAGACATTTCATCAGAAGACTTCTGTCAGCCAGATCTCTGAAAATGGGCTTTATTTCTGCCATGATGGCTGATGGTAGACTGTGGTGGTGAATGTATTTCTCTCCTGTTGTTAGTCCCCTATTGTATTTACACCAGCTGTTTTCACCTTTGGGTCACAAACCATGTTGTGGATGCTCATCCGTTGATGCGGTGTGGATATATAAAGCCCATATAGCTCTCCTCATTTCTTCAAGATTGCCTGTATTTTGCCTGATTGCAAGGCCATAGCAGTTCTGAATGTGGTCTATTATGGAATCAGTCAATCTTCCTCTGCCATCCAAGGTTTTCCCATCATCTAGTTTTTTCCCTTTCATAACTGATTTTAACCTTCTCAGCCTGGCACCCATTCTCTTCTGCACATGTCCTATACATTCAAGTTTGCTTATATTTACACTGTTCCCATATGGTTTGCTTTCCAAAACTTCTTTGAATGCTTTAGAGTCACCATCTCCCAGATATTTGACATAGCGAACATTATACCACTGTGAAGAGCGATGAAAAATTTTCTTCACCCCAGCAACCTCCATGCCACCACTACTACCATAATAATTAGCAATACAGTCATCACTGTGTTCATTTTTCAGCCTGCCTGTGCACCTACAGTATTTAGACATTATTGCAACATCAATAACCTTGCCAGTATCATCACTAGTTGCTGTTACAACACCATTGTTGGAGGTGTGGCCCCTTTTCTGCCACGTGCCATCAAACGCCACTGTGAGGTCACGACTGCCGTCATTTTCTTCCACTGCTTCTTCCACAGCAACCTGCATTGACTTCTGTGCTACATCTTCAACTGCAGATCCTAGTACATAATTGTAAGCTTCAAACTTTGAAGGTGCACTTGGAAGATTTAGAACACCACATAGCATATCACCAGCTGCTTTGCCCTTACCAATTGCTCGCAATCCATAAACTAACCTAATATTTACACTATAAAGTTCAGTTTTCTTGTATCCATTATTTACAGTTACTGAAACCGAACTTGGAAACTTACAGCTGTATTTACAAACACTGCATATTAAATTAAACTGGGCAGCCAGGCCAACATGGGATTCTACTTTCAGAGAAACGTTTCCATGACATTTTTTGCAGCACAAACTGTTTTCAAGAGCTTCACACAATATATTCGTATCAATGAGTTCAAAAACTTCATTCCCTCTATCAAGTAAATTATATTTCTCTTCCAAATCTCTTAGTTTTTTATGAGAAGCACTGTTTTCATTTGGTGTAAGTTCGTTCGGCAAATCAGTAATAAGTGGATTCACTTTTTCCTACAGTGATGATGATGAACTGCTTTGCTTTGCTAATGAATCATTATTTCTTTTCTTTTGCCAGTTCACACGCTTTTTAAATACTTTTGCTTTAGCTCTAGGCATTTTCACTGCGAAAAATGAAGCACTAAATACGAAATAACTCAACAACAACTACTTTCTTATATCACACTGTTTACAAAACAGTCCCGCCACAAAGTCAAAGAGTAACTTGAGGAAACCAGAGAGAAACATTTTCGGGCAACTAGTGTATAAATAGTCGCTGGAAACCGGGATATTTGAATTCATGTCACTTTAAAGGTACTGCCAAAAAGTTCATGGTCAGCCACGAGAGACGTGTATAACTAAAGCGCAATACCCGATCTCACAAATATATAAAAATAAAATAGTTATAATTGTAGTAGAGCTATGTATGATACGTCATTTTAAAGAGGAAACATGGCAGAATATAATACGCCAATAAAAAAAAATTCGATTTTTTAACCCAAAATCCGATTCCGTATCCCCTTAAGTACAAGAAGACTGACACTTCTTACTGTCTATTTTTTGAACCATTCCTGTGACACTAGTTATAGATTCCGATGCTTCACTTCAGGTTTACTGTATCCCTCTGACCTTCGTATTGACGATGAAACACAGAAATTGCATCGGACTTAAATACAAATGGCACAATAGCGACTTAAGTACAAAAAGACTGACTCTTCTTACTGTCTATGTTTTGAACCATTCCTGTGACACTAATTATAGATTCCGATGCTTCTTTTCAGGTTTACTGTATCCCTCTGACCTTCTTATTGACGATGAAACACAGAAATTGCATCGGAATTAAATACAAAAGGCACAATGCCGACTTAGGTACAACAAAACTGACTCTTCTTACTGTCTATGTTTTGAACTATTTCTGTGACACTAGTTATAGGTTCGGGTGCTTCACTTCAGGTTTACTGTATCCAGCTGACTTTCTTATTGACGATGAAACACAGAAATTGCATCGGAATTATATTCAAAAGGCACAATGCCGACTTAAGTACAAGAAGACTGACTCTTCTTACTGTCTATGTTTTGAATCATTCCTGTGACACTAGTTATAGATTCCGATACCTCACTTCAGGTTTACTGTATCCCTCTGACCTTATTATTGACGATGAAACACAGAAATTGCATCTTAATTAGATACAAAAGGCACAATGCCGACTTCAGTACAAGAACACTGACTCTTTTTACTGTCTATGGTTTGAACCATTTCTGTGACACTAGTTATAGATTCAGATGCTTCACTTCAGGTTTACTGTATCCCTCTGACCTTCTTATCGACGATCAAACAGAGAAAATTCCTCGGAATTAAATACAAAACGCACAATGCCGACTCAAGTACAAGAAGACTGGCTCATCTTACTGTCTATGTTTTGAACCATTCCTGTGACACTACTTTTAGATTACGATGCTACACTTCAGGTTTACTGTATCCAGCTGACCTTCTTATTGACGATGAAGCACATAAATTGCATCGGAATTAAATACAAAAGGCACAATGAAGACTTAAGTACAAGAAGACTGCCTCTACTTACTGTTTATGTTTTGAACCATTCCTGTGACACTAGTTATAGATTTCGATGCTTCACTTCAGGTTTACTGTATCCCTTACCTTTTTATTGACGATGAGACACAGAAATAGCATCGGAATTAAATACAAAAGGCACAATGCCGACTTAAGTACAAGAAAACTGACTCTTCTTACTGTCTATGATTTGAACCATTCCGACCTTCTTATTGACGATCAAACACAGAAATTTCATCAGAATTAAATACAAAAGGTACAATGCCGACTCATGTACAAGAAGACTGGCTCTTCTTACTGCCTATGTTTTGAACCATTCCTGTGACACTAGTTATAGATTCCGATGCTTCACTTCAGGTTTACTCTATCCCTCTGACCTTCTTATCGACGATCAAACACAGAAAATTCCTCGGAATTAAATACAAAAGGTACAATGCCGACTCATGTACAAGAAGACTGGCTCTTCTTACTGCCTATGTTTTGAACCATTCCTGTGACACTAGTTATAGATTCCGATGCTTCACTTCAGGTTTACTGTATCCTCTGACCTTCTAATTGACGATGAAACACAGAAATTGCATCGGAAGTAAATACAAAAGGCACAATGCCGACCTATGTACAAGAAGACTGACTCTTCCTACTATCAATGTTTGAACCATTCCAGTGACACTAGTTATAGATTCCGATCCTTCCTTTCAGGTTTACTGTATCCCTCTGACAATCTTGTTGACGATGAAACACAGAAATTGCATCCCAATTAAATACAAGAGGCGGAATGCCGACTTAAGTACAAGATAACTGATTCTTCTTACTGTCTATGGTTTGTACCAGTCCTGTGACACTAGTTATAGATGCCAATGTTTCACTTCAGGTTTACTGTATCCCTCTGACCTTCTTATTGACGATGAAACACGTAAATTGCATCGGAATTAAATACAAACGGCACAATGCCGACTTAAGTACAAGAAGACTGACTCTTCTTACTGTCTATGTTTTGAACCATTCCTGTGACACTAGTTATAGATTCCGATGCTTCACTTTAGGTTTACTGTATCCCTCTGACCTTCATATTGACTAAGAAACACAGATATTGCATAGGAATTAAATACAAAAGGCACAATGCCGACTTAAGTACAAGAAAACTGACCCTTCTTACTGTCTATGCTTTGAACCATTCCTGTGACACTAGTTATAGATTCCGATACTTCACTTCCGGTTTACTGTATCCCTCTGACCTTCGTATTGACGATGAAACACAGATATTGCATCGGGATTAAAAACAAAACGCCCAATGCCGACTTAAGTACAAAAAGACTGACTCTTCTTACTGTCTATGTTTTGAACCATTCCTGTGACACTAGTTATAGATTCCGATACTACACTTCAGGTTTTCTGTATCCCTCTGACCTTATTATTGATGATGAAACACACAAATTGCATCTTAATTAAACACAAAAGGCACAATGCCGATTTCAGTACAAGAACACTGACTCTTCTTACTGTCTATGGATTGAAACATTTCTGTGACACTAGTTATAGATTCCGATGCTTCACTTCTGGTTTACTGTATCCCTCTGACCTGCTTATTGACGATAAAACACAGAATTTGCATCCGAAATAAATACAAAAGGCACAATGCCGACTCAAGTACAAGAAGACTGGCTCTTCTTACTGTCTATGTTTTGAACCATTCCTGCGACACTAGTCATAGATTCCGATGCTTCACTTCAGGTTTACTGTATCCCTCTGACTTCTTATTGACGATGAAACACAGAAATTGCATCGGAATTAAATACAAAAGGCACAATGCCGACTTAGGTACAAGAAAACTGACTCTTCTTACTGTCTATGTTTTGAACCATTCCTGTGACACTAGTTATAGATTCCGATACTTCACTTCAGGTTTATTGTATCCCTCTGACCTTATTATTGACGATGAAACACAGAAATTGCATCTTAATTAAACACAAAAGGCACAATGCCGACTTAAGTACAAGAACAGTGACTCTTCTTTCTGTCTATGGATTGAAACATTCCTGTGACACTAGTTTTAGATTCCGATGCTTCACTTCAGGTTTACTGCATCCAGCTGACCTTCTTATTGACGATGAAACACAGAAATTGCATCGGAGTTAATTACATAAGGCACAATGCCGACTTAAGTACAAGAAAACTGACTCTTCTTACTGTCTATGTTTTTAACCATTCCTGTGACACCAGTTATAGATTCCGATGCTTCACTTCAGGTTTACTGTATCCCTCTGACCTTCTTATTGACGATGAAACAAAGAAATTGCATCGGAAATAAATACAAAAGGCACAATGCTGACTTAAGTACAAGAAGACTGACTCTTCCTACTGTCAATGCTTGAACCATTCCTGTGACACTAGTTATAGATTCCGATGCTTCATTCCAGGTTTACTGTATCCCTCTGACCTTCTTATTGACGATGAAACACAGAAATTGCATCCGAAATAAATACAAAAGGCACGATGCCGACTCAAGTACAAGAAGACTGGCTCTTCTTACTGTCTATGTTTTGAACCATTACTGCGACACTAGTTATAGATTCCGATGCTTCACTTCATTTTTACTGTATCCCTCTGACCTTCTTATTGACGAAGAAACACAGAAATTGCTTCGGAATTAAATACAAAAGGCACAATGCCGACTCAAGTACAAGAAGACTGGCACTTCTTACTGCCTATGTTTTGAACCATTACTGCGACACTAGATATAGATTCCGATGCTACACTTCATTTTTACTATATCCCTCTGACCTTCTTATTGACGATGAAATACAGAAATTGCATCGGAATTATATACAAAAGGCACAATGCCGACTTAAGTACAAGAAAACTGACTCTTTTTACTTTCTATGTTTTGAACCGATCCTGTGACACTAGTTATAGATTCCGATTCTTCACTTCAGGTTCACTGTATCCCTCAGAGCTTCTTATTGCCGATGGAACACAGAAATTGCATCGGAATTATATACAAAAGGCACAATGCCGATTTAAGTACAAGAAGATTGACTCTTCTTACTGTCTATGTTTTGAACCATTCCTGTGACACTAGTTATAGATTCCGATGCTTCACTTCAGGTTTACTGTATCCCTTAGACCTTTTTATTGACGATGAAACACAGAAATTGCACCTTAATTGAATACAAAAGGCACAGTGCCGACTTAAGTACAAGAAAACTGACTCTTCTTATTGTCTATGATTTGAACCATTCCTGTGACAATAGTTATACATTCTGATGCTTCACTTCAGATTTACTGTATCCCTCTGACCTTCTTATTGACGATCAAACACAGAAATTTCATCAGAATTAAATACAAAAGGCACAATGCCGACTAAAGTACAAGAAGACTGGCTCTTCTTACTGCCTATGATTTGAACCATTCCTGTGACACTAGTTATAGATGCGATGCTTCACTTCGGGTTACTGTATGCCTCTGACCTTCTTATTGACGATCAAACACAGAAAATTCATCGGAATTAAATACAAAAGCACAATGCCGACTCAAGTACAAGAAGACTGGCTTTTCTTACTGACTATGTTTGAACCATTCCTATGACAATAGTTATAGATTCCGATGCTTCACTTCAGGTATACTGTATCCAGCTGACCTACTTATTGACGATGAGGCACATAAATTGAATCGGAATTAAATACAAAAGGCACAATGCCGACTTAAGTATAAGAAGACTGACTCCACTTACTGTTTATGTTTTGAACCATTCCTGTGACACTAGTTACAGATTCCGATGCTTCTCATCAGTTTTACTGTATCCAGCTGACCTTCTTGTTGACGATGATACACAGATATTGCATCGGAATTAAATACATAAGGCACAATGCCGACTTAAGTACAAGAAAATTGACTCTTCTTAATGTCTATGTTTTGAACTATTCCTTTCACACTAGATATAGATTCCGATGCTTCACTTCAGGTTTACTGTATCCTCTGACCTTCTTATTCACGATGATACACAGAAATTGCATCGGAATTCATAACAAAAGGCACAATGCCGACTTAGGAACAAGAAGACTGACTCTGTTTACTGTCTATGTTTTGAACCATTGCTGTGACACTAGTTATAGATTCCGATGCTTCACTTCAGGTTTACTATATCCCCCTGACATTCTTATTGACGATGAAACACAGAAATTGCATCTTAATTAAATACAAAAGGCACAATGCAGATGTAAGTACAAGAAGACTGACTCTTTTTACTGTCTATGATTTGAACCATTCCTGTGACACTAGTAATAGATTCCGATGCCTCATTTCAGGTTTACTGTATCCCTCTGACCTTCTTATTGATGATCAAACACAAAAAATTAATCGGAATTAAATACAAAAGCCACAATGCCGACTCAAGTACAAGGAGACTGGCTCTTCTTACTGTCTATGTTTTGAACCATTTCTGTGACACTAGTTATAGATTCCGATGCTTCACTTCAGATCAACTCTATCCCTCTGACCTTCTTATTGACGATGAAACACAGAAATTGCATCTTAATTAAATACAAAAGGCACAATGCCGACTTCAGTACAAGAACACTGTCTCTTCTTACTGTCTATGGTTTGAACCATTCCTGTGACACTAGTTATAGATTCCGATGCTTCACTTCAGGTTTACTGTATGCCTCTGCCCTTCTTATAGACGATGAAACACAGAAACTGCATCTTAATTAAATACAAAAGGCACAATGCTGACGTAAGTACAAGAACTCTGACTCTTCTTACTGTCTATGGTTTGAACCATTCCTGTGACACTAGTAATAGATTCCGATGCTTCACTTCAGGTTTACTGTATCCCTCTGACCTTCTTATTGACGATGAAACACAGAAATTGCATCTTAATGAAATACAAAAGGCACAATGTCAACATAAGTTCAAGAAGACTGACTCTTCTTACTGTCAATGATTTCTACTATTTCTGTGACACTAGTTATAGATTCCGATGCTTCACTTCAGGTTCACTGTATCCCTCTGACCTTCTTATTGACGATCAAACACAAAAATTTCATCGGAATTAAATACAAAAGGCACAATGCCGACTCAAGTACAAGATGACTGGCTCTTCTTACTTCCTATGTTTTGAACCATTCCTGTGGCACTAGTTATAGATTCCGATGCTTCACTTCAGGTTTACTGTATCCAGCTGACCGTCTTATTGACGATGAAACACAGAAATTGCATCGGAATTATATACAAAAGGCACAATGCCGACTCAAGTACAAGAAGACTGGCTCTTCTTACTGCCTATGTTTTGAACCATTCCTGTGGCACTAGTTATAGATTCCGATGCTTCACTTCAGGTTTACTGTATCCCTCTGACCTTCTTATTGACGATCAAACACAGAAATTTCATCGTATTTAAATACAAAAAGCACAATGCCGATTCAAGTACAAGAAGACTGGCTCTTCTGACTGCCTATGTTTTCAACCGTTCCTGTGGCACTAGTTATAGATTCCGATGCTTCACTTCAGGTTTACTGTATCCCTCTGACCTTCTTATTGACGATGAAACACAGAAATTGCATCGGAATTATATAGAAAAGGCACAATGCCGACTAAAGTACAAGAAAACTGACTATTCTTACTGTCTATGTTTTGTACAATTCCTGTGACTTTAGTTATTGATTCCGATGCTTCACTTCGGGATTACTGTTTTCCTCTGACCTTCTTTTTGACGATCAAACACAGAAAATTCATCGGAATTAAATACAAAAGGCACAATGCCGACTCAAGTACAAGAAGACTGGCTCTACTGACTGCCTATGTTTTAAACCGTTCCTGTGGCACTAGTTATAGATTCCGATGCTTCACTTCAGGTTTACTGTATCCAGCTGACCTTCCTATTGACGATGAAACACAGAAATTGCATCGGAATTAAATACAAAAGGCACAATGCCGACTCAAGTACAAGAAGACTGGCTCTTCTTACTGCCTATGTTTTGAACCATTCCTGTGGCTCTAGTTATAGATTCCGATGCTTCACTTCAGATTTACTGTATCCCCCAGACCTTCTTATTGCCGATGAAACTCAGAAATTGCATCGGAATTAAATACATAAGGCACAATTCTGACGTAAGTGCAAGAAAACTGACTCTTCTTACTGTTTATTATTTGAACCATTCCTGTAACTCTAGTTATAGATTCCGATGCTTCACTTCAGGTTTACTGTATCCCTCTGACCTCCATATTGACGATGATACACAGAAATTGCATCGGAATTAAATACAAAAGGCACAATGCCGACTCAAGTACAAGAAGACTGTTTCTTCTTACTGTCTATGCTTTGATCCATTCCTGTGACACTAGTTATAGATTCCGTTGCTTCACTTCAGGTTTACTGTATACCTCTGACCTTTTTATTGACGATCAAACACAGAAATTTCATCGGAATTAAATACAAAACGCACAATGCCGACTTAAGTACAAGAAGACTGACACTTCTTAGTGTCTATGTTTTGAATCATTCCTGTAACACTAGTTATAGATTCCGATGCTTCACTTCAGTTTTACTGTATCCCCCTGACCTTCTTATTGACGATGGAACACAGAAATTCCATCGGAATTAAATACAAAAGGTACAATGCCGACTCAAGTACTAGAAGACTGACTCTTCTTACTGTCTATGTTTTGAACCATTCCTGTGACACTAGTTACAGATTCCGATGGTTAACTTCAGATTTACCGTATCCCCCTGACCGTCGTATTGACGATGAAACACAGAAATTGCATCGGAATTAAATACAAAAGGCACAATGCCGACTCAAGTACAAGAAGACTGGCTCTTCTTCCTGTCTATGTTTTGAACCATTCCTGTGACACTAGTTATAGATTCCGATGCTTCACTTCAGGTTTACTGTATCCAGCTGACCTTGTCATTGACGATGAAACACAGAAATTGCATCGGAATGAAATACAAAGAGCACAATGCCGACTTAAGTACAAGAAAACTGACTCTTCTTACTCTCTATGTTTGAACCATTCCTGTGACACTAGTTATAGATTCCGTTGCTTCACTTCGGATTTACCGTATCCCCCAGACCGTCGTATTGACGATGAAACACAGAAATTGCATCGGAATTAAATACAAAAGGCACAATGCCGACCCAAGTACAAGAAGTCTGGCTCATCTTACTGTCTATGTTTTGGACCGTTCCCATGACACTAGTTATAGATTCCGATGCTTCACTTCAGGTCTACTGTATCCCGCTGACCGTCTTATTGACGATGAAACACAGAGATTGCATCGGAATTAAATACAAAAGGGACAATGCCAACTCAGGTACAAGAAGTCTGGCTCTTCTTACTGTCTATGATTTGAACCTTTCCTGTGAAACCGGTTTTAGATTCCGATTCTTCACTTCAGGTTTACTGTCTCAATTGGACCTTCTTTTTGACGACGAAACACAGAAATTGCATCGGAATTAAATACAATTGACACAATGCCGACTTAAGTACAAGAAAACTGACTCTTCTTACTGTCTATGTTTGAACAATTCGTGTGACACTAGTTATAGATTCCGATGCTTCACTTCAGGTTTACTGTATCCCTCTGACCTCCTTGTTGACGATGAAACACAGAAATAGCATCGGAATTAAATACAAAAGGCACAATGCCGACTTAAGTACAAGAAAACTGACTCTTCTTACTGCCTATTTGAACCATTCCTGTGACACTAGTTATAGATTCCGATGCTTCACTACAGGTTTTCTGTGTCCTTCTGACCTTCTCATTGACGATCAAACATAGAAATTTCATCGGAATTAAATACAAAAGGCACAATGCCGACTCAAGTACAAGAAGACTGTCTCATCTTACTGTCTATGTTTTGAACCATTCCCATGACACTAGTTATAGATTTCGATGCTTCATTTCAGGTCTACTGTATCCAGCTGACCTTCTTATTGACGATGAAACACAGAAATTGCATCGGAATTAAATACAAAAGGCACAATGCCACCTTAAGTACAAGAAGACTGACTCTTCTCACTGTCTATGTTTTGAACCATTCCTGTGACACTAGTTATAGATTGCGATGCTTCACTTCAGTTTTACTGTATCCCTACGACCTTCTTATTGATGATGAAACACAGAAATTGCATCGGAATTTAATACAAAAGGCACAATGCCGACTCAAGTACTGGAAGACTGATTCTTCTTACTGTCTTTGTTTTGAACCATTCCTGTAACTCTAGTTATATATTCCGATGCTTCACTGCAGGTTTACTGTATCCCTCTGACCTTCTTATTGACGATGAAACACAGAAATTGCTTCGGAATTAAATACAAATGGCACAATGCCGACTTAAGTACAAGGAGACTGGCTCTTCTTACTGTCTGTGCTTTGAACCATTCCTGTGACACTAGTTATAAATTACGATGCTTCACTTCATTTTTACTGTATCCCTCTGATCTTCTTATTGACGATGAAACACAGATATTGCATTGGAAATAAATACAAAGGCACAATGCCGACTTGAGTAAAAGAAGACTGAATCTTCTTACTGTCTATGTTTTGAACTATTCCTGTGACACTAGTTATAGATTCCGATGTTTCACTTCAGGTTTACTGTATCCCTCTGACCTTCTTATTGACGATGAAACACAGAAATTGCTTCGGAATTAAATGCAAAAGGCACAATGCCGACTTAAGTACAAAAAGATTGACTCTTCTTACTCTCTATGATATGAACCATTCCTGTGACACTAGTTATAGATTCCGATGATTCACTTCAGGTTTACTGTATCCCTCTGACCTTCTTATTGACGATGAAACACTGAAATTGCATCGGAATTAAATACAAAAGGCACAATGCCGACTTAAGTACAAGAAGACTGACTTTTCTTACTGTCTATGTTTTGAACCATTCCTGTGACACTAGTTATAGATTCCGATGCTTCACTTCAGATTTACCGTATCCCCCGGACCGTCGTATTGACGATGAAACACAGAAATTGCATCGGAATTAAATACAAAAGGCACAATGCCGACTTAAGTACAAGAGGACTGGCTCTTCTTCCTGTATATGTTTAGAACCATTCCTGTGACACTAGTTATAGATTCCGATGCTTCACTTAAGGTTAACTGTATCCAGCTGACCTTCTTATTGACGATGAAACACAGAAATTGCATCGGAATTAAATACAAGGGCACAATGCCGACTTAAGTAGAAGAAAACTGACTCTTCTTACTCTCTATGTTTGAACCATTCGTGTGACACTAGTTACAGATTCCGATGCTTCACTTCAGGTTTACTATATCCCTCTGACCTCCTTGTTGACGATGAAACACAGAAATTGCATCTTAATTAAATACAAAAGGCACAATGCCGACTTAAGTACAAGAAGACTGACTCTTCTTACTGTCTATGTTTTGAACCATTCCTGTGACACTAGTTATAGATTCCGATGCTTCACTTCAGGTCTACTGTATCCAGCTGACCGTCTTATTGACGATGAAACACAAAGATTGCATCGGAATTAAATACAAAAGGCACAATGCCAACTCAGGTGCAAGAAGTCTGGCTCTTCTTACTGTCTATGATTTGAACCTTTCCTGTGAAACCGGTTTTAGATTCCGATTCTTCACTTCAGGTTTACTGTCTCAATTGGACCTTCTTATTGACGACGAAACACAGAAATTGCATCGGAATTTAATACAAAAGGCACAATGCCAACTTAAGTACAAGAAGACTGACTCTTCTCACTGTCTATGTTTTGAACCATTCCTGTGACACTAGTTATAGATTGCGATGCTTCACTTCAGTTTTACTGTATCCCTCCGACCTTCTTATTGATGATGAAACACAGAAATTGCTTCGGAATTTAATACAAAAGGCACAATGCCGATTCAAGTACTGGAAGACTGATTCTTCTTACTGTCTTTGTTTTGAACCATTCCTGTGACACTAGTTATATATTCCGATGCTTCACTGCAGGTTTACTGTATCCCTCTGACCTTCTTATTGACGATGAAACACAGAAATTCCTTCGGAAAAAAATACAAATGGCACAATGCCGACTTAAGTACAAGGAGACTGGCTCTTCTTACTGTCTGTGCTTTGAACCATTCCTGTGACACTAGTTATAAATTACGATGCTTCACTTCAGGTTTACTGTATCCCTCTGATCTTCTTATTGATGATGAAACACAGATATTGCATTGGAATTAAATACAAAGGCACAATGCCGACTTAAGTAAAAGAAGACTGACTCTTCTTACTGTCTATGTTTTGAACTATTCCTGTGACACTAGTTATAGATTCCGATGTTTCACTTCAGGTTTACTGTATCCCTCTGACCTTCTTATTGACGATGAAACACAGAAATTGCTTCGGAATTAAATGCAAAAGGCACAATGCCGACTTAAGTACAAAAAGATTGACTCTTCTTACTCTCTATGTTATGAACCATTCCTGTGACACTAGTTATAGATTCCGATGATTCACTTCAGGTTTGCTGTATCCCTCTGACCTTCTTATTGACGATGAAACACTGAAATTGAATGGGAATTAAATACAAAAGGCACAATGCCGACTTAAGTACAAGAAGACTGACTCTTCTTACTGTCTATGTTTTGAACCATTCCTGTGACACTAGTTATAGATTCCGATGCTTCACTTCAGATTTACCGTATCCCCCGGACCGTCGTATTGACGATGAAACACAGAAATTGCAACGCAATTAAATACAAAAGGCACAATGCCGACTTAAGTACAAGAGGACTGGCTCTTCTTCCTGTATATGTTTTGAACCATTCCTGTGACACTAGTTATAGATTCCGATGCTTCACTTCAGGTTTACTGTACCCCTTGGACCTTCTTATTGACGCCGAAACACAGAAATTGCATCGGAATTAAAAAGACAGGGCACAATGCCGACTTAAATACAAGAATACTGACTCTTCTTACTGTCTATGTTTTGAACCATTCCTGTGACACTAGTTATAGATTCCGATGCTTCACTTCAGGTTTACTGTATGCCTCTGATCTTCTTATTGACGATGAAACACAGATATTGCATCGGAATTAAATACAAAAGGCACAATGCCGACTTAAGTACAAGAAGACTGACTCTTCTTACTGTCTATGTTTTGAACCATTCCTGTGACATTAGTTATAGATTCCGATGTTTCACTTCAGGTTTACTGTATCCCTCTGACCTTCTTATTGACGATGAAACACAGAAATTGCATCGGAATTAAATACAAAAAGCACAATGCCGACTTAAGTACAAAAAGACTGACTCATCTTACTCTCTATGTTTTGAACCATTCCTGTGACACTAGTTATAGATTCCGATGCTTCACTTCAGGTTTACTGTATCCCTCTGACCTTCTTATTGACGATGAAACACAGAAATTGCATCGGAAGTAAATACAAAAGGCACAATGCCGACTTAAGTACAAGAATGTCTCTTCCTACTGCCAATGTTTTGAACCATTCCTGTGACACTAGTTTTAGATTCCGATGCTTCACTTCAGGATACTGTATCCCTCTGACCTCCTTATTGACGATGAAACACAGAAATTGCATCTTAATTAATTACAAAAGGCACATTGCCGACATAAGTACAAGAGGTCTGACTCTTCTTACTGTCTATGTCTTGAACCATTCCTGTGACACTAGTTATAGATTCCGATGGTTCACTTCAGATTTACTGTATCCAGCTGACCTTCTTATTGACGATGAAACACAGATATTGCATCGGAATTAAATACAAAAGGCACAATGCCGACTTAAGTACAAGAAGACTGACTCTTCCTACTGTCTATGTTTTGAACCATTCCTGTAACACTAGTTATAGATTCCGATGCTTCACTTCATGTTTACTGTATCCCTCTGACTGCCTTATTGACGATGAAACACAGAAATTGCTTCGGAATTAAATACAAAAGGCACAATACCGACGCAGGTACAAGAAGTCTGGCTCTTCTTACTGTCTATGTTTTGAACCTTTCCTCTGAGACCGGTGTTAGATTCCGATGCTTCACTTCAGGTTTACTGTATCCCTTGGACCTTCTTATTGACGACGAAACACAGAAATTACGTCGGAATTAACTAGAAAAAGCATAATGCCTTCTTAAGTATAAGAAAACAGTCTCTTCTTAATATCTATGTTTTGAACCATTCTTGTGACACTAGTTATAGATTCCGATGCTTCACTTCAGGTTTACTGTATCCAGCTGACCTTCTTATTGACGTTGAAACACAGAAATTGCATCGGAATTAAATACAAAAGTCACAATGCTGACTTAAGTACAAGAAGACTGACTCTTCTTAGTGTCTATGTTTTGAACCATTCCTGTGACACTAGTTATTAATTCCGATGCTTCACTTCTGTTTTACTGTATCCCTCTGACCGTCTTATTGACGATGAAACACAGAAATTGCATCGGAATTAAATACAAAAGGCACAATGCCGACTCAAGTACTGGAAGACAGATTCTTCTTACTGTCTTTGTTTGAACCATTCCTGTGACTCTAGTTATATATTCCGATGCTTCACTGCAGGTTTACTGTATCCCTCTGACCTTCTTATTGACGATGAAACACAGAAATTGCTTCGGAATTAAATACAAATGGCACAATGCCGACTTAAGTACAAGGAGACTGGCTCTTCTTACTGTCTGTGCTTTGAACCATTCCTGTGACACTAGTTATAAATTACGATGCTTCACTTCAGGTTTACTGTATCCCTCTGATCTTCTTATTGACGATGAAACACAGATATTGCTCTGGAATTAAATACAAAGGCACAATGCCGACTTAAGTAAAAGAAGACTGACTCTTCTTACTGTCTATGTTTTGAACTATTCCTGTGACACTAGTTTTAGATTCCGATGTTTCACTTCAGGTTTACTGTATCCCTCTGACCTTCTTATTGACGATGAAACACAGAAATTGCTTCGGATTAAATGCAAAAGGCACAATGCCGACTTAAGTACAAAAAGATTGACTCTTCTTACTCTCTATGTTATGAACCATTCCTGTGACACTAGTTATAGATTCCAATGATTCACTTCAGGTTTACTGTATCCCTCTGACCTTCTTATTGACGATGAAACACTGAAATTGCATCGGAATTAAATACAAAAGGCACAATGCCGACTTAAGTACAAGAAGACTGACTTTTCTTACTGTCTATGTTTTGAACCATTCCTGTGACACTAGTTATAGATTCCGATGCTTCATTTCAGATTTACCGTTTCCTCCGGACCGTCGTATTGACGATGAAACACAGAAATTGCATCGGAATTAAATACAAAAGGCACAATGCAGACTTAAGTACAAGAGGACTGGCTCTTCTTCCTGTATATGTTTTGAACCATTCCTGTGACACTAGTAATAGATTCCGATGCTACACTTCAGGTTTACTGTACCCCTTGGACCTTCTTATTGACGCCGAAACACAGAAATTGCATCGGAATTAAAAAGAAAGGGCACAATGCCGACTTAAATACAAGAATACTGACTCTTCTTACTGTATATGTTTTGAACCATTCCTGTGACACTAGTTATGGATTCCGATGCTTCACTTCAGGTTTACTGTATGCCTCTCATCTTCTTATTGACGATGAAACACAGATATTGCATCGGAATTAAATACAAAAGACACAATGGCGACTTAAGTACAAGAAGACTGACTCTTCTTACTGTCTGTGTTTTGAACCATTCCTGTGACATTAGTTATAGATTCCGATGTTTCACTTCAGGTTTACTGTATCCCTCTGACCTTCTTATTGACGATGAAACACAGAAATTGCATCGGAATTAAATACAAAAAGCACAATGCCGACTTAAGTACAAAAAGACTGACTCATCTTACTCTCTATGTTTTGAACCATTCCTGTGACACTAGTTATAGATTCCGATGCTTCACTTCAGGTTTACTGTATCCCTCTGACCTTCTTATTGACGATGAAACACAGAAATTGCATCGGAAGTAAATACAAAAGGCACAATGCCGACTTAAGTACAAGAATGTCTCTTCCTACTGCCAATGTTTTGAACCATTCCTGTGACACTAGTTTTAGATTCCGATGCTTCACTTCAGGTTTACTGTATCCCTCTGACCTCCTTATTGATGATGAAACACAGAAATTGCATCTTAATTAATTACAAAAGGCACATTGCCGACATAAGTACAAGAGGTCTGACTCATCTTACTGTCTATGTCTTGAACCATTCCTGTGACACTAGTTATAGATTCCGATGGTTCACTTCAGGTTTACTGTATCCAGCTGACCCTCTTATTGACGATGAAACACAGATATTGCATCGGAATTAAATACAAAAGGCTCAATGCCGACTTAAGTACAAGAAGACTGACTCTTCCTACTGTCTATGTTTTGAACCATTCCTGTGACACTAGTTATAGATTCCGATGCTTCACTTCATGTTTACTGTATCCCTCTGACCGCCTTATTGACGATGAAACACAGAAATTGCTTCGGAATTAAATACAAAAGGTACAATGCCGACGCAGGTACAAGAAGTCTGGCTCCTCTTACTGTCTATGCTTTGAACCATTCCTCTGAGACCGGTGTTAGATTCCGATGCTTCACTTCAGGTTTACTGTATCCCTTGGACCTTCTTATTGACGACGAAACACAGAAATTACGTCGGTATTAAATAGAAAAGGCATAATGCCTTCTTAAGTATAAGAAAACAGACTCTTCTTAATATCTATGTTTTGAACCATTCCTGTGACACTAGTTATAGATTCCGATGCTTCACTTCAGGTTTACTGTATCCAGCTGACCTTCTTATTGACGATGAAACACAGAAATTGCATCGGAATTAAATACAAAAATACAAATGCTGACTTAAGTACAAGAAGACTGACTCTTCTTAGTGTCTATGTTTTGAACCATTCCTGTGACACTAGTTATTAATTCCGATGCTTCACTTCTGTTTTACTGTATCCCTCTGACCGTCTTATTGACGATGAAACACAGAAATTGCATCGGAATTAAATACAAAGGGCACAATGCCGACTCAAGTACTGGAAGACTGATTCTTCTTACTGTCTTTGCTTTGAACCATTCCTGTGACTCTAGTTATATATTCCGATGCTTCACTGCAGGTTTACTGTATCCCTCTGACCTTCTTATTGACGATGAAACACAGAAATTGCTTCGGAATTAAATACAAATGGCACAATGCCAACTTAAGTACAAGGAGACTGGCTCTTCTTACTGTCTGTGCTTTGAACCATTCCTGTGACACTAGTTATAAATTACGATGCTTCACTTAAGGGTTTACTGTATCCCTCTGATCTTCTTATTGACGATGAAACACAGATATTGCTCTGGAATTAAATACAAAGGCACAATGCCGACTTAAGTAAAAGAAGACTGACTCTTCTTACTGTCTATGTTTTGAACTATTCCTGTGACACTAGTTATAGATTCCGACGTTTCACATCAGGTTTACTGTATCCCTCTGACCTTCTTATTGACGATGAAACACAGAAATTGCTTCAGAATTAAATGCAAAAGGCACAATGCCGACTTAAGTACAAAAAGATTGACTCTTCTTACTCTCTATGTTATGAACCATTCCTGTGACACTAGTTATAGATTCCAATGATTCACTTCAGGTTTACTGTATCCCTCTGACCTTCTTATTGACGATGAAACACTGAAATTGCATCGGAATTAAATACAAAAGTTCACAATGCCTACTTAAGTACAAGAAGACTGACTTTTCTTACTGTCTATGTTTTGAACCATTCCTGTGACACTAGTTATAGATTCCGATGCTTCATTTCAGATTTACCGTATCCCCCGGACCGTCGTATTGACGATGAAACACAGAAATTGCATCGGAATTAAATACAAAAGGCACAATGCAGACTTAAGTACAAGAGGACTGGCTCTTCTTCCTGTATATGTTTTGAACCATTCCTGTGACACTAGTTATAGATTCCGATGCTTCACTTAAGGTTAACTGTATCCAGCTGACCTTCTTGTTGACGATGAAACACAGAAATTGCATGGGAATTAATTACAAGGGCACAATGCCGACTTAAGTAGAAGAAAACTGACTCTTCTTACTCTCTATGTTTGAACCATTCGTGTGACACTAGTTATAGATTCCGATGCTTCACTTCAGGTTTACTATATCCCTCTGACCTCCTTGTTGACGATGAAACACAGAAATTGCATCTTAATTAAATACAAAAGGCACAATGCTGACTTAAGTACAAGAAGACTGACTCTTCGTACTGTCTATGTTTTGAACCATTACTGTGACACTAGTTTTAGATTCCGATGCTTCACTTCAGGTTTACTGTAACCCTCTGACCTCCTTATTGATGATGAAACACAGAAATTGCATCTTAATTGAATACAAAAGGCACAATGCCGACTTAAGTACAAGAAGACTGTATCTTCTTACTGTCTATGCTTTGAACCATTCCTGTGACACTAGTTATAGATTCCGTTGCTTCACTTCAGGTTTACTGTATACCTCTGACCTTCTCATTGACGATCAAACACAGAAATTTCTTCGGAATTAAATACAAAATGCACAATGCCGACTTAAGTACAAGAAGGCTGACACTTCTTAGTGTCTATGTTTTGAATCATTCCTGTAACACTAGTTATAGATTCCGATGCTTCACTTCAGTTTTACTGTATCCCCCTGACCTTCTTATTGACGATGAAACACAGAAATTCCATCGGAATTAAATACAAAAGGCACAATGCCGACTCAAGTACTAGAAGACTGACTCTTCTTACTGTCTATGTTTTGAACCATTCCTGTGACACTAGTTATAGATTCCGATGCTTCACTTCAGATTTACCGAATCCCCCTGACCGTCGTATTGACGATGAAACACAGAAATTGCATCGGAATTAAATACAAAGAGCACAATGCCGACTTAAGTACAAGAAAACTGACTCTTCTTACTGTCTATGTTTGAACAATTCGTCTGACACTAGTTATAGATTCCGATGCTTCACTTCAGGTTTACTGTATACCTCTGACCTCCTTGTTGACGATGAAACACAGAAATAGCATCGGAATTAAATACAAAAGGCACAATGCCGACTTAAGTACAAGAAAACTGACTCTTCTTACTGCCTATTTGAACCATTCCTGTGACACTAGTTATAGATTCCGATGCTTCACTACAGGTTTTCTGTATCCTTCTGACCTTCTCATTGACGATCAAACACAGAAATTTCATCGGAATTAAATACAAAAGGCACAATGCCGAGTCAAGTACAAGAAGACTGTCTCATCTTACTGTCTATGTTTTGAACCATTCCCATGATACTAGTTATAGGTTTCGATGCTTCATTTCAGGTCTACTGTATCCAGCTGACCTTCTTATTGACGATGAAACACAGAAATTGCATCGGAATTAAATACAAAAGGCACAATGCCAACTTAAGTACAAGAAGACTGACTCTTCTCACTGTCTATGTTTTGAACCATTCCTGTGACACTAGTTATAGATTCCGATGCTTCACTTCAGTTTTACTGTATCCCTCCGACCTTCTTATTGATGATGAAACACAGAAATTGCATCGGAATTTAATACAAAGGGCACAATGCCGACTCAAGTACTGGAAGACTGATTCTTCTTATTGTCTTTGTTTTGAACCATTCCTGTGACACTAGTTATATATTCCGATATTTCACTGCAGGTTTACTGTATCCCTCTGACCTTCTTATTGACGATGAAACACAGAAATTGCTTCGGAATTAAATACAAATGGCACAATGCCGACTTAAGTACAAGGAGACTGGCTCTTCTTACTGTCTGTGCTTTGAACCATTCCTGTGACACTAGTTATAAATTACGATGCTTCACTTCAGGTTTACTGTATCCCTCTGATCTTCTTATTGACGATGAAACACAGATATTGCATTGGAATTAAATACAAAGGCACAATGCCGACTTAAGTAAAAGAAGACTGACTCTTCTTACTGTCTATGTTGTGAACTATTCCTGTGACACTAGTTGTAGATTCCGATGTTTCACTTCAGGGGTTACTGTATCCCTCTGACCTTCTTATTGACGATGAAACACAGAAATTGCATCGGAATTAAATACAAAAGGCACAATGCCGACTTGAGTACAAGAGGACTGGCTCTTCTTCCTGTATATGTTTTGAACCATTCCTGTGACACTAGTTATAGATTCCGATGCTTCACTTCAGGTTTACTGTACCCCTTGGACCTTCTTATTGACGCCGAATCACAGAAATTGCATCGGAATTAAAAAGAAACGGCACAATGCCGACTTAAATACAAGAATACTGACTCTTCTTACTGTCTATGTTTTGAACCATTCCTGTGACACTAGTTATAGATTCCGATGCTTCACTTCAGGATTACTGTATGCCTCTGATCTTCTTATTGACGATGAAACACAGATATTGCATCGGAATTAAATACAAAAGGCACAATGCCGACTTAAGTACAAGAAGACTGACTCTTCTTACTGTCTATGTTTTGAACCATTCCTGTGACGTTAGTTATAGATTCCGATGTTTCACTTCAGGTTTTCTGTATCCCTCTGACCTTCTTATTGACGATGAAACACAGAAATTGCATCGGAATTAAATACAAAAAGCACAATGCCGACTTACGTACAAAAAGACTGACTCATCTTACTCTCTATGTTTTGAACCATTCCTGTGACACTAGTTATAGATTCCGATGCTTCACTTCAGGTTTACTGTATCCCTCTGACCTTCTTATTGACGATGAAACACAGAAATTGCATCGGAAGTAAATACAAAAGGCACAATGCCGACTTAAGTACAAGAATGTCTCTTCCTACTGCCAATGTTTTGAACCATTCCTGTGACACTAGTTTTAGATTCCGATGCTTCACTTCAGGTTTACTGTATCCCTCTGACCTCCTTATTGCCGATGAAACACAGAAATTGCATCTTAATTAGTTACAAAAGGCACATTGCCGACATAAGTACAAGAGGTCTGACTCTTCTTACTGTCTATGTCTTGAACCATTCCTGTGACACTAGTTATAGATTCCGATGGTTCACTTCAGGTTTACTGTATCCAGCTGACCTTCTTATTGACGATGAAACACAGATATTGCATCGGAATTATATACAAAAGGCAAAATGCCGACTTAAGTACAAGAAGACTGACTCTTCCTACTGTCTATGTTTTGAACCATTCCTGTGACACTAGTTATAGATTCCGATGCTTCACTTCATGTTTACTGTATCCCTCTGACCGCCTTATTGACGATGAAACACAGAAATTGCTTCGGAATTAAATACAAAAGGCACAATGCCGACGCAGGTACAACAAGTCTGGCTCTTCTTACTGTCTATGTTTTGAACCTTTCCTCTGAGACCGGTGTTAGATTCCGATGCTTCACTTCAGGTTTACTGTATCCCTTGGACCTTCTTATTGACGACGAAACACAGAAATTACGTCGGAATTAAATAGAAAAGGCATAATGCCTTCTTAAGTATAAGAAAACAGACTCTTCTTAATATCTATGTTTTGAACCATTCCTGTGACACTAGTTATAGATTCCGATGCTTCACTTCAGGTTTACTGTATCCAGCTGACCTTCTTATTGACGATGAAACACAGAAATTGCATCGGAATTAAATACAAAAGTCACAATGCTGACTTAAGTACAAGAAGACTGACTCTTCTTAGTGTCTATGTTTTGAACCATTCCTGTGACACTAGTTATTAATTCCGATGCTTCACTTCTGTTTTACTGTATCCCTCTGACCGTCTTATTGACGATGAAACACAGAAATTGCTTCGGAATTAAATACAAATGGCACAATGCCGACTTAAGTACAAGGAGACTGGCTCTTCTTACTGTCTGTGCTTTGAACCATTCCTGTGACACTAGTTATAAATTACGATGCTTCACTTCAGGTTTACTGTATCCCTCTGATCTTCTTATTGACGATGAAACACAGAAATTGCTTCGGAATTAAATGCAAAAGGCACAATGCCGACTTAAGTACTAAAAAGATTGACTCTTCTTACTCTCTATGTTATGAACCATTCCTGTGACACTAGTTATAGATTCCGGTGATTCACTTCAGGTTTACTGTATCCCTCTGACCTTCTTATTGACGATGAAACACTGAAATTGCATCGGAATTAAATACAAAAGGCACAATGCCGACTTAAGTACAAGAAGACTGACTTTTCTTACTGTCTATGTTTTGAACCATTCCTGTGACACTAGTTATAGATTCCGATGCTTCATTTCAGATTTACCGTATCCCCCGGACCGTCGTATTGAGTATGAAACACAGAAATTGCATCGGAATTAAATACAAAAGGCACAATGCCGACTTAAGTACAAGAGGACTGGCTCTTCTTCCTGTATATGTTTTGAACCATTCCTGTGACACTAGTTATAGATTCCGATGCTTCACTTAAGGTTAACTGTATCCAGCTGACCTTCTTATTGACGATGAAACACAGAAATTGCATCGGAATTAAATACAAGGGCACAATGCCGACTTAAGTAGAAGAAAACTGACTCTTCTTACTCTCTATGTTTGAACCATTCGTGTGACACTAGTTATAGATTCCGATGCTTCACTTCAGGTTTACTATATCCCTCTGACCTCCTTGTTGACGATGAAACACAGAAATTGCATCTTAATTAAATACAAAAGGCACAATGCAGACTTAAGTACAAGAAGACTGACTCTTCTTACTGTCTATGTTTTGAACCATTCCTGTGACACTAGTTATAGATTTCGATGCTCCACTTCAGGTTTACAGTATCCCCCTGACCTTCTTATTGACGATCAAACACAGAAAACTGATCGGAATTAAATACAAAAGGCACAATGCCGACTCAAGTACAAGATGACTGGCTCTTCTTACTGTCTAAGTTTTGAACCTTTCCTGTGACACTAGTTATAGATTCCGATGCTTCACTTCAGGTTTACTGTATCCAGCTGACCGTCTTATTGACGATGAAACACAGATATTGCATCGGAATTAAATACAAAAGGCACAATGCCAACTGAGGTACAAGAAGTCTGGCTCTTCTTACTGTCTATGATTTGAACCTTTCCTGTGACACTAGTTATAGATTCCGATCCTTCACTTCAGTTTTACTGTATCCCTCCGACCTTCTTATTGATGATGAAACACAGAAATTGCATCGGAATTTAATACAAAAGGCACAATGCCGACTCAAGTACTGGAAGCCTGATTCTTCTTACTGTCTTTGTTTTGAACCATTCCTGTGACACTTGTTATATATTCCGATGCTTCACTGCAGGTTTACTGTATCCCTCTGACCTTCTTATTGACGATGAAACACAGAAATTGCTTCGGAATTAAATACAAATGGCACAATGCCGACTTAAGTACAAGGAGACTGGCTCGTCTTACTGTCTGTGCTTTGAACCATTCCTGTGACACTAGTTATAAATTACGATGCTTCACTTCAGGTTTACTGTATCCCTCTGATCATCTTATTGACGTTGAAACACAGATATTGCATTGGAATTAAATACAAAGGCACAATGCCGACTTAAGTAAAAGAAGACTGACTCTTCTTACTGTCTATGTTTTGAACTATTCCTGTGACACTAGTTATAGATTCCGATGTTTCACTTCAGGTTTACTGTATCCCTCTGACCTTCTTATTGACGATGAAACACAGAAATTGCTTCGGAATTAAATGCAAAAGGCACAATGCCGACTTAAGTACAAAAAGATTGACTCTTCTTACTCTCTATGTTATGAACCATTCCTGTGACACTAGTTATAGATTCCGATGATTCACTTCAGGTTTGCTGTATCCCTCTGACCTTCTTATTGACGATGAAACACTAAAATTGCATCGGAATTAAATACAAATGGCACAATGCCGACTTAAGTACAAAAAGACTGACTCTTCTTACTGTCTATGTTTTGAACCATTCCTGTGACACTAGTTATAGATTCCGATGCTTCACTTCAGATTTACCGAATCCCCCTGACCGTCGTATTGACGATGAAACACAGAAATTGCATCGGAATTAAATACAAAGAGCACAATGCCGACTTAAGTACAAGAAAACTGACTCTTCTTACTGTCTATGTTTGAACAATTCGTCTGACACTAGTTATAGATTCCGATGCTTCACTTCAGGTTTACTGTATACCTCTGACCTCCTTGTTGACGATGAAACACAGAAATAGCATCGGAATTAAATACAAAAGGCACAATGCCGACTTAAGTACAAGAAAACTGACTCTTCTTAGTGCCTATTTGAACCATTCCTGTGACACTAGTTATAGATTCCGATGCTTCACTACAGGTTTTCTGTATCCTTCTGACCTTCTCATTGACGATCAAACACAGAAATTTCATCGGAATTAAATACAAAAGGCACAATGCCGAGTCAAGTACAAGAAGACTGTCTCATCTTACTGTCTATGTTTTGAACCATTCCCATGATACTAGTTATAGGTTTCGATGCTTCATTTCAGGTCTACTGTATCCAGCTGACCTTCTTATTGACGATGAAACACAGAAATTGCATCGGAATTAAATACAAAAGGCACAATGCCAACTTAAGTACAAGAAGACTGACTCTTCTCACTGTCTATGTTTTGAACCATTCCTGTGACACTAGTTATAGATTCCGATGCTTCACTTCAGTTTTACTGTATCCCTCCGACCTTCTTATTGATGATGAAACACAGAAATTGCATCGGAATTTAATACAAAGGGCACAATGCCGACTCAAGTACTGGAAGACTGATTCTTCTTACTGTCTTTGTTTTGAACCATTCCTGTGACACTAGTTATATATTCCGATATTTCACTGCAGGTTTACTGTATCCCTCTGACCTTCTTATTGACGATGAAACACAGAAATTGCTTCGGAATTAAATACAAATGGCACAATGCCGACTTAAGTACAAGGAGACTGGCTCTTCTTACTGTCTGTGCTTTGAACCATTCCTGTGACACTAGTTATAAATTACGATGCTTCACTTCAGGTTTACTGTATCCCTCTGATCTTCTTATTGACGATGAAACACAGATATTGCATTGGAATTAAATACAAAGGCACAATGCCGACTTAAGTAAAAGAAGACTGACTCTTCTTACTGTCTATGTTGTGAACTATTCCTGTGACACTAGTTGTAGATTCCGATGTTTCACTTCAGGGGTTACTGTATCCCTCTGACCTTCTTATTGACGATGAAACACAGAAATTGCATCGGAATTAAATACAAAAGGCACAATGCCGACTTAAGTACAAGAGGACTGGCTCTTCTTCCTGTATATGTTTTGAACCATTCCTGTGACACTAGTTATAGATTCCGATGCTTCACTTCAGGTTTACTGTACCCCTTGGACCTTCTTATTGACGCCGAATCACAGAAATTGCATCGGAATTAAAAAGAAACGGCACAATGCCGACTTAAATACAAGAATACTGACTCTTCTTACTGTCTATGTTTTGAACCATTCCTGTGACACTAGTTATAGATTCCGATGCTTCACTTCAGGATTACTGTATGCCTCTGATCTTCTTATTGACGATGAAACACAGATATTGCATCGGAATTAAATACAAAAGGCACAATGCCGACTTAAGTACAAGAAGACTGACTCTTCTTACTGTCTATGTTTTGAACCATTCCTGTGACGTTAGTTATAGATTCCGATGTTTCACTTCAGGTTTTCTGTATCCCTCTGACCTTCTTATTGACGATGAAACACAGAAATTGCATCGGAATTAAATACAAAAAGCACAATGCCGACTTACGTACAAAAAGACTGACTCATCTTACTCTCTATGTTTTGAACCATTCCTGTGACACTAGTTATAGATTCCGATGCTTCACTTCAGGTTTACTGTATCCCTCTGACCTTCTTATTGACGATGAAACACAGAAATTGCATCGGAAGTAAATACAAAAGGCACAATGCCGACTTAAGTACAAGAATGTCTCTTCCTACTGCCAATGTTTTGAACCATTCCTGTGACACTAGTTTTAGATTCCGATGCTTCACTTCAGGTTTACTGTATCCCTCTGACCTCCTTATTGCCGATGAAACACAGAAATTGCATCTTAATTAATTACAAAAGGCACATTGCCGACATAAGTACAAGAGGTCTGACTCTTCTTACTGTCTATGTCTTGAACCATTCCTGTGACACTAGTTATAGATTCCGATGGTTCACTTCAGGTTTACTGTATCCAGCTGACCTTCTTATTGACGATGAAACACAGATATTGCATCGGAATTATATACAAAAGGCAAAATGCCGACTTAAGTACAAGAAGACTGACTCTTCCTACTGTCTATGTTTTGAACCATTCCTGTGACACTAGTTATAGATTCCGATGCTTCACTTCATGTTTACTGTATCCCTCTGACCGCCTTATTGACGATGAAACACAGAAATTGCTTCGGAATTAAATACAAAAGGCACAATGCCGACGCAGGTACAACAAGTCTGGCTCTTCTTACTGTCTATGTTTTGAACCTTTCCTCTGAGACCGGTGTTAGATTCCGATGCTTCACTTCAGGTTTACTGTATCCCTTGGACCTTCTTATTGACGACGAAACACAGAAATTACGTCGGAATTAAATAGAAAAGGCATAATGCCTTCTTAAGTATAAGAAAACAGACTCTTCTTAATATCTATGTTTTGAACCATTCCTGTGACACTAGTTATAGATTCCGATGCTTCACTTCAGGTTTACTGTATCCAGCTGACCTTCTTATTGACGATGAAACACAGAAATTGCATCGGAATTAAATACAAAAGTCACAATGCTGACTTAAGTACAAGAAGACTGACTCTTCTTAGTGTCTATGTTTTGAACCATTCCTGTGACACTAGTTATTAATTCCGATGCTTCACTTCTGTTTTACTGTATCCCTCTGACCGTCTTATTGACGATGAAACACAGAAATTGCTTCGGAATTAAATACAAATGGCACAATGCCGACTTAAGTACAAGGAGACTGGCTCTTCTTACTGTCTGTGCTTTGAACCATTCCTGTGACACTAGTTATAAATTACGATGCTTCACTTCAGGTTTACTGTATCCCTCTGATCTTCTTATTGACGATGAAACACAGAAATTGCTTCGGAATTAAATGCAAAAGGCACAATGCCGACTTAAGTACTAAAAAGATTGACTCTTCTTACTCTCTATGTTATGAACCATTCCTGTGACACTAGTTATAGATTCCGGTGATTCACTTCAGGTTTACTGTATCCCTCTGACCTTCTTATTGACGATGAAACACTGAAATTGCATCGGAATTAAATACAAAAGGCACAATGCCGACTTAAGTACAAGAAGACTGACTTTTCTTACTGTCTATGTTTTGAACCATTCCTGTGACACTAGTTATAGATTCCGATGCTTCATTTCAGATTTACCGTATCCCCCGGACCGTCGTATTGAGTATGAAACACAGAAATTGCATCGGAATTAAATACAAAAGGCACAATGCCGACTTAAGTACAAGAGGACTGGCTCTTCTTCCTGTATATGTTTTGAACCATTCCTGTGACACTAGTTATAGATTCCGATGCTTCACTTAAGGTTAACTGTATCCAGCTGACCTTCTTATTGACGATGAAACACAGAAATTGCATCGGAATTAAATACAAGGGCACAATGCCGACTTAAGTAGAAGAAAACTGACTCTTCTTACTCTCTATGTTTGAACCATTCGTGTGACACTAGTTATAGATTCCGATGCTTCACTTCAGGTTTACTATATCCCTCTGACCTCCTTGTTGACGATGAAACACAGAAATTGCATCTTAATTAAATACAAAAGGCACAATGCCGACTTAAGTACAAGAAGACTGACTCTTCTTACTGTCTATGTTTTGAACCATTCCTGTGACACTAGTTATAGATTTCGATGCTCCACTTCAGGTTTACAGTATCCCCCTGACCTTCTTATTGACGATCAAACACAGAAAACTGATCGGAATTAAATACAAAAGGCACAATGCCGACTCAAGTACAAGATGACTGGCTCTTCTTACTGTCTAAGTTTTGAACCTTTCCTGTGACACTAGTTATAGATTCCGATGCTTCACTTCAGGTTTACTGTATCCAGCTGACCGTCTTATTGACGATGAAACACAGATATTGCATCGGAATTAAATACAAAAGGCACAATGCCAACTGAGGTACAAGAAGTCTGGCTCTTCTTACTGTCTATGATTTGAACCTTTCCTGTGACACTAGTTATAGATTCCGATCCTTCACTTCAGTTTTACTGTATCCCTCCGACCTTCTTATTGATGATGAAACACAGAAATTGCATCGGAATTTAATACAAAAGGCACAATGCCGACTCAAGTACTGGAAGCCTGATTCTTCTTACTGTCTTTGTTTTGAACCATTCCTGTGACACTTGTTATATATTCCGATGCTTCACTGCAGGTTTACTGTATCCCTCTGACCTTCTTATTGACGATGAAACACAGAAATTGCTTCGGAATTAAATACAAATGGCACAATGCCGACTTAAGTACAAGGAGACTGGCTCGTCTTACTGTCTGTGCTTTGAACCATTCCTGTGACACTAGTTATAAATTACGATGCTTCACTTCAGGTTTACTGTATCCCTCTGATCATCTTATTGACGTTGAAACACAGATATTGCATTGGAATTAAATACAAAGGCACAATGCCGACTTAAGTAAAAGAAGACTGACTCTTCTTACTGTCTATGTTTTGAACTATTCCTGTGACACTAGTTATAGATTCCGATGTTTCACTTCAGGTTTACTGTATCCCTCTGACCTTCTTATTGACGATGAAACACAGAAATTGCTTCGGAATTAAATGCAAAAGGCACAATGCCGACTTAAGTACAAAAAGATTGACTCTTCTTACTCTCTATGTTATGAACCATTCCTGTGACACTAGTTATAGATTCCGATGATTCACTTCAGGTTTGCTGTATCCCTCTGACCTTCTTATTGACGATGAAACACTAAAATTGCATCGGAATTAAATACAAATGGCACAATGCCGACTTAAGTACAAAAAGACTGACTCTTCTTACTGTCTATGTTTTGAACCATTCCTGTGACACTAGTTATAGATTCCGATGCTTCACTTCAGATTTACCGTATCCCCCGGACCGTCGTATTGACGATGAAACACAGAAATTGCATCGGAATTAAATACAAAAGGCACAATGCCGACTTAAGTACAAGAGGACTGGCTCTTCTTCCTGTATATGTTTTGAACCATTCCTGTGACACTAGTTATAGATTCCGATGCTTCACTTCAGGTTTACTGTACCCCTTGGACCTTCTTATTGACGCCGAAACACAGAAATTGCATCGGAATTTAAAAGAAAGGGCACAATGCCGACTTAAATACAAGAATACTGACTCTTCTTACTGTCTATGTTTTGAACCATTCCTGTGACACAAGTTATAGATTCCGATGCTTCACTTCAGGTTTACTGTATGCCTCTGATCTTCTTATTGACGATGAAACACAGATATTGCATCGGAATTGAATACAAAAGGCACAATGCCGACTTAAGTACAAGAAGACTGACTCTTCTTACTCTCTATGTTTTGAAATATTCCTGTGACATTAGTTATAGATTCCGATGTTTCACTTCAGGTTTACTGTATCCCTCTGACCTTCTTATTGACGATGAAACACAGAAATTGCATCGGAATTAAATACAAAAAGCACAATGCCGACTTAAGTACAAAAAGACTGACTCATCTTACTCTCTATGCTTTGAACCATTCCTGTGACACTAGTTATAGATTCCGATGCTTCACTTCAGGTTTACTGTATCCCTCTGACCTTCTTATTGACGATGAAACACAGAAATTGCATCGGAAGTAAATACAAAAGGCACAATGCCGACTTAAGTACAAGAATGTCTCTTCCTACTGCCAATGTTTTGAACCATTCCTGTGACACTAGTTTTAGATTCCGATGCTTCACTTCAGGTTTACTGTATCCCTCTGACCTCCTTATTGACGATGAAACACACAAATTGCATGTTAATTAATTACAAAAGGCACATTGCCGACATAAGTACAAGAGGTCTGACTCTTCTTACTGTCTATGTCTTGAACCATTCCTGTGACACTAGTTATAGATTCCGATGCTTCACTTCAGGTTTACTGTATCCCTCTGACCTTCTTATTGACGATGAAACACAGAAATTGCATCGGAATTAAATACAAAAGGCACAATGCCGAATTAAGTACAAGAAGACTGACTCTTCCTACTGTCTATGTTTTGAACCATTCCTGTGACACTAGTTATAGATTCCGATGCTTCACTTCATGTTTACTGTATCCCTCTGACCGCCTTATTGACGATGAAACACAGAAATTGCTTCGGAATTAAATACAAAAGGCACAATGCCGACGCAGGTACAAGAAGTCTGGCTCTTCTTACTGTCTATGTTTTGAACCTTTCCTCTGAGACCGGTGTTAGATTCCGATGCTTCACTTCAGGTCTACTGTATCCCTTGGACCTTCTTATTGACGACGAAACACAGAAATTACATCGGAATTAAATAGAAAAGGCATAATGCCTTCTTAAGTATAAGAACACAGACTCTTCTTAATATCTATGTTTTGAACCATTCCTGTGACACTAGTTATAGATTCCGATGCTTCACTTCAGGTTTACTGTATCCAGCTGACCTTGTTATTGACGATGAAACACAGAAATTGCATCGGAATTAAATACAAAAGTCACAATGCTGACTTAAGTACAAGAAGACTGACTCTTCTTACTGTCTATGTTTTGAACCATTCCTGTGACACTAGTTATAGATTCCGATGCTTCACTTCAGATTTACCGTATCCCCCTGACCGTCGTATTGACGATGAAACATAGAAATTGCATCGGAATTAAATACAAAAGGCACAATGCCGACTCAAGTACAAGAGGACTGGCTCTACTTCCTGTCTATGTTTTGAACCATTCCTGTGACACTAGTTATAGATTCCGATGCTTCACTTCAGGTTTACTGTATCCAGCTGACCTTCTCATTGACGATGAAACACAGAAATTGCATCGGAATTAAATACAAAGAGCACAATGCCGACTTAAGTACAAGAAAACTGACTCTTCTTACTGTCTATGTTTGAACCATGCGTGTGACACTAGTTATAGGTTCCGATGCTTCACTTCAGGTTTACTGTATCCCTCTGCCCTCCTTGTTGACGATGAAACACAGAAATAGCATCGGAATTAAATACAAAAGGCACAATGCCAACTGAGGTACAAGAAGTCTGGCTCTTCTTACTGTCTATGATTTGAACCTTTCCTGTGAAACCGGTTTTAGATTCCCATTCTTCACTTAAGGTTTACTGTCTCAATTGGACCTTCTTATTGACGACGAAACACAGAAATTGCATCGGAATTAAATACAATAGACACAATGCCGACTTAAGTACAAGAAAACTGACTCTTCTTAATGTCTATGTTTCAACAGTTCATGTGACACTAGTTATAGATTCCGATGCTACACTTCATGTTTACTGTATCCCTCTGACCTCCTTGTTGACGATGAAACACAGAAATAGCATCGGAATTAAATACAAAAGGCACAATGCCGACATAAGTACAAGAAAACTGACTCTTCTTACTGCCTATTTGAACCATTCCTGTGACACTAGTTATAGATTCCGATGCTTCACTACAGGTTTTCTGTATCCTTCTGACCTTCTCATTGACGATCAAACACAGAAATTTCATCGGAATTAAATACAAAAGGCACAATGCCGACTCAAGTACAAGAAGACTGTCTCATCTTACTGTCTATGTTTTGAACCATTCCCATGATACTAGTTATAGATTTCGACGCTTCATTTCAGGTCTACTGTATCCAGCTGACCTTCTTATTGACGATGAAACACAGAAATTGCATCGGAATTAAATACAAAAGGCACAATGCCAACTTAAGTACAAGAAGACTGACTCTTCTCACTGTCTATGTTTTGAACCATTCCTGTGACACTAGTTATAGATTCCGATCCTTCACTTCAGTTTTACTGTATCCCTCCGACCTTCTTATTGATGATGAAACACAGAAATTGCATCGGAATTTAATACAAAAGGCACAATGCCGACTCAAGTACTGGAAGCCTGATTCTTCTTACTGTCTTTGTTTTGAACCATTCCTGTGACACTAGTTATATATTCCGATGCTTCACTGCAGGTTTACTGTATCCCTCTGACCTTCTTATTGACGATGAAACACAGAAATTGCTTCGGAATTAAATACAAATGGCACAATGCCGACTTAATTACAAGGAGACTGGTTCTTCTTACTGTCTGTGCTTTGAACCATTCCTGTGACACTAGTTATAAATTACGATGCTTCACTTCAGGTTTACTGTATCCCTCTGATCTTCTTATTGACGATGAAACACAGATATTGCATTGGAATTAAATACAAAGGCACAATGCCGACTTAAGTAAAAGAAGACTGACTCTTCTTACTGTCTATGTTTTGAACTATTCCTGTGACACTAGTTATAGATTCCGATGTTTCACTTCAGGTTTACTGTATCCCTCTGACCTTCTTACTGACGATGAAACACAGAAATTGCTTCGGAATTAAATTCAAAAGGCACAATGCCGACTTAAGTACAAAAAGATTGACTCTTCTTACTCTCTATGTTATGAACCATTCCTGTGACACTAGTTATAGATTCCGATGATTCACTTCAGGTTTGCTGTATCCCTCTGACCTTCTTATTGACGATGAAACACTAAAATTGCATCGGAATTTAATACAAATGGCACAATGCCGACTTAAGTACAAAAAGACTGACTCTTCTTACTGTCTATGTTTTGAACCATTCCTGTGACACTAGTTATAGATTCCGATGCTTCACTTCAGATTTACCGTATCCCCCGGACCGTCGTATTGACGATGAAACACAGAAATTGCATCGGAATTAAATACAAAAGGCACAATGCCGACTTAAGTACAAGAGGACTGGCTCTTCTTCCTGTATATGTTTTGAACCATTCCTGTGTCACTATTTATAAATTCCGATGCTTCACTTCAGGTTTACTGTACCCCTTGGACCTTCTTATTGACGCCGAAACACAGAAATTGCATCGGAATTAAAAAGAAAGGGCACAATGCCGACTTAAATACAAGAATACTGACTCTTCTTACTGTCTATGTTTTGAACCATTCCTGTGACACTAGTTATAGATTCCGATGTTTCACTTCAGGTTTACTGTATCCCTCTGACCTTCTTATTGACGATGAAACACAGAAATTGCATCGGAATTAAATACAAAAAGCACAATGCCGACTTAAGTACAAAAAGACTGACTCATCTTACTCTCTATGTTTTGAACCATTCCTGTGACACTAGTTATAGATTCCGATGCTTCACTTCAGGTTTACTGTATCCCTCTGACCTTCTTATTGACGATGAAACACAGAAATTGCATCGGAAGTAAATACAAAAGGCACAATGCCGACTTAAGTACAAGAATGTCTCTTCCTACTGCCAATGTTTTGAACCATTCCTGTGACACTAGTTTTAGATTCCGATGCTTCACTTCAGGTTTACTGTATCCCTCTGACCTCCTTATTGACGATGAAACACACAAATTGCATGTTAATTAATTACAAAAGGCACATTGCCGACATAAGTACAAGAGGTCTGACTCTTCTTACTGTCTATGTCTTGAACCATTCCTGTGACACTAGTTATAGATTCCGATGCTTCACTTCAGGTTTACTGTATCCCTCTGACCTTCTTATTGACGATGAAACACAGAAATTGCATCGGAATTAAATACAAAAGGCACAATGCCGAATTAAGTACAAGAAGACTGACTCTTCCTTCTGTCTATGTTTTGAACCATTCCTGTGACACTAGTTATAGATTCCGATGCTTCACTTCGTGTTTACTGTATCCCTCTGACCGCCTTATTGACGATGAAACACAGAAATTGCTTCGGAATTAAATACAAAAGGCACAATGCCGACGCAGGTACAAGAAGTCTGGCTCTTCTTACTGTCTATGTTTTGAACCTTTCCTCTGAGACCGGTGTTAGATTCCGATGCTTCACTTCAGGTCTACTGTATCCCTTGGACCTTATTATTGACGACGAAACACAGAAATTACATCGGAATTAAATAGAAAAGGCATAATGCCTTCTTAAGTATAAGAACACAGACTCTTCTTAATATCTATGTTTTGAACCATTCCTGTGACACTAGTTATAGATTCCGATGCTTCACTTCAGGTTTACTGTATCCAGCTGACCTTCTTATTGACGATGAAACACAGAAATTGCATCGGAATTAAATACAAAAGTCACAATGCTGACTTAAGTACAAGAAGACTGACTCTTCTTAGTGTCTATGTTTTGAACCATTCCTGTGACACTAATTATAGATTCCGATGCTTCACTTCAGGTTTACTGTATCCCTCTGACCTTCTTATTGACGATGAAACACAGAAATTGCATCGGAAGTAAATACAAAAGGCACAATGCCGACTTAAGTACAAGAATGTCTCTTCCTACTGCCAATGTTTTGAACCATTCCTGTGACACTAGTTTTCGATTCCGATGCTTCACTTCAGGTTTACTGTATCCTTCTGACCTCCTTATTGACGATGAAACAAAGAAATTGCATCTTAATTAATTACAAAAGGCACATTGCCGACATAAGTACACGAGGTCTGACTCTTCTTACTGTCTATGTCTTGAACCATTTCTGTGACACTAGTTATAGATTCCGATGGTTTACTTCAGGTTTACTGTATCCAGCTGACCTTCTTATTGACGATGAAACACAGATATTGCATCGGAATTAAATACAAAAGGCACAATGCCGACTTAAGTACAACAAGACTGACTCTTCCTACTGTCTTTGTTTTGAACCATTCCTGTGACACTAGTTATAGATTCCGATGCTTCACTTCATGTTTACTGTATCCCTCTGACCGCCTTATTGACGATGAAACACAGAAATTGCTTCGGAATTAAAGACAAAAGGCACAATGCCGACGCAGGTACAAGAAGTCTGGCTCTTCTTACTGTCTATGTTTTGAACCTTTCCTCTGAGACCGGTGTTAGATTCCGATGCTTCACTTCAGGTTTACTGAATCCCTTGGACCTTCTTATTGGCGACGAAACACAGAAATTACATCGGAATTAAATAGAAAAGGCATAATGCCTTCTTAAGTACAAGAAGACTGACTCTTCCTACTGTCTCTGCTTTGAACCATTCCTGTGACACTAGTTATAGATTCCGATGCTTCACTTCAGGTTTACTGTATCCAGCAGACCTTCTTATTGACGATGAAACACAGAAATTGCATCGGAATTAAATACAAAAGTCACAATGCTGACTTAAGTACAAGAAGACTGACTCTTCTTAGTGTCTATGTTTTGAACCATTCCTGTGACACTAGTTATAAATTCCGATGCTTCACTTCTGTTTTACTGTATCCCTCTGACCGTCTTATTGACGATGAAACACAGAAATTGTATCGGAATTAAATACAAAAGGCACAATGCCGACTCAAGTACTAGAAGACTGACTCTTCTTACTGTCAATGTTTTAAACCATTCCTGTGACACTAGTTATAGATTCCGATGCTTCACTTCAGTTTTACTGTATCCCTCTGACCTTCGTATTGACGATGAAACACAGAAATAGCATCGGAATTAAATACAAAAGGAACAAAGCCAACTCAAGTACTAGAAGACTGACTCTTCTTACTGTCTATGTTTTGAACCATTCCTGTGACACTAGTTATAGATTCCGATGCTTCACTTCAGGTTTATTGTATCCCTCTAACCTTCTTATTGACGATGAAACACAGAAATAGCATCGGAATTAAATACAAAAGGAACAAAGCCAACTCAAGTACTAGAAGACTGACTCTTCTTCCTCTCTATGTTTTGAAAAATTACTGTGACACTAGTTATAGATTCCGATGCATCACTTCAGGTTTACTGTTTCCCTGTGACCTTCTTATTGACGACGAAACACAGAAATTGTATCGGAATTAAAAACAAAAGGCAGAATGCCCACGTAAGTATAAGAAAACTGACTCTTCTTACTGTCTATGCTTTGAACCATTCCTTTGACACTAGTTATAGATTCCACTGCTCACTTCAGGTTTACTGTATCCCTTAGACCTTATTATTGACGACGAAACACAGAAATTGCATCGGAATAAAATTGAAAAGGCACAATGCCGACTTAAGGACAAGAAAACTGACTCTTCTTACTGTCTATGTTTTGAACCATTCCTTTGACACTAGTTATAGATTCACATGCTTCACTTCAGGTTTACTGTATCCCTCAGACCTTCTTATTGACGATGAAACACAGAAATTGCATCGAAATTAAATACAAAAGGCACAATGCCGACTCAAGTACAAGAAGACTTGCTCTACTTACTGTCTATGTTTTGAACCTTTCCTATAAGACCAGTTTTAGATTTCGATGCTTCACTTCAGGTTTACTGTTTCCCTGTGACCTTCTTATTGACGATGAAACACAGAAATTGCATCGGAATTAAATACAAAAGGCACAATGTCGACTTAAGTACAAAAAGACTGACTCTTCTTACTCTCTAGGGTTTTGAACCATTCCTGTGACACTAGTTATAGATTCCGATGCCACACTTCAGGTTCACTGTATCCCTCTGACCTTCTTATTGACGATGAAACACAGAAATTGCATCGGAAGTAAATACAAAAGGCACAATGCCGACTTAACTACAAGAATGACTCTTCCTAATGCCTACGTTTTGAACCATTCCTGTGACACTAGTTATAGATTCCGATGCTTCACTTCAGGTTTACTGTATCCAGCTGACCTTCTTATTGACGATGAAACACAGATATTGCATCGGAATTAAATACAAAAGGCACAATGCCGACTTAAGAACAAGAAAACTGAATCCTCTTACTGTCTTTGTTTTGAACCATTCCTGTGACACTAGTTATAGATTCCGATGCTTCACTTCAGGTTTACTGTATCCCTCTGACCGCCTTATTGACGATGAAACACAGAAATTGCTTCGGAATTTAATACAAAAGGCACAATGTTGACTCAGGTACAAGAAGTCTGGCTTGTCTTACTGTCTATGTTTTGAACCTTTCCTCTGAGACCGGTTTTAGATTCCGATGCTTCACTTCAGGTTTACTGTATCCCTTGGACCTTCTTATTGACGACGAAACACAGAAATTGCATCAGAATTAAATAGAAAAGGCAAAATGCCTTCTTAAGTAAAAGAAAACAGACTCTTCTTAATATCTATGGTTTGAACCATTCCTGTGACACTAGTTATAGATTCCGATGCTTCACTTCAGGTTTACTGTATCCAGCTGACCTTCTTATTGACGATGAAACACAGAAATTGCATCGGAATTAAATACAAAAGGCACAATGCTGACTTAAGTACAAAAAGACTGACTCTTCTTAGGGTCTATGTTTTGAACCATTCCTGTGACACTAGTTATAGATTCCGATGCTTCACTTCTGTTTTACTGTATCCCTCTGACCGTCTTATTGACGATGAAACACAGAAATTGCATCGGAATTAAATACAAAACTCACAATGCCGACTCAAGTACTAGATGACTGACTCTTCTTACTGTCTATGTTTTAAACCATTCCTGTGACACTAGTTATAGATTCCGATGCTTGACTTCAGTTTTACTGAATCCCACTGACATTCGTATTGACGATGAATCACAGAAATTGCATCGGAATTAAATACAAAAGGCACAAAGCCAACTCATGAACTAGAAGACTGACTCTTCTTACTGTCTATGATTTGAACCATTCCTGTGACACTAGTTATAGATTCCGATGCTTCACTTCAGGTTTATTGTATCCCTCTGACCCTCTTATTGACGATGAAACACAGAAATTGCATCGGAATTAAATACAAAAGGCACAATGCCGACTCAAGTACAAGAAGACTGGCTCTTCTTACTGTCTATGTTTGAACCTTTAATGTAAGACCAGTTTTAGATTCCGATGCTTGACTTCAGGTTTACTGTATCCATTGGACCTTCTTATTGACGACCAAACACAGAATATGCATTGGAATTAAATAGAAAAGACACAATGCCGACTCAAGTACAAGAGAACTGACTCTTCTTCCTGTCTATGTTTTCAACCATTACTGTGACACTAGTTATAGATTTCGATGCATCACTTCAGGTTTACTGTATCCCTGTGACCTTCTTATTGACGATGAAACACAGAAATTGTATCGGAATTAAAAACAAAAGGCACAATGCCCACGTAAGTATAAGAAAACTGACTCTTCTTACTGTCTATGTTTTGAACCATTCCTGTGACACTAGTTATACATTCCGATGCTTCACTTCAGGTTTACTGTATCCCTCTGACCATTTTATTGACGATGAAACACATAAATTACATCGGAATTAATTACAAAAGTTACAATGCCGACTTAACTATAAGAAAACTGATTCATCTTACTGTCTATGTTTTGAACCTTTCCTGTGAGACCAGTTTTAGATTCCGATACTTGACTTCAGATTTACAGTATCCCTTGGACCTTCTTATTGACGACGAAACACAGAAATTGCTTCGGAATTAAATAGAAAAGGCACAATGCCGACTGAGGAACAAGAAAACTGACTCTTCTTACTGTCTATGTTTTGAACCATTCCTTTGACACTAGTTATAGATTCACATGCTTCACTTCAGGTTTACTCTATCCCTCTGACCTTCTTATTGACGATGAAACACAGAAATTGCATCGGAATTAAATACAAAAGGCACAATGCTGACTTAAGTACAAGAAGACTGACTCTTCTTAGTGTCTATGTTTTGAACCATTCCTGTGACACTAGTTATAGATTCCGATGCTTCACATCTGTTTTACTGTATCCCTCGGAACGTATTATTGACGATGAAACACAGAAATTGCATCGGAATTAAATACAAAAGGCACAATGCCGACTCAAGTACAAGAAGACTTGCTCTACTTACTGTCTATGTTTTGAACCTTTCCTGTAAGACGGTTTTACATTTCGATGCTTCACTTCAGGTTTACTGTATCCCTTGGACCTTCTTATTGACGACGAAACACAGAAATTGCATCGGAATTACATACAAAAGCCATAATGTCGACTTAAGTACAAGAAAACTGACTCTTCTTACTGTCTATGTTTTGAACCATTCCTGTAACACTAGTTATAGATTCCGATGCTTCACTTCAGGTTTACTGTATCCCTCTGACCTTCTTATTGACGATGAAACACAGAAATTGCATCGGAATTAAATACAAAAGGCACAATGCTGACTTAAGTACAAGAAGACTGACTCTTCTTAGTGTCTATGTTTTGAACCATTCCTGTGACACTAGTTATAGATTCCGATGCTTCACATCTGTTTTACTGTATCCCTCGGAACGTATTATTGACGATGAAACACAGAAATTGCATCGGAATTAAATACAAAAGGCACAATGCCGACTCAAGTACTAGAAGACTGACTCTTCTTACTGTCTATGTTTTAAACAATTCCTGTGACACTAGTTATAGATTCCGATGCTTGACTTCAGTTTTACTGTATCCCTCTGACCTTCGTATTGACGATGAAACACAGAAATTGTATCGGAATTAAATACAAAAGGCACAAAGCCAACTCATGTACTAGAAGACTGACTCTTCTTACTGTCTATGTTTTGAACCATTCCTGTGACACTAGTTATAGATTCCGATGCTTCACTTCAGGTTTATTGTATTCCTCTGACCTTCTTATTGACGATGAAACACAGAAATTGTATCGGATTTAAAAACAAAAGGCACAATGCCCACGTAGGTATAAGAAAACTGACACTTCTTACTGTCTATGCTTTGAACCATTCCTGTGACACTAGTTATAGATTCCAATGCTCACTTCAGGTTTTCTGTATCCCATAGACCTTCTTATTGACGACGAAACACAGAAATTGCATCGGAATTAAATACAAAAGGCACAATGCCGACTTATTACAAGAAAACTGACTCTTCTTACTGTCTAAGTTTTGAACCATTCCTGTGACACTAGTTATAGATTCCGATGCTTCATTTAAGGTTTACTGTATCCCTCTGACCGTCTTATTGACGATGAAACACATAAATTGCATCGGAATTAATTACAAAATGCACAATGCCGACTTAAGTATAAGAAAACTGATTCATCTTACTGTCTATGTTTTGAACCTTTCCTGTGAGACCAGTTTTAGATTCCGATACTTGACTTCAGGTTTACAGTATCCCTAGGACCTTCTTATTGACGACGAAACACAGAAATTGGATAGGAATTAAATAGAAAAGGCACAATGCCGACTTAAGAACAAGAAAACTGACTCTTCTTACTGTCTATGTATTGAACCATTCCTTTTACACTAGTTATAGATTCACATGCTTCACTTCAGGTTTACTGTATCCCTCTGACCTTCTTATTGACGATGAAACACAGAAATTGCATTGGAATTAAATACAAAAGGCACAATGCCGACTCAAGTAGAAGAAGACTTGCTCTACTTACTGTCTATGTTTTGAACCTTTCCTGTAAGACGGTTTTACATTTCGATGCTTCACTTCCGGTTTACTGTATCCCTTGGACCTTCTTATTGACGACGAGACACAGAAATTGCATCGGAATTATATACAAAAGCCATAATGTCGACTTAAGTACAAGAAAACTGACTCTTCTTACTGTCTATGTTTTGAACCATTCCTGTAACACTAGTAATAGATTCCGATGCTTCACTTCAGGTTTACTGTATCCCTCTGACCTTCTTATTGACGATGAAACACAGAAATTGCATCGGAATTAAATACAAAAGGCACAATGCCGACTTAAGTACAAGAAAACTGATTCTACTTAAAGTCAATGTTTTTAACCATTCCTGTGACACTAGTTGTAGATTCCGATGCTTCACTTCCGGTTTACTGTATCCAGCTGACCTTCTTATTGACGATGAAACACAGAAATTGCATCGGAATTAAATACAAAGAGCACAATGCCGACTTAAGTACAAGAAAACTGACTCTTCTTACTCTCTATGTTTGAACCATTCGTGTGACACTAATTATAGATTCCGATGCTTCACTTCGGGTTTACTGTATCCAGCTGACCTTCTTATTGACGATGAAACACAGAAATTGCATCGGAATTAAATACAAAGAGCACAATGCCGACTTAAGTACAAGAAAACTGACTCTTCTTACTCTCTATGTTTGAACCATTCGTGTGACACTAATTATAGATTCCGATGCCTCACATCAGGTTTACTGTATCCCTCTGACCTCTTTGTTGACGATGAAACACAGAAATATCATCGGAATTAAATACAAAAGGCACAATGCCGACTCAGGTACGAGAAGTCTGGCTCTTCTTACTGTCTATGATTTGAACCTTTCCTGTGAAACCGTTATTAGATTCCGATTCTTCACTTCAGGTTTACTATGTCAATTGGACCTTCTTATTGACGACGAAACACAGAAATTGCATCGGAATTAAATAGAAAAGGCACACTGCCGACTTAAGTACAAGAAAACAGACTCTTCTTAATATCTATGTTTTGAACCATTCCTGTGACACTAGTTATAGATTCCAATGCCTCACTTCATGTTTACTGTATCCAGCTGACGTTGTTATTGACGATGAAACACACAAATTGCATCGGAATTAAATACAAAAGGAACAATGACGACTTAAGTACAAGAAAACTGACTCTTCTTACTGTCTATGTTTGAACCATTCGTGTGACACTAGTTATAGATTCCGATGCTTCACTTCGGGTTTACTGTATCCCTCTGACCTCCTTGTTGACGATGAAACACAGAAATAGCATCGGAATTAAATACAAAATGCACAATGCCGACTTAAGTACAAGAAAACTGACTCTTCTTTCTGCCTATTTGAACCATACCTGTGACACTAGTTATAGATTCCTATGCTTCACTTCAGGTTTTCTGTATCCCTCTGACTTTCTCATTGACGATCAAACACAGAAATTTCATCGGAATTAAATACAACAGGCACAATGCCGACTCAAGTACAAGAAGACTGGCTCTTTTTACTGTCTATGTTTTGAACCATTCCCATGACACTAGTTATAGATTTCGATGCTTCACTTCAGGTCTACTGTATCCAGCTGACCTTCTTATAGACGATGAAACACAGAAATTGCATCGGAATCAAATAGAAAAGGCACAATGCCGATTTAAGTACAAGAAGACTGACTCTTCTCACTGTCTATGTTTTGAACCATTCCTGTGACACTAGTTATAGATTCCGAAGCTTCACTTCAGTTTTATTTCATCCCTCTGACCTTCTTATTGATGATGAAACACAGAAATTGCATCGGAATTAAATACAAAAGGCACAATGCCGACTCAAGTACTAGAAGACTGACTCTTCTTACTGTCTTTGTTTTGAACCATTCCTGTGACACTAGTTATATATTCCAATGCTTCACTGCAGGTTTACTGTATTCCCCTTTACCGTCGTATTGACGATGAAACACAGAAATTGCATCGGAATTAAATACGAAAGGCACAATGCCGACTGAAGTACAAGAAGACTGGTTCCACTTACTGTCTATGCTTTGACCCTTTCCTGTGAGACCGGTTTTAGATTCCGATGCTTCACTTCAGGTTTACTGTACCTCATGGACATTCTTATTGACGACGAAACACAGAAATTGCATCGGAATTAAATACAAAAGGCACAATGCCGACTTAAATACAAGAATACTGACTCTTCTTACTGTCTATGTTTTGAACCATTCCTGTGACACTAGTTATAGATTCCGATGCTTCACTTCAGGTTTACTGTATCCCTCGGACCTTCTTATTGACGATGAAACACAGAAATTGCTTCGGAATTAAATACAAATGGCACAATGCCGACTTAAGTACAAGAAGACTTGCTCTACTTACTGTCTATGTTTTGAACCTTTCCTGTAAGACGGTTTTACATTTCGATGCTTCACTTCAGGTTTACTGTATCCCTTGGACCTTCTTATTGACGACGAAACACAGAAATTGCATCGGAATTACATACAAAAGCCATAATGTCGACTTAAGTACAAGAAAACTGACTCTTCTTACTGTCTATGTTTTGAACCATTCCTGTAACACTAGTTATAGATTCCGATGCTTCACTTCAGGTTTACTGTATCCCTCTGACCTTCTTATTGACGATGAAACACAGAAATTGCAACGGGAATTAAATACAAAAGGCACAATGCTGACTTAAGTACAAGAAGACTGACTCTTCTTAGTGTCTATGTTTTGAACCATTCCTGTGACACTAGTTATAGATTCCGATGCTTCACATCTGTTTTACTGTATCCCTTGGAACGTATTATTGACGATGAAACACAGAAATTGCATCGGAATTAAATACAAAAGGCACAATGCCGACTCAAGTACTAGAAGACTGACTCTTCTTACTGTCTATGTTTTAAACAATTCCTGTGACACTAGTTATAGATTCCGATGCTTGACTTCAGTTTTACTGTATCCCTCTGACCTTCGTATTGACGATGAAACACAGAAATTGTATCGGAATTAAATGCAAAAGGCACAAAGCCAACTCATGTACTAGAAGACTGACTCTTCTTACTGTCTATGTTTTGAACCATTCCTGTGACACTAGTTATAGATTCCGATGCTTCACTTCAGGTTTATTGTATCCCTCCGACCTTCTTATTGACGATGAAACACAGAAATTGTATCGGATTTAAAAACAAAAGGCACAATGCCCACGTAGGTATAAGAAAACTGACACTTCTTACTGTCTATGCTTTGAACCATTCCTGTGACACTAGTTATAGATTCCAATGCTCACTTCAGGTTTTCTGTATCCCATAGACCTTCTTATTGACGACGAAACACAGAAATTGCATCGGAATTAAATACAAAAGGCACAATGCCGACTTACTACAAGAAAACTGACTCTTCTTACTGTCTAAGTTTTGAACCATTCCTGTGACACTAGTTATAGATTCCGATGCTTCATTTAAGGTTTACTGTATCCCTCTGACCGTCTTATTGACGATGAAACACATAAATTGCATCGGAATTAATTACAAAATGCACAATGCCGACTTAAGTATAAGAAAACTGATTCATCTTACTGTCTATGTTTTGAACCTTTCCTGTGAGACCAGTTTTAGATTCCGATACTTGACTTCAGGTTTACAGTATCCCTAGGACCTTCTTATTGACGACGAAACACAGAAATTGCATAGGAATTAAATAGAAAAGGCACAATGCCGACTTAAGAACAAGAAAACTGACTCTTCTTACTGTCTATGTTTTGAACCATTCCTTTTACACTAGTTATAGATTCACATGCTTCACTTCAGGTTTACTGTATCCCTCTGACCTTCTTATTGACGATGAAACACAGAAATTGCATTGGAATTAAATACAAAAGGCACAATGCCGACTCAAGTACAAGAAGACTTGCTCTACTTACTGTCTATGTTTTGAACCTTTCCTGTAAGACGGTTTTACATTTCGATGCTTCACTTCAGGTTTACTGTATCCCTTGGACCTTCTTATTGACGACGAGACACAGAAATTGCATCGGAATTATATACAAAAGCCATAATGTCGACTTAAGTACAAGAAAACTGACTCTTCTTACTGTCTATGTTTTGAACCATTCCTGTAACACTAGTAATAGATTCCGATGCTTCACTTCAGGTTTACTGTATCCCTCTGACCTTCTTATTGACGATGAAACACAGAAATTGCATCGGAATTAAATACAAAAGGCACAATGCCGACTTAAGTACAAGAAAACTGATTCTACTTAAAGTCAATGTTTTTAACCATTCCTGTGACACTAGTTGTAGATTCCGATGCTTCACTTCAGGTTTACTCTATCCCTCTGACCGTCTTATTGACGATGAAACACAGAAATTGCATTGGAATTAAATACAAAAGGCACAATGCCGAATCAAGTACAAGAAGACTGGCCCTTCTTACTGTCTATGTTTTGAACCATTCCTGTGACACTAGTTATAGATTCCGATGCTTCACTTCGGGTTTACTGTATCCAGCTGACCTTCTTATTGACGATGAAACACAGAAATTGCATCGGAATTAAATACAAAGAGCACAATGCCGACTTAAGTACAAGAAAACTGACTCTTCTTACTCTCTATGTTTGAACCATTCGTGTGACAGTAATTATAGATTCCGATGCCTCACATCAGGTTTACTGTATCCCTCTGACCTCCTTGTTGACGATGAAATACAGAAATATCATCGGAATTAAATACAAAAGGCACAATGCCGACTCAGGTACGAGAAGTCTGGCTCTTCTTACTGTCTATGATTTGAACCTTTCCTGTGAAACCGTTATTAGATTCCGATTCTTCACTTCAGGTTTACTATGTCAATTGGACCTTCTTATTGACGACGAAACACAGAAATTGCATCGGAATTAAATAGAAAAGGCACACTGCCGACTTAAGTACAAGAAAACAGACTCTTCTTAATATCTATGTTTTGAACCATTCCTGTGACACTAGTTATAGATTCCAATGCCTCACTTCATGTTTACTGTATCCAGCTGACGTTATTATTGACGATGAAACACACAAATTGCATCGGAATTAAATACAAAAGGCACAATGGCGACTTAAGTACAAGAAAACTGACTCTTCTTACTGTCTATGTTTGAACCATTCGTGTGACACTAGTTATAGATTCCGATGCTTCACTTCAGGTTTACTGTATCCCTCTGACCTCCTTGTTGACGATGAAACACAGAAATAGCATCGGAATTAAATACAAAATGCACAATGCCGACTTAAGTACAAGAAAACTGACTCTTCTTACTGCCTATTTGAACCATACCTGTGACACTAGTTATAGATTCCTATGCTTCACTTCAGGTTTTCTGTATCCCTCTGACTTTCTCATTGACGATCAAACACAGAAATTTCATCGGAATTAAATACAACAGGCACAATGCCGACTCAAGTACAAGAAGACTGGCTCTTTTTACTGTCTATGTTTTGAACCATTCCCATGACACTAGTTATAGATTTCGATGCTTCACTTCAGGTCTACTGTATCCAGCTGACCTTCTTATAGACGATGAAACACAGAAATTGCATCGGAATCAAATAGAAAAGGCACAATGCCGATTTAAGTACAAGAAGACTGACTCTTCTCACTGTCTATGTTTTGAACCATTCCTGTGACACTAGTTATAGATTCCGAAGCTTCACTTCAGTTTTACTTCATCCCTCTGACCTTCTTATTGATGATGAAACACAGAAATTGCATCGGAATTAAATACAAAAGGCACAATGCCGACTCAAGTACTAGAAGACTGACTCTTCTTACTGTCTTTGTTTTGAACCATTCCTGTGAAACTAGTTATATATTCCAATGCTTCACTGCAGGTTTACTGTATTCCCCTTTACCGTCGTATTGACGATGAAACACAGAAATTGCATCGGAATTAAATACGAAAGGCACGATTCCGACTGAAGTACAAGAAGACTGGCTCCACTTACTGTCTATGCTTTGACCCTTTCCTGTGAGACCGGTTTTAGATTCCGATGCTTCACTTCAGGTTTACTGTACCTCATGGACATTCTTATTGACGACGAAACACAGAAATTGCATCGGAATTAAATACAAAAGGCACAATGCCGACTTAAATACAAGAATACTGACTCTTCTTACTGTCTATGTTTTGAACCATTCCTGTAACACTAGTTATAGATTCCGATGCTTCACTTCAGGTTTACTGTATCCCTCTGACCTTCTTATTGACGATGAAACACAGAAATTGCATCGGAATTAAATACAAAAGGCACAATGCTGACTTAAGTACAAGAAGACTGACTCTTCTTAGTGTCTATGTTTTGAACCATTCCTGTGACACTAGTTATAGATTCCGATGCTTCACATCTGTTTTACTGTATCCCTCGGAACATATTATTGTCGATGAAACACAGAAATTGCATCGGAATTAAATACAAAAGGCACAATGCCGACTCAAGTACTAGAAGACTGACTCTTCTTACTGTCTATGTTTTAAACAATTCCTGTGACACTAGTTATAGATTCCGATGTTTGACTTCAGTTTTACTGTATCCCTCTGACCTTCGTATTGACGATGAAACACAGAAATTGTATCGGAATTAAATACAAAAGGCACAAAGCCAACTCATGTACTAGAAGACTGACTCTTCTTACTGTCTATGTTTTGAACCATTCCTGTGACACTAGTTATAGATTCCGATGCTTCACTTCAGGTTTATTGTATCCCTCCGACCTTCTTATTGACGATGAAACACAGAAATTGGATCGGATTTAAAAACAAAAGGCACAATGCCCACGTAGGTATAAGAAAACTGACACTTCTTACTGTCTATGCTTTGAACCATTCCTGTGACACTAGTTATAGATTCCAATGCTCACTTCAGGTTTTCTGTATCCCATAGACCTTCTTATTGACGACGAAACACAGAAATTGCATCGGAATTAAATACAAAAGGCACAATGCCGACTTATTACAAGAAAACTGACTCTTCTTACTGTCTAAGTTTTGAACCATTCCTGTGACACTAGTTATAGATTCCGATGCTTCATTTAAGGTTTACTGTATCCCTCTGACCGTCTTATTGACGATGAAACACATAAATTGCATCGGAATTAATTACAAAATGCACAATGCCGACTTAAGTATAAGAAAACTGATTCATCTTACTGTCTATGTTTTGAACCTTTCCTGTGAGACCAGTTTTAGATTCCGATACTTGACTTCAGGTTTACAGTATCCCTAGGACCTTCTTATTGACGACGAAACACAGAAATTGCATAGGAATTAAATAGAAAAGGCACAATGCCGACTTAAGAACAAGAAAACTGACTCTTCTTACTGTCTATGTTTTGAACCATTCCTTTTACACTAGTTATAGATTCACATGCTTCACTTCAGGTTTACTGTATCCCTCTGACCTTCTTATTGACGATGAAACACAGAAATTGCATTGGAATTAAATACAAAAGGCACAATGCCGACTCAAGTACAAGAAGACTTGCTCTACTTACTGTCTATGTTTTGAACCTTTCCTGTAAGACGGTTTTACATTTCGATGCTTCACTTCAGGTTTACTGTATCCCTTGGATCTTCTTATTGACGACGAGACACAGAAATTGCATCGGAATTATATACAAAAGCCATAATGTCGACTTAAGTACAAGAAAACTGACTCTTCTTACTGTCTATGTTTTGAACCATTCCTGTAACACTAGTAATAGATTCCGATGCTTCACTTCAGGTTTACTGTATCCCTCTGACCTTCTTATTGACGATGAAACACAGAAATTGCATCGGAATTAAATACAAAAGGCACAATGCCGACTTAAGTACAATAAAACTGATTCTACTTAAAGTCAATGTTTTTAACCATTCCTGTGACACTAGTTGTAGATTCCGATGCTTCACTTCAGGTTTACTCTATCCCTCTGACCGTCTTATTGACGATGAAACACAGAAATTGCATTGGAATTAAATACAAAAGGCACAATGCCGAATCAAGTACAAGAAGACTGGCCCTTCTTACTGTCTATGTTTTGAACCATTCCTGTGACACTAGTTATAGATTCCGATGCTTCACTTCGGGTTTACTGTATCCAGCTGACCTTCTTATTGACGATGAAACACAGAAATTGCATCGGAATTAAATACAAAGAGCACAATGCCGACTTAAGTACAAGAAAACTGACTCTTCTTACTCTCTATGTTTGAACCATTCGTGTGACACTAATTATAGATTCCGATGCCTCACATCAGGTTTACTGTATCCCTCTGACCTCCTTGTTGACGATGAAATACAGAAATATCATCGGAATTAAATACAAAAGGCACAATGCCGACTCAGGTACGAGAAGTCTGGCTCTTCTTACTGTCTATGATTTGAACCTTTCCTGTGAAACCGTTATTAGATTCCGATTCTTCACTTCAGGTTTACTATGTCAATTGGACCTTCTTATTGACGACGAAACACAGAAATTGCATCGGAATTAAATAGAAAAGGCACACTGCCGACTTAAGTACAAGAAAACAGACTCTTCTTAATATCTATGTTTTGAACCATTCCTGTGACACTAGTTATAGATTCCAATGCCTCACTTCATGTTTACTGTATCCAGCTGACGTTATTATTGACGATGAAACACACAAATTGCATCGGAATTAAATACAAAAGGCACAATGACGACTTAAGTACAAGAAAACTGACTCTTCTTACTGTCTATGTTTGAACCATTCGTGTGACACTAGTTATAGATTCCGATGCTTCACTTCAGGTTTACTGTATCCCTCTGACCTCCTTGTTGACGATGAAACACAGAAATAGCATCGGAATTAAATACAAAATGCACAATGCCGACTTAAGTACAAGAAAACTGACTCTTCTTACTGCCTATTTGAACCATACCTGTGACACTAGTTATAGATTCCTATGCTTCACTTCAGGTTTTCTGTATCCCTCTGACTTTCTCATTGACGATCAAACACAGAAATTTCATCGGAATTAAATACAACAGGCACAATGCCGACTCAAGTACAAGAAGACTGGCTCTTTTTACTGTCTATGTTTTGAACCATTCCCATGACACTAGTTATAGATTTCGATGCTTCACTTCAGGTCTACTGTATCCCGCTGACCTTCTTATAGACGATGAAACACAGAAATTGTATCGGATTTAAAAACAAAAGGCACAATGCCCACGTAGGTATAAGAAAACTGACACTTCTTACTGTCTATGCTTTGAACCATTCCTGTGACACTAGTTATAGATTCCAATGCTCACTTCAGGTTTTCTGTATCCCATAGACCTTCTTATTGACGACGAAACACAGAAATTGCATCGGAATTAAATACAAAAGGCACAATGCCGACTTATTACAAGAAAACTGACTCTTCTTACTGTCTAAGTTTTGAACCATTCCTGTGACACTAGTTATAGATTCCGATGCTTCATTTAAGGTTTACTGTATCCCTCTGACCGTCTTATTGACGATGAGACACATAAATTGCATCGGAATTAATTACAAAATGCACAATGCCGACTTAAGTATAAGAAAACTGATTCATCTTACTGTCTATGTTTTGAACCTTTCCTGTGAGACCAGTTTTAGATTCCGATACTTGACTTCAGGTTTACAGTATCCCTAGGACCTTCTTATTGACGACGAAACACAGAAATTGCATAGGAATTAAATAGAAAAGGCACAATGCCGACTTAAGAACAAGAAAACTGACTCTTCTTACTGTCTATGTTTTGAACCATTCCTTTTACACTAGTTATAGATTCACATGCTTCACTTCAGGTTTACTGTATCCCTCTGACCTTCTTATTGACGATGAAACACAGAAATTGCATTGGAATTAAATACAAAAGGCACAATGCCGACTCAAGTACAAGAAGACTTGCTCTACTTACTGTCTATGTTTTGAACCTTTCCTGTAAGACGGTTTTACATTTCGATGCTTCACTTCAGGTTTACTGTATCCCTTGGACCTTCTTATTGACGACGAGACACAGAAATTGCATCGGAATTATATACAAAAGCCATAATGTCGACTTAAGTACAAGAAAACTGACTCTTCTTACTGTCTATGTTTTGAACCATTCCTGTAACACTAGTAATAGATTCCGATGCTTCACTTCAGGTTTACTGTATCCCTCTGACCTTCTTATTGACGATGAAACACAGAAATTGCATCGGAATTAAATACAAAAGGCACAATGCCGACTTAAGTACAAGAAAACTGATTCTACTTAAAGTCAATGTTTTTAACCATTCCTGTGACACTAGTTGTAGATTCCGATGCTTCACTTCAGGTTTACTCTATCCCTCTGACCGTCTTATTGACGATGAAACACAGAAATTGCATTGGAATTAAATACAAAAGGCACAATGCCGAATCAAGTACAAGAAGACTGGCCCTTCTTACTGTCTATGTTTTGAACCATTCCTGTGACACTAGTTATAGATTCCGATGCTTCACTTCGGGTTTACTGTATCCAGCTGACCTTCTTATTGACGATGAAACACAGAAATTGCATCGGAATTAAATACAAAGAGCACAATGCCGACTTAAGTACAAGAAAACTGACTCTTCTTACTCTCTATGTTTGAACCATTCGTGTGACACTAATTATAGATTCCGATGCCTCACATCAGGTTTACTGTATCCCTCTGACCTCCTTGTTGACGATGAAATACAGAAATATCATCGGAATTAAATACAAAAGGCACAATGCCGACTCAGGTACGAGAAGTCTGGCTCTTCTTACTGTCTATGATTTGAACCTTTCCTGTGAAACCGTTATTAGATTCCGATTCTTCACTTCAGGTTTACTATGTCAATTGGACCTTCTTATTGACGACGAAACACAGAAATTGCATCGGAATTAAATAGAAAAGGCACACTGCCGACTTAAGTACAAGAAAACAGACTCTTCTTAATATCTATGTTTTGAACCATTCCTGTGACACTAGTTATAGATTCCAATGCCTCACTTCATGTTTACTGTATCCAGCTGACGTTATTATTGACGATGAAACACACAAATTGCATCGGAATTAAATACAAAAGGCACAATGACGACTTAAGTACAAGAAAACTGACTCTTCTTACTGTCTATGTTTGAACCATTCGTGTGACACTAGTTATAGATTCCGATGCTTCACTTCAGGTTTACTGTATCCCTCTGACCTCCTTGTTGACGATGAAACACAGAAATAGCATCGGAATTAAATACAAAATGCACAATGCCGACTTAGGTACAAGAAAACTGACTCTTCTTACTGCCTATTTGAACCATACCTGTGACACTAGTTATAGATTCCTATGCTTCACTTCAGGTTTTCTGTATCCCTCTGACTTTCTCATTGACGATCAAACACAGAAATTTCATCGGAATTAAATACAACAGGCACAATGCCGACTCAAGTACAAGAAGACTGGCTCTTTTTACTGTCTATGTTTTGAACCATTCCCATGACACTAGTTATAGATTTCGATGCTTCACTTCAGGTCTACTGTATCCCGCTGACCTTCTTATAGACGATGAAACACAGAAATTGCATCGGAATCAAATAGAAAAGGCACAATGCCGATTTAAGTACAAGAAGACTGACTCTTCTCACTGTCTATGTTTTGAACCATTCCTGTGACACTAGTTATAGATTCCGAAGCTTCACTTCAGTTTTACTTCATCCCTCTGACCTTCTTATTGATGATGAAACACAGAAATTGCATCGGAATTAAATACAAAAGGCACAATGCCGACTCAAGTACTAGAAGACTGACTCTTCTTACTGTCTTTGTTTTGAACCATTCCTGTGAAACTAGTTATATATTCCAATGCTTCACTGCAGGTTTACTGTATTCCCCTTTACCGTCGTATTGACGATGAAACACAGAAATTGCATCGGAATTAAATACGAAAGGCACGATGCCGACTGAAGTACAAGAAGACTGGCTCCACTTACTGTCTATGCTTTGACCCTTTCCTGTGAGACCGGTTTTAGATTCCGATGCTTCACTTCAGGTTTACTGTACCTCATGGACATTCTTATTGACGACGAAACACAGAAATTGCATCGGAATTAAATACAAAAGGCACAATGCCGACTTAAATACAAGAATACTGACTCTTCTTACTGTCTATGTTTTGAACCATTCCTGTGACACTAGTTATAGATTCCGATGCTTCACTTCAGGTTTACTGTATCCCTCGGACCTTCTTATTGACGATGAAACACAGAAATTGCTTCGGAATTAAATACAAATGGCACAATGCCGACTTAAGTACAAGAAGACTGGCTCTTCTTACTGTCTGTGCTTTGAACCATTCCTGTGACACTAGTTATAGATTCCGAAGCTTCACTTCAGTTTTACTTCATCCCTCTGACCTTCTTATTGATGATGAAACACAGAAATTGCATCGGAATTAAATACAAAAGGCACAATGCCGACTCAAGTACTAGAAGACTGACTCTTCTTACTGTCTTTGTTTTGAACCATTCCTGTGACACTAGTTATATATTCCAATGCTTCACTGCAGGTTTACTGTATCCCCCTTACCGTCGTATTGACGATGAAACACAGAAATTTCATCGGAATTAAATACGAAAGGCACAATGCCGACTGAAGTACAAGAAGACTGGCTCCTCTTACTGTCTATGCTTTGAACCTTTCCTGTGAGACCAGTTTTAGATTCCGATGCTTAACTTCAGGTTTACTGTATCCATTGGACCTTCTTATTGACGACCAAACACAGAATATGCATTGGAATTAAATAGAACAGGCACAATGCCGACTCAAGTACAAGAGAACTGACTCTTCTTCCTGTCTATGTTTTGAACCATTACTGTGACACGAGTTGTAGATTCTGATGCATCACTTCAGGTTTACTGTATACCTCGTACCTTCTTATTGACGACGAAACACAGAAATTGCATCGGAATTAAATACAAAACGCACATTGCCGACTTATTACAAGAAAACTGACTCTTCTTACTGTCTACGTTTTGAAACATTCCTGTGACACTAGTTATAGATTCCGATGCTTCACTTCAGGTTTACTGTATCCCTCTGACAATCTTATTGACGATGAAACACAGAAATTGCATCGGAATTAATTACAAAAGGCACAATGTCGACTTAAGTACAAGAAAACTGTTTCTTCTTACTGTCTATGTTTTGAACCTTTCCTGTGAGACCAGTTTTAGATTCCGATGCTTGACTTCAGGTTTACAGTATCGATTGGACCTTCTTATTGACGACGAAACACAGAAATTGCATCGGAATTAAATACAAAAGGCACAATGCCGACTCAAGTACAAGAAGACTTGCTCTACTTACTGTCTATGTTTTGAACCTTTCCTGTGAGACCGGTTTTAGATTTCGATGCTTCAGTTCACGTTTACTGTATCCCTTGGACCTTCTTATTGACGACGAAACACAGAAATTGTATCGGAATTAAATACAAAAGGCACAATGTCGACTTAAGTACAACAAAACTGACTCTTTTTACTGTCTATGCTTTAAACCATTCCTGTAACACTAGTTACAGATTCCGATGCTTCACTTCAGGTTTACTGTATCCCTCTGACCTTCTTATTGACGATGAAACACAGAAATTGCATCGGAATTAAATACAAAAGGCACAATGCCGTCTTAAGTACAAGAAAACTGATTCTACTTACCGTCTATGTTTTTAACCATTCCTGTGACACTAGTTGTAGATTCCGATACTTCACTTCAGGTTTACTCTATCCCTCTGACCGTCTTATTGACGATGAAACACAGAAATTGCATCGGAATTAAATACAAAAGGCACAATGCCGACTCAAGTACAAGATGACTGGCTCTTCTTCCTGTCTATGTTTTGAACCTTTCCTGTGAGACCAATTTTAGACTACGATGCTTCACTTCAGGTTTACTGTATCCCTTGGACCTTCTTTTTCACGACGAAACACAGAAATTGCATCGGAATTCAATAGAAAAGGTACAATGCCGACTTAAGAACAAGAAAACTGAATCCTCTTACTGTCTTTGTTTTGAACCATTCCTGTGACACTAGTTATAGATTCCGATCCTTCACTTCAGGTTTACTGTATCCCTCTGACCTTCCTATTGACGATGAAACACAGAAATTGCATCGGAATTAAATACAAAAGGCACAATGCCGACTTAAGTACAAAAATGACTCTTCCTACTGCCTATGTTTTGAACCATTCCTGTGACACTAGTTTTAGATTCCGATGCTTTACTTCAGGTTTACTGTATCCCTCTGACCTCCTTATTGACGATGAAACACAGAAATTGCATCTTAATTAAATACAAAAGGCACATTGCCGACATAAGTACAAGAGGTCTGACTCTTCTTACTGTCTATGTTTTGAACCATTCGTGGGACACTAGTTATAGGTTCAGATGCTTCACTTCAGGTTTACTGTATCCCTCTGGCCTTCTTATTGACGATGAAACACAGAAATTGCATCGAAATTAAATATAAAAGGCACAATGCAGACTCAAGTACAAGAAGACTTGCTCTACTTACTGTCTATGTTTTGAACCTTTCCTGTAAGACGGTTTTACATTTCGATGCTTCACTTCAGGTTTACTGTATCCCTTGGAGCTTCTTATTGACGACGAAACACAGAAATTGCATCGGAATTGTATACAAAAGCCATAATGTCGACTTAAGTACAAGAAAACTGACTCTTCTTACTGTCTATGTTTTGAACCATTCCTCTGACACTAGTTATAGATTCCGATGCTTTACTTCAGGGTTACTGTATCCAGCTGACCTTCTTATTGACGATGAAACACAGAAATTGCATCGGAATTAAATACAAAGAGCACAATGCCGACTTAAGTACAAGAAAACTCACTCTTCTTACTCTCTATGTTTGAACCATTCGTGTGACACTAGTTATAGATTCCGATGCTTCACTTCAGGTTTTCTGTATCCCTCTGACCTCCTTGTTGACGATGAAACACAGAAATAGCATCGGAATTAAATACAAAATGCACAATGCCGACTTAAGTACAAGAAAACTGACTCTTCTTACTGCCGATTTGAACAATTCCTGTGACACTAGTTATAGATTCCGATGCTTCACTTCAAGTTTCCTGTATCCCTCTGACTTTCTCATTGACGATCAAACACAGAAATTTTATCGGAATTAAATACAACAGGCACAATGCCGACTGAAGTACAAGAAGACTGGCTCTTTTTACTGTCTATGTTTTGAACTATTCCCATGACACTAGTTATAGATTCCGATGCTTCACTTCAGGTCAACTGTATCCAGCTGACCTTCTTATTGACTATGAAACACAGAAATTGCATCGGAATTAAATAGAAAAGGCACAATGCCGACTTAAGTACAAGAAGACTGACTCTTCTCACTGTCTATGTTTTGAACAATTCCTGTGACACTAGTTATAGATTCCGAAGCTTCACTTCAGTTTTACTTCATCTATTTGACCTTCTTATTGATGATGAAACACAGATATTGCATCGGAATTAAATACAAAAGGCACAATGCCGACTCAAGTACTAGAAGACTGACTCTTCTTACAATCTTTGTTTTGAACCATTCCTGTGACACTAGTTATATATTCCGATGCTTCACTGCAGGTTTACTGTATCCCCCTTACCGTCGTATTGACGATGAATCACAGAAATTGCATCGGAATTAAATACGAAAGGCACAACGCCGACTGAAGTACAAGAAGACTGGCTCCTCTTACTGTCAATCTTTTGAACCTTTCCTGTGAGACCGGTTTTAGATTCCGATGCTTCACTTCAGGTTTACTGTACCTCTTGGACATTCTTATTGACGCCGAAACACAGAAATTGCATCGGAATTAAATACAAAAGGCACAATGCCGACTTAAATACAAGAAGACTGGCTCTTCTTACTGTCTGTGTTTTGAACCATTCCTGTGACACTAGTTATAGATTCCGATGCTTCACTTCAGGTTTACTGTATCCCTCTGATCTTCTTATTGACGATGAAACACAGATATTGCATCGGAATTAAATACAAAAGGCACAATGCCGAATTAAGTACAAGAAGACGCACTCCTCTTACTGTCTATGGTTTGAACCATTCCTGTGAAACTAGTTATAGTTTCTGATGTTTCACTTCAGGTTTACTGTATCCCTCTGCCCTTCTTATTGACGATGAAACACAGAAATTGCATCGGAATTAAATACAAAAGGCACAATGCCGACTTAAGTACAAAAAGACAGACTCTTCTTACTCTCTATGTTTTGAACCATTCCTGTGACACTAGTTATAGATTCCGATGCTTCACTTCAGGTTTACTGTATCCCTCTGACCTTCTTATTGACGATGAAACACAGAAATTGCATCGGAATTAAATACAAAAGGCACAATGCCGACTTAAGTACAAAAATGACTCTTCCTACTGCCTATGTTTTGAACCATTCCTGTGACACTAGTTTTAGATTCTGATGCTTCACTTCAGGTTTACTGTATCCCTCTGACCTCCTTATTGACGATGAAACACAGAAATTGCATCTTAATTAAACACAAAAGGCACATTGCCGACATAAGTACAAGAGGTCTGACTCTTCTTACTGTCTATGTTTTGAACCATTCGTGGGACACTAGTTATAGATTCAGATGCTTCACTTCAGGTTTACTGTATCCCTCTGACCTTCTCATTGACGATCAAACACAGAAATTTCATCGGCAATAAATACAAAAGGCACAGTGCCCACTCAAGTACAAGAAGACTGGCTCTTCTTACTGTCTATGCTTTGAACCATTCCCATGACACGAGTTATAGATTTCGATGCTTCATTTCAGAATTACTGTATCCAGCTGACCTTCTTATTGACGATTAAACACAGAAATTGCATCGGAATTAAATACAAAAGGCACAATGCCGACTTAAGTACACGAAGACTGACTCTTCTTACTGTCTATGTTTTGAACCATTCCTGTGACACTAGTTATAGATTCCGATGCTTCACTTCAGGTTTACTGTATCCCTCTGACCTTCTTATTGATGATGAAACACAGAAATTGCATCGGAATTAAATACAAAAGGCACAAAGCCAACTCAAGTACTAGAAGACTGACTCTTCATACTGTCTATGTTTTGAACCATTCCTGTGACACTAGTTATAGATTCCGATGCTTCACTTCAGGTTTATTGTATCCCTCTGACCTTTTTATTGACGATGAAACACAAAAATTGCATCGGAATTAAATACAAAAGGCACAATGCCCACTCAAGTACAAGAAGACTGGCTCTTCTTACTGTTTATGTTTTGAACCTTTAATGTAAGACCAGTTTTAGATTCCGATGCTTGACTTCAGGTTTACTGTATCCATTGGACCTTCTTATTGACGACCAAACACAGAATATGCATTGGAATTAAATAGAAAAGGCACAATGCCGACTCAAGTACAAGAGAACTGACACTTCTTCCTGTCTATGTTTTGAACCATTACTGTGACACTAGTTATAGATTCCGATGCATCACTTCAGGTTTACTGTATCCCTCTGACCGTCGTATTGACGATGAAACACAGAAATTGCATCGGAATTAAATACAAAAGGCACAATGCCGACTCAAGTACAAGATGACTGGCTCTTCTTCCTGTCTATGTTTTGAACCTTTCCTGTGAGACCAATTTTAGACTACGATGCTTCACTTCAGGTTTACTGTATCCCTTGGACCTTCTTTTTCACGACGAGACACTGAAATTGCATCGGAATTCAATAGAAAAGGTACAATGCCGACTTAAGAACAAGAAAACTGAATCCTCTTACTGTCTTTGTTTTGAACCATTCCTGTGACACTAGTTATAGATTCCGATCCTTCACTTCAGGTTTACTGTATCCCTCTGACCTTCCTATTGACGATGAAACACAGAAATTGCATCGGAATTAAATACAAAAGGCACAATGCCGACTTAAGTACAAAAATGACTCTTCCTACTGCCTATGTTTTGAAACATTCCTGTGACACTAGTTTTAGATTCCGATGCTTTACTTCAGGTTTACTGTATCCCTCTGACCTCCTTATTGACGATGAAACACAGAAATTGCATCTTAATTAAATACAAAAGGCACATTGCCGACATAAGTACAAGAGGTCTGACTCTTCTTACTGTCTATGTTTTGAACCATTCGTGGGACACTAGTTATAGGTTCAGATGCTTCACTTCAGGTTTACTGTATCCCTCTGGCCTTCTTATTGACGATGAAACACAGAAATTGCATCGAAATTAAACATAAAAGGCACAATGCAGACTCAAGTACAAGAAGACTTGCTCTACTTACTGTCTATGTTTTGAACCTTTCCTGTAAGACGGTTTTACATTTCGATGCTTCACTTCAGATCTACTGTATCCCTTGGAGCTTCTTATTGACGACGAAACACAGAAATTGCATCGGAATTATATACAAAAGCCATAATGTCGACTTAAGTACAAGAAAACTGACTCTTCTTACTGCCTATTTGAACAATTCCTGTGACACTAGTTATAGATTCCGATGCTTCACTTCAAGTTTTCTGTATCCCTCTGACTTTCTCATTGACGATCAAACACAGAAATTTTATCGGAATTAAATACAACAGGCACAATGCCGACTCAAGTACAAGAAGACTGGCTCTTTTTACTGTCTATGTTTTGAACCATTCCCATGACACTAGTTATAGATTCCGATGCTTCACTTCAGGTCAACTGTATCCAGCTGACCTTCTTATTGACGATGAAACACAGAAATTGCATCGGAATTAAATAGAAAAGGCACAATGACGACTTAAGTACAAGAAGACTGACTCTTCTCACTGTCTATGTTTTGAACAATTCCTGTGACACTAGTTATAGATTCCGAAGCTTCACTTCAGTTTTACTTCATCTATTTGACCTTCTTATTGATGATGAAACACAGAAATTGCATCGGAATTAAATACAAAAGGCACAATGCCGACTCAAGTACTAGAAAACTGACTCTTCTTACAATCTTTGTTTTGAACCATTCCTGTGACACTAGTTATATATTCCGATGCTTCACTGCAGGTTTACTGTATCCCCCTTACCGTCGTATTGACGATGAATCACAGAAATTGCATCGGAATTAAATACGAAAGGCACAACGCCGACTGAAGTACAAGAAGACTGGCTCCTCTTACTGTCAATCTTTTGAACCTTTCCTGTGAGACCGGTTTTGGATTCCGATGCTTCACTTCAGGTTTACTGTACCTCTTGGACATTCTTATTGACGCCGAAACACAGAAATTGCATCGGAATTAAATACAAAAGGCACAATGCCGACTTAAATACAAGAAGACTGGCTCTTCTTACTGTCTGTGTTTTGAACCATTCCTGTGACACTAGTTATAGATTCCGATGCTTCACTTCAGGTTTACTGTATCCCTCTGATCTTCTTATTGACGATGAAACACAGATATTGCATCGGAATTAAATACAAAAGGCACAATGCCGAATTAAGTACAAGAAGACGGACTCCTCTTACTGTCTATGGTTTGAACCATTCCTGTGAAACTAGTTATAGTTTCTGATGTTTCACTTCAGGTTTACTGTATCCCTCTGCCCTTCTTATTGACGATGAAACACAGAAATTGCATCGGAATTAAATACAAAAGGCACAATGCCGACTTAAGTACAAAAAGACAGACTCTTCTTACTCTCTATGTTTTGAACCATTCCTGTGACACTAGTTATAGATTCCGATGCTTCACTTCAGGTTTACTGTATCCCTCTGACCTTCTTATTGACGATGAAACACAGAAATTGCATCGGAATTAAATACAAAAGGCACAATGCCGACTTAAGTACAAAAATGACTCTTCCTACTGCCTATGTTTTGAACCATTCCTGTGACACTAGTTTTAGATTCTGATGCTTCACTTCAGGTTTACTGTATCCCTCTGACCTCCTTATTGACGATGAAACACAGAAATTGCATCTTAATTAAACACAAAAGGCACATTGCCGACATAAGTACAAGAGGTCTGACTCTTCTTACTGTCTATGTTTTGAACCATTCGCGGGACACTAGTTATAGATTCAGATGCTTCACTTCAGGTTTACTGTATCCCTCTGACCTTCTCATTGACGATCAAACACAGAAATTTCATCGGCAATAAATACAAAAGGCACAGTGCCCACTCAAGTACAAGAAGACTGGCTCTTCTTACTGTCTATGTTTTGAACCATTCCCGTGGCACGAGTTATAGATTCCGATGCTTCATTTCAGAATTACTGTATCCAGCTGACCTTCTTATTGACGATTAAACACAGAAATTGCATCGGAATTAAATACAAAAGGCACAATGCCGACTTAAGTACACGAAGACTGACTCTTCTTACTGTCTATGTTTTGAACCATTCCTGTGACACTAGTTATAGATTCCGATGCTTCACTTCAGGTTTACTGTATCCCTCTGACCTTCTTATTGATGATGAAACACAGAAATTGCATCGGAATTAAATACAAAAGGCACAAAGCCAACTCAAGTACTAGAAGACTGACTCTTCTTACTGTCTATGTTTTGAACCATTCCTGTGACACTAGTTATAGATTCCGATGCTTCACTTCAGGTTTATTGTATCCCTCTGACCTTCTTATTGACGATGAAACACAAAAATTGCATCGGAATTAAATACAAAAGGCACAATGCCCACTCAAGTACAAGAAGACTGGCTCTTCTTACTGTTTATGTTTTGAACCTTTAATGTAAGACCAGTTTTAGATTCCGATGCTTGACTTCAGGTTTACTGTATCCATTGGACCTTCTTATTGACGACCAAACACAGAATATGCATTGGAATTAAATAGAAAAGGCACAATGCCGACTCAAGTACAAGAGAACTGACACTTCTTCCTGTCTATGTTTTGAACCATTACTGTGACACTAGTTATAGATTCCGATGCATCACTTCAGGTTTACTGTATCCCTCTGACCTTCTTATTGACGACGAAACTCAGAAATTGCATCGGAATTAAATACAAAAGGCACATTGCCGACTTATTATAAGAAAACTGACTCTTCTTACTGTCGACGTTTTGAAACATTCCTGTGACACTAGTTATAGATTCCGATGCTTCACTTCAGGTTTACTGTATCCCTCTGACCTTCTTATTGACGATGAAACACAGAAATTGCATCGGAATTAAATACAAAAGGCACAATGCCGACTCAAGTACAAGAAGACTTGCTCTACTTACTGTCTATGTTTTGACCCATTCCTTTGACACTAGTTGTAGATTCCGATGCTTCACTTCAGGTTTACTGTATCCCTCTGACCTTTTTATTGACGATGAAACACAGAAATTGCATCGGAATTAAATACAAAAGGCACAATGCCGACTTAAGTACAAGAATGACTCTTCCTACTGCCTATGTTTTGAACAATTTCCTGTGACACTAGTTTTAGATTCCGATGCTTCACTTTAGGTTTACTGTATCCCTCTGACCTCCTTATTGACGATGAAACACACAAATTGCTTCTTAATTAAATACAAAAAGCACATTGCCGACATAAGTACAAGAGGTCTGACTATTCTTACTGTCTATGTTTTGAACCATTCCTGGGACACTAGTTATAGATTAAATGCTTCACTTCATGTTTACTGTCTCCCTCTGACCTTCTCATTGACGATCAAACACAGAAAATCCATCGGAATTAAATACAAAAGGCACAATGCCGACTCAAGTACAAGAATATTGGCTCTTCTTACTGTCTATGTTTTGAACCATTCCTGTGACACTAGTTATAGATTCCGATGCTTCACTTCAGTTTTACTGTATCCCTCTGACCGTCTTATTGACGATGAAACACAGAAATTGCATCGGAATTAAATACAAAAGGGACAATGCCGACTCAAGTACAAGAAGTCTGGCTCTTCTTACTGTCTATGTTTTGAACCTTTCCTGTGAGACCGGTTTTAGATTCCGATGCTTCACTTCAGGTTTACTTTATCCCTTGGACCTTCTTAGTGACGACGAAACACAGAAATTGCATCGGAATTAAATAGAAAAGGCACAATGCCCACTTAAGTACAAGAAAACTGACTCTACTTCCTGTCTATGTCTTGAACCATTCTTGTGACACTAGTTATAGATTCCGATGCTTGACTTCAGGTTTACAGTATCCCTTGGACCTTCTTATTGACGAAGAATCACAGAAATTGCATCGGAATTAAATAGAAAAGGCCCAATGCCGACTTAAGAACAAGAAAACTGACTCTTCTTACTGTCTAAGTTTTGAACCATTCCATTGACACTAGTTATAGATTCCGTTGCTTCACTTCAGGTTTACTGTATCCCTCTATCCCCCTCTTATTGACGATGAAACACAGAAATTGCATCGGAATTAAATACAAAAGGCACAATGTCGATTTAAGTACAAGAAGACTGAATCTTCTTACTGTCTATGTTCTGAACCATTCCTGTGACACAAGTTATAGATTCCGATGCTTCACTTCAGGTTTACTGTATCCCTCTGACCTTCTTATTGACGATTAAACACAGGAATTGCATCGGAATTAAATACAAAAAGAACAATGCCGACTTGAGAACAAGAAAACTGATTCTTCTTACTGTCTATGTTTTTAATCACTCCTGTGACACTAGTTGTCGATTCCGATGCTTCACTTCAGGTTTACTCTATCCCTCTGACCGTCTTATTGACGATGAAACACAGAAATTGCATCGGAATTAAATACAAAAGGCACAATGCCGACTTAAGTACAAGAAAACTAATTCTTCTCACTGTCTATGTCTTTAACCATTCCTGTGACATTAGTTATAGATTCCGCTGCTTCACTTCAGGTTTACTGTATCCCTCTGACCTTCTTAATGACGATGAACACAGAAATTGCATCGGAATACAAATAAAAGGTACAATGCCGACTTAAGTACAAGAACACTGACTCTTCTTACTGTCTATGTTTTGAACCATTCCTGTGACACTAGTTATAGATTCCGATGTTTCACTTTAGGTTTACTGTATCCCTCTGAACTTCATATAGACGATGAAACACAGAAATTGCATCGGAATTAAATACAAAAGGCACTATTCCGACTTAAGTACAAAAAGACTGACTCTTCTTACTCTCTATGTTTTGAACCATTCCTGTGACACTAGTTATAGATTCCGATGCTTCACTTCAGCTTTACTGTATCCCTCTGATCTTCGTATTGACGATGAATTACAGAAATTGCATCGGAATTAAATACAAAAGGCACAATGCCGACTTAAGTACAAGAAAACTGACCCTTCTTACTGTCTATGTTTTGAACCTTTCCTGTGACACTAGTTATAGATTCCGATGCTTCACTTCAGGTTTACTGTATCCCTCTAACCTTCTTATTGACGATGAAACACAGAAATTGCATCGGAATTAAATACAAAATGAACAATGCAGACTCAAGTACAAGAATATTGGCTCTTCTTACTGTCTATGTTTTGAACCATTCCTGTGACACTAGTTATAGATTCCGATGCTTCACTTCAGGTTTACTGTATCCCTTCGACCTTCTTATTGACGACGAAACACAGCAATTGCATCGGAATTAAATACAAAAGGCACAATGTCGACTTAAGTACAAGAAAACTGACTCTTCTTACTGTCTATGTTTTGAACCATTCCTGTAACACTAGTTATAGATTCCGATGCTTCACTTCAGGTTTACTGTATCCCTCTGACCTTCTTATTGACGATGAAACACAGAAATTGCATCGGAATTTAATACAAAAGGAACAATGCCGACATAAGAACAAGAAAACTGATTCTTCTTACTGTCTATGTTTTTAATCATTCCTGTGACACTAGTTGTAGATTCCGATGCATCACTACATGTTTATTGTATCCCTCTGACCTTCTTATTGACGATGAAACAAAGAAATTGCATCGGAATTAAATACAAAAGGAACAATGCCAACTCAAGTACAAGAAGACTGGCTCTTCTTCCTGTCTATGTTTTGAACCTTTCCTGTGAGACCAACTTTAGAATACGATGCTTCACTTCAGGTTTACGGTATCCCTTGGACCTTCTTTTTGACGACGAAACAAAGAAATTGCATAGGAATTCAATAGAAAAGGCACAATGCCCACTTAAGAACAAGAAAACTGAATCCTCTTACTGTTTTTGCTTTGAACCATTCCTGTGACACTAGTTATAGATTCCGATGCTTCACTTCACGTTTACTGTATCCCTCTGAACTTCTTAATGACGATGAAACACAGAAATTGCATCGGAATACAAATATAAGGCACAATGCCGAATTAAGTACAAGAAGACTGACTCTTCTTACTGTCTATGCTTTTAACAATTCCTGTGAAACTAGTTGTAGATTCCGATGCTTCACTTCGGGTTTACTGTATCCCTCTGACCTACTTATTGACGATGAAACACAGAAATTGCATCGGAATTAAATACAAAAGGCATAATGCTTTCTTAAGTATAAGAAAACAGACTCTTCTTAATATCTATGTTTTGAATCATTCCTGTGACACTAGTTATAGATTCCGATGCTTCGCTTCAAGTTTACTGTATCCAGCTGACCTTCTTATTGACGATGAAACACACAAATTGCATCGGAATTAAATACAAAAGGCACAATGCTGACTTAAGTGCAAGAAGACTGACTCTTCTTACTGTCTAAGTTTTGAACCATTCCTGTGACAGTAGTTATAGATTCGGATGCTTCACTTCTGTTTTACTGTATCCCTCTGACCTTCTTATCGACGATGAAACACACAAATTGCATCGGAATTAAATACAGAAGGCACAATGCCGTCTCAAGTACTAGAAGACTGACTCTTCTTACTGTCTATGTTTTAAACCATTCCTGTGACACTAGTTATAGATTCCGATGCTTCACTTCATGGTTTATTGTATCCCTCCGACCTTCTTATTGACGATGAAACACAGAAATTGCATCGGAATTAAATTCAAAAGGCACAATGCTAACTCTAGTACAAGAAAACTGACTCTTCTTACTGTCTATGTTTTGAACCATTCCTGTAACACTAGTTATAGATTCCGATGAATCACTTCAGGTTTACTGTATTCCTCTGACCTTCTTATTGACGACGAAACACAGAAATTGCATCGGAATTAAATACAAAAGGCACAATGTCGACATATTACAAGAAAACTGACTCTTCTTACTGTCTATGTTTTGAAACATTCCTGTGACACTAGTTATAGATTCCGATACTTCACTTCAGGTTTACTGTATCTCTCTGTCCATCTTATTAAGGATGAAACACAGAAATTGCATCGGAATTAATTACAAAAGGCACAATGCCGACTTAAGTACAAGAAAACTGATTCTTCTTACTGTCCATGTTTTGAACCTTTCCTGTGAGACCGGTTTTAGATTCCGATGCTTGACTTCAGGTTTACAGTATCCCTTGGACCTTCTTATTGACGACGAAACACAGAAATTGCATCGGAATTAAATAGAAAAGGCACAATGCCGACTTAAGAACAAGAAAACTGACTCTTCTTACTGTCTATGTTTTGAACCATTCCTTTGACACTAGTTATAGATTCCGCTGCTTCACTTCAGGTTTACTGTATCCCTCTGACCTTCTTACTGACGATGAAACACAGAAATTGCATCGGAATTAAATACAAAAGGCACAATGCCGACTGAAGTACAAGAAGACTTGCTTTACTTACTGTCTATGTTTTGAACCTTTCCTGTGACACCAATTTTAGAATACGATGTTTCACTTCAGGTTTACTGTATTCCTTGGACCTTCTTTTTGACGACGAAACACAGAAATTGCATCGGAGTTCAATAGAAAAGGCACAATGCCGACTTAAGAACAAGAAAACTGAATCCTCTTACTGTTTTTGCTTTGAACCATTCCTGTGACACTAGTTGTAGATTCCGATGCTTCACTTCGGGTTTACTGTATCCCTCTGACCTACTTATTGACGATGAAACACAGAAATCGCATCGGAATTCAATACAAAAGGCGCAATGTTGACTCTAGTGTAAGAAGACTGTCTCTTCTTAATGTCTATGTTTTGAACCTTTCCTGTGAGACCGGTTTTGGATTCCGATGCTTCACTTCAGTTTTACTGTATCCCTTGGACCTTCTTATTGACGACGAAACACAGAAATTGCATCGGAATTCAATAGAAAAGGCACAATGCCGACTTACGTAAAAGAAAACTGATTCTTCTCACTGTCTATGATTTTAACCATTCCTGTGACATTAGTTATTGATTCCGATGCTTCACTTCAGGTTTACTGTATCCCTCTGACCTTCTTATTGACGATGAAACAAAGAAATTGCATCGGAATTAAATACAAAATGAACAATGCCGAATCAAGTACAAGAATATTGGCTCTTCTTACTGTCTATGTTTTGAACCATTCCTGTGACACTTGTTATAGATTCCGATGCTTCACTTCAGGTTTACTGTATCCCTGTGACCTTCTTATTGACGATGAAACACAGAAATTGCATCGGAATTAAATACAAAAGGCACAATGCCGACATAAGTACAAGAAGACTGAGTCTTCTTACTGTCTATGTTTTGAACCATTCCTGTGACACTAGTTACAGATTCCGATGCTTCACTTCAGTTTTACTGTATCCCTCTGACCGTCTTATTGACAATGAAACACAGAAATTGCATCGGAATTAAATACAAAAGGGACAATGCCGATTCAAGTACAAGAAGTCTGGCTCTTCTTACTGTCTATGTTTTGAACATTTCCTGTGAGAACGGTTTGAGATTCCAATGCCTCACTTCAGGTTTACTGTATCTCTTGGACCTTCTTAGTGACGACGAAACACAGAAATTGCATCGGAATTAAATAGAAAAGGCACAATGCCGACTTGAGTACAAGAAAACTGACTCTACTTCCTGTCTAGGTTTTGAACCATTCCTGTGACACTAGTTATAGATTCCGATGCTTCACTTCAGGTTTACTGTATCCAGCTGACCTTCTTATTGACGATGAAACACAGATATTGCATCGGAATTAAATGCAAAAGGCAGAATGCCACCTTAAGTACAAGAAGACTGACTCTTCCTATTGTATATGATTTGAACCAATCCTGTGACAGTAGTTAATGATTCCGATGCTTCACGTCAGGTTTACTGCATCCGTTTGACCGCCTTATTGACGATGAAACACAGAAATTGCTTCGTAATTAAATACAAAATGTACAATGCCGACTCAGGTACAAGAAGTCTGGCTCTTCTTGCTGTCTATGTTTTGAACTTTTCCTCTGAGTCCGGTTTTAGATTCCGATGCTTCACTTCAGGTTTACTGTATCCCTTCGACCTTCTTATTGACGACGAAACACAGAATTTGCATCGGAATTAAATAGAAAAGGCATAATGCCTTCTTAAGTATAAGAAAACAGACTCTTCTTAATATCCATGTTTTGAACCATTCCTGTGACACTAGTTATAGATTCCGATGCTTCACTTCAGGTTTACTGTATCCAGCTGACCTTCTTATTGACGATGAAACACAGAAATTGCATCGCTATTAAATACAAAAGGCACAATGCTGACTTAAGTACAAGAAGACTGACTCTTCTTACTGTCTATGTTTTGAACCATTCCTGTGACACTAGTTATAGATTCCGATGCTTCACTTCTGTTTTACTGTATCCCTCTGACCTTATTGATGACGAAACACAGAAATTGCTTCGGAATTAAATACAAAATGCACAATGCCGACTCAGGTACAAGAAGTCTGGCTCTTCTTACTGTCTATGTTTTGAACCCTTCCTCTAATTCCGGTTTTAGATTCCGATGCTTCACTTCAGTTTTACTGTATCCCTTGGACCTTCTTATTGACGACGAAACACAGAATTTGCATCGGAATTAAATAGAAAAGGCATAATGCCTTCTTAAGTATAAGAAAACAGACTCTTCTTAATATCTATGTTTTGAACCATTCCTGTGACACTAGTTATAGATTCCGATGCTTCACTTCACGTTTACTATATCCCTCTGAACTTCTTAATGACGATGAAACACAGAAATTGCATAGGAATACAAATAAAAGGCACAATGCCGACTTAAGTGCAAGATGACTGACTCTTCTTACTGTCTATGATTTGTACCATTCCTGTGACACTAGGTGTAGATTCCGATGCTTCACTTCAGGTTTACTGTATCCCTCTGACCTTCTTTTGACGATGAAACACAGAAATTGCATCGGAATTAAATACAAAAGGCACAATGTTGACTCTAGTACAAGAAGACTGGCTCTTCTTACTGTCAATGTCTTGAACCTTTCCTGTGAGACCGGTTTCAGGTTCCGATGCTTCACTTCGGGTTTACTGTATCGCTTGGACCTTCTTATTGACGACGAAACACAGAAATTGCATCGGAATTCAATAGAAAAGGCACAATGCCGACTTAAGTACAAGAAAACTAATTCTTCTCACTGTCTATGATTTTAACCATTCCTTTGACATTAGTTATAGATTCCGATGCTTCACTTCATGTTTACTGTATCCCTCTGACCTTCTTAATGACAATGAACACAGAAATTGCATCGGAATACAAATAAAAGGCACAATGCCGACTTATGTACAAGAAGACTGACTCTTCTTACTGTCTATGTTTTGAACCATTCCTGTGACACTAGTTATAGATTCCGATGCTTCACTTCAGGTTTACTGTATCATTTGGACCTTCTTATTGACGATGAAACACAGAAATTGCATCGGAATTAAATACAAAAGGAACAATGCAGACTTAAGTACAAGAAAACTGACTCTTCTTACTGTCTATGTTTTGAATCATTCCTGTGACACAAGTTATAAATTCCGATTCTTCACTTCAGGTTTACTGTATCACTCTGACCGTCTTATTGACGATGAAACACCGAAATTGCATCGGAATTAAATACAAAAGGCACAATGCCGACTTACGTACAAGAAAACTGGCTCTTCTTAAGGTTTACGCTTTGAAAAATTCCTGTGACACTAGTTATAGATTCCGATGCTTCACTTCGGGTTTACTGTATCCCTGTGACCTTCTTATTGACGATGAAACACAGATATTGCATCGGAATAAAGTACAAAAGGCACAATGCCGACTTAAGTACAAGAAAACTGGCTCTTCTTACGGTTACGTTTTGAAAAATTCCTGTGACACTAGTTATAGATTCCGATGCTTCACTTCAGGTTTACTGTATCCCTGTGACCTTCTTATTGACGATGAAACACAGAAATTGCATCGGAATTAAATACAGAAGGCACAATGACGACTTAAGTACCAAAAGACTGACTCTTCTTACTCTCTATGTTTTCAACCATTCCTGTGACACTAGTTATAGATTCCGATACTTCACTTCAGGTTTACTGTATCCCTCTGACCTTCTTATTGACGATGAAACACAGAAATTGCATCGGAAATTAATACAAAAGGCACAATGCCGACTTAAGTACAAGAAAACTGACACTTCTTACTGTCTATGTTTTGAACCATTCCTGTGACACTAGTTATAGATTCCGATGCATCACTTCAGGTTTCCTGTATCCCTCTGACCTTCTTATTGACGATGAAACACAGAAATTGCATCGGAATTAAATACAAAGGGCACAATGCCGACTTAAGTACAAGAAGACTGACTCTTCTTACTGTCTATGTTTTGAACCATTCCTGTCACACTAGTTGTAGATTCCGATGCTTCACTTCAGGTTTACTGTATCCCTCTGACCATCTTATTGACGATGAAACACAGAAATTGCATCGGAATTAATTACAAAAGGCACGATGCCGACTTCAGTACAAGAAAACTGATTCTTCTTACTGTCTATGTTTTGAACCTTTCCTGTTACACCAGTTTTAGATTCCGATGCTTGACTTCAGGTTACAGTATCCCTTGGACCTTCTTATTGACGACGAAACACAGAAATTGCATCGGAATTAAATAGAAAAGGGACAATGCCGACTTAAGAACAAGAAAACTGACTCTTCTTATTGTCTATGTTTTGAACCATTCCTTTGACACTAGTTATACATTCCGGTTCTTCACTTCAGGTTTACTGTATCCCTCTGACCTTCCTA